>NC_092709.1:90360340-91015126 GCF_047496885.1 Scyliorhinus torazame
ACTTGAATAGTCACTACACAATAGCAGCGAGAAACAGCTTGCTTAACTTATTGTTCAATTGTTTGTAGATAATTTGCCTTTCCAGGGTAATTTGAGGTAGATCAGACTGAAAATGGTGACCTTTGGCCCATTTGCAAGTTTGCCCTATACACAGAGAAAAATGTGCAGTCAGCCTGCACTTGCAAAGCCCTAAACAAAAGGTTTATTGTCGGACATGATTCTACGTTTGAGCAGCACTTATTGAACTATCCTGAATATCTTAATCTTTATTATTAGTGTTACAAATAGGCTTAAATTAACACTGCAATGAAGTTACAGTGAAAATCACCTCGTCGCCACACTCCAGCCCCTGTTCAGGTGCACTGAGGGAGAATTCAGAATGTCCAATTCACCTAAAAAGCACGTCTTTCGGGAGTATGCTAATGGCTATACTTACAAGCCATTTAAGATACTCAGTCAGGCAGAATAGGTGGATTGGCCGCGCTAAATTCCCCTTAGTGTCCAAAAAGGTTCGGTGGGGTTACTGGGTTACGGGGATTGGGTGGAGGCATGGGATAAGTCGGGTGCTCTTTCAAGGGCCGGTGTAGACATGATGGGCTGAATGGCCTCCTTCTGCCCTGTAAATTCTATGATTCTATGAGCTCGTAACATGGCTCATTTGCACTTGCTGGGAGCAGCTTACATTAATGTGCAGAAACGCACCCTCTGCAAGCAAAATACATATTTTCAAGCCTTGCACCTTTTCTTGAATTACTGAGGAGCTTGGGGAGCATATACTGGTCCCCTGTTGCTTTCTCCAGACCAGCATCTGAACCAATCAGAGTCCACCTTTCACCCAGCCCCCATTTTTCCATTGTGTACATTTTTGTGATATTTAGAAATTTGGCATTTTTTATGTTTGTCCTGATGAATGCTAGACAAAAAGCTTTGGCAAGATATCTCTCTTTTCAGAAGTATTCAAGTTCTGTACTACCAAGCAACTGTTTAAAGATTCAATTTCCCTAAATTACATAGTGAAAGCTACAACTTCTGCTGCTTTTTATTACCCCCAACTTGCTCACCTTTGCACCTATGTCAACTTCTACACCAAGAAATGGGCAACGGGTGGAGGAAAATCAGGTGGGCACATCTGATTGATTCCTCAGGCAGGCGTTTAAGTGGGTTCCAAGGACTGCTGCCCAAAATAGATCAGAGGCTGTTTATACTGATGAGAATTGGGATCTTGCAATTGTACACATTTGGAATTTTCATAGAGAAACGGGTGGAAGGTAGGAAGTGAATACTGGCCCCTGTTTTTCCAGGTTTTGAGTTGTTTAATCATAAAGGAAAGGCGGTGGCATAGTGGTGTTGTCACTGAACTAGTAATCCAGAGACCCATGATAGCACTGTGGGATCACAGGTTCGAATCCCATCAAAGCAGACGGTAGAATTTGAATTTGGTAAAAATTTGGAATTAAAGTCGAATGGTTGTCGATTGTCATAAAAGCCCATCTGGTTCATTAATGTCCTTTCGGAAATCTGCTGTCCTCACCTGGTCTGGTCCACATGTGACACCAGACCCACAGTAATGTGGTTGACTCTTAAAAGTCTTAAAAAGCTTAAGTCCTCTGAAATGGCCTAGAAAGTCACTCAGTTGAACCAAACCACGACAAAGTCAATAAAAAGAAATGAAACGTACGGACAACCGACATTGACCTAGGCACTGGGAACAACAACGGCACACCCAGCCCTGTCAAGCCTGCAAAGTTGTGCTTACTAACATCTGAGGGGCTAGTGCCAAAATTAGGAGAGCTGTTTCACAGACTAGTCAAGCAATGGCCTGACTCAGTCATGCATATGGAATCACACCTTACAGACAATGTCCCAGGTACTACCATCACCATCCTTGGTCCTGTCCCACCTGCAGGACAGACCCAGCAGAGGTGGTGGCACATGTATACGGTAAGGAGGGAGTCGTCCACAGAGTCCGCAACATTGACTCTGGATCCCATGAAGCCTCATGCATTAAAGATGTCTAACCATAGTCTGTTTATTTTGTACTTTCTATCTCTTTCTTTTATCTCCCACATGGACCTGACACTTACATTTCTTAACACTCCATGCCCCTGTTTAAATATTAATATCCAAACTCTGGATTAAGTCATTTTTCTGACATTCCCATCACATTTTTGTTCCCGACTTCTCAAATAGGCAGCTTGTTTCTAATGTTTCTCGTATATGCTTATATGCATCTTGTTACAGATTCCCATTCTCTCACATCTCAGAGAGTCTGCCTTTTCCTAGTGCCCTCGAAAGCCTCTTTTAACTGCTCAGTTTTGATAGAGCCTCTCTTTTCTGCGCCAATCTTTTTAAATCTGGAACGATTCCCAGTTCTGCCACTGGGCCCAGATGTATCGTCCTGGCACTGTGTGAACTCCTCCAAACTTTTAGAGATTTTAACCTGGTGATGATAGATGGCAACACATGAAACGTCTATCTTGATAGTGTTAGCAAAAGTGTTAGAGTTGCAGTTGAAGGGGGTCGAAGAAGCTAATCTAGCCTGAACATTAAACTAATTTTTAAAACTAATGCAAACTGTGCAGATGTTGGAAATCAGGGGGGAAACCAGAAAATGCTGGAAACATTCAGCAAGTCAAGCAGCATCTGTGGAGGGAGAAACTGAGCTCATGTTTTGGGTCAATGAAACCTGCTTTCATTTCAGTGAATTAATTTAACATTCCTGAAAAAGAAGATTGTTGGAGATTTGAACGAGGGTTGTTGGTGAGCGGGTTACCGATCTGCTCTCATTGCTGAGAATGATGAATGATTCAACGAGAGAGAGAAAACCAATATTTTAAACTCTGACAAAAATTAGGATGGAAAATGTAAACAGTGAGGTAATGACTGTTTGCTCTAAAAAGAAAGCTGCTGTTTAATTTATCAATCAAGCATTGATGTCACTGCCAGTCAAAATGCTTCTGGTTTTCATTGGCATTTAGAGCGTTGCACACCTCAAGTCTGACAGAAGTGAACATTTTTGAATTGCTTTTTCACTTGACATCACAAAGAACATGAACAGATAGGAAATAATTGACAAGGACTGCTTGACTGCTGAAGGGAATTACGGTACACTTGGTGTTGTAAATACCAAGATTTTAAACACTTTTGATAGATTTTTATTTGTTCCAATAATGAGCTTAATATAGTACGAAGTCTTACAACACCAGGTTAAAGTCCAACAGGTTTGTTTCGATGTCACTAGCTTTCGGAGCGCTGCTCCTTCCTCAGGTGAATGCAGAGGTCTGTTCCAGAAACACATATATAGACAAATTCAAAGATGCCAAACAATGCTAGGAATGCGAGCATTAGCAGGTGATTAAATCTTTACAGATCCAGAGATGGGGTAACCCCAGGTTAAAGAGGTGTGAATTGTATTAAGCCAGGACAGTTGGTAGGATTTTGCAGGCCAGATGGTGGGGGATGAATGTAATGCGACATGAATCCCAGGTCCCGGTTGAGGCCGCACTCATGTGTGCGGAACTTGGCTATAAGTTTCTGCTCGGCGATTCTGCGTTGTCGCGGGTCCTGAAGGCCGCCTTGGAGAACGCTTACCCGGAGATCAGAGGCTGAATGCCCTTGACTGCTGAAGTGTTCCCCAACTGGAAGGGAACATTCCTGCCTGGTGATTGTTGCGCGATGTCCGTTCATTCATTGTCGCAGCGTCTGCATGGTCTCGCCAATGTACCACGCTTCGGGACATCCTTTCCTGCAGCGTATGAGGTAAACAACGTTGGCCGAGTCGCACGAGTATGTACCGCGTACCTGGTGGGTGGTGTTCTCACGTGTCATAGTGGTATCCATGTCGATGACTCATGATGCTCCACTTCTCCAGTTTCCACCCTAAACACATTAAAGAAGCCATCCCCTATGGACAAGCGCTCCGTATACACAGGATCTGCTCAGACGAGGAGGAGCGTAACAGACATCTACAGACGTTGAAAGATGCCCTCGTACGAACGGGATATGGCACTCGACTCATCGATCGACAGTTCCAACGCGCCACAGCGAAAAACCGGACTGACCTCCTCAGAAGACAAACATGGGACACAACCGACAGAATACCCTTCGTCGTCCAGTACTTCCCCGGAGCGGGGAAACTACGTCATCTTCTTCACAGCCTCCAACACGTCATTGATAACGATGAACATCTTGCCAAGGTCATCCCCACACCCCCACTACTTGCCTTCAAACAACCGCGCAACCTCAAACGAACCATTGTTTGCAGCAAACTACCCAGTCTTCAGAACAGTAACCACGACACCACACAACCCTGTCATGGCAATCTCTGCAAGACGTGCCAGATCATCGACATGGATCTGCAGTCAAGGGCATTCAGCCTCTGATCTCCGGGTAAGCGTTCTCCAAGGCGGCCTTCAGGACCCGCGACAACGCAGTATCGCCGAGCAGAAACTTATAGCCAAGTTCCGCACACATGAGTGCGGCCTCAACTGGGACCGGGGATTCATGTCGCATTACATTCATCCCCCACCATCTGGCCTGCGAAATCCTACCAACTGTCCTGGCTTGATACAATTCACACCTCTTTAACCTGGGGTTACCCCATCTCTGGATCTGTAAAGATTTAATCACCTGCTAATGCTCGCATTCCTAGCATTGTTTGGCATCTTTGAATTTGTCTATATATGTGTTTCTGGAACAGACCTCTGCATTCACCTGAGGAAGGAGCAGCGCTCCCAAAGCTAGTGACATCGAAACAAACCTGTTGGACTTTAACCCGGTGTTGTAAGACTTCGTACTGTGCTCACCCCAGTCCAACGCCGGCATCTCCACATCAGAGCTTAATATAAGCACACCTCTAAAACTTTTCTCCCTTTGAAGGCCTGATTCACGTTCGTGATACCCCGGGCTAGAAAGATGACAAGATCAAACAAGGCCCCTGACACAGTTATTTAAAGGGATATATTTTCAGAATGATATATTAAACAAGGTTAAATTTTGGAGTTCTTAACTAGGAGTGTCAGTGTACTTTTAGAAGCAAAATGACCAGTCCTCATCCCTAGTTTTGCAAAATCATCTTGAGGCCCCCTACTTCTATGTGTATGTATGGGGATATTGAGCAAAGCTATGTTGCTCCCTACAATGAAATAATGTGTTGTCACGCACTATCTAGTCTCCTAAAGAATGGTGATTCTAGAACAATGCTGTTATCACATGTAGAGTTGAACCCCAACATTAGATGCCAACTGTAGACAATGCGTTGCCATCTATAGAATAGGAGGAGAGACAATATGGGTGGGAAAGTCAAATGAAAATTGTATCACATCATCACTGAATTCTTCAATATAGATTAGGCCCTATCTATCTGAGTTCTTTGGTGCAAAATATCCCGTATTCTGCTTTTAGGGTTGTATTGCTTTTGAGGTGCAGTTAATCAATGAAGCCAAATCATAGAGAGCTGATCAAAGGAGCAAGTTAATTGTCTTTTTAGGAAAGGATTTACTTTTAACTAATAAACATTTATCAGTCTGCAAATTGCTGTTTAACTGTCTCACAGGAAAGTGTCAAAATTATTCAAAGCTCTTTAATACATTTATGTCACAAGAAAGAGATTTAAAATCCATGCTAAGAAAACTTCAAGCTTACAGTCTTTAAAAGAAGGCCACCTTTGTAGTTCGAACAGAAGCTTTTTCCATGGAGCCTCAAAGCCTTAAAGGGCAACCTTTGCACAGTAGTTTACTTAGTGTCTTGAATGATTAAACATTTAAAAGGCAGGCACTAAATCACTGTCATGCCGCTGATCAGAATTTCCTTCCCTTTAAATTGACCGAGCTCTGAGATGGGCTCATGGATTAAATCACAAATTAATGGATATATTTGTTTGAAATGTGATAGCCAAACTTTAGTATGGTGGCGCTGACTGCCACAGATCTTGTATGATCATCAATCACTGTATCCCGTTGGTCGCAGACAGAGATACAAAAACATTTGATGCTTGAATAACTATTCCTGCATTAAGGGCCAATCAGGCAACCACCAGCTTTGGCAAATGGAATCTTAATGGCACTTTAGCAATGCTTAACTGGAAGGCCAAATAACGAATAGCATTGAGTAGCTTCCATATTCTAGGAGTCTGCAAGGTACATACATGAGTCATTCTACACACACTCGAACAATAATGTGTACCACTTTGATTTTATACTGTTTCTGTTTTTGATTGAAAAGATATCTGCATAATGTTGGATTAAGTTTATTCTGACATTAACCCTATTGTGTGAGAAAATCATTGCTACTTTTATTAATGAGTACATTTTAAAGAAGCAGATCCAACACATTAAGGTAAAGATATAAATGCTTATTGCCACTCGTTCGCTATATCAGTGATCTATAAATGTTTTTTAATTTTGGCAAGTTCTGATGATGGAATCATAGAATCCCTACAATGCAGAAGGAGGCCATTTGGCCCATCAAGTCTGCACCGGCGCTCTGAAAGAGCACCACCCGACTTCCGATGGCGGCCATGGACTGAGTGTTCGCACATTTGGTGGCTCTCACTCAAGGTGGATTTTTTTTGTCTTTTCCTGCCCTAAGGGCATCGTATTTGAGGGCAAAACGTGTAGGAGTGTCGAGGGAAGGTAATACTCCTCTGGTGTGGCTGGTGGATGGATCCGCGGTCAAGGAGTGGTGCAAGAAAGAAAGAGCAGCAGGAGCAGAAGAGTTTTCGCGGTGCGCCACAGCGAAAGATGGCAGAGGACTGCCTGCCCAGTGGTCGACGTAGCAGTTGGTAGAGTTCCTGAACAATACGTTTCAGCAACAGAGGAAAGATGCTCTGGAAGACCTAACCAAGGTGGTGGAACCACTGAGATCTGGGATCGAGCGAATTGAGCAAAGGCTGGAGTCCCAGGGCCTGGTGATCCAGAAAGTTGAGGAGGCAGTGGGGGAGCACGAGGAGCAGTTGGCCTCATTGCTGGAGGAGCTGGGAGTGATGCGGGAGAGCCGGAAGAGGCTGAGGGAGAAAATGGAGGATCTGGAGAGATGCTCCAGGAGGCAAAATGTAAGGATTGTCGGGATGCCTGAAGGCATTGAAGGTGCGGAGACCGCTGTGTATGTGGCAAGGAAGTTGGAGAAGCTGATGGGAGAGGGGGGCTTTCGATCGGCCTCTGGAAGTGGACCTAGCACATGGGGTGCTGAGGAGGGGACCGCAGGGGACGAGATGCTGAGGGTGATGGTGGTGCAGCCGCACTGCTGTCTGGACAAGGAGAAGATCCTTCAATGGGAGAAGAAGACCAAGAAATATTCCTGGGAAGGGAATGAGCTGTGGGTGTACCAGGACCTGGCAAAGAGGAGTGCTGTGTTAAATAGGATTAAGGATATCCTCATTGAAAAGGGGGTGACGTTTGGGCTATTATACCTGGCCCACTTGTGGGTGACTTTCCAGAAACGAGAGCTTTATTTTGACACTCCAGAGGAGGCGATGGAATTTATGAAGGACAATGGACTGGGAGGAATGTGAGGACATTGAACCCTGGAGGAGTTTTGTGTGCTTTTTAAAGTGTTTGGTGGTGGTTTTTCCAGGGCAGGTGCTTGTGGGGATCAGTGATGGTGAGTGTGTCTTTTGTTACTCTTTAGGGATCGACGGTTGGGATTGTTGGTGGGGGGGAGGGGATCTGGAAGGAGGAAGGGTGTTTGGAGCCCTTGGCGGGGGTTATCATTCCAGCTGGGCGGGCTAGTTAATGGAAACAAAGTGGGAGGTTGCCAGGGGGAAGGCGAGGGAGGGGGAGCGGGGGAGCGGAGGGGGTTTTTTGTTTGAGGGCGGGGGGGGAAGGTTGCTGATGGCTGCGCTTGTTGTGGCACAGTGGGGAAGACATCGATGGCAGTGGACATCCGAGGGCAGGCCTGGAAGGTCATGTGTGACACGGACCGGGGGCTGGCCCAAAAAGGGATATGGCTGATCGGCAGGGGAAAGGGGCGAGGAATCCCCTTACCAGGCAGGTCGTGTGGAACGTGAGGGTGTGGCTAACGCACCTGAGGAGTTTGAAGATGGATGTGGCTTTTTTGCAGGAGACGCACCTGAAGCTGGGGGACCAGACGAGACTGAGAAAGGGATGAGTGGGTAGGTGTTTCATTCGGGGTTGGATATGAAGATGGGGGTGGTGGCGGTGTTGGTTAATAAGCAGGTTGTGGCGCCGAGTCCAGAGATGGCGATTTTTGGAGTGTCGGAAGACCCGAGAGTCCAGGGGGCGAGAGAGGCTGACGTTTTGGCCTTTGCCTTCTTGGTAACCCGGTGACGGATATTGCTAGCATGGAGGGACTCGAAGCCCCCAAAATCAGGGGTATGGGTTAGCAACATGGCTGGGTTTCTCAGACTTGAGAAAATTAAGCTCGCCCTGAGAGGATCAACGTTAGGGTTCATTCGAAGGTGGCAGTCATTTATCGACTTCTTCAGAGAAAACTAAACTGTCAGCAAATTCAATAGGGGCGGGTAGGGGGGAGTTAAGATATTTTTGTCTAGATTAGACGGGAATGGTGGGAGCTGGAGGGATGTGTTACGCACTGAACTATGTTTACATTTGTATTTGTATCCTTTACATAAGAACATAAGAACTAGGAGCAGGAGTAGGCCATCTGGCCCCTCGAGCCTACTCCACCATTCAATGAGACCATGGCTGATCTTTTGTGGACTCAGCTCCACTTTCCGGCCCGAACACCATAACCTTAATCCCTTTATTCTTCAAAAAACAATCTATCTTTATCTTAAAAACATTTAATGAAGGAGCCTCTACTGCTTCACTGGGCAAGGAATTCCATAGATTCACAACCCTTTGGGTGAAGAAGTTTCTCCTAAACTCAGTCCTAAATCTACTTCCCCTTATTTTGAGGCTATGCCCCCTAGTTCTGCTTTCACCCGCCAGTGGAAACAACCTGCCCACATCTATCCTATCTATTCCCTTCATAATCTTATATGTTTCTATAAGATCCCCCCTCATCCTTCTAAATTCCAACGAGTACAGTCCCAGTCTACTCAACCTCTCCTCGTAATCCAACCCCTTCAGCTCGGGATTAACCTAGTGAATCTCCTCTGCACACCCTCCAGTGCCAGTACGTCCTTTCTCAAGTAAGGAGACCAAAACTGAACACAATACTCCAGGTGTGGCCTCACTAACACCTTATGCAATTGCAGCAGAACCTCCCTAGTCTTAAACTCCATCCCTCTAGCAATGAAGGACAAAATTCCATTTGACTTCTTAATCACCTGTTGCACCTGTAAACCAACTTTTTGCGACTCATGCACTAGCACACCCAGGTCTCTCTGCACAGCAGCATGTTTTAATATTTTATCATTTAAATAATAATCCCTTTTGCTGTTATACCTACCAAAATGGATAACCTCACATTTGTCAACATTGTATTCCATCTGCCAGACCCTAGCCCATTCACTTAGCCTAACCAAATCCCTCTGCAGACTTCCAGTATCCTCTGCACTTTTTGCTTTACCACTTATCTTAGTGTCGTCTGCAAACTTGGACACATTGCCCTTGGTCCCCAGCTCCAAATCACCTATATAAATTGTGAACAGTTGTGGGCCCAACACTGATCCCTGAGGGACACCACTAGCTACTGATTGCCAACCAGAGAAACACCCATTAATCCCCACTCTTTGCTTTCTATTAATTAACCAATCCTCTATCCATGCTACTACTTTCCCCTTAATGCCATGCATCTTTATCTTATGCAACAGTGGTGTCAAGTTTGCTAATTTCCAATCCGCCGGGACCACCCCAGAGTCTAGTGAATTTTGGTAAATTATCACTGCAGTTGCAATTTCCCTAGACAATTCTTTTAGCACTCTGGGATGCATTCCATCAGGTCCAGGAGACTTGTCTACCTTTAGCCCCATTAGCTTGCCCATCACTACCTCCTTGGTGATAACAATCCTCTCAAGGTCCTCACCTGTCATAGCCTCATTTCCATCAGTCACTGGCATGTTATTTGTGTCTTCCACTGTGAAGACCGACCCAAAAAACCTGTTCAGTTCCTCAGCCATTTCCTCATCTCCCATTATTAAATCTCCTTTCTCATCCTCTAAAGGACCAATATTTACCTTAGCCACGCTTTTTTGTTTTATGTATTTGTAGAAACTTTTACTATCTGTTTTTATATTCTGAGCAAGTTTACTCTCATAATCTATCTTACTCTTCTTTATAGCTTTTTTAGTAGCTTTCTGTTGCCCCCTAAAGATTTCCCAGTTGTGGTAGTATGCATTAGGGGTCATGTGGGACTGTGAAGCCGTGATGTCATTGGCTGACAGATCCCGGGTCCTGGTTGGCTGTTGACCTCTAGCTCCGCCCTGAAGGCGGAGTATAAGAACCAGGAGTCCTCCCCCGCAGGCCAGTCTACTACTGAACTGCGGGGGAACAGTCACGCTTAATAAAGCCTCATCGACTTCACTCTATCCGTCTCTCGGGGTCTTTGTGCGCTACAATTTATTAAGCGTGACTAAAGGACTATGGAGCTCAGGATCATCCCGGAATGCCTGAGGATCAGCCCCCACGCAGTGAACGCAGCAGCAGCTTTCAAGCACTGGCAGACCTGTTTCGAGGCCTACCTCAGAACGGCCCCCGGCCGGGTCACAGAAGACCAAAAACTACAGGTCCTGCACTCGAGGTTAAGCACGGAGATTTTCTCTCTCATCGAAGACGCAGAGGATTTCCAGACGGCGTTCGCAGCACTAAAAAGTCTCTATGTTCGCCCAGTAAACCAGATCTATGCTCGCTATCAACTCGCAACGAAACGGCAAAGTCCCGGAGAATCGAGAGATGAATTCTACGCCGCGCTACTAATTTTGGGACGGGCCTGCAGCTGCCCGCCGGTGAACGCAAATGAACACACGGACATGTTAATGCGCGATGCTTTTGTGGCAGGTATGAACTCCTCCCAAATCCGCCAAAGACTTTTAGAAAAAGAGTCGCTAGGACTCTCAGAGGCATGGGCCCTAGCAGCCTCCCTGGACGTGGCCGCGCGAAACGCCCGCGCCTACGGCCCCGACCGCGCGGCAGCCCATTGGGCTCCGTACGCACCCGTCACGACAAGCCCACCCCCCCCCCGGACACCCCACAGGCTTGCGCGGTTCAAACGCCAAGTCGCACCGGGGGAGCCCGCTGCTATTTTTCTGCGGCCAGGCGAAACACCCCCAGCAGCGCTGCCCGGCCCGCGCAGCGACCTGTAAGAGCTGCGGGGAAAAGGGCCATTTCGCGGCTGTGTGCCGGTCCTGGGAGGTCGCCGCTGTCCCAGGAGAACAGGGAGCCCTGCACGCCTTTTACCCTCCCCAACCCCCCCAGCGCCCCATGTACGACCCGCAGGCGCAACCACTTTGGGTCCCGACCACCGCTCTCCCCGGAGAAGAGGGAGTTCTGCGCGTCTCTAACGCTCCCCAACCCCCCCCCCCCCCCCGCGCCCCATGTATGACCCGCCGGCGCTACCACGGCAACAACGGACCCCAGTGTCGACGGCTCCACGGGGTTCGTAGAAGACGCTCAACCATTACGACCACGTCTGGCTTCAATGACGCTGGACCAAGCACGGCCCCGGACGCTCCAGACGACGACGACAACGGTGCTGATAAACGGGCACGAGACACCATGCCTGGTCGACTCAGGGAGCACGGAGAGCTTTATCCACCCCGACACGGTAAGACGCTGTTCTTTGACCATCCGTCCCAGCGCACAAAAGATTTCCCTAGCTGCAGGATCCCACTCCGTACAGATCAAAGGCTTCTGCATAGTTACCCTAACGGTCAAGGGAGGGAGTTCAAAAACTACAGGCTCTACGTCCTTCCCCAACTCTGCGCCCCCACATTACTGGGATTAGACTTCCAGTGCAATCTACAGAGCCTAACCTTCAAATTCGGCGGCCCAATACCCCCACTCACTATCTGCGGCCTCGCAACCCTCAAGGTTCAACCCCCATCCTTGTTTGCAAACCTCACCCCGGATTGCAAACCCGTCGCCACTAGGAGCAGACGGTACAGCGCCCAGGACCGGACCTTCATTCGGTCCGAAGTCCAGCGGCTACTGAAGGAAGGCATAATCCAGGCCAGCAATAGTCCCTGGAGAGCACAGGTGGTAGTAGTAAAGACAGGGGAGAAGCAAAGGATGGTCATAGACTATAGCCAGACCATCAACAGGTACACACAACTAGACGCGTACCCTCTCCCCCGCATATCCGACATGGTCAATCGGATTGCCCAATATAAGGTCTTCTCCACCGTGGACCTCAAGTCCGCCTACCATCAGCTCCCCATCCGCCCAAGTGACCGCAAGTACACAGCCTTCGAGGCAGACGGGCGATTATACCACTTCCTAAGGGTCCCATTTGGCGTCACAAACGGGGTCTCGGTCTTCCAACGAGAGATGGACCGAATGGTTGATCAACACGGGTTGCGGGCCACGTTCCCGTATCTCGACAATGTAACCATCTGCGGCCACGATCAGCAGGACCACGACGCCAACCTCCAAAAATTCCTCCAGACCGCTAAAGCCTTGAACCTCACGTACAACGAGGACAAGTGCGTTTTTAGCACAAACCGGCTAGCCATCCTGGGATATGTAGTGCGCAATGGGATAATAGGCCCCGACCCCGAACGTATGCGCCCCCTCATGGAATTTCCCCTCCCGCACTGCTCAAAAGCCCTAAAACGCTGCCTGGGGTTCTTTTCATACTACGCCCAGTGGGTCCCCCAGTACGCAGACAAGGCCCGCCCCCTAATACAGACCACGACCTTCCCTCTGTCGACAGAGGCTTGCCAGGCCTTCAGCCGCATCAAAGCGGATATCGCAAAGGCCACGATGCGCGCCATCGACGAGTCCCTCCCCTTCCAGGTCGAGAGCGACGCCTCCGACGTAGCTCTAGCGGCCACCCTTAACCAAGCGGGCAGACCCGTGGCCTTTTTCTCCCGAACCCTCCACGCTTCAGAAATCCGCCACTCCTCAGTGGAAAAGGAAGCCCAAGCCATAGTGGAAGCGGTGCGACATTGGAGGCATTACCTGGCCGGCAGGAGATTCACTCTCCTCACGGACCAACGGTCCGTCGCCTTCATGTTCGATAATGCACAGCGGGGCAAAATCAAAAACGACAAGATCTTAAGGTGGAGGATCGAGCTCTCCACCTTCAACTACGAGATCTTGTATCGTCCCGGAAAGCTGAACGAGCCGTCCGATGCCCTATCCCGCGGCACATGTGCCAACGCACAAATTAACCGCCTCCAAACCCTCCACGAGGACCTCTGCCACCCGGGGGTCACTCGGTTCTACCACTTTATAAAGTCCCGCAACCTCCCATACTCTTTGGAGGAGGTCCGTATAGTCACAAGGAACTGCCACATCTGCACAGAGTGCAAACCGCATTTTTTCAGGCCGGATGGTGCGCACCTGATTAAGGCTTCCCGCCCCTTTGAACGCCTTAGTCTGGATTTCAAAGGACCCCTCCCCTCCACCGACCGCAACACATACTTCCTTAATGTGGTGGACGAGTACTCCCGCTTCCCATTCGCCATCCCCTGCCCTGACATGACCGCGGCCACAGTCATTAAAGCCCTGAACACCATATTCACACTGTTCGGTTGCCCCACATACGTCCACAGCGACAGGGGGTCCTCCTTCATGAGTGACGAGCTGCGCCAGTTCCTGCTCAGCAACGGTATAGCCTCGAGCAGGACGACCAGCTACAACCCCCGGGGGAACGGGCAAGTAGAGAGGGAGAACGGCACGATCTGGAAGACCGTCCTACTGGCCCTACGGTCCAGGGTCCTCCTAGTTTCACGGTGGCAGGAGGTCGTCCCGGACGCCCTCCACTCCATCCGGTCACTACTGTGTACTAGCACTAACCAAACGCCTCATGAGCGCCTCCTTGTCTTCCCCAGGAAGTCCTCCTCTGGAACGTCGCTGCCGACCTGGCTGGCGGCCCCCAGGACCCATCTTGCTCCGAAAACATGTGCGGGCGCACAAGTCGGACCCGTTGGTCGAAAGGGTTCACCTCCTTCACGCGAACCCGCAGTACGCTTACGTGGAGTACCCCGACGGCCGACAGGACACGGTCTCTCTGCGAGATCTGGCGCCCGCCGGCAACACACACCCCCCCCGGACACCAATCACCCCCTCCCTGCCACCGCCGCACCCCGCGACCGCCCCCTTCCCAGGAGGATCGGTCCTCCTCCCAGGCCCGACCAGGAGTGAAGCCCAAGCTGAAACCGTAAGGCTACCGGAGACGACAACACCGGAACAAGCACCACCACCACCACCGGGGCCGAGGCGATCGACACGGACGACCAGACCGCCCGACCGACTCGTGGCGTCGATCTAACACTCCAATATGTGGACTTTTAACGAGAACATTTTGACTTTTTCTCCTGACGATTACTGTAAATAGTTCGAAACAAAAAAAACCTTGTACATACTGTAATAACATGCGAAAGTTTTCCTCCCAGGACCAGCCTTGTAAACCCTTACCACCATGCGAAGCATCACCCCGCCGGTTCATTTTTAACAAGGGGTGAATGTGGTAGTATGCATTAGGGGTCATGTGGGACTGTGAAGCCGTGATGTCATTGGCTGACAGATCCCGGGTCCTGGTTGGCCGTTGACCTCTAGCTCCGCCCTGAAGGTGGAGTATAAGAACCATGAGTCCTCCCCCGCAGGCCAGTCTACTACTGAACTGCGGGGGAATAGTCACGCTTAATAAAGCCTCATCGACTTCACTCTATTCGTCTCTCGGAGTCTTTGTGCGCTACACCAGTCCTCTAGTCTCCCACTGATCTTTGCTACTTTGTATGTTTTTTCCTTCAATTTGATACTCTCCCTTATTTCCTTAGATATACACGGTCGATTTCCCCTCTTTTTACCGTCCTTCCTTTTTGTTGGTATAAACCTTTGCTGAGCACTGTGAAAAATCACTTGGAAGGTTCTCCACTGTTCCTCAACTGTTTCGCTATAAAGTCTTTGCTCCCAGTCTACCTTAGCTAGTTCTTCTCTCATCCCATTGTAATCTCCTTTGTTTAAGCACAAAACACTAGTGCTTGATTTTACCTTCTCACCCTCCATCTGTATATTAAATTCCACCATATTGTGATCGCTCCTTCCGAGAGGATCCCTAACTATGAGATCCTGAATCAATCCTGTCTCATTACACAGGACCAGATCTAGGACCGCTTGTTCCCTCGTAGGTTCCATTACATACTGTTCTAGGAAACTATCGCGGATACGTTCTATAAACTCCTCCTCAAGGCTGCCTTGACCGACCTGGTTAAACCAATCAACATGTAGATTAAAATCCCCCATGATAACTGCTGTACCATTTCTACATGCATCTGTTATTTCTTTGTTTATTGCCTGCCCCACCATAATGTTACTATTTGGTGGTCGATAGACTACTCCTATCAGTGACTTTTTCGCCTTACTATTCCTGATTTCCACCCAAATGGATTCAACCTTATCCTCCATAGCACCGATGTCATCCCTTACTGTTGCCCGGATGTCATCCTTAAATAACAGAGCTACACCACCTCCCTTACCATCCACTCTGTCCTTCCGAAAAGTTTGATACCCTCGGATATTTAACTCCCAGCCGTGACCATCCTTTAACCATGTTTCAGTAATGGCCACTAAATCATAGTCATTCACGATGATTTGCGCCATCAACTCATTTACCTTATTCCGAATACTACGAGCATTCAGGTAAAGTACACTTATGTTGGCTTTTTTACCTCTGTTCTGAATGTTAACACCTCGATCAGTAACCTCTCCTAAGTTATATTTCCTCTTAACCTTTCTCCTAATTTTCCTTGTCGTTGAACCCATATTTTCATGTAACAACCTGCCGCGTCGCTTACCATTAATGTTTTCACTTCCCGTTTTATTTCTTTTAGTATTCCTGGTCCTATTCACTGAGCTCCCCTCAGTCACTGTACCTTGTACTGTCGCCCTTTTTGATTTTTGACTGTGGCTTCTCTGCCTTACACTTTCCCCCTTGCTGCCTTTTATTTCTGTCCCTGTTTTACTACCTTCCAACTTCCTGCATCGGGTCCCATCCCCCTGCCACATTAGTTTAAACTCTCCCCAACAGCTCTAGCAAACACCTCCTAGGACATCGGTTCCAGTCCTGCCCAGGTGCAGACCGTCTGGTTTGTACTGGTCCCACCTCCCCCAGAACCGGTTCCAATGTCCCAGGAATCTGAATCCCTCCCTCTTGCACCATCTCTCGAGCCACTCATTCATCCTCTCTATCCTGACATTCCTACTCTGACTAGCTCGTGGTACTGGTAGCAATCCTGAGATTACTACCTTTGAGGTCCTACTTTTTAGTTTAACTCCTAGCTCCCTAAATTCAGCTTGTAGGACCTCGTCCCGTGTTTTACCTATATCGTTGGTGCCTATGTGCACCACGACAGCTGGCTGTTCACCCTCCCCCCCCCCCCCCCCCAGAATGTCCTGCAGCCGCTCCGAGACATCCTTGACCCTCCCTTTATTGTTATAGAACCATAAATGCCTTAATAAAATGTTTTTTTTTAAATAAGCGGGTTGCTTATTTGAGGTGGGGAGTATTGTGGGCGATCTGGAGGGGGAGGGGTGGTGGATATGTGATGTTAGTGGGAGCTGGACGGGATACCGGTGGTTCTGATAAACGATTATGCCCCGAATTGGGATGACGTGGATTTTATGAGGCAGGTGTTGGGGAAGATCCCGGACTTGGACTCGCATCTGTTGATTAGTGAGGATGATTTTAAAACGGTCATAGATCCAAGCTTGGAACGGTCGAGTCCCAAGCCATTGAGGGCGTCGGCAGTGGTGAAGGAGCTGAGGGGGTTTATGGAGCAAATGGGGGGGGGGGGAGGGGGTGGTTCCCGTGGAAGTTTTGGAGGTCGAGGGCAAAGGAGTTTTATTACTTTTCCCAAATGCACCGGATGTACCCTCGGATTAATTTTTTTTGTGTTCGACGAGACGTTGCTGGTGGGGATGGCCGACTCGGTATATTCAGTGATTGCGGTTTCTGACCCCGCACCGCATAGGTGGATTTGCGGGGCGGTGGGGGGGGGGGCAACGGCCGCAGTGGAGGCTGGATGTGGGGTTGCTCGCGGATGAGGAGGTGTGTGAGTGGGTGAGGACTGCCATTTGGTGCTACGTGGAGCTGAACGGCATGGGGGTGGCTACAGCAGCCACGTTGTGGGAGACACTCAAGGCCGTAGTCAGGGGGGTGTTCATCTGAATTTGTCTGCATAGGGAGAAAACGGAGCGGGAGGAGAGGGAAAGGCTGATGGATGAGATTTATAGGGTGGAGAGGAGATATTCAGAGGCGCTGGAGGCAGGGTTGTGAAAGGAGTGGTAGAGGTTCCAAATGGAGTTTGGGTTAGTTTCTACGGGGAAGGCGGTGAGGCAACTGCAGAGGGCCAGAGAGGCAGTGTATGAGTATGGGCTTCCCGGTAGAGTTTTATAAAAAGTTTGGGGCAGACCTGGGGCCGTTGCTGGTGAGGGTGTATAATGAAGCAAGGGAGTGGGGGTAACCCCCCCCCCAGTGCCGCAGGCTTCCATCTCCCTGATATTAAAGAAGGATAAGAATCCGGAGCAGTGTGGGTCATACTGCCCAATATCACGATTGAATGTGGACGCCAAGTTATTGAGGTCTGTGACGGGGTGATGGGCAGGGTTCAGATGGGTCTTGGGAAGGGAGGGCCGGTGAAGACTCGATGGACCGAATGGCCTCCTTCTGCACTGTAAATTCTATGGAGGGGTCCAAGGGGTGTGTGAGGGTATCCCCAGGAAGCTTGGGGGATGGGGGGAGTCCTTTTGGAAATTAGGGATGTGGGTGGAGTCCCATCCTGGATTTTCTCTGAGTCCGTGTAGTAGTTATCCAGCAGCTAGAATTGATTTTAATTCTTTTAACTTTTTCTCAGTAACTATTGCTATAACAATAGGCTGTGGCACAGTGGTATTGTCATTGGACTAGTAATCCAGACACCCAGAGTAATGCTCTGGAGACCCAGGTTTGAATTCCACCACAGCAGCTGGTGAAATTTGAATTCGATAACAATCTGGGCTGGGATTCTCCGAGCCCGCACTGCGTTGGAGAATCACCGGTGACGACGGAAATTCCCGCCATGGCGCTCCGACGCCAGGACGCGATTCCCCGGCGACCGGACAATCGGTGCCAGTCGCGTGTGCGGTCACCACGGTGCCGGTCGGGGGCCGTTGAATCAGGCCACCTCGGCGATTCTCTACGGTCGACCGGCCGAGTTCCCACCGAGTTCCGCCGGCGTGGTTCACACCTGGTACCACCTGGCAGGAGCTCGGACCCGCGGCCACAGTGGCCATCCTGGTGTGGGGGGGGGGCGGGAGGATCAGACTCCGGGAGGGGCCTCCACAACGGCCAGGCCCGCGATCGGGGGCTGCCAATTGGCGGATGCGCGCCATCTGGGGGGAGCCTACCTTCTTCCGTGTGGGCTCACTGTGTCGCTGAGCCATGTTGAGCAGCCCGGCGCGAAAACGGCCATCACGCGCATGCGCGGAAACGGCCACCACCCGCATGCGCTGACCCACGCCGGCAGTGTAGGGCCATGTATCGGCGCCGGAGCTGCGTGGAGCATTCCTGCGCCATGCTGGCCCCCTGTGGGCCACTGAATTCTGGGCCAAGAGGCCCGTTGACGCCGGCGTGAAACACTCCGGTGTTTACGCCGGCGTCAACACTTTGCCGAGATTTTGGAGAAGCCCTGCCCTGGAATAAAAAGTCTAATGATGACCATGAAACTGTTGTCGATTGTCGTAAAAACCCACTTGGTTCACTAATGTCCTTTAGGGAAGGAAATCTGCTGTCCTTACCTGGTGTGGCCTACAAGTGATTCCAGATCCACAGCAATGTGGTTGACTCTTAATTGCTCTCAGCGATGGGCAATGAATGCTGGCCCAGTCAGTAATGCCGACATCCCATGAACAAATTGTTAAAAAACAGCCAGAACCACCCCAAGTTTGTGATTTAAATCACATTTTTGTATACTTCCTAGTGCAGAGCAATTGGCCATTGGAAATTTGCACTTCCCAGGCAATATCCATGCAAACCTTTCCTGGGAAAGTCCGGGGATGGGTGGGGCTGGAGCCTGGAAGTTATGTTTACTTGTCACCAGAAAGCTATCACTCAGCACAGACAAGTTGCATAGAAAATTACTCGACAAGTGGTGGATTTTTCTCAGATGCATACACTGATGATTGGCTTATTAACGTTTGGGAGGTACGTTGGAGTAGATCAAGGCTTTGTGTAATCGTAGGTAATGATGAATCAACAGTCCATTTTACATTCAAATTTGGAAAGATGTAAAATGGGACTGATGATTCATGACCTTTCATTTTGTCTATTAAGCAAAGTCAAAATCTACCCCATTGGATCCTAAATATTTTTGCTATTGTCAGAACTTGATTGTCCTTCAATATCGGCAAAAAGCTATTTTCAGACAAAGGCAGTTGTCTGATAATTTTGTGCCAAAATAGCTGCGGGTGTTTGCTTGTCATCTGGCCACAACTGAAAGGGTATGCCCAACCTGGGTAGGAACAAGGGCCAACAGTTGTTCTGAGCCCTTAAGAATAGAGGAAATGACCATTGACTAGGTGAAGCTCTCGGTGACTGTAGTTAGAAACTGAGAGCTCTTATCAAATGATATTGGCAGTCATCAGTCAGTTTAGGGAGCAAATATTTTTGAGTCTCACATCTTGACTCTGTCCTCACCAGTCTGCCTAATAAAGAAACATTTGCCCACAATAGTATTGGTAGGAGTGACCACTGCACAATGCCTATGAAGGCCAAGAACCACTGAAGACATCCTCATCATATTGTATGGTACTACCACTATGCCAAGTGGGAAGAACGGACCTTGAATTCAAAACTGTACGATGATGTGATCCAGCAGCAACAGAATTGTATTCTACTACAATCTGCAATGCCATGGGCTGGCATATTGTTCCCTCCTCCATTAGTATCAAACCCAGATGACCAACACTAGTTCAGTGAAGATGGGGAAGAACATACCAAATACAGCATCAGGCATACCTGAAGACGAATTGCCAACTTGGTGAAATTCCATAAAAAGGCTGCCTGCATACTGAACAATAATTCTGCATCAATGGATTGAATGTGAGGCTTGTCACATCCAGTTGTGAATGTTGGTGGACAATTAAGAAACTGAAGGCTAAGAAATATATACATCAGCAATGATGACAGACCTCAGGATATGATTGCAAAAGAGAAGGCTGAGACACTCAACCATTTTCAGCCAGAGGTCCAGAATAGTGATCCATTTCAACCTCCTGCTGAGGTCCCCAGAATCACAGATGTTTGTCTTCGGACAATTGGCTTCACTCAATGCAATGGCAAAAAATAGCTGAGTGTGCTGGATGCAGCAACGGCCGAGTGCTGACAGAGGATCCAGTTTTAGTGCAGCTGACCTGTGCTACCGAAATAACCATGTCTCCATCTACATGTTTCAAGTACAGCTACAATACTGGCTTCTACCCAGTAATGTCCAGGTAGTTTGGTCTGCAAGAATCAGGACTAATCCAGCCCAGGCAATTACTGCTCAAACAACCTACTCTCAATCATCAGCAAAATGCTGTAATAAATCATAAACAGTACTATCATATGATAATAACCTTTATTAGTGTCATAAGTAGGCTTACATTACACTGCAGTAAAGTTACTGTGAAAATCCCCTAGTCGCCACACTACGGCACCTGCTCGGATACATTGAGGGAGAATTCAGAATGTCCAATTCACCTAACAAGCATGTCTTTCAGGACTTGTGGGAGGAAACCGTAGCACCCAGAGGAAACGCACGCAGACACGGGGAGGACGTTCAGACTCTGCAGACACTTGCACCAATAACCTGTTCTGTTCGGACCATTCAGCTCCAGAACTCCCTAAAACCTTCATCCAAGCATGGACTAAGAAGCTGAATTCCAGATGTAAGCTGAGAGTTACTGGCCTCGACATCAAGGCAGCATTTGAACAAATGTGATACCATAGTGCCCTAGAAGAAATGAAGTCAATGGAAATCGAGGATACTCGTCACTGCCCAGAGTCAAACGCAGCCTAAAGGAGGTTGGTTGTGGTTGTTGAGAGGCCAATTGACACAGCCCCAGGACATTGCTGCAGGCTTTCCAAAGAGTGATGTGATGGCCCCAACCATCTTCAGCTGTATCACTAAAGACCTTCCTTCCATCATATGGTCAGAAATGGGGATGTTCACTGATGATTGTGCAATGCTTATTTTCATCCGGATTTCCTCACACTCAAGCAGTCCATATGCAGCAAGACCTAGGCAACATTCAGGCTCACGCCAATAAGTGGCATATAACATTCACACAAGTGCCAGACAATGACCACCTCCAACAAGAGACAGTCAAACCAGCTCCCTTTAACACTGAACAGCATTACAATGCTAAATCCACTACCATGAACTTGGGTGTTACCAATAAACAGAAATTCAACTGGATTGTGACACAAATGCTGTGGCTATTACAGCAGATCAGAGACTGGATGGTCTGTGATGAATGAGTTACCAAAATCTGTCCAGCATCTACAAGGCACAAGTCAGGAATATGTTGGAAAGTTTATTAATAATAATAATAATAATCTTTATTGTCACAAGTAGGCTTATATTAACACTGCAATGAAGTTACTGTGAAAAGCCCCTAGTCGCCACATTCCGGCAACGGGTACACTGAGGGAGAATTCAGAATGCCCAAATGACCTAACAGCACGTCTTTTGGGACTTGCGGGAGGAAACTGGAGCACCCGGAGGAAACCCACGCAGACACAGGGAGAACGTGCAGACTCTGCACGGACAGTGACCCAAGCTGGGAATCGAACCTGGGACCCTGGAGCTGTGAAGCAACAGCGCTACCCACTGAGCTACTGTGCCGCCTTGCCTCGATGGGGACAGCTAGAGTAGCTTGGCACCATCTAACACAAAACGGTTCGCTTGATATACATTGTGATTGTAAGGAATACTGTCTATAGGACATACTACAACATCTTTAAAAAAAAATTTAGAGTACCCAATTCTTTTTTTCCAACCAAGGAGCGATTTAGTGTGGCCAGTTCACCTACCTCATAAACTGTAGTATAACGTAATATGTTGGGCCTGGTCCCAGCAAGGGCTAACTTATTGGACTGTAATGTCATGGAATGAAATGAATACAGTCATGTGATTTGAGACTTGAGGAGAGTAATCCCAGTCAGAAGCTAGTGCAAAGGACTGTTCTCATAACTGTAGGTTTATAACAATAAAATTAATGTGGGGCAGCACGGTGACACAGTGGTTAGCATTGCTGCCTCATGGCGCTGAGGACCCGGGTTCGATCCTGGCCCCGGGTCACTCTCCATGTGGAGTTTGCACATTCTCCCCATGTCTCCGTAGGTCTCAGCCCACAACCCAAAAAGATGTGCAGGGTACGTGGATCGGTCACACTAAATTCCCCTTTCATTGGGAATAAAAGAATCGTGTACTCTAAATTTTTTTTTAAGAAATCATGTTTTGCAGCCAGCAGTCTTTGAGAATTTATTAAAACTACTCTAACCCAACAACACAGTATTATATGGTGGTGGTTGTATAAGATATGTTAATAGTTATTGAAACATTGGAGACATATTTCAATATCCGCAGCAATACCATGCTGAACATGTAATATTCAATAAACATACTCAGAAACACAGGGAAAGCATCAATGTTTTTTATTATACCAATTAGCAGAAGACTCTGAATATTGTAATCTGAACAAGGGGCTATTTTGTGACAGAAAAATTGTTGGAGTAGTAGATAGTGCGTTATCAGATAATTTGTGGTCTCGCAATTACTTGATGCTAGCAAAGATAGGTCAATTAGGTAGACAAGCCGAGATCGTGAGACAAAACCAAATGCATAATGAGACTCAGCTGAGGGCCTTAAAGTGTTGAAACAGCCAGAACCCAGGGAAAACAGTGCTCGATTGACAGCTCTTTCTCGCTGATCTATTCTGTCAATTGTACCATGTTTATTTACACAAGATAAATAGCTTTTAAGTGCTTCCACTTCCAGCTATTGGTATGTTAAAGGGTCTGGATGATGGACTCTTCTATTGCCCTTATTGGCCTGTAATGAAAGGATTTTTTAAAAGAAACTGTAAAGTTATGAATGATATTTTTCTTAAAAGCTTTTTTAATACATCTTATTTTCGATATAGAGTTCATTAGCTCGATACAGTATGGAAGTGCCATAGCTGGGTATGAAGATCATGTGATGTGGGGCTATAACTTGGCATGAGGGGTATGAAGAGCCATGGAGGTGTTGGATAGGTGCATAACTTGACATGGGCAGTATAGGTGCCATAGCTTGCCATAGGGGAAATGGTTAAGAGCTTTTGAACTCACCTGCCGTGAACCACAAGTCCTTTAAAAGCTGGCCCAACTCCATGGAAATTGCATAGGATGAGGACATGCCTATCCCCACAATGGAACATATCAGGTTGAGAGTGCATGGTGCGTACTCACAACCCTAACCAACCCACATCCTTAAATGGCACTGTTAAAAATTGGAAACCCTGGGAGTGGGTCTGCAATCCCTGAATTGGGTCCTGGCTGCTATTTTCACCACTCCACACAGGTTCCCCGACTCCATGAATACCAGAGTTATTGTTAAACCATTGTGAATTTATGTGGTGACAACTATCAAAGTGCATTGTTAGCAACAATATAAATCAATAAAAATGATTTAATTGGCACAATAACCTGTTTAAAGAGAAAGAACCAGGTTATTTTTAACTATTATGGTTTTCCGAATGAAAATGGTATCATGTCACAGTCAAGACCAGAAAACTGAGCGAGATTGAAAATCAATACTCATCAAATCTGAGTTGGAATTTATTGCAGGGAAAGAATTTGTTGAAGTTTTGTCATTTTAATTCAATTTTGAAGCTTTCAAGCTTTGCTAACATTCTTCGCCAAATCCTGGAACTCCCTAACGGTTACGGATGTGGGTATACCTAAACCGCATGGACTGCAGGGGTTCAAGAACACGGCTTACCACCACCTTCTCAAGGACAATTAAGGGTGGGCAATGAATGGTGACCGAGCCAGCACATCCCATGAACAAATATAAAAGGAAGTCAACATATCTAGGAGCAATCTGCTCCTACCCTGATCTTATTATTTCTACCTCTCCCCACACTGACAAAATTATAACTTTCAACATGATTCAGCCAAGATAAAAGAGCATTCAACCTTTCCAAGGGTCGGTGCCGACTCAATGGGCCGAATGGCCTCCTTCGACACTGTAGTGATTCTATGATTCTAAGATACTTACTGCTCTTGGGCGTGTGTTATACTATGGCAAACAATACTCACATATCAGTGCTCCAATTGCAAAATATTACTGTTTTGGAACTATATGTTCAATATCGTGAAAGCGTCTTCCAGTAAAACTCAAGAAGTGAACATCTCTCTCTTTAATGCAAAATATTTCACCATGGACAAGGGGATTGCACTGTTGTATCGAGCTCTTTTGAGAGAGAACAAGCATATTATTGAGGGGCCATTGATTGGAAAAAGACTGGAAAAAATAGTGGGATTTCCACCCCATTCATTGTTATACTGTTAATGATTAGGAGACAAAATCTGCATTTAAAATCTCCTCTGAAGACTGTTGTTCCTACGATATCGATGAAAATATGCACATCTGCCCAGGTCAGGCTTGAACCCTTAGCATTTTGGCCCAGTGAGATCTATTCCATCAATTGAGCCAAGTGACACTGAGTCTACAATGCACAACCAGGTCTTGAGAAACACTAAGCCAGACTGATCATTCAAAGATATTTAATTTTCTGTTTGTTCTTAATAACAGTCTTAGATGAATGAATTAAACTTATTTTTTACGTAATTTGGTTAGAAAGTCATTCATACTTTGCAACTAATAGATGTGTGTTATATTTCTATTTCTTGATGTACATGGCATAAATTCATCATGTTCTATCCCCTAGGACATGCAAATCATCAGTACAGATGAGAATCAAGTATTTGTGGCTGTCAAGGAGTGGCATCAGACGGACACCTATAACCTCTACCTGTCAGACCTGAAGGGTGTGTACTTCACTCTCGCTCTAGAGGATGTCAGAAGTACCAAACAGCCAGAAGAAAATGTTGTGATAGATATTCATGAGGTAAACCCTACTTCTGTACTTCAAACATGATGGGTTGCAATAACACTGATTGAAGAATACTGTGCATATTCAGTGACATATTGGAATCCAATATCTTCCTATTTTAATGACCAACAGAGCACAGGCTATCTTGAAAAGCAGTGAATTGTTGCTTCCACAAAATGGAGTGAAACTACACCATCAGCTCCACAGCCTATGCTGTACCTACATTTAAAAGTTTGAATCTATTCTGTTTCAGACAATGGCTGCAACCTATTACAGTTCATGTTGTCATTTGAAGCCCCCAAGTAAATATGAGCAAATTAAAAATATACATTCTCAATTTAGAGGTACAGGAAGCCTGGTCAACCAAAATATCCTTCCATTGCCATTGAACAATGTGAAGAAGTTTGTATAGAGAGAGCTGGAAAGAAACCATATTATTTTTACATGAAGGTTATATTGTGCACTTTACAGGTGAGTAGTGGATGGAATTTCCTCTGGGAGGTATATGACAAATTAATGCTTTGCATAGGGGAGTTCTCTGAATAAACTCAAAGTGGTGAGATCATCTTTAAGTTTGGAGTGAAATCAAAAGAAGAACCTCCCCCAAACAGGCGCCGGAATGTGGCGACTAGGGGCTTTTCACAGTAACTTCATTTGAAGCCTACTTGTGACAATAAGCGATTTTCATTTTCATTTCATTTCTTTCATAATATTATAGAAAGCACTGTCCAAAGAGCCTTGGGAGTTGCTGCAGTGCATCTTGTAGGCTGTATACACTGTGTATCAGTGATGAGGGAGTGACTGTTGAAGGTAATGGATGGGGTGCCAGTCAAGCAGGCTGCTTTTTTCTTGATGGTGTCGAGTTTCTTAAGTGTTGTTGGATTTGCACTCATTAGGCAATGGAGAGTATTCCATCATACTCTTGACTTGTGCCTTGTGGTTGGAAAGGCTTTGGATAATCAGGAGGTGAGTTACTGCAGAATTCCCAGCTCTGACCTACTGTTGTAGGCACAGTATTAAATGACTGGTCCATTTCCGATTTTGATCAATGGTAATCCCTCCAGTGGGTGATTCAGCAATGGCATTGTGTCAAGGGCAATGGTTGCACTCTCTTTTGTTTGAGCAAATGTAACTTAGCATTTTTCAGCCCAAACCAAAATATTGTCATGGTCTTGCTGCATATCGCCATGGACTGCTTTAGTATCTGAGGAGTTGGGAATGGTGCTGAACATTTTGCAATCGTCAGCGATGATCTCCGCGTCAGACATTATGATGGGGGAAAGTCATCGATGAAGCAAATGAACATGGTTGGGTCGAGGACACTGACCTGAGGAACTTCTGCAGTGATGTACAGGAGCAATGATGACTGACCTTTAACAACCACAACCAACCACCTGAGTGCCAGGTATGTCTCCAATCAGTGCGAAGTTTCCCCCGGATCCTCTTTAGCTCCAGTTTAGCTAGGGCTCCTTGATGCCATATTCAGTCAAATGCTGCCTTGATGTCAAGGGCAGTCACTCTCACCTCGCCTCTTGAATTCAGCTGTTGTCCATGTCCTGGACTCTCCTGACCAGCTCTTTACAGTAGATTCAGATGTGAGATCCTGGCCAGTAAGTACACTTCCTATTTGTGTCTCTGGCCATTTCTTACTTGTAAGAAAATAATTCATTTTCACAGTCATCTTGCCTTGCTTGCTAGCAGCTAGAAAGTGGAAGAAGCTCTTCTCTGTAATTTGCCACCAAAATCACACACATAGAGGCCGCTTGTCATCAAATATACGTGCAACCTTCTCACTGCTGCCGCTTCTGGCCAGATGACGGTGCACACTCTCATTTCCTTAAAAGGCGCAGCGGGCACTACTCTCCATAAAAATGTTGGTAGTAGCCATTGGGTGCTTCCCCGTGATGGGGACCACAGTCGGAATGCTGCGGCAGTTCGCTCCACGACGCATCTGACAGCCCTGACACCCACGTAGGTTAAGACCCGCACTTTGAAAAACACTGATCTAAGGGACAGCTCTCCCAATTTTGGCACAAGGCCCCAGTTGGTGGTAAGAAGGACTTTGCACGGTCAATAGGGCTGCATGGTAGTACAGTGGTTAGCACTGTTGCTTCACAGCTACTGGGTCACAGGTTCGATTTCAGGCTTGGGTCACTGCCTGTGCAGAGTCTGCACGTTCTCAATGTGTTTGGGTGGGTTTCCTCCTGGTGCTCCGGTTTCCTCCCACAGTCCAAAGATGTGCAGGTTAGGTGGATTGGCCATGCTAAATTGCCCTTAGTGTCCAAAAAGGTTAGGTGGGGTTACTGGGTTATGGAGATTGGGTGGAGCTGTGGGCTTAAGTAGGGACTCTTTCCAAAGCCGGTGCAGACATGATGGGCCGAATGGCCTCCTTCTGCACTGTAAATTTTATTCCAATAGGCTGTGTTAATCGGGCATTTTCTGGGTTGGTGGGATTTGAACCCATGTCTCCAGAGCATGGGCCTCTGGATTACTGGCCCAGTGACATTGCCAGTATACCATCACCACTTAGTGATGTTACAGTGAAGCAATGGGAGAAGATTGAGAGAAATTCAGGTTGAAGGCTACAATCAAGATTTTACCTTTTAAATTATCTATGTGTGTACAACCTACAAGATGCACTGCAGCACCTCATCAAGACTCTTTGGACAGCGCCTTCTAACCTGGAACCTCTACCACCAAGAAGGACAAGGGCAGTAGACACATTGGAATGCCACCACTTGAAAGCTGCCCTCCTCCAAGCCAATTACCATCTTGATTGTAGTTAGTTTGCCAGTTCTTCACTGTCGCTGTGTCAAAATCCAGGAACTACCTTCCTAACAGCACTTCAGGTGTACCAATCCCACATGGACTACAATAGTTCAAGAAGGTGGCTCACCACCACCTTCTAAAGGGGAAATAGGGATGGGCAGTAAATGGCCTAGCCAGCGAAGCCCACATCCCGTGAAATTCAGGCACACCCAGTGTGGTAGAAGTCCTATTTGTGCATATAAACCACTTCAGTGAAATTAGGTGAAATAGCAGCAGAAGGTTTGAAGAAATTGAGGCCCAGTAACCATGCAACTGATTCTACGCTTAGGATTGCGAGGTAAACATTGTTTATTATTTCTTTGCAAACACAATAATCCATTCCTTTATTAGCATGCACCACCGGCCCCAATGAAAACCCTTAAAAAAATAATACCCAGATTCACTGCCAAAACTAACGGTGGGAACAAAAATCAGTAAGTAATAGGTTTTAAACTTAGGCAAGGTAGAAAAATAGTGTAGTTGCAAAGAATAAAATTGAAATAAATGAATTTGAATTAAACTAAAAGAAAATGAAAGATTCGGGAGAAAATGGGAATGACGGGAAACATAATTAATGTCTAGCTTCTTGAAAGCTGTGATTGTGTATTACCTGCTTATTCAGCCGCTTAGAGTTCATCCAATAATTCATTCTGATGTTTAGGTATCTCTATGCCAGCAATATTGGTGTATTTTTTCTGATGGTTCCTGGAACTGGCTGAAAATTAAAGGCTTAAAACACCCTTGTGATCTTTTGGTGCAGAAATGATAACAAAAAAGGCTGGATGGTATTTATGTAAATTAATGCAAATATCGTAATAGTGCTATTCACAGAGGAAAGAAATCAATGCCAAAACTGAGGGAAAAATAAATCCAGGGAACTGACTAAAATTGCACAAGGTTTGTGCAGTTGATTAAAGAAATCTGCAGTGGCTCGAGAACTGTTTCTTATAGCGTTTTCCATCTGTGATATATGTGTTGTTATTCTGTCTGATGAGAAAGGAAGGGCCACATGGCAGTTTGATGGTCATTCGTATTGCTGGATATTGAGAACCGTGACTGTTAATAAATTGAGTCAATGCTCCAGGAAATTTTCTTTTTCTCTCATCGTTTTTTTGCTGGAAATAAAAGGACATTTTTTGCAAAAGCTTCTTGCTTTGCATTCATTAGGACAATTCGCAAGAATGCTAAATGAAATGAAAATCGCTTATTGTCACAAGTAGGCTTCAAATGAAGTTACTGTTAAAAGCCCCTAGTCGCCACATTCCGGCGCCTGTTCAGGAGGCTGGTACGGGAATTGAACCGTGCTGTTGGCCTGCCTTGATCTGCTTTCAAAGCCAGCGATTTAGCCCTGTGCTAAACCAGCCCCATGTAAAAGGAACAGCAATTTATACTGTATGAGAAGAGAGTGCTGATTTGTTGGCTAGTGGACTCTGATTGGTAGAGTGGGTGGTATGGTTACCATGGAGAATGCACCAGTTGATGGTGACTGACATTTAACTGCCAAGCATTGTTTGAAATGTAAACCAGATGGTTTGACTCTGATTGATCAAGGCATTGCCCTGAGGAATGAACCAGCGAATGACTGCCACTTATTTTGCTTAGCTGATACAGGGGCAATGTGTGTACATATTTGTTCTGTCTGAAAAGAACAATATTTTGTGCATTAATATACGTAGCTTCCTGGACATACAAAAGCGCCACACTGTGAGCCCGACTAATCTTATATTGATTGTCAATGTAATTCTCAGCATTGTCCAATCGTGGAATCACTTCTAATTTTGAGCACTGTGTTTTGAGTTTTGCAAGCACAAGCTGGTTGCGTACGGTCTGTACCTTGCCTGTTGCGAACTTTGGAAGGGACGAGCAGTTTGCTACATCTGCCAGTCTTTCAGAACATACAGTATATATACCTAGCATCACACTGACACTGAAATTGACATATCACATTATTCATTTGTGTGATAGACATAAGACTTTTTGGTTTGACAGCAGCATCTGTTAGTGGTGAATACTGCAAAGCAACAGTGTGAAAAAGCTAGCTTTACCTGTTGCTCAAATTTATGAGGTACCTTGCCATTCCAAGATAATCTGAAGAAGACTGGGCACTGTTCAGGGCCAAAACTGACAGCCTTAGGCCTATTTATTGTTTGCACGCTACACAGTGCAAAATAGTCTGATCAAGCCAGTGTGATGCAGGTACGTAGATTGTATTTACCAAAAACTAGTGAATTGTATCAAATAGCATGTCCCTTCCACTGTTTGCAAGAGGCAAGGTACAGACCTTACCCAACCAGCCAGTGATTGCCAAAATCAATGCACAGTGTCCAACATTAGCTGTGATTCTGCAATTGGACAACATTTACTAAATAGTCCTCAGTGTGCTAAGAATTACATTGACAGTGAATTTAAGATTGCCAGCTGGGCATGCAATGTGGCATGTTTGTGTGTACTGGAAGCTACATACATGAATACACAGGGCCCTGCTCTTGACAGACTGAAAGAACTTATGCACTCATTGTGCCTGTTTTCGCCAAGCAAAATAAGTAAACACCATTCACTGGTTCATTCCTCAAGGCAATACCATGACCAATGAAGTTAAGATGCCTGGCTTAAATTTCAAACAATGCTTCTGACAGTCACCATTAGCTGTTGTATTCACCATGGCAGCACCTCTACCAATCAGCATTCTCTTTCCATGTAGTATAAATTGTTGTTCCCTTTACATTTGATATTCTTGGAATTGTCCTTATGAGTGCAAGATGAAAAGCTTTGACAAAAGATGTCTCCTTTTTCAACAATATCCTCAAGTTCTGTACTACCAAATAACTATTCTGTTTTTCTTCCCAAGTTTTCTATTCCCCTCTCTGACAGGTATTGACTTTTTGCTTTGATGAACATCCTTCAAAACCTAGGCAGTAAATATCGGCAGGCATTAAGGGACATTAAAGTCCACTTTTGTTAGGTGGCATGTTGGTGCAGTGGTTAGTACTGCTGGCGCTGAGGGACCCGGGTTTGATCCCGGCCCCGGGTCACTGTCTGTGTGGCGTTTGCACATTCTCCCCGTGTCAACCCAAAAATGGGTAGATTAGGTGGATTGGCCAAACTAAATTGCCCCTTAATTGGAAAAAAATAAGTGGGTATTCTAAATTTATTTAAAAAAGAAGAAGAAAATGTCCACTTCTATTCTTCACCTAGTGCTCACATAGATATAGCTGCTGTATCAGTGTTCAGCGGTTAATGTTCCCTTCAATTATTCAGGGTGTCAAGCCCATTTGCAATAATCGGTTAATTCAACACAGACTAGGGTTGAACCTGAGGCTTTCTTAACCTGTGTAAGCTGCATTACACAGTGGATCCATCTGAAAGTTGTCAGGTAAGAACTGTGAAGACCTCAGGAATGATCTAATGTTTAAGTAATTTGATGTGACAGGGATTAAATCTTCACAGCTGGAAAAACCAATGCCGTGCATTACGAAAAACAATGAACTGTACATTAGAAGTGATGATGTCATTTCACGGAGATGTGTTTTTTTTGATGATTAGATACATATATTTTCTTTGAAAGTTGTTGGTATTAAATCAGCTTCACACAGGAACCAGCAGGCATTCTGTAATTAACCCAAGTGGCCAGTAAGCATAGATAGAGTTGGCAGATTATTTGAGCATGGGGAGAATCGCAACCGAGTCTGATCCTCATTTAATTTGCTACTCGAATGCACACACTTTCAAGTAGAGGGCACTGAATGGTAATCAGCAGCACAAGTTCTGATTGATCTTTTCCCAGTAATGTGGCTAAAAGCTATAATAATAGAAGCAGGTAATTGTACATATGTCAGCAGTGTGTATGCTTCAGCACCATACAGGCGTGAGCTTGTGTAGTTATTTTTTTTCTATTCAACTCTTCATTTCCTTCTTTTAAAGTGCACTTCCTTCTCATCCCCATAAACCAACTGAGGCAAGTGTTGGGGATGTGGAGTGGGGCTGGATGTGCAACCCATTCAGGGATTGTGTGAGGTTGGGGAGGCAGTGACTGTGTTTTGAGTTTGGCAGCACTCATACTGCCAGTCATGTAATATTTGGGAGTCCAGCTTTAATGAGCTGTACCAAAGATTCTATGCTATTAAATCTTACTCCTTTATTGTAGCAGGAACCGGTACTGGATATAAGATTCAATGGATGCAGGGAACCAGCCCTTAGCCGCTCATCTCCAGAAGCCCAAACGATAACAGCTGCAATATAAAAGCGGCTCAAGGTTTGGATCCCAGAATGATGACTGAGATGAGTCATCGCCAATTTGGAGTATGGGCATGAATTGGAATTGTTTAATATTCCAAAGGGATGTAGCATCGTGCTAAATTAACATGTGAATTGCACATCTGTTTGGAATACTAAACAAGGTAATTGCTCTCAGTGGGAGAGAAAGTACAAAGACTTCTGCGGGCATGTCACCTAATAGGGAAATACTGTGGTTATTTATACAAGGTAAGTAGTTGCATGCCAAATAGTTTGCCGGGTCTGTTAGAAAAAATATTTCCCCATTCCTGTATTAAGCTATACAAATCAGTAAAGCCCAGGTCCAATCACAGACCTGTGCTGTTTCCTGATCCCAGCCAAGATAATACTTGGCCCAACACAGTTGGCTACTGTGTTCTGCATTTAAGATCAGACACAACCATTGGGATTTCTGACATGATTGCAATCAAACTGGAAATCTGGAAAAAAGGTGGACTTGATTGTCTGTGCTATCAGAAGGATGATAGGATCGATGCAGAAAGGCCTAGTCTTGCTCACTGCACTTACCTCCATTTTATCATAGACACACAGCGAGCCTCTTTTCCATGAATTCAATGCCACTGGTTTGCCCTTCTTCACCCACTGCAAATAAATTTCAAGAGAAGGATGGGCTGCCATATAGAAATGAACAATAGGTCTATAGTGGCCCTGAGTTCAGAGAATGGGGATAGAGGAGACAGTAGATGCCTCCTCCCTAAATGTAGCCCATTTCCCCATCCCATTCATATTTCCATGCAGGATTTACTCTTTTTACTGACCAGTTTTTTTCCAGTACTACAGCAACTTTTCATTCACCACTACTGGGAGGCCTGCTGGCACTCACTAGTGCATAGCCAATGAACTCCTAGACCAAGGATTAGGGCAGAGGTGGTCAGAAAACCCTCAGCCACTCGTCAGAGTCCCCTGCCATGTGTGTCAGTGTCAGTCAGCATCATTAGCCTTGGACAACCAAACTCTAGGTCATTTATATAGATTAGGAAAAGCAAGGTTTCTATCACAAACCTTCCTCCAGTCTGAAAAAAGATCCATTAACCAATAATCTCGATTTCCTGTCATCGGCCAATAATGTATCCATGTTGCTACTGTCCCTTTTATTTTATGAGCTCTAACTTTGCCCACAAATCTGTTGTGTGGCACTTTATTAAATGCTCTTTGCAAGTTCATGTTCACCATATCAACAGATTTACTATAATCAACCCTCTCTTTGTTACCTCATCAAGAAACTATAGCAAATTAATTAAACACCATTTGCCCTTTAAAAAATCCATGCTGGCTTTCCTTAATTAACTGTGTTTGGCCAAATGACTATTAATTTTGTCCCGAATTATCGTTTCTAGAAACATCCCCACCAATGGGCTTGAACTGACTGGCCTGTAGTTTCTGGGCTTATCGTTACACCCTTTTTTGAACACTTGCAATTTTCTGGTATCATACAGTGCAGAAGAAAGCCATTCGGTCCATTGAGTCTGCACCGACCATTGGAAAGTGCACCCTACCTAGGCCAGGGCCCCAAACCTATCCCTGTAACCCAGTAACCGTACCTATCCGTTGAATACCAAGGGGAAATTTAGCATGGCCAATCCGCCTAACCTGCACATCTTTGGACTGTGGGAAGCAACGGGAGCATCCGGAGGAAACCCACACAAACACTGGAAGAAAGTGTGAACACCACACACGCAGTCACCTGAGGCCAGAATTGAACCCGGGTCCCTAGTACTGTGAGGCAACAGTACTAACCACTGTGCTACATTGCCGGGCTAGCACTGAGTCGAAGGACATCTAGGAAATTATAGACAGTGCCTCTGCAATTCTCACACTCACTTACCTCAGTTTCCATGGATGCATCTCATTCAAACCTGGAGCCTTATCAATTTAAAGCAGTACAAGCAGCTATGTTGAATATAAGAAATTGTTATATGTTATATATTATGTTTGTTGCAGTAATGTTATTAAAAACCCTGGTTTAAGATACATACAAGCAGTATGTCTACTAAAGCTATGATTAAGGGGTCATAAAGTGAGGTAGTCATTGATTTTAACCATTTACTTGTTTACAGATAGACAGCTAATGAGACATTGGTTTGATTTTGAAAGATCCTTGGGATGTAGACTATTTATGAGGGATGATGCTTAGTCCTGGATAAACAGATCATGGGACATTATAGCGGGAGGAGTCCGAAGAATACATTATGATGTAATTAAGGGGTGGTACTAGGTCTGTCTGTAGTTTGCAATTTTCCATAGGATTTTGGTCTGACAAGACTGGCTCCTGAAGGGTTCTCTCTAAGGTCTTTACACAGAGAAAAACAAGTAAACCTGAATATTAACTTTATTTATAAGTGTTCCTTGAACTACATTGGGTTGTGTAATTGGAATATACATATGGCTGCAGATGTAGCGAGTATGTTACAATTTTTCCTTTTATTTAAGAATTGCTTTAACTGTTGATTGTTGAGTTATTACTTTGTTGCTAATGTGATTGATTCTATGTTTAAATTAAAGTTTATTTTTACATGAACGATACCTTTTGGTCAATATTACAACTGCTGTGATGAAGTATCCTTTCCTCACAGTTTACAAATTGCAATTTGTTGGGTTCTTGTCCGGGATCCTAACATGTGTCTATCAAGTATCTCATTCCTCAGCAATTTTAAATACTTCAAGTGTCTGAATTCTCCTCTCACCATAATTTGGGCAGCAGCATTTTGCTTGATAAAGACAGATGCAAAGTGTGAATTTAATACTTCAGCTATGCACTTTGCTTTGTTCTCCTTTTTGGTCCTTAATCATCCCCACTCCTGTTTTTTTAAAAAAATATTTTTTTATTCTCCTTTTTCACATTTTCTCCGAAATTTACACCCAACAATAAACGATAATCAGTAACGAATGTAATGTCAATCCCCATATCAATAACAACGATCGCATCCTCCCACCAAACCCCCAAATATTAGCCCGCATGTTAACATAAACAAATGACAAAAAGGAATCAGGAATCACCCATAGTCACCATTAACACATACAGTCCCCTCCCCCAACACTCCCAGCCTCCAACCACCCTAATGTTGGATGTGATCCAATTCTCGAAAGTGCATAATGAGTAACGCCCATGAATTGTAGAACCCCTCCATCCTTCCTCTCAGTTCAAATTTGACCCTTTCAAGCGTCAAGAATTCCAGCAGGTCCCCCTGCCACGCCAGGGCACAGGGTGGAGAGGTTGATCTCCACCCTAACAGGATCTGCCTTCGGGCAATCAACGAGATGAAGGCTACAACATCTGCTTCCGCGCCCGTTTCCAACCCCGGCTGGTCCGACACCCCGAATATGGTCTCCCGAGGGCCCGGGTCCAGTTTCACGTGCACCACTTTAGAGATTACCCTGAACACCTCCTTCCAGTAATCCTCCAGCTTTGGACAGGACCAAAACATATGAACGTGGTTAGCTGGGCGTTCACATACATCTTCTACCCGCTCAAAGAGCCGGCTCATCCTCGCCCTTTTAAGGTGCACTCTATACACCACCTTCAGCTGTATCAGCCCCAATCTCGCACACGGAGGTGGAGGCATTCACTCTCTGGAGCACCTCACACCAGAACCCCTCCTCCAGACCCTCTCCCAATTCTTCCTCCCACTTCGCCTTGATCCCTTCTAGTGGCGCCATCTCCTCCTCCAAAATAGCCCCGTAAACCGCCGATACTACCCCCTTCTCCAGCCCACCTGTCGTCAGCTCCTCCTCCAGCAATGTGGAAGCCGGCTCTACTGGGAAGCTCAGTATCTCCTTTCAGGCAAAGTCTCGAACCTGCATGTATCTAAATATTTCCCCCGGTCCTGCCCATACTTCGCTCCCAGCTCCTTCAATCCCGCAAAATGAGCCCCAAGAACCAAATCTTTTAGTGTCCTAATTGCTTTCTCCTCCATCTCCGAATATTTCCATCCCACTTCCCTGGCTCAAATCTATGGTTCCCCCGAATCGGCATTTCCCTTGACGCTGCCCCCCAACCCGAAGTGCTGTCAAAACTGCCTCCAAATTCTCAACGAAGCTATTACTACCGGACTTCCTGAGTATCTCCCCGGGGCCGTCGGGAGCGGCGCTGTCGCCCTTCAATCCCGACCCCCTACCCAAACTCTGCTCCATTCTGATCCATTGGGAGTCAGCCCCACTGACCCAGCTCCTTACCTTCTCCACATTCGCCGCCAAGTAATAATACATCAGGTTCGGAAGACCCAAACCCCCTGCCTGCCTTCCTCACTATAGTAGCACCTTTTTAATTCTGGCCACCTTCCCTCCCCATATGAACGATGTAATCTCTCTAAAAAAAATGCCTTTGGCAGGAAAATCGGCAGGCATTGAAAGATAAACAGGAATTGCGGCACTACATTCATTTTAACCGCCTGTACCCGACCTGCCAGTGACAGAGGGAGTCCCCACTCCTGTTAATACTTTTTTTTACTATTTATATGCCTACAGAAAACTTAGGTATTCTTTCTTATGTTAGAAGCCAGTCTTTTTTCATTCTCTCTTTACTCTCTTTTTTTTTAACCTACCCTCTGAACTTTCTATATTTAGCATAGTTCTTGTTTGTCTGATCCACCTGACAGCTGTCATAAGCCCTCTTTTTCTTTTTTAATATAAATTTGAAGTACCTAATAATTTTTTTCTAATAAAGGGGCAATTTAGTGTGTCCACCTACGATGAACATCTTTGGGTTGTGGGGGTGAAATCCATGCAGACACGGGGAGAATGCGCCAACTCCACACGGACAGTGACCCTGGGCAGGGATCGAACCCGGATCCTCGGCGCCGTGAGGCAGCAGTGCTACCCACTGTGCCACCCACACGTTTTCATCTTGACCTTAATCTCTATTTCGTTTGTCATTCAGGAAGCTCTGAATTTGTTTCCCCTTCCTTTCCCCTTCATGGGAATATACCTTGACTATGCTTGAACTATCTTCTCTTTAGTGTCTAAACACTAACTATCTTAGTGTTTTGCCTGACAACACTAATCCACAGACAGATTCATGGGCATTTACAACTCAGGTGGAGACCATTCGGCACATTGTGTCCATGTGAGTCAACAAAGATCAGTCTACACTAATCCCAATTTCCAGCACTTGGCCCATGGCCCTGGTGGTTATGGCAGCACAAATGAATATCCAAATACTTAAATATTACAAGAGTTTCTCACTCAGACACCCTTTCAGTGAGTTTAAGGCTCCCACCACCGTCTGGGTGAAAACAATTTTTCCTTTTTAGATCTATGCCTCCTGATTATTGACCCCTCTACTATGGAAAAAGTTCCTTCGTATCCACCCCATATACATGCCCCTCATAATCTTATACACCTCTATCAAGTCCCTTCTCACCCTTCGCTGCTCCAAGGAAAACAGCCCACCTTTCCAATTTTTCCTCTTAGCTGACATGCTCCAGCCCAGGCAACATCCTCGTGAATCCCCTCTGCAATCTCTCCTATGCATCACATCCTTCCTATAATGCGGTGACCAGAAATATACACAGCACTCCAGTTGCGGCCGAATCAGTGTTTTATACGATTCCAGCATGATCCCCCTACTCTGTATTCTCTGTGGCTATTAAAAGCTAATATCCCATATGCCTTCTTAAGCACTTTTTCTACCTGTCCTGCCACCTTCTGGGATCTGTGGATATGCATTTCAAGGCCCCACTGATCTTCAGTACTTTCCAGGGTTCCACCATTCATCGTGTAATCCTTTGCCTTGCTAGCCCTCCCCAAGTACATTACCTCACACTTTTCCAGGTTGAACTCTATTTGCCACTGCTCTGCCCACCTGACCAGTCCATTGATATCATCCTGCAGTCTACACCTATCCTACTCACTACTTACCACCCTATCAATTTTCATGTAATCTGCAAACTTCTTGATCATACGGCCTATATTTAAGTTGAATGTAACAACCGCCAGTTTGCCCCGGGGGGTGGGGGGAGGGGGGGGCTAGATGGGGGCTATAAGGGATGGCGGTGGGCAGGGATTGAGAGATTTGGGGACCTATTCATTCAGGAGGGTTTCCCTACCTTGGAGGAGTTTGAGTTGCTGGGCGGGAACGGGTTTCGGTACCTCCAGGTACGGGATTTTGTCCGGAGGCAGGGTCCTGGCTTCCCTCGACTCCTCCTGAGGGGGTTACAAGATAAGGTGATGTCAAAAACAGAGGTTGGAGAGGGGAGGGTCTCGGAGATATACAAGGAGTTGATGGGGTGGGATGGGCCCCTATCAGGAAGTTGAAGAGGAAGTGGGAAGAAGAGCTGGGTGGGGAGATAGAATTCGAGCTGTGGGAAAAAGCCCTAAAGAGAGTCAATTCATCCTCGTCGTGTGCCAGACTTAGCTTGATCCAGTTCAAGGTGGTCCACAGGACCCATATGAATGCAGCCTGGGTGAGCAGGTTTTTGAGGAGGTGGCGGTTGGGGGTAGCCCGGCAAACCATGTACATATATTTTGGGCATGTCCAAAATTGAGGGGTTTCTGGCAGAAATTTGTGGACGTTATGTCAGAGGTCTTGGAAGAAAGGGTAACTCCGAGTCCAGGATTGGCAATATTTGGGGTATCGGAGGATCCGGGGGCCAAGTGGGGAGGGAGGCCGATGTTCTGACCTTCTCCTTCCTGGTGGCCCAGAGACGGATTTTGCTGGGATAGAGGGACTCGGAGCCCCCAAAGTCAGGAGTGTGGGTCAGCGATGTGGCAAGGTTTCTCAGTCTGGAGAAAATTAAATTTGCTTTGAGAGGATCAATTCAAGGGTTCGCCCTGAGATGGTAGCCGTTCATAGACTACTTCAAGGAAAATTGAACGTCAGCAGTAAGGGGGGGGGGAGGGAAAAGGGGGGCGAAGAAAACAGGAGGCATGGCAATATTACAACAGGACAGAGAATACAGTTTATGGGTAGCTAGGGAATAGAGCGAGAGGAGTAGGGTGTTGTTCTTTAGGTTGTTTTTTTTCTTTTTTTCTACATGTGTCGGCCCGCGTGGTTGTTTAAGAGATGTGAATGTGTTAAACTGTGAAAATTACAAATGCTTCAATAAAATCTTTTCTATTACATTTAAGTCAAAATCATTAATATCCACTACAAATGGCAAGGGCCCCAGCACCAGGCCTTAAGGAACCCCACTGTATACAGACTTCCAGTTACAGAAACGTCTCTCTACCATCACCCTCTGCTTCCTGCCTCTCAGCCAATTTTGGACTAATTGTGCCATTTTGCCTTGGATCCTATGGACTCTTACTTTCTTGCACAGTCTGCCATGAGGAACCTTATGGCCATTCGGCCCATCGAGTCCGCACTGGCCATTGGAAAGAGCACCCTACTGAAAGCCACGCCTCCACTGTATCACTGTAACCCAATAACCCCACCTAACCTTTTGGACATTAAGGGGCAATTTAGCATGGCCAATCCACCTAACCTGCAAAACTTTCCCACCACCAAAGTTCAACTGATTGATCTATAATTTCCTGATCTATCCCTACCTCCCTTTTTTAATTAAGGAACAATGTTTGCCGTCCTACAGGCCTCTGGCACTCACCTGTGGCCAGAGAGGATTTAAAGATTACTGCTCGTCCCTCTGATATCTGCTCCCCTTCCTCCCTCAACAGCCTGGGATTCAACTGATCCGAGCCTGCAGATTTAGTCACTTTAAGGCTACTAAACATGCTCGTACCTCCTCTCTCTTCGTTAGTTTCCTCTAATATTTCACAGTCCTCCACCCTAATGTCTACACCTGCATCGTCCTTTCCCATTGTGAAGACTGACACAAAATATTCACTGAGGACTGTATCCACGTCTTCTGCCCAGACCCATTTTTACCCAGTTGAAATTGACTTTCCCCCAGTTAATTATTCTTGCTTTGGATTGTTCCTTGTTTGTTTCCATAGCCAATATGAGACAATAAAAACTGTAGCACAAGGAGCGGCATAGTTGCTTCAAAGCGCTAGGGTCCCAAGCTCGATTCCTGCTTGGGTCACTGTCTCGGTGGAATCTGTGCATTCTCCCCATGTCAGCATGGGTTTTCTCCGGGTGCTCTAGTTTCCTCCCACAAGTCCCGCAAGGCGTGCTGTTAGGTGAATTGGACATTCTGAATTCTCCCTCTGTGTACCCGAACAGGCGCCGGAGTGTGGTGACGAGGGGATTTTCACAATAACATTATTGCAGTGTTAATGTAAGCCTACTTGTGATGTTAATAAAGATTATTAGATTATTATCATTGTGTTCCCTTACTGACACTTGATCTACTTACCTCACCTCATTCATCCAAGAACCAGGTCAGCAATGCTTCATTTCTTGTTGGACTGGAAATATAGTGCTGTAGACAATTTTCCTGGACACACACTAGAAACTTGCACCTCTCGTAGTTTCCTTGCAAATTTGTTCCTCTACATCCTTCCCACTAGATGTTGCTTCTCGACTAGACTGAGAAATGTAATTACACCTTTTCTTGGTCCTTAGCTCTAGCCAAAGATATTCTGTGTCTCCCCCGCCCCACACAAAGATCAATAAAATCACACAACCTTCAGGAAAATCCAGTTTGCCTATTACAGAAGATGAGATTTATGTCATTATATCCTTCGCAAGGGAATGCAACCCTTTCATTTCCATTGTACGGGTCTTGCTTATAGATGTCCTTTCAACAAGTGGGTGATGTCCTGTTCTCTGGCCTTCACAGTGTTCTGGCAGTTGCTACTGCAGACACAAGTTCTACTCTACACTGTACAGAAGCTGTGGAAATCCTAGAACAACATAAAGGGGGCAGAACTCCACATATCAGATCTCTGTTCCCTTTCTCCTGACCTAGTCTGATTTGCCTTCAGACAGTTACCAGGGACAGGGTTAAAGTTGGTGGTGAGGATCAAAGATAATGACATTGGTCTTTTTAATATTTAATTGGGGAGCTTTCTGGTCATATAATTCTCCATGCAGGCAGTTGCATGACAAATCCGAAGAAGTGAGGGGTCGGTCGAGCTGCTGGTGAACTGGAGCTGTATGTTGTCAGTCTCCATGTGGAACCTGATGTGTTTGCAGCTGATATAGTTAGGAAGCCAAAAGTATATGAGAAATAGCAGTGGGCCAGAGAGCCCCTGTCCTGTTGTGATGTTCATAGTAAGAAGTTACAACACCAGGTTAAAGTCCAACAGGTTTGTTTCAAATCACTAGCTTTCGGAGCACTGCTCCTTCCTCATTCACCTGATGAAGTAGCAGTGCTCCGAAAGCTAGTGATTCGAAACAAACCTGTTGGACTTTAACCTGGTGTTGTAAGACTTCTTACTGTGCTCACCCCAGCCCAACGCCGGCATCTCCACATCGTGATGTTCATACCCACAGGAGTGCCTATCAAGGGTTTGATAGACTCGGATAATCATGTCCTTCTTGAGGTGGGATTCACAGAGGGCAAGGAAACATCAACGGGTCAGACTTTCCAACCTTTCCAGTTGGAGAGGAAGGCTCAAGTGTGTGAATGTTTATCAGCACCCTCACCAACTCCTCATACCCATGTCAGTTAGAACTAGACTGAGATTCCAGTTTCTCTTAATTGAGACATGGTGTTTTAGCATTGAAACTGCTGGATTGCTGCATGAAAGACTGTCATGAATAACAAAACTTACTTTTCAAGTTTTCAAATGGATACTATTTTTATGATCTGTCATCTGCACACTTTTTTTGGCAGAATTTGAATCCTCGAATCATAGAATCCCTTCAGTGCAGCAGAAGACCATTTGGTCCATCCAGTCTGCATTGACCTTTTGAAAGAGCACCCTACCTAGGTCCAACCCCTGCACCCCCCCCCCCCCCCCCCCCCGGCCTATCCCCATAACCCCACCTAACCTTTGGGCACTAATGGGCAATTTGGCATGGACATTCCACCTAACCTGAATATCTTTGGACTGTGGGGGTAAACTGGAACACCCGGAGGAAACCCACGCAGACACTTTGAATGATAATCACAAGGAAGTAGGATGAAACAAAGCAAAATACTGCAGATGCTGGAAGTCTGAAATTAAAATAAAACATGCTGGGAATACCCAGCAAATCGACTAGCATCTGTGGAGAAAAACAAGAGTTAATGTTTTAGGTCGATGAACTCTCATCAGAACTCCCTGAGGAAAAGTCACCGACCTGAAACATTAAGTCTAAAGCCTGTAATATTCTGGCTACTCACACCAAAGATGCGCTAGGGAATTCCTCTCAGAACTTCTAAGGTAAGCATTTGTCCGGTTATCGTTCAGAAATGCTAACTTCCCTCGGGCAATTGTGCTGTTCTGCGAGCCATCCGGAAACGCAATTTAAATTGCTATATTTGGATGGTTTTGCCAAGGTTACGATAATAATTGATCAGAAAAAGAAGAAATAAAACCTCTTCTAAGTTCTGCGTGACCATTTTGAATGCCCAGGCCAATCCTCGCATTGGACTCTTGCCGACCCCCCTCTTCCTGATATTCCCCACCCTGCGACCACCCACCTGCGCTCTCAGTACAGTTTTCCACAATAGTACATGGAAGCATCATTGGTGCTGGGTCCTGAGTGTGTTACCTAACACATCTCTTGTCAAAGAATGACTTGCGATGCAGAAAGATTAAAACAGATCCAATAATAAAGATCCAAGACCAGAACTCACTACTTTCATTTAAAAAGGAGCAATTATATTGTGTGTATATGCGTGTATGTACGTATATTTAAATACAATATTTATACGTATAAAACACACAATTATGGATAAATGATGCCCTGGAAAATTAATGAAAGGCCTGAAATAACCAAGGAAACCAACATTAGTGTTATTTTTAGATTGTGTTTTCCTGCCTGGATGAATGACGGTGTATATTGCAATTAGCAAAGCAATCTGTTACTCAAGGGTCTATTACCAACAGGGACAAATTACACTGCAATAGTGCCTGATGTGTGCATGTCTTTCATCCATCAGCTCTTAATAGATTTTCACAACTCAGTCTACTCGATCCAGTTTTTTAATGACATATCTGGCTTTGTTTTGAGAAGCAGAAATTTTTGTCAGAATCGGAAAGCTGCTTTGATTATCTTGACTGTATATTAATCAACCTGACATTTTGGCTTTGTGGGAATTTTAAAGCAATTATTCAAACATAGCCCCAAGTTGGGAAACTGTATAAATTTGTTTATGCCCATGGTTACTCAATATTTTTTTCTTCTTCCTTCTTTTGCCTCCTTCTTTTGCCTTAAAGGTGCAGGGAGTTAAAGGGGTTTTCTTGGCTAATAAAAAAGTGAATAGTAAAGTGAAGACCTATATCACTTATAACAAGGGCCGTGATTGGCAACTATTGACTCCGCCTTCCACTGACATGAATGGCAAACCAACTAACTGTCATCTGGTAAGTGCCTCATTAAGAAAGCTGTGTTTTTAAATGTGAGGTGTGTTGTGTTCCATGATCTTGTCTTGCAATGATTCTACAGAACTGCTTGTGACTTAGCCAGAATGATGATTTATTAATGTACATGTGGTAAGGTAATTTGGATTATTTGGGCTGTTGCCAGCCTTTTTGACGACTGGTTTGAGTGCCGGCCTCTTGCTTCATATCCTTTTGACTCAATGCCTTTTTGAAGGCATATATCCTTGATGTCTCCATGTGCATCACCAGCTTTTTCTTTTTCCGCTTCTTCCCATGATGCTGATTGCTGCTTTGTTGTATGTTCTCTGACTCTGGCTTGTCAGTCACAACATCAACATCTTCTTTTTTGTTTTCATCAGTGGGATGTGCTAGCTCTCCTACTCTTCTCCTCGTCCTCTTTTTTGTTTTACTGATCATCTGGCGAGTACTTTTCTTTTTACGTTAAGGTTTGGCAATCCTTGTTTTAGTGCTGGTCTGCACCCTGTACGTAGAAGTGTGCGGATCCTCAGTTGGGACCTGTGGCACCGGCGTGCTTCCGAGGGATTTTGTAGCCATGCCCAATTCTGTGCCCTCAACTGGAGGTTGGAGAGCCTCCCTCTCTGGTGCCTGGGTGGAAGTCGCATCTATAACATCAGGTGCTGTCCCTTTTTGGCTTGTTGGAACAATGATTAATGGCTCCTCATTACTGGAAGTTATGATACAAACGTTCTCTGGCCCTGGCGGGTGGCACAGTGGTTAGCACTGCTGCCTCACAGCACCAGGGTCTCGGGTTCAAATCCAGCCTTAGGTGACTGCCTGTGTGGAGTTTGCACTTTCTCCCTGTGTCTGCGTGGGTTTCCTCCGGGTGCTCCGGTTTCCTCCCACAGTCCAAAGATGTGAATGTTAGGTGGATTGGCCATGATAAATTGGCCTTTAGAGAACAAGGGGTTAGGTGGGGTTACTGGGATCTGGGGATAGGGTGGAGGTGTGTGCTTAAATAGGGTGCTCTTTCCAAGGGCCGGTGCAGACTCGATGGGCCGAATGGCCTTCTTTTGCATTGTAAATTCTCTGATTCGATGAATTCTATGACTCTGACAATCCAGGCGATGGGTCATCCTGGTTTTGCTCTAGTATATATGTGTGAATCTGTCGAGCTACATAGCGATATAGTCGCCAACTCCTCTATCTTATCGTCTGGTGGAGAAGCCTCAAGGATCAGGGAGTCGACTACCGGAACATTTCAGAGGCCTGAGACAATTCACCATGTGCCTCTGGAGCAAGATTCTCCAAGCTTGGTACAATGTCTTCTGCTACAAGCTTAATCGAGAGCTGTTCCTCCGAGGTGTGTGTCACTGCAATCTCACTTTTCATTTTGGAGTGCACCATCTCAGTGCTCGCGCACCTCTCAGTGTCCTGCGCGGTCTGGGCGTCCTTTGTGACCACTTCATCATTCCCGCCAAACCACCGGAGCAGCACTTCTCAGGCCCCTTCATCGAGCTCGCCATTACTGCTGCGAAATAGATTTACGAACATTTCATAGTCGTCTTCATCTGGCTCACCCTCCACATCTTTACTTCCCGCATGATCTTCGAAGTCAACATATATATCTTAGTAGTATTCATCATCGGAGCCAGTATCTTCTGCAATACTTTCCCCTGTAAAATACAACATCGTACACAAAATTATGTGTTCGCGCAGGAGGCAGCCAATTTCAAAGTCAGCATCGAGTTTTGCTGCCTAACTTTTATTTAACATTCCATGCTGTGGAACTTCAGGAGGACTTAGATCTTGGGCGAGCACTGTTCAGTGCTGGTCTCCACAAATGGTGAACAGATGGAATGGCACTCATGGGGGTCTCTGAGGGGATTGGAGGCTCCCAGGTGCTTGCTGTCTGGGCAGGGTGGCAGCCTGGTACTGCCAAGGTGCCCAGTGGCACTGGTATGGGCATTGCTGTGGTGCCAGACTGGCACTGCCAATGTGCCAAGCTGGCATTTTGTGTGTGATAGGGATCAGGTCCTGGGGTGCCCCATTTGGGCGAGGGGTCGATCCCAGGATTCCATTATAGGTGAGTTTGGGCTGGGGCTTGGGGGGTCGTGTCGGGGAGTCGAGAAACCCAGATGCCATTTAAAAAAAAAAAAGGGGCAGCACGGTAGCCTTGTGGATAGGACAATTGCTTCACAGCTCCAGGGTCCCAGGTTCGATTCCGGCTTGGGTCACTGTCTGTGCGGAGTCTGCATGTCCTCCCCGTTTGTGCGTGGGTTTCCTCCGGGTGCTCCGGTTTCCTCCCACAGTCCAAAGATGTGCAGGTTAGGTGGATTGGCCATGATAAATTGCCCTTAGTGTCCAAAATTGCCCTTAGTGTTGGGTGGGGTTACTGGGTGATGGGGATAGGGTGGAGGTGTTGACTTTGGGTACGGTGCTCTTTCCAAGAGCCGGTGCAGACTCGATGGGCCAAATGGCCTCCTTCTGCACTGTAAATTCTATGATAATTCTATGACTGAAGAAATTAAAGAGTGAGTCATTTTGGTACAGTTTTTGTAACTGTTTTGCGTGTGCTCCGACCCTTGTGCTTCGGCTCAGTTTTACTTGTTTTCAATTAGACGTTTTTTCCTTTCTTCCAGTCAATCTGGCAGCCCATGCACCCCATGATTTCTAGTTCGTCAAGGAATGAAGATCCAAACTTGTCAGGTTGCGATTCCATCTGGTATGCTTTCGTAATCACCTCATTTGTAAATTACTCTTTAGGCTCGAACTTAAACTCCAGGGTGAAACTCCTCAGACGTTCATGTTCTGAACATTTAGCATTTACATTGTGTAGATGCTTTAATACAGGGTCATCATATTCCTGTACCATACCTCTGAGTACATACACCTTCTTGAAGACTGTTAACCAGAAATGCAGAATGCTCTTTGGCTCTTCCTTCGTTTCATCTGCTCTGTTGTCCTCCGCCTGGACTTCTGCTGAATCCTCATCGAATGACTGCACTATCACATCTCACTGGGATTTGTTGAGCTCGGCTGGCCACCCGCTTTCTGGCACGTACAGCCTCAGGGATTCACATGCATCCGCTCCTATGATGAACTCGATTTTCATGTCCACAATATAAAACGACAACATGTACGTTGTGTCATGCTTTCAAGCTCACATTCACCCAATATCTCAATCTTTCTTGTACCGTAGCGTATCAGCAGTCCCGGTCGATCAACGACTTTCAGCTGCGTGTTCAGCCTGTGCAAAGCAGACCAACTGAGGAGATTGGCACTCATTCCCATGTTGAGTTAGCATTTTTCTAATGAGTCGTTCAAGAACGCCATTGTTTCTCATCTGGTTTTGATGCCATCTGGTTTGTTCTGACTAATGTCGTTATTTTTTGAGATTATGTTTTCATCTTTGCGGGTCGGAATCTTCTGGTCCTTGGTTGGAATGAGATCGATGAAGAATTTTTGTCCGGAGACACCTTATCAACCGCGTCAACTGATCTGATTTGGTCCACTGTAGGACGCAAAAAACACTGTTCGCAAAATGACCAACATGGCCGCACCTGGAACAGACTTTTCCAAAGGGAGGATATTGCATGGGCCATGTTGATTGCCACATTTCTGGCACAAGATGGCAGCTCCTGTCGGCTGCTTAAAATGGCCGCCCGCACTGAGACCATGTTTCTTTTTGACCTGCATCACAGCGCTCTTACAATGACCGCCAGCACGGAGACCACATTTCTTTATGACGTATGTCACAGCGCTAATGGCGCTGGCGTCTTCCATTATGTTGGCTCCAAAATGCTTCGAGCTGAGTGTGCTGTTTGCTGTGCAGCCACCTCACTCACATGACACATCTTAATATGGCTTTCTGATTGAAGCCTTTCTTTCTGGGTACACGTACTAAATGTGCCACATTTACATGCTTTGTTATTTTTCAGAGAGCAATACCGATTAAAGTACTTTAACGCCCCATCGTAGCTCTTGCTCTCTTCTTCGCTGCCACAGGCGAAGGTATTAAATCGTTTTGTTGCTTGAAGACCTGCTACCGAGCAGCAATGCAATAAGTCTCTCATCAGACTGTGCCTGCAGGTCCAGGGCTATAATATAGAATCTGAAATGCTGCTTAAAAGCACGGCAAGTTTTTTCTACGTTACCCGAGAATTGAAGCCGGTGGGGTGCCTTTAAACTTTCCATCTCTAACTTCATCATCGTTTGTTGCGTTGACTCACCAATGGTCACAGTTCACCAGGTCGGTTCTTCAGCCGATGTTAACTTCGCCTTTTCCGCCGTTACCCTCAAATCTTCAGCATTTCTGGTACCATGGTTTGTTCCGTGATCTGGGGCGGGATTCTCCGACCCCCCGCCAGGTCGGAGAATCGCCGGGGGCTGGCGTGAATCCCGCCCCCACCGTGTCCAGAATTCTTCGCCACCAGAGATTCGGCGGGGGCGGGAATCGCACCACGCCGGTCGGCAGGCCCACCCCCGGCGATTCGCCGGCCCGCAATGGACCGATGACCTGCCGCTGTCAACCCTCTCCCGCCGGCGTGGATTAAACCACCTACCTTACCAGCGGGAGCAGGCGGCGCGGGCGGGCTCCGGGGTCCTGGGGGGGGCGCGGGCCGATCTGGCCCCAGGGGATGTCCCCACGGTGGCCTGGCCCGCGACCGGGGCCCACCGATCCGTGGGCGGGCCTGTGCCGTGGGGGCACTCTTTTTCTTCCGCGTTCGCCATGGTCTTCACCATGGCGGAGGCAGAAGAGACCCCCTCCCCTGCGCTTGCACGGCGATGATGTCAGCAGCCGCTGACGCACCCGCGCATGTGTGGACTTACGCAGGCCGGCGAAGTCCTTTCGGCCCTATCTGGCGTGGCGCCAAAGGCCTCCCACGCCACCACTCCGGCGTGGGCCTAGCCCCTCAAGGTGAGGGCTTGGCCCCTAAAGGTGCGGAGGGGCGGCCCGACGCCGGAGTGGTTCCCACCACTCCATCACGCTGGGACCCCCCGCCCCGCTGGGTAGGGGAGAATCCCGCCCCTGGTCTTGCAATGATTCTACAGAACTGCTAGTGGCTTAGCCAGAACGATAATTTATTAATGTACACGTGGTAAGGTAACAATCAGAATCTTACACAGATCAAGTTATCATAGAGTACGCCTTACAACCTTCTGCTCGTTGTCGGATGTCACCTGACTGATATCTGATGCCACTTCCTGGTGGGACTGCTGAGTAATATTATCTATAGGCATGTCACCGCAAGGTATGTTTAGGAAAGGAAACTTGTATATGTGTGGCCCATGTCCCACACCGTATGACTGTTTCTTTACTGCACTCTGGAATAGCTTTACCAAACAATTCAGTTGTATATAGGCTCTCTGTAATGTCAACAACACGCACATCCTGAGAATGAATAATAAAATGACGTGTTATTTTTAGAATTTGGCTCAAAGTTACTTTTAAATATTTTTTATCATTTAGATTCCATTTAAATGTTTCCAGCTGAACTCTATTATTATAATCAAATGTTTACTGACATAAGATGCACTTACCACTTACTATTTGTGGATAGAAAATTAGAGCTGATTGTTTACGCAGAAGGAAAATTAAGTAAATTGACTAGATTTTGCAATGTGCATTTGAACACTTTGGCATCAGATTCTTCTTTTGCCACTTCTTATCATCGATAGATTGTGAAAATGTTATTTCAAAATATTCTAAATTGGACTACAAGAGAGCAGAATCACGATATGGCTAAATTCAATCACAAATGATGCTCTCTTCTGTATCTCCTCATCATGCTGCTTATGTCAGAAGTAACTGGAGTTTAAGACTGCACTAACGTGCCTCCATGTTAAGGGGAATGAATTTATTTTCTCTACCAATATATTGCCCATGAGTGTGTCAGTTTTGCTAATATAATTTTAGAGTTCCTTTAGAGAGTAGATCATGGATTTAGCCACAACAATTTATAGTACTTAGCTTCACATATTGTCAAAACCACTCTATTTCATTCAAGTCTAGGGGCGCGATTTAATGGAAAAATCTCTAAGTATCATTTGACAGGGTGTTTCTCGTTGGCCGCGTTGGTGAGATCACAGCCCGTATTTAAAGGCATTTAGTGCCGGAAATGATCCCCCACGAGTTTCTCACCATTATTGTCTCTCTCGCTGTCTGATTCGCCAGACTTGCGCCTCAGCGTCTCACTGCTAACAAGGGGAGCTGCTTTTAAACGCTCCCTCACCACTCACTCACAGTCAACACACAGCACAGCTCCGTGCTTTGGGGATGTTGACCTGGCCAGGCTTCTCGACGCTGTGGATGAGATACGAGACATCCTGTTCTCCTGAAGGGGTTGGAGGACCAGTAACAGGGTCACCAATGCCATCTGGGAGGCAGTAGCAATGGTTGTCAGTGTGGGCAGCATGACAAGGAGGACCATGTCCAGTGTAGGAAGAAGACCAATGACCTCCATCGAGCTGCAAAGGGAAATTGCCATCTCTCTCCTGGCATTGGTTTTGCCTGCCACTCCTCAATTCCCCCCTCCAAATCACTGGCTGACACCTTGCACCCTCCCCACATCCAATCTTAGTGCTTGTTCCTCAGAACCCACTGGCACCCACCAGCACAACCACTTTAAGACCAGGTGCAATGTCCACACATGCCACCTGCTATAGACCTCCACGACCCATCAAGCGTGCCGTCCCCACCCACCCAAGGAGACCACCAGCGACGAGTCACAGCTATCACCCCTACCTTCCACAAGCACAGAGACCCACACCTTGGTGGATGACATTAGTGGACAGCCTTCTGGGGCACAATCTAGTGAGCACCACACAACGGCATCATCAGTCAGGACATCAGCGGGTATCCCTGATTCTCTGAGAGCCATCCCATCATCCTGTGGTGGTCCTCAAAGGCACCGGAGATCTCCAAGTTTCCCAGGATGTAGCTGACATGCACACTTCCTGGGAAACAAGCGCACATGTGCATGATCCGGAGGCGGTGGGCACACACGGGTTGAACATTCAAGGAATGGAGCCCAGGTGAGTGCAAGGTGACATGCGTGCCATCTATTACCCCTGGACAACTCTGTGATGGTGGAGAATTCTGCAGCCCGGGTATCATGGTAGGCCTGGTCCAGCTCAAAGTTGATATAGTCCGATGCCCGGGCGTACAGAGAATCTGTGATCTCACGGGTGCACTTGGAAAATGCCACACAAGTCCCCGTTCAACCCCTGGAAGGAACCGATTGTATCGAGGCTCAGGGCTGCAGTGATCTCCATGGCCACCAGGAGTGGGTGTGTCCTCCTCCTCCACTTGGTGCCAAGTCTGCGAGGACATGGCACAGGTGCCACACTGTCTCTTTGTTGAGACCGAGTCTCCTGCAGCACATTCTGTCCACTATCTCCTTGAAAGGTCAACAATGCCTGTACACCATGGGCCATCGCTGGCCTCCCACTCTGGGTTCTTTCTTGGCCTGATGGGAGGCCCTGCACATTGGGTGCCGCCTCCAGCCTGTGTCGACACTGCTGCCACCTTCTCCAGTGTCAGGCCAACTCGGCTGTCACCAGCACCGCGAGGGCAACCTCTGTGGAATCGACAAAACTAGCCATGTTTTGTATATCTGTAAGAATTGGAGAAGGAGAAAGACCGACAATCAGTTAGGACTTCCACCCTGGGACCCTTAAACTCCACAAGCCTCCCCCACCCTTATGTATCCCGCCTTCTCTCAGAGCGCCATCCACTGAGCCATTTTTATTGGAGGACTCCGTTCTGTGCACTCACCCCTGGCTACAGCAGGAGCCCGTAGACCCCAGCCGGAAACATTGGGGAGACCGTGCTCAGGTGCCCTCCCCTGATCTATACACTTACCCTATGGTTGCGAGTATATACCCAGTGCTGAAATCCAGCTCTCGAGTGTTTGATTGTTGGCTGTTGCCTCTAAGGTGCTAACACTTCTAGAGTTCAGACAAACTGTTCAGCCTTCAAAGTTTGATTGAAATGATGAAATGCAATACAATAATGAGATGCCACTTGAGAATATTTTGTTTATTAAAAAGGTTAACATTAACAAAGATTTGGAAATCAACAATGTAACATTGCACATATCACACTAACCATTAAACAATAAGAGACTCTCACCATTCTGTATGGTACCAACACAAAGCTGTATCAACTTACTTTCACAAAGAAAACCAAACGCATGGCATCATCTCTTGCAGGTTACTCAACAGAAATAGAGGATAATCCTGAGAATGTTTCATCATGTCTGGATTGTCATAGAAATTATCTGTTCAGCAATGTGTTACTTGTTGGTTGTTCCACGTATCAGTGCCATTCTCTGTCCAAGCCGCAGCTGTGAAAGGCCCTCCCATATGAGCTAATCTCACTGGAACCAAATCCTGACATCCACACATTCCACTGGTGCTCAATGCGCAGTTGAACATCCTCGATTTCCAGCATGTTTGACCTGCGGTGACGTGGTAGGTACATGCAACACTCACCACACCAGCAATAAAAGCATCAGCCATCTGAGAATGTACTTCTTCAACATCTTCATCAGGTTGTTCATTCGGATGAATATCGTGCACCAGGCCCTGCACGTTTTCTTGCTTGAAACCTGATTGCCTTCTGGACTCAGACGTCCCCCTGAGTTGGGTGTCCCAAGTTCCAGGTATCTTAGAAAAAATTGGTCTTCTTTCAGGCTACAGAGAAAGAAAGACAGAGCAACAGTAAAAAAAAGTTTACTGAAGAATTTAATGGACTGAAAGTTGTCAAACCCATAGCCCTGCTGGAACCACATCCCAGGGTTGTAAAATGATGGCTGCAGTTTGCATGGTTGTGATCTCTCAAAAGTCCCTCAATTCTGGAATGGTTCCAGTGGATTGGCAGGTAGTAAGTGTAGCATTACGAATGAAGAAAAGAGGGAGAGAGTAAACTGGGAAAAAAGGCCAATTAACCTGATATCAGTTGTCAGAACAATTTTGGATTCCATGAGCCAGGAAATGGTAACAGGGCACTTAGAAATCTAAAATATGAGGGGGCAGCGTTAATATAGTTTTATGACAGGAAATTTGACAAGCCCGTTTGTTTTTTTGAGAATGTAAGCAGGATCCAGGAAGGGAAAGCAGTGGACATGGTATACATGGATTTTCAAAAGATATTTGATATGGTGCTCATGAAAGTTTGTTATGTGGGGAGTAAGACATCAACATGGATAAAGGATTGGTTCGAGGATAGAAAACAGAATAGAAAGAAAGGGTTCATTTTTCTTTTTCCAGGCTGTAATTAATGGGGTGGTGTAAGGATCAGGACTGGACATTAGCTATTTACCATCTACAGTAAAATCCCAATGAGCCATACCCCAGGGAATCCACTTTCAAATTTGTATTAAGCAGAGTGTTGTGAGAGTAGCAGAGGCCCCATTCTCACATGAGTTCACTGTAATGTAACCGGTATGCTTACAAGCTTAGTCTATGTCAAAAACAAAAGATTCAAACGAAAATCAGTAAAGGAGTAAATATGTGAAAGTCTTTTAATTCAAGTTGTCCACACCTCACAATGGCCTGACCTTGAAAAAGGCCAGAGCTTTGCATTAAGAAATGTTGAAAGTGGCTCTGGAAAAACCTCCACAATCTTTTGCAGCTTAACACGCAGCTTTTGGACAAGCACAATATAATCCATTGTGTTGTCATTGCAGTCAAACATGTTTTTGGTGTTTTCATGCTGCTGTATGAAATCCTGGAGCATGTCTATGGCTGTTGAAGCATCAGCCAGGGAAACTTGCGGGCAGGTGATCACCATTTCTTACGGTCCTCTGGCTCCTCAGCTGACGAATGTACTGGATCTACAATTGCATCATCTGTCTGTTCAACCATGAGGGCATTGTCTAACTCCGTGCAAGTTTCCATGGTCGTCTCTGCTGGAATCTTCTGCCAGCTTCCCACAGACGAGTGAAACATGCCTCATCAACGGGTTGGTTAGTCTCATCCGGCTCCTTCTCGATCTTGCCATTTTGTGCAGCTGTAACATGTCTGAACCAACGTGGTGGAAGCAATTGTGGCTTGCGTCACCATCTTTCTTCAACATGAACATGGCCTCTAAAATAGTTGGATTGTACTCTTGCTCCTTACTGATGGCCTCGATAACCTGAGAAACCAGCTGCCAGTGTGATGCTCAATCAATGACTCCAGAAGCGAGATTGGATGACAATTGAAGGCTTTATTGGACTAGATGTTTCCCCCAGCAGCTGCTCGGGAGACACAGACTCTTGTACTCCATCTTACTGGGCGGAACCAGCAGGCAGGCTTCACCAATGATCTTCCTGTCTCAGGTACCTCCCACACCAATGATCTTACAGCCTCAACCTAGGTACCGTAATACCTCTAATACCGACTACCACACTCCCCCCCCCCCCCCGTTTAAAAAAAAGAGTCCGGGAGGGTGGGGGGGGGGGGGGGAGGGATTTGGCGGGGAAACCGAACAGGGTAAAGATACTGTGGAGGGCTTTTATGACAGTGGCTGCGGTCATGTTGGGGCAGGGGATGGCGAATGGGAACCGGGAGTACTCGTTCATCACGTTCAGGAAGTACGTGTTGCTGTCGGGGGAGGGGCCCTTTGAAGTCCATACTGAGGCGTTCAAAGGGATGGGAAGCCTTTATCAGGTGCACTTTCTCTGGCCTGTAGAAGTGCTGCTTGCACTCCGCGCAGCTTTGGCAGTTCCTGGTGGCGGTCCTGACCTCCTCGAGGGAGTAGGGCAGGTTGCGGGTCTTGATAAAATAGAAGAATCGAGTGACCCTCGGGTGGCAGAGGTCCTCATGGAGGGCCCGAAGTCGGCCCACTTGTGCGTTGGCACATGTGCCGCGGGATTGGGCATCAGGAGGCTCGTTTAGCTTCCCGGGACGATACAAGATCTCATATTTGTAGGTGGAGAGCTCGATCCTCCACCGTAAGATATTATCGTTCTTTGTCTTGTTCTTTGTGCATTATCGAACATGAAAGCTACCGACCATTGGTCAGTGAGGAGAGTGAATCTCCTGCCGGCCAGGTAATGCCTCCAGTGCCGCACAGCTTCTACTATGGCATGGGCCTCCTTTTCAATGGAGGAATGGCGGATTTCTGAAGAATGGAGGGGGCGTGAGAAGAATGCCACGGGCCTGCCCACTTGATTGAGGGTGGCCGCCAGAGCTGCGTCAGACGCGTCGCTCTCGACTTGGAAGGGAAGGGATTCATCGATTGCGTGCATCGTGGCCTTTGCGATGTCCGCCTTTATACGGCTGAAGGCCTGGTGGGTCTCTGCCGACGGGGAAAACCGAGGATTGGATTAGTGGGCGGGCCTTGTCCGTAGAATTGGGGACCCACTGGGCATAATATGAAAAAAGTCCCAGGCAGCATTTCAGGGCCTTGGAGCAGTGGGGGAGGGGAAACTCCATGAGTTGGCGCATGCGTTCGGGATCTAGGCCTATAACTCCATCATGCACTACGTAGCCGAGGATGGCTAGACGGTCGGTGTTGAACACTCATTTGTCCTTGTTGTAGGTTAGATTAAGGATTTTTGCGGTATGGAGGAATTTGCGGAGGGTGGTGTCGTGGTTCTGCTGGTCGTGGCCGCAGATGGTGACGTTGTCTTGGTGCGGGAACGTGGCCCACAAACCATACCGGTCAACCATTCGGTCCATCTCCCATTGGAAGACCGAGACTCCATTTGTGACACCGAAGGGAACCCTTAGGAAGTGGTAGAGCCGCCCATCTGCTTCGAATGCAGTGTACTTGCGGTCGCCCGGGCGGATGGGGAGCTGGTGGTTGGCGGATTTGAGGTCCACCGTGGAAAAGATCTTGTATTGTGCAATCTGATTGACCAAACCAGATATGCGGGGGAGAGGGTACGCTGCATATAACTGTTGATGGTCTGACTATAATCGATGACCATCCTGTGCTTCTTTACAACCACTACTTGAGCTCTCCAGGGGCTGTTGCTAGCCTCGATAATACCTTCCTTCAGTAGCCGCTGGACTTCCGACCTAATGAAGGTCCGGTCCTGGGCACTGTACCGTCTGCTCCTGGTGGCAACGGGTTTGCAATCCGGGGTGAGGTTCGCAAAAAGGGAAGTCGGGTCGACCTTGAGGGTCGCGAGGCTGCAGACAGTGAGGAGGGGTATAGGGCCACCAAATTTAATGGTTAAGCTCTGGAGGTTACATTGGAAATCCAATCCCAGTAGCGTGGCAGCGCAGAGGTGAGGGAGGACATAGAGTCGGAAATTTTTTAATTCTCTTCCCTGGACCTTGAGGTTTGCTACGCAGAACCCCTTGATCTCTACAGAGTGAGATCTGGAGGCCAGGGAGATTCTTTGGTTAACTAGGTGTATGGGAAGAGAACAGCAAACGGCGCCTTACCGTGTTGGGGTGTATGAAGCTCTCTGTGCTCCCGGAGTCGATCAGGCAGGATGTTTTGCGCCCGTTGAGGAGCACGGTCGTTAGCCTTGTATTGCGTGGGTAGTGTCTTGACTATCATGAAGCAATGTGCCTTCTTGAACTTGCCTGTCACAAGAAGCGGTAGCTTTTCGGTGCCAGCCACGTTGCGGCAGACCAGAGCAATTACATGCTCACTTTCCACCATCAGCACCATTATACAGGGCAGCACGGTAGCACTGTGGCTTCACAGCGCTAGGGTCCCAGCTTCGACCCGGCTGGGTGACTGTCTGTGCGAAGTCTGCGCTTTCTCCCCGTGTCTGCGTGGGTTTCCTCCGGGTGCTCAGGTTTCCTCCCACTAGTCCCGAAAGATGTGCTGTTAGGTGGATTGGACGTTCTGAATTCTCCCTCTGTGTACCCAAACAGGGGTTTTTCACACTAACTTCATTGCAGTGTTAATGTAAGCCTACTTGTGACAAAGATTATTATTAAACCCAATATCAACATTAGTGAATGAACGAGCAAGTTATAGTCAATTACAAATTACTTTAAATGACAGATAGACTAAAACAGATCTTACAAATTGACTCAGCAGTCTACTCAATATATAGTTCATCAAACTTGGTCACAAAGTTCTTCAAAACTTAAGAGAAATTTCAGCCACTCTTCTTCTATGAGCGAGTCTGACCTCCAACTGACAGCAGCGTAAAACCAATCTGAGTTCCCGAGGTATGGGCTTTACCAAAAATGCCACATGTCTGTCAAACCTCAACTCGGTCTGAATGGCATAGGCGCACCAATGTTACCTACAGGCAATGTCCTTTAGCTTATTCTCAGCTTCTGAATCTACCCTCTGTCCTCTTCAGCCAGTCTGTACTGCACCACTAGACTCAACTTCTTCTGTGCTTGGATATCCCTTTATGTAGCCTCAACCAATTTCAGTCCAGAAGTTTTGGTTTCCAATCTCAGAACATATAAGCTTTGAAACTATGCATTCCATCATATTGTTTACATGAAGGTTTCAAGTGTATCTAAGATTGCAGCTAGTTGGAAAGAATCTGCAAAGGGATGTAGATAGGTGAAATGAACGGATAGATGTGGCAGATGGAGTATACACTAATGTGGGGAACATTTTGTTTGGAAGAATAGAAAAAAAAATATATTTTTTTAATGGTATAGAATTATTCAGTGTCAGTGTTCAGAGAGATTTCAAAGTCCTTGTAGAAGAAAAACAAAGTTGACATGCAGGGCCAGAACTCCCAATAGAAAAGTGCACCAAGTCCTGATTAGAGATTTGCTCTACACGAATGATATTATACGAGTGTTCTATACTGAGGAAAACTTCCGTAGCAAATGGACAGACTCTTCACACCTGAAAAGAATTCAGTTTAACAGTCAGCATTAGGAATACACATGTCAGGGCAGCACGGTGGCACAGTGGTTAGCACTGCTGCCTATGGCGCTGAGGACCCGGGTTCGATCCCAGCCCTGGATCACTGTCTGTGTGTAGTTTGCACATTCTTAGCGTGTCTGCGTGTGTTTTACTCCCAGAACCCAAAGATGTGCAGGGTAGGTAGATTGGCCACGCAAAATTGCCCCTTAATTGAAAAAAAAAGAATTGGGTACTCTAATTTAATTTATAACGAAAGAAAGGAACACACATGTCATGGTCCAAGGTGTTGCCATACCACCAGCGTTGACACAATGTGACATTGGAAGTTGTTGACAGCTTCACATATCGGGGTTCCCAATCATCAGAAATCTGTCACTGAGGATAAAATCAACATGAACATTGAAAAAGCTGTTATTGTTATATCCAAGCTGAATAAGAGAGTCTGGAATGGCAACCTGACTGAGGACACCAAACTGCAAGTCTACCAAGCCTGTGTCCTCAACACCGTGGTGAGACCTGGACAACACAGGAGAGGCAGGAAAAGTGGCTGAATAGCTTCCATCTTCCCTGTCTCAGACATATCCTCAGCATCACCTGACAGGACAAGGTCACCAACTCAGAGATCCATGATAATGCTAATTCCATCAGCATACAGACATGACTAAGCCAGCGGCATCTGCACATCCATGTTCATCGGATGGATGAAGGCTGTCTTCCCAAACACCTTCTGTGTGTTGAATTGATCACTGACTCACAACTTGCTGGATGTCCATACATCACTACAAGGACACCTGCAAGTGAGATATGAAAATAGTGAACAATGACAACTGGAAGATAATTGAAAATGGCTCTGACCTCTTATCTCTTGAGACTGATTGTTTGGAGAGGCATTGGAAGAGGTGAAGAGAAACTGAATGCTCAGCTAGGGAGGGCCCAGAGAAAACAAAGACCAGAGACTTCTATGCCTTCTCAGCCCACTGTCTTCATCTGCAACAAATGTAGCAGGGACTGCCATGTCAGAGTGGGGGCCCTGAGACACACCGACCAGGATTTTCCAATCCCGCGGCCAAGTTCTGACGCCAGCGTCAAAAATGCGCGAGCCACTCAGGTGTCAGTGGACCTCCAAGCCCAGGTATTCACCCCTTCTTAGGGGACTAGTAAGGCGCCGGAGTGGTGTCCGCTGCTCGAAAGCCGGCGCGCCACGGCCGGGGCGAGTCCGCGCATGCCCGGGCAATATGGCGGAGCCCTACAGGGGCCCAACGCGGAGGAACATAGGCCCCCCACGGAATTCGTCTGCCTGCCGATCGGTAGGCCCCGATCGCGGGCCAAGCCACCATGGAGAGTCCCCCAGGAGATGGATCCCCCTGCCCCCACCCCACCAGGATGGCTCCAGTAGCCAGAACCCCGAGGTCCCACCTGGTGGGACCATACGTAACCTACACCGGCGGAACGCGGCCCGTCTTGGCACGGAGAACCGCCGGGGGGGGGGGGGGGGGGGGGCGATTTCAATGGCCCCTGACCGGTATGGCGGCGACCCCGCGGGCACCAGGGAAACGGCAGCCTGGCGTTGGAGCACCGTGGCGCGATTCTCACGCCCCCCCCCCCCCAACCGATTCTCCGACCCGGCACGGGATCAGAGAATCCTGGCCAACAAGCGATATTTAACACAAGCGAAACCCATTGGCTGGGATTAGCAGCGGACACCACTCCGGCGCCGTACCAGCCCCCTAGGAAGGGGTGAATACCTGGGCCTGGAGGCCCGTTGACGCCGGCGTCAGAACTTGGCCGCGGGGTCGGAGAATCCAGGCCATTGTCTCAGAAGATGGGATGCAGCCAAAGAAGAGATTGTGTTAGCAGGGAAGTCTGAGGAGGTGAAGTGTATCTGTTTTGATGTGCTGGGAAAGAATGAGTCAAGCGGACTGAGGGCGATGTCCAATGGTTGAATGTCCAGTTTTCCGGATTGTGGAAAATAGATGGGCAACATGAAAATCATGAAGCAGGTTACATTTGCCGCCCCACTGATCGCTAAGTCCTACCTGCAGTATTCAGGGGAACCTGTAAATGTGCAAACAGCCCACCTACCTAAACCAGGGACAGAAGCTACTTAAATATGCAAATTACAGTCCATATTGCAGAATATTCACTGAGCTTCCAGTGGTTATTTTCACCTGAGAAATGGGCAGCCTGTAGTTCAAAATTGTTGCGGGGTCGGGAAGTGCAGGTGGCACTTCGACCACCCAATTGATGCCCAAGACTCACATGAGATAACTTTCAGGTGGGCCTGTAAATGAGCAAACAGCACGCCCATTTGTACCAGACTTTAAGGCCTAACGAGTGACCCCTGAAAGGCCCAGAACTTTTTATGGGGGCATTTTCCATGAGGTGTGGATGCACATGCCCCACACAATACTACAGAGTGTCGTGTTAAGCACACTGAGATAACACGGGCTGCAACTGGATGCAGCTATAACTGAAATATACTCCAGACCTTGAAGTTAGTTTAATTTGATTTATTGAACCTGCACACCGTTAGCACAATTCTCTGTGAGTTTGACTCTCTGCTAACCTAGTGTGATTACTCTGTCTGACTGAACCAGACTAGCTCTTAACCACGTGCTGTAGGTATTATGTGATATATACACCGGACTCACTCTGTAGATGTCCCCAGTGGGAAGAGGCGGCGTGTGAGTGCCTCGTGCCTTTTATAGTGGGAAACCACCACCAAGTGTTCTGCCTGCTGATTAGTTATGTCCTGTTCTCTGTGTTCATTAGCTGCATGTCTGTATCACAAAGAAGAATGTGGTTGCGGGCGGGCAACTGTGCGCAGTGCCTGTCTGTTTCGCCGCACAACAGAGCCATCAGCCATACGCACAACATACGATCGAGGAGCAGCCTGTCGAAGAACAACCTCTGGAGCTGACCAGCCTCCATCAGGTAGCTTGATCCGAACAGCATCCGCCGGGGATAACACAGGCAAATCGGTGGCATGAGCATCAAAGCCCTGCTTTTGCCAGTCCCTGAGTTTCTGCACCTTCTGCAGCACCGGGAGGTGATCCAGATCAGGCAAGTGTATGGCTGGAAGAGTCGTCCGCAGGTCCCTGTTCATCAGGAGTTGAGCCGGTGACATGCCGGTAGACAGAGGGGTTGCCCTGTACGCAAGCAGCGCAAGGTTGACATTAGAAGCAGAATCCGCGGCCTTGCAGATGAGCTGCTTCACTATGTGCACCCCTTTCTCAACCTTCCCGTTGGACTGCAGGTAATGTGGACTGGAAGTGACGTGATGAAACTGATATAGCTGTGCAAATCTTGACCACTCTTGGCTGCTGAAGCAAGGACTGTCATCACTCATGACAGTGAATGGAATACCATGCCTGGAGAACGTCTCCTTACAGGCCTTGATGACGGTCTTGGATGTGAGGTCCGAGAGCTTCACGACTTCTGGGTAGTTGGAAAAATAATCAATGATTATCACATAATCACGACCATTGGCGTGCAAGAGGTCGATGCCCACCTTGGACCACGGGAGGTCACGATTTTGTGCCGCTGAAGCGTCTCCTTGCTCTGTGCTGGCTGGAAGCGTTGACAGGTCGGACAGTTGAAGACCATATTTGAGATGTCCTGACTAATCCCAGGCCAGTAGACAGCTTGCCTGGCTCTGCGCCTGCACTTCTCGACACCCAGATGTCCCTCGTGGATTTGCCGGAGCACCAAGCACTGGAGACTGAGTGGAATGACACTGCGGTCCAGCTTGAGGAGGATACCATCAACCACCGTCAGGTCATCCCTCACATTGAAGAATTGAGGGCACTGCCCTTTTTGCTAGCCATTGGCGAGGTGGCACATGACACGCTGCAGAAGAGGGTCGTTGGCTGTCTCGTGGCGAATGCGGATCACCTTTTCATCCGACACTGGGAGGTTGCTGACCATATCATGACACAGAGCACTAGCAGTTTGTGCTCAACACTCTCTGGGACCTGGCTCCCTTCAGGTCCAACCTGCTGGATGGCTCGATATAAGATCCTGCTCATTTCTTACTCTCTCTCAGACAGCAAGCGGCTAGTGAATGCCCACTTGGGACCTGCAGCCTTCCAGCAGCATTTAAATGACGTGAAAAGTCGATGTTTGCTGCAAGCTGACAATGTAGCCCTTCCAAATCTGTGCCTGCTCCAGGCGCATGTCCAAAAATGTCCCTTCCAAGCCTGCCAATTAGCATAATGATATGAACGGCAACCATTCTGACTCCGTTGTGCAAGCAGCTGTTTGCTGACAGTGCCGAGGATTCCTTGGGTGTCCTGTGGAAACCCATGGAAAGGTGGTGCTTCTGGTAAATTGAAATGTATTTCCAAAAACCGGTCAGACCAGGTTCAAATTTCCGTAGGAACTGTTAAAGTTGCCCAGATGTGTTTTCACTTCAATGTCAGTTACCTATTGGCATTTAGTGCCGGTAGTTTAGTTTTAATGTTGTTTCCTGCCAGGCCTGTCATAGGGTTGTGTGACCCAATCAGTGCCACGTTGAACGAGCCTCTCCCGGTCCCTCCTCACAGTCACTGCCAATTCTTCCCTCTCGCCGCCCTTCCCTCAGGCTGACCTTCCCTCGCGGTGCTTCTCCCATGTGGGCCATCTCCCTTGCCAGCCTTCCCCCTCGCCGGCCTTCCCCCTCGCCGACCTTACCCCTCGCTGACCTCACCCCTCACCAACCTTCTCCCTCATCGAAGGAATAGGCCACTCAGCCCCTTCAGCCTTTTCCACCATTCACTAAATCATGGCCAATCTGATTGTAACTTCAACCCTTCATCCCTGCCTACCCCCAATAGCCTTTCATCTCTTTGTTAATCAATAATCTATCTAGCTCTGCCTTAAAAATATTCAAAGACACTGTTTCCACTGCCTTTTGAGCAAGAAAGCTCCAAAGACTCACAACCATCTGAGAGAAAAACAATTTCCTCATCTCCACCCGAAAAGAATGGCCCCTTACCTTTACTTTTTTATACAAATTTTATTGTTCTACAATTATTTATACTGACACTTGCCATGGTTCAACACTTAATATGAAAAGAAAAGAAAAAAGGAAAAGAAAAGCAGGAATTTACAAATTGGGTACACAAAAAGGAAATAATTACAAAATTATTGTGTACAACATCAAAGAAAGAAAAAGGTACCCCCCAAAAAAGAGACCCAAGAAATCAGGGACAGATGGTTAGTTATGTCTCCCCGAGACAGAACCTATATACAGATATGGGGGTCACCTGCAATCTCTCAACATTTAGATCATTTAGATTCCTGCCAAAATGCACAATTCCCCATTTGCCCACATTATACTCCTTGCCAGATTTTTGCCCACTCACTTAACCTATCTCCCTGTTAAGTCTCTTCATGCCCTCTTCACAATTTACTTTCCTACCCATCTTTGTGTCGTGAGCAAAGTTAGCAACCATACCTTCAGTCCCTTCACCTGAGTAATTTGCATAAATTGTAAAAGGTTGCGGCCCCAGCACTAATCCCGGTGATGCACCACTCATCACATTCTGCTAACCAGAAAAAGACATTAATGCCAACTCTCTTTTTCCTATTAACTAGCCAATCTTCAATCTTCAGGGCTTCATGGCTTCAGGTCAAACATGGGCAAGGAATACTCCTGCTGATTACCACCTGTAGGAGTGTTTTCAGAGACTGAGTATTGAGCTGGCTTTTACATGGGGAATCTCCCCACCTAATTGAGTTTCAGCTAATACAAAGATTCGCGGAGACAACAAACTCTGGTCAATACGGCTTTACTTTCCAAGCTTGGTCAACGTACGAGGGAGAGTGATTTGGATAAATGTCAAAGCCACTCTGCTTTACATTGATTTAGGTTCAACAGTTGGACAATTTCCAAAAATCAGTAGCTCAACTCAGTCCAATCCTTATAGCTATAGATTATACCTTGTCCAATGAATTTTACTTTAGGCAGCATGGTAACTGCGTGATCAGCTCATGATGTAGTCTGTCCTGTCCACTGGCCACCTGTTGTTTTAAGCTACCTGGCTTTAAGGGGTCTCATCTCGGAACCCCCGTCCCCCCCTCTTCACCACCTACCATTCACCTTGAGCTGATGAATCAGTACCTCTCCATGTTGAACACCACTTGGAGGAAGCACTGAGGGTGGCAAGTGTGCAGAATATACTCTGGATGGGGGACTTCAATGTCCAGCATTAAGAGTGGTTCGGTAGTGCCACGACAGACTAAGCTGGTTGGGTCCTAAAGGACAAGCTGCGAGACTGGGACTGCAGCAGCTGGTGAGGGAGCCAACGAGAAAGAAAACATACTTGACCTTAACCTCACCAACCTGCCAGCTGCAGATGCATCTGTCCATGACAGTATCGATAGAAGTGACCACCGCACAGTCCTTGTGGAGACAAAGTCCAGTCTTCACATTGAGGATATCCTACATTGTATTGTATGGCACTACCACCGTGCTAAATGGGATCATTCAGAACAGATCTAGCAACTCGAGACTGGGCACCACTGAGGCACCGAGGGCCATCAGCAGCAGCAGAATTGTGCTCAGCCACAATCTGTAACCTCATAGCCCAGCATATCCCCCACTCTACCATTACCACCAAGCCAGGGAATCAACCCTGGTTCAATGAAGAGCACAGGAGGGTATGCCAGGAGCAGCACCACGTATACCGATAAATGAGATATCAACCTGGTTGACACAGGACTACTTGCATGCCAAACAACATAAGCAGCAAGTGACAGACAGAGTGCTGAGAAAGACCCCACCATCTCGCGGGACACTTTTATTTTGGCGCCTCTGGGGAATATTCATTTCCTGCACCCAATCTCGAGACCCCCCCAATGTGACCCCTGCCCCCCCCCCCCCCCCCCCCCCAACTCACTTATTAGGGAGTCATCGAGTCCACAACACCCCACGGAATAAGGGCAGAATTGCACAATACCAGGTCTAATATAGCTTGCCCTCTGGTTGGCTCCAGATTGTCTGTTCTACGAAACTATCCTGAAAACATTCTATGAACTCCTCATCTACGCTACCCTTGCCCATCTGATTTTTCAGGAACGCAAATACAATGCCAAGTGAGGACCTACTGTATTCTGAAGACTTTATTCAGACAGACAGTTGGATAACCACTATTTTTAAATTATAGTTGCAATATCTGGTAAGAATAATTTTGCCATCATAATTTCAATTTTAAGAGGACTGCGCAGTTATTATTAGCAATGTTCCTGCCACATGCAGAGACTCTAAAGTTGCCTCAGATTAGTTTAATCATAAGTAATTGTTACTTGAAAATTCCTGGGCACCAGATAAATTTAGGGCTGCCATGAAAAGTGGTTTCAATTGAGAGAACACTGATAAGTCGTGCTCTAATTTTGTTTGACATGCAATGAGTTGATAGTCTGTAAATAAGTTACTGCAATTGGGAGTTGCTTAAGATTGATGCAGAAAAAAATTAAACTGTCTCTGTTGCTTGACTCATGATCTTCCCAGACCTGATTTTCCTGTAAGGGCTTCGCCCAAGTGAATATTTAAAGCTCAACTGCTAAAGATGAAAATATATCCCGATGTGTGTAATGTTTTCCCACATACGTCTGTGAGAGAGATTTGAGAATTTGGCCATAAATTAACAAAAGCGTGATGGTAATAGCAGGAGGTCTGTGGGTTTCCTTTTCTCCATTGCTTTCTAGGGTAGAGAATTCCAAAGATTAACAACCCTCTGAGAGAAGAAATTCCTCCTTATCTTCATCTTAAATGGGAGACCCCTTATTTTTAAACTGTGCTCCACTAGTTCTACATTTCCTCACAAGTAGAAAACATCGTCTCAAGCCCCCACAGAATCTTTATGTTTCAATAAAATCACCTCTCATTCTTCTAAATTTCAATGGGTACAGACCCAATCTGCTTTCTTTATGAGACAACAGTTGGGCTTGTTTTCCTGGGAGAAGGGAAGGTTGAGGGGAGAATTGATCGAGGCATTCAAAATCATGAGAGGACTGAACAGAGTATCAATTAAAAAAACACCTGTTCCCGTTGGAGGAAAGATTGAGTACAAGAAGCACAGATTTAAGGTAATTGGCAAAAGAAGCAAAGGTGACTTGAGGATAATCTTTTTCATGAAACGAAGTGGTTATGATCTGGAATGCACTGCCTGATAATGTGGTGGAGAGAGGTTCAATCGAACTTTCGAAGAGGAAATTGGATTGTTTTTCAAAAAGAAGAATGTTCAGGGTTACGGGGAGAAGGTGGGGTACTGGCACGAGGTAATTGTCCCTATGGAGAGCCAGCACAGACATAATGGGCCAAATTACTGCTTCTTGTTCTGTAACAATTCTGTGCTTCAGTGATCCTTCATCCAAGGAATCAACCTAGTGAACTTCTCCAAGCTGCCTCTAATCCAGGTATTTACCTCTTAAATAAGGAGACCAAAACTGTATGCAGTACTCTATATGACCTCACCCAATGCCCTGTAAAGTTATAGCAAGAGTTCTCTACTTATCTACTCCATCCCCTTTGCCTTCCTAATCACATGCTGTACCAGCATGGTGAGATTAATGTCTGAGGACACCCAGATCCCTCTGTACCACAGCATTCTGCAGTCTATCTCCACTTAAATAGTATTTTGCTTTTCTATTCTTCCCACCAAAGTAGACAACCACACTTTTTCTCACATTATACTTCATCTGCCACATTTTTGCCCACTCACTTAACTTATCTAAATCCCTTTGTAGACTCTTTGTGTCCTCCTCACAACTTATTTTCCTACCTGTTCAAAATCGTCTAGACAGAGTAGATTGGGAGAAACTGCTCCCGCTTGTAAAAGGATCAGGAACGAGTGGGCACAGATTTAAGCTGATTTGCAAAAGAAGCAAATGTGATGTGAGAAATACTTTTTCACACAAAGAGTGATTTGGATCTGGGGTGCACTGCCTGGAAGTGTGATGGAGGCAGCTTCAATTGAGGCATTTAAGAGGGTATTAGTGACTACTTGAATAGACACAATATGCAGGGGTACGGGGAAAAGACAGGGGATTAGCACTAAGCCATAATGCTGGTTTGGAGAGCCAGTGCAGACACAATGGGCCAAATAGCCTCCTTCTGCACCGTAACAATCCTGTGATCCTCTGATACCTAGCTTCATATCGTCAGCAACTTTGCCTATATCCAAGTCAGGATGAGGCCCCAACCCTGAACCCTGTAGCACCAGTAACAGAGCGTCAATCTTGACCCATTCATCCTGACACCTGTTCATTAGTCATTCACCTATCTATTTTGACATGTTACCCCCAACACCATGAGCTCTTATTTTATCTAGTAACTTCTTGTCTCACACCTTACCAAATGTATTCTGAAAATCCAAATGCTCAGCATCATCTGGTTCCTCATTATCCATCCAGCTTGTTTCTTTTTCCAGTTAGTTTTGTGATGATAGGTACACTATCATCTGTATATAAGATGAGTAGTTCATCATCACTATAAATTCTATGATCTATGATCTGCATATGCATTATAAGTTATATATTTTGCTGTTGTAGTTCTATCGTCCGACCAGCTGCTGGGGTGAGTACAGAGTCCCAGGACCCGGTTGCACCATGTGTTCCTTCAGAAGGTGTTTGTAAGGAATTGATAGCAGTCGCAGATTAGAGCAGCTCTGTTGTATCGTAGTGTAAATTAGTGTTAGACATTTATTTCCGACTGTATTCATCTTAGACATTTTAGTTATTCGTTAATGTAGTGTTTGTAATAAATAGCTTTGTTTATAAAACAAAATCTAATGTTCTTTGTTCACATCAGCCCAACCAAAGAACATTACAAGATACCAGGAGTGAGGTTCACATCCATGCAGACATATGTCCATTGGATGTGGACCCCACTCCTGGTACCACGTAATGTTCTTTGATATCCTGTGTTGCAGAAACTAGCGCTAGGTAACCTTTACTTAATGTAAATGTATCAAGGATTTCAGTTGAATTTGAGTCCTACTGGAGAATTGACATGCATAATCAGCAATGAAGATTGTCTTTGGGTACTGCACAGATCAGCAATAAATATGTAAAATATTTATGGAGAGGGCTTTGCACCATCTATCCTGGCCGCTTGGTTAAGGTTTACCGTCATCTTGCTCATCTGCTTCCATGTCTTCCGAGCATATTACACAATATTAACCCTGGCCAAGGGTATTAGTCTGAATCTTCTGAGCAGTGGCAAAGTGTTTGAATTTTTTCCTGACCTGACACTGCTAGAAATTACTTCTGGGGTCTTCTGATCCTGGCTGTCAAAGAAATACACAGTGCAGCGTCACCTGCAAAACTCCATTAGAAGGGAATAGCGTTGGGGGAAGAGAGGGCACACATCCCTTTTACGGCACTAACTGCCATATCCTGGTAAGTTTAAAGGTCCAGTCTATTCATGAATAGGTAATAGTGTGAATGAGTGAATGGGGAGATGGGTAGGTGGGTTATATGGGTACATGGATGAGGTGGGCAGGTGGATGAGGTGGGTAGGGGGTAGGGCTGGTGAGGTGGGTGAGTGGGTAGATGGGTCAGTGGTTGGAAAGTAGTCAGGTTGGGGGGTATATCTGCTTGGGTTTGGAGATGGTCAGGTCTGATCGGGCATACTCGGGCCAGGGTAATAGTTGGATGGTTATGGGGATAGCTGGGTGGTTGATTGGGGTGGTGGTGGGGGGGGGGGGGGGGGGGGGGGGGGGGGGGGGGGGGGGGGGGGGGGGAGGCGGGGCAGGGTGCAGTTAACGAGTTACCCAGCTGATGGACCAGGTTTCAAACTGTCTAACATTTCCTGGTAGGTCATGTGGGATCTGGCCCAGGGCTCCAACTCTAACTCAGGGTTGGTAATAATCACACAGAGTACAGGGGAGCAGGGGAATTGACCATCAAAAGTTTAAATTTCCTGGAATATTTCCATGGAGGTCGACGTGTCAGGATTTCCACAAGACCCTGATGCTCAACTTTGATTATATGTGCAGTCTCTGATGATCTGAAGGCAGGAAGATTTGGGTAATTGTTGTCAATTTTAAATTCTAGGCAGGAATGTGGAAGGTGTGTCCAGATTAAATAACACGTGTGGGATTCTCTGTTAGCCGACGCTGAAATCGGGAAAGGCGCCAACTTGACGCCGATTCGCAATGCTCTAACACCTCGACAGCTGTGTTAATGCGTTCTGGAACGCACATACAGTAGACACCGTTTGCATATCATTACCAGGCCCGACCCGGTGTTCTCCGGGGCCTCCGCGATTCTCTGCCTCCGATGGGCCTAGTTCCTGACGGTGCGGTTCACTTGTGCTTTTAAAAATCGCGAACCTGGCATGGCGGCTGCTGAGGGAGAGAGGGGGTGACGGAAAGTGTCCAACATCGCCATAATATGCTGACAGTTGTGCATGCCGCTAACAGCCCACTTTGAACTTAGTGCCACAGGTCATATAGGTGTCCCCCCAAGATACCCTCCCAAGTGTGCCCTCTGGCCCCAGCCGACCCATCAGCTGTACGAGCGCACTCTAGCACAACCGGTGCCATCTTTTTGGCTGGGATAAGTGTCTGTGGGGAGTGTAATGTATATGTGCGACTACAGCTTGTCAGCTTCCCGAGTGTCAATCACAGACCCAGCGAATTCCGTACCATTTTTCATTGGAATCGATTGTGTTCCACGCAGCATCGGTGCTAGTCCCCCAATAGTAGTGGTGTGCCGCCAGTATTTCTGTCGTGAAAAGTCCATGAGTTCTGCGTTGGCGTCTGATGTGTTAGGCAGGTTGGTTCGATGTGGACTGCACTCGATGCAGGGAAGTTAGAAACAGACGTCTAACACAGTAGAAGATCCAACACTGTTTTATTCAACTAGATGAACTGCTGTACATATTCAGCTGTGGGTCGACACTATACTAATCTGACTGGAGACCTTGTAATAGCCTGACCAAAATTACTAGCTACCGCATGGTGTTTGTGCTTCCTCGCTCGTGGATTCTGACTGTCTCAGTAGCTGGGTCCTGAGAGAGCGGGAAACCTAGTGCCCTCTGGCTTTAGAGTGGTAGTGTCCTGTCTGGTGATTGGCTGTGCTGTGTTGTGTGCTTTCTGGTCATCCTTTTTGTCAATCACTGCCTGTCTGCATCTCATTATATATATGAGTGGATATTATGACACCTGCCCCCTTTTTTTTTTTTGAGTTAAATAAATACTGAGATGTATATGCCTGACTATATACAAACAATGATTGAACAAACGTATATACGTGGGAAGGTGTCGATAGTGCAAATACATGGCAAATTAAGCAATATTTACAAGCATTTAGCACACAGCTAAATCGCTGGCTTTGAAAGCAGACCAAGGCAGGCCCGCAGCACGGTTCAATTCCCGAACAGTCTCCCCGAACAGGTGCCGGAATGTGGCGACTAGGGGCTTTTCACAGTAACTTCATTGAAGCCTACTTGTGACAATGAGCGATTTTCATTCCATTTTCATTCATGGATTCAGTCACAAAAATTTACAAAAGTTAAGTCTACAGATTCAGTCTTTGTGGCGGGCGCCAAATTCTTGTTGATCACCGCAGAAGTGGATTAGGAGCCGCCTGCACGTGGAGAGGTGGGATCGCTGCCATTGCGGTGGTCGCGTGGGCCGGCAGGATCGCTGGCAGATCGGTGGCCTCGTGGCAGGGTACGTCCGGAGGAAGCATGATAGCCGGGGGAGCACTGCGGTCAGGTGGTGGGCGTGGAACTTTTCGCAATGCCCGTCTGTTGCGCCGTAGCAGGGAGCCATCAGCCATGCAAACAATGAAAGACCTCGGGGCAACTTGTTTGACAACAACAGCTGTGGCTGACCAACCGCCCTCAGGCAACCCGACGCGAACATGATCAGCTGGAGCCAGCTCAGGTAAATCCGTGGCATGAGCATCATATGTGGCCTTCTGTTGGGCCCGGGACTGCTGCACTTTTTGTAGTACCGTGAGGTGGTCAAGGTCTGGAACATGGATGGCTGGAACTGTGGTCCTCAGAATGCGATTCATGAGCATCTGCGCTGGAGACAACCCAGTGGACAGTGGGGTTGCCCTGTATGCCAGCATTGCCAGGTTGAAGTCGGAGCCTGAGTCTTCAGCTTTGCACAGCAACCGCTTGACAATATGGACCCCTTTCTCAGCCTTCCCGTTTGATTGCGGGTAATGGGGACTGGAGGTAACGTGACGGAAGTTGTAGGACTGTGCAAAATCAGACCATTCTTGGCTGTAATAGCATGGACCGTTGTCGCTTATTACCGTGAGCGGTATCCCATGCTTGGCGAACGTTTCTTTGCAGGCTTTGATGACCGCCTTCGACGTGAGGTGTACGTGAAAAAGGTCTACACCTACTTTGGACCACGGAGAGGTCACGATCTCGTGCTGTTGCAGTGTTTCCTTGGGTTGAGCCGGTTGAAACTTCTGACAGGTGGGGCAGTTGAGGACCGTGTTGGCAATATCCTGGTTAATGCCTGGCCAGTAAACCGCCTCCCGAGCTCTGCGGCGGCATTTCTCGACTCCAAGGTGACCCTCATGGAGTTGGCCCAGCACCATAGCCTGCATGCTTTGAGGAATAACGACCCTGTCGAGTTTCAGAAGGATTCCCTCCACAACCGTCAGCTCGTCTTTAACATTAAAGAATTGGGGACATTGTCCCTTCTGCCAGCCATGGGTAAGGTGCTGCATCACACGCTGCAGTAAAGGATCCTTGGCCGTTTCCTCACAAATTTGGACCACCCATTCGTCAGAGGCTGGGTGGTTGGTGGCACACAATTGCACTTGCGCTTCTATGTGGCAGATGAAGTCACCTTGTTCACACGGTGTGGCGATGGACCACGATAGGGCATCTGCAATGATCAGCTCTTTGCCTGGCGTGTAGACAAGTTCTAAGTCATAGCAGCGGAGTCGAAGAAGAATTCGCTGCAACCGACGTGTCATGTCATTTAAATCCTTCTGGATTATGTGGACTAGAGGTCTGTGGTCCGTTTCCACTGTGAATATCGGCAGGCTGTAAACGTAGTCATGAAACTTGACTATTCCTGTCAGGAGACCCAGACACTCCTTTTCGATCTGGGCATACCGTTGCTCAGTGGGCGTCATGGCCCTGGAGGCATATGCCACTGGAGCCCAGGATGAGGAGTCATCTCGCTGGAGGATCACCGCCCCAATGCCGTCCTGGCTTGCATCAGTTGATATCTTGGTTTCCTAGGTTGGGCCGAAGAACGCTAGACCTGGGGCTGTGGTGAGCCTTGCCTTCAGCTCACGCCATTCCGCTTCATGTGTGGGCAGCCACTGGAATTCTGTCGACTTCTTGATGAGATGGCGGAGGGCCGTGGTGTGGGATGCCATATTGGGAATGAATTTCCCGAGAAAGTTGATCATCCCGAGGAAGCGGAGGACCGCCTTCTTGTCCTCCGGGGTCTTCATGGCGTTGATCGCCAAGACCTTGTCGGCGTCTGGCCACACACCCTGCCGCGAGATGTGGTCGCCTAGAAACTTTATATCAGATTGACCAAATGAGCACTTGGCCCTGTTGAGCTGGAGACCATGTTCATGACTTCGCTGGAAGACCTGCTTGAGGCGAGCGATGTGTTCCTGGGGCGTTGTGGACCAGATGATCACGTCGTCCACGTATACTCGTACCCCCTCGATGCCCTCCATCATCTGCTCCATGATGCGATGAAACACTTTGGAGGCAGATATGATACTGAAAGGCATGCGGTCGTAACATTAGTGGCCGAACGGGGTGTTGAACGTGCACAGCTTGCGACTGGACGCAACTGTATTTGCCAAAAACCCCGGGAGGCCTCCAGCTTAGTGAAGAATTTGGCATGAGCCATCTCACTGGTTAACTCTTCACACTTCGGGATCGGGTAGTGCTCCCGCATTATGTTGCGGTTTAGATCCTTGGGATCAATGCAAATGTGGAGCTCCCCTGATGGCTTCTTTACGCAGACCATGGAGCTGACCCAGTCTGTTGGTTCCGTGACCTTCGAGATGATGCCCTGGTCTTGGAGGTCCTGTAGTTGCTTTTTCAGATGATCCTTGAGGGGCGCCGGCACCCGGTGTGGTGCATGGATTACAGGGGTGGCGTTCGGCTTGAGCAGTATTTTGTATCGGTACGGGAGCGTGCCCATTCCATCGAATACACTGTGGTACTGCGTGATAATGTCATCTGTGTCGGCTTGCAACTTTCCGTTGGGCGAGGCCGTCGCCGGTGACGATGACATGGTGTGGACTTGCTGAACCAGGTTCAGGAGCTTGCAGGCTCGAGCACCGAGCAGGGACGCCCTGTCAGGCCTGATGATTTCAAATCGTAACGTTGCCTTGATCGCCTTGTTGGATGGCCCTAGTTGACACAAGCCACTGGCAGCTATGGCATTGCCATTGTAGTCAAGGAGCTGGCAGGCCAGTGGAAGAATGCTTGGTCGGGCCCAGATGGTGTCGAGGTCGGATTGTGAGATGAGGTTCGCAGACGCGCCGGTGTCCAGTTTAAATCGGATGCGAGCCTTGTTAACTGTGAGGACAGCACACCACTCGTCGTCGGGATCCACACTGAGGATCGAGAGGCGTTGCGCAGGTGTGGTGGAGGCCAGCTCATGTTTGGTTATGATGCCCACCCGATATGGAGACTTGAGGCACTCAGCATCAGGGCCCGTTGGGCTGTCGGGATCAGAATCTGGCATGCCTTGTTGTATTGAGCGGATACTTCTGCGCCGCAGCTGGGATCGCTGGCTGCTGAGCGGTGGAGCAGATCTGCAGAGGGCTGCGTAGTGGCCAAGCTTGCCACACTGGAGACATAGGCGTCCTCTTGCCGGACATTGCCGCTTTAAATGGGCGGAGCCACAATTCGGACATGTCATGACGCTGACGTCAGCGCGATCCGTGCCCCATCGCGCATGCACAGTGCAGTCGGTCGACGTACACACCTGCGCAGTCGGGTTTTCGGTCTCGTCGTCCACTCGGTCGTGGGGCGCATGCGCAGGGATCCGAGAAAAGCGCACGAAATGGCCACTCTCCTCGATGCTCAGGCCCTGCATCTGTGCAATGGCCTGCACCCTTTCTGCCTCGTGGGAGGCCAGCTTTGCAGTTTCTGCCGCCCTGATGTGGGAGTAACGATTCTTTGCATGCTCATGGACAACGCACGTCTCGATAGCGACAGAGAGGGTCAACTGTTTGATTTTAAGGAGCTGCTGCCCCAGGGAGTCGGAGTGGACCCCGAAAACGATCTGATCCCGGATCATGGAATCAGCGGTCGAGTTATAGCTACATGACTGCGCTAGGATGCGGAGATGGGTCAAGAAGTACTGAAAAGGTTCATCCTTACCCTGAAGCCTCTGCTGGAAAAGGTACCGTTCAAAGCTCTCATTGACCTCAATGTCGCAGTGGCTGTCAAACTTCAGCAGGACTGTTTTGAATTTCGTTTTGTCTTCGCTGTCAGCGAACATAAGGGAGTTGTAGATGTGGATCGCGTGGTCACCCGCGGTGGAGAGAAATAGCGCGATCTTCCTGGCATCCGATGCTGCTTCGAGGTCAGAGGCCTTGCTTGAAGATTTTCCAGTTGGCGCCGAGGTTGCCGGAAATGCGGAGTTGCGGAGGAGGCTGGATGTTTTCCATTTCGCTGGATGGCTGCTTGCTGGTCGATGCTGATTCACTCGAGGTAGGTCGGTCAAGATCAATATCACTCTGGTACCATGATGTGTTAGGCAGGTTGGTTCGATGTGGACTGCACTCGATGCAGGGAAGTTAGAAACAGACGTCTAACACAGGAGAAGATCCAACACTGTTTTATTCAACTAGATGAACTGCTGTACATATTCAGCTGTGGGTAAACACTATACTGATCTGATTAGTGACCTTGTAGTAGCCTGACCAGACTTACCAGCTACCGCATGGTGTGCGTGCTTGTTAGCTCGTGGATTCTGACTGTCTCAGTAGCTGGGTCCCAAGAGAGTGGGAAACCTAGTGCCCTCTGGCTTTATAGTGGTAGTGCCCTGTCTGGTGATTGGCTGTGCTGTGTTGTATGCTTACTGGCCATCCTATGTGTCAATCACTGCCTGTCTGCATCTCATTATATACATGAGTGGATATTATGACAGCGTCAACACTCAGAAACGGAAAATCTTGCCCCATATCTTGATTTCTGCCATGAGAAGGGGGAGAAGTTTTAAATTAGAATCTCTACAGTGCAGAAGGAGGTCATTCAGCCCATCGAGTCTGCACCAACCCTTCGAAAGACCACCCCACCTAGGCCCCAATCCCGCCCTATTCCCGTAACCCCACCTAACCTTTGGACACTAAGAGCCAATCCACCTAAGCTGCACATCTTTAGACTATGGAAGGAAATCAGAGCACACGGAGGAAACCCACACAGACATGGGAAGAAAGTTAAAACTCCACACAGACAGTCACCCGAGGTCAGAATTGAACCCTGGTCCCTGGAGCTGTGAGGCAGCACCGCTAACCACAGTGCCACCGTCCTGCCTGATTGTTCCCATTATCCTCTGAAACAATACTAATTCAAGGCTTTTTGATTTTTGTTTCTTCTATCATTTTTGGATATGTGCTCTAAGAGACTCGCCTTTCCCCTCCCATTTCATGCAACTTTACCAGACTTTGAATTCCGAGGAAGGGAACATCGAGGATGTCTTCAGCTGTCAGAGAATTCAGGATGAATGGGAAGGGATTTGGTTACTTGATGATTACAGTGCACAATTGCCCACAGACTTTGCTTTCTGCCTCAGAATTTGTTTTAAATAAAGTGTTTTGTTTCCCCCATTCAGTGTTAGGGCATGTAAGGAATTATTGACCCAACTTGACACCACTTATCGCTTAACCACTTCTTTTCATATCTGTCGCAGCCCCTAAAGAGCTGCCAATTCATAGTATTTTTTATCCGTTCTATCTTTGGCAGACTCCCAGATGAGGGCCTTATCAAGGCCAGCTGCTTACCGTGCATATGAAATGAAGGTTAGACCAGGAGAATATAACAGAGTTGGTCTAGACCTCAGTATCCAAGTAGCAGTGTTTTATTCTATATCTTGATGGTGGTTGAGACAGCTTTGCTGGAAATAATCGCGATCACTTGCTGCTTGTTGCACAAACAGGCAAAAGAAAGCCAAGTTACATCTTGCCCCAACTGGCTAGGGGCCCATTTACCTTTAGGCATTGCACAATGTGCTCCTATACTTGAACTATATGAAAGTCTATGGGCACGATTCTCCTGAACGTGTGGTAGTGAGCGGGAATTGCCACAGGCTTCCCGGCGTCGGCCCAGCAAGGCTGGCAACACGATTCAAAGTTAATTGGTCCACTTAACGAGGCCTCATGGGCTTCTCGCCACAAATGAAGCCTCGTCGGCTGATTCTCCGGGACCGCGCTCGCCAGCCCCCCGCTAACAAGGTCGAGCAGCACTTGCTCAGCCAACCCCAGCCAGCTCAAACAATGGCATGGAGAGGCCAGTCCCAAGATTCGGCACGCTGACCTGCGGAGGCTGCTAGACGCAGTATTTGTCAAGAGGGATGTCCTGTTCCCCCAAGGGTCCCGGAGGGTTAGCCATAGGGCAGCCAGTGCTGCCTGGGACGAGGCAGGAGCGGCTGTGAGCACCGTGAGTGTGACCAGGAGGACTGGCCTCCAGTGGAGGAAGAAGGCCAATGACCCAAACCAGGCAACACGAATGAGTATACACCATAGTCTCGTGTCCGTCTTGCCCCACCGAGACCTCCCACACAGAAGAGTCTATCAACCCCCCATTTCAACCCCCTAACCCTTTCTCCACCCCCAACCAATTCAACCCCCTCCCACCCCCTGCTTCACCCGCCCTCCCCCACCACTGTGAACCACACATGTGGCTAATGATGTCATCTCTGTGTCTCCTACCACAACCGTTTGCAGAGGCCCCAGGCTGGCGGTGGCGTGCCAGGCATAAGAATCCTCATCTCCTTTGAGGAGCATGCCTTGGAGGTGACTGGGGTGGCCGAGGACAGAGCGGTAACGAATGCAGAGGCTGGGGGACACCACAGAGGTGGGGAACAACCTGGCTCTACCTGGAGGATCTGTCAAACATGAGTTGTCATTGCCTAACTGACTGACCCATCCCTCCCACTGACCACATGTCATTCTCCCGCAGGTCCTTCAGCCAATGGCGCCGGCCCATCCCGGGCGGCACCCTCTCCAGTCTCCCAGGGGACCACCTTGGAGGAGAGCTCCAAGGATGCCACCGTAATAGTCGCGGCACAGCTATCATCCTCACCCTTCAGTAGCACAGATCACCCACCTTGGTGGGAAATGTTAGTGGTCAAGCTTCTGGTGAGCACCACACAGCTGCTGATGCATACCAGGTGGAGGCAGGAACCCCCAGGCTAGACAGCAGTTAGAGGTCTGCTGCATCCCAGGACCCAGCTGGGTCCCAGCCTGATGCTGAGTCTCTGGAATATGTTTGCCTGGAGCTGATGGAGACGTTAGGGAGCGGCCGGGACATTCAGAGGGAGATGCCTTCGACACTCCAGCTGGTCCATGGCTGATTGGAAGAGTCCCAGAGGCTACGAGTGCAGGGTATGTCGCCGGCAATGCGTAGCACCAAGGCCAACACTGCTAGGATGGCATCCACAGTGGACAGCCAGGTGCAAGACGTCGGCACCATTAGTGAAGGTGTCCAAGGCGTCACGCGGTCAGTGACGACCATGGCTGAGGGTCTCGGCAGAATGGCTGCCTTGCTGAGGGATGTGACCCAGTACCAGGCGGACCTTGATGAGGTTCTGTGGGACATGTCCCACTCTCAGATGAGAATGGCTGGGGCACCACGGAGCTTGTCCCAGTCGCAGGTGGGCATTGCTGAGCTGCTGCAGAGCATGTCTCAGTCACTGAACAGTATCGCTGAGGGTGTCAACACGATGGTGCAGACCACGGGGAACCTCCAGGGCTGGCAGAGCCAGATGATGCAGGGCAGCCGGGGCTCGAAGCAGCTGCCCCTCCATCCTAAGGTGACCCACGGGGCCCTATGGGCACTGAGCGGGAGGAGGGGGCACTGAGTGCCAACCCACCTGTCCCATGGAGTGGCGACGGTGGCCACCTGCTCCCCCAAGTTCCACCCCCCTGATGAGGCCACATCTCGCAGCCAGCACAGGGGACAGGGCGGCACGACTGTGCATGTACTGCCTGCAAGTGAGCCGGGGCCCTCCAGCCCCAGATCCCCCAGAGGACGCTCGCCAGGGGCATCGAAGGCCTTGGGACGAGGAAAGCAGCTGGCTGCCTCCAACTCTGCTGTGCATCCTGGGACACACCTAGACGCAGTGGTAGAGCTATGAGGTAAAAGCACATCGAGGAACACTGAGGACACCGGGGGTCGGGGGGGGGGGGGAGGGGGGGGAGGGGGGGGGGGTCGGTAGGAGGCGAGGATGCTGGTGGGTGGGGGGGGGGGAGCATCATTGAGATGGTGGGAAATTGTCAAACACAAGAAACACCTTTGTGCACAACCAGTGTGATGCATCTGTCACTTTCTTCCAAATGTGAGCTGACCTCCGAACCCTTGTCCCATCTCTGCAGGCATCTCCCCCTCCCCGTGGCACACACCCAACCCCTGGCCGTGGACATGTCCCCGGAGCTGTGTCCCATCCCCTGGGTGTTCGGATGTTGGAAGCTACATGTGTGGTGTTGCCTCCTGCAGTGGATGGCAATCCTAGCGCCCTCGGCCTCTTTGCCTGTGAGCAAAGTAGGCTACTCACTTCCTCAGCTCATCACAGAAACCCTTCCACCAGGTTCACGTTTTTCAAAAGGAGTACCAATTGGCGCCAGCATGACCATTTTCTGGGGAGGCCGCTGAATGATAGGGGCCATTGGATATAAGGTGATTCTCGTTAGTTGGATGGAAATAGGGCGTAAGTGGTGATAATTGGTTTCTCCCCACTCTACGGCGAGATCCCGATTCCGCCTATGGTAGCGGGCCGGTTGCATTGCAAACTGTTTGCCGCCTGGCGCAGTTCTCGTTTTCGGCCTCTCCCACTATTCACCGGCCTCCTTTCACTCGTGCGAGAGTGTAACAAGTCCGGAGAATCACACCCTATAATTGTAGTTGTAAAATTTGCAGAGAAATTATACAGGTGAAAGCAGATTGACTGAATGTTGTACACCCTTCCATCGAAACCTGCAGGTTTATTGCAAGTTTATTTGTGCTTTGTTTGGTTTTATTTATTTTCTGGGAAATTTAGGACCGATTTGGAGCTCCAATTGTGTTGAGTAAAGCTGGAATCTGTGGGTGTTCAGAGTGAGTAATAATTAATGAGGAGTTGCACATTTATTGATATTAGATGTCAGGGCTTATTTTGAAAACCGACATATTGAAGGTATAATTACAATTTTGAACTGTTTTATTCATCAATAGTATATATATTCCAAAATGTATTACTGTTTTTGTATTTATTGTTTTAAATTGGGCTTTCTGCCCAAGGAATCTCAAATTTGGTTGTCAATTATTTTAAATTTCACATTACAGATGCTGCACAAATAGACAAATGATGTTTTTGTTTTATTTGAAATTTTAAGTTTATTTGTAATTGAACTTTATATTTTAAGAGCTGCAGCAATAGGGGATAATCTAAATTTGAGATTTAGGCCTGTTGCCAAGTGTGATGCTGTAAATGGTCTGAATTATACTGGATTCATGCTTCACCTGGTCTCAGCGAGCTTGACGTTGACACTGAGTTTAAAATCAAAGCAATTAGTAATTCTCCAATGCTACCTTGCATCTTTTTTTTTTTAAATGTATTTTATTACCAACATGCATCAAAACAGGTTACAGCACATAAAGACCCCGGGAAACATACTTCCCAGCAATCACCCCCTGAAAGAACCCACTCATTCTCACCCAAGTCATATGCACCCTGTGCACCACATCCTTGCACAGCAGGAGGTCCCGTTTACCCGATGCAGTACCTCACTCCATACACCCCAATTGATCTCCCCTCCGAAATCCACTTTCCATTTCTTCCTGATCTTCACCACCCGCTCACCTCCCTGTCCCCCCAGCCACTTGTATTTATTCCCAATTCTTCCCTTCCCTTCCACATCTGGAAGCACCAGTCGCTCCAACAGGATGTATCCCGGCAACCTAGGGAACCCCCTCCAGACCTTTCGCGCAAAATCCCTAACCTGCAGATACCTGAACTCACTCCCCTTTGGTAGCTCTATCCTCTCCCTTCGCTCCTCCAGACTGGCGAACCCTTCGACTGGCGAACCCTTCCTCCAAATACAGAACCCTTCCTCCTGTAAACACTATCCATCCACCGTCTCAAACCCATGATTCTCGCACAGCGGCGTTAACACCGGCATCCCAGGGTAGCACGGTGGAGCTATGGGCTAGCACTGCGGCCTCACGGCACGAGGTCCCAGGTTCGATCCCGGCTCTGGGTCACTGTCCATGTAGAGTTTGCACATTCTCCCCGTGTTTGCATGGGGTTCGCCCCCACAGCCCCAAAATGTGTAAGCTAGGTGGATTGGCCACGCTAAATTGCCCCTTAGTTGGAAAAAATGAATTGGGTAATCTAAATTTAAAAAAAAACACCAGCATCCCTTCCACCCTGAAATGCATCTTCAACTGATTCCATATTTTCACCGTGGACTGCACCACCGGGCTTCCTGAATACATACTCTGAGCCATTGGCAACGCCGCCATCAACATAGCCCTCAAACTTGACCCCTTACAAGATACCTCCTCCATCCTAACTCACTCTACCCTTTCTCCTTCCCACCATCACTGCACTTTATCCACATTCGCTACCCAATAATAATAATGAAGCCGATTCGGCAACACTAATCCCCCCTGCTGCCTCTGCGTCTGTGGCAGGGTCCTCCCCACCTTCGGCACCTTCCCCGCCCATACAAAGTCCAAAATGATCGTATCGAATTTCTGAAAAAAGGCCTTTGGTATAAAGATTGGGGCAGCCTGAAAATAAAGAAGAACCTTGGCAAATATTCATTTTCACCACTTGGACCCACCCCGCCTACGTCAACTGCAGTGTATCCCACCTCTTAAGATCCTGCCTAGCTTCCTCCACCAGCTTCGTTAAGTTCCACTTATGGAGACCCGTCCATTCCCTCGCTACCTAAATCCCTAAATCCCTGAACCTATCCCTCGCTACCGTAAATGGCATCTCCCCTAAAGTAGCCCGCTGTGTCAGCTCATTCACCGGGAAAACAATCTTTTCCCTACATTCAGTTTGTACCCCGAGAACCCTCCAAACCTCCCCAGCAGGCCCATAATTCTTCCCTTCAGCGGATCCAAATCAGCTGCCTTGCATCTTGATGCACTCACCAACCCAAAGGAACCTGTTTTGAAACACATTTGAATATTTATTTCTAAATATTTTTTTTCTTTTCTTTCACGAATTCTAATAGAGTGGTGGCTGGCTTCCTGACTGGTTTTTTGATGCCTTTCCCTTTCACTCAGATTTGAATTGACCAAATTTGAGATTCCTTGGGCAGAAAGCCCAATTTAAAACAATAAATACAAAAACAGTATTACATTTTGGAATATATATACTATTGATGAATAAAACTGTTCAAAATTGTTAGTTGGCTCCTTCCTTCACGTGGATTGTTGCTGCGTGTAACCTTCCCCGCAGCTAGACTTTGGGATGCAGATGCTGCGACAATTGGAACTTCCAAGATTGAGATCGATTTTTGACGGGTGAAGCTATTACAGGATGTGGAGCAAAGTCCGGTAAATGAATTGAGGTGCTAATTGCACATAATCTAATGAGTGGTGGTCAGGCTGATGGGGCTAAATGGTCTTTACCAATTCCTGATGATTTTACAACAGGGGTGGATTGATACCAAATTAAATGAACTCAGGTTCATTTAGAAAACTTTCATCAGGTTGTCGGGGTCAACTTTCTCTGTCTGTCTATATGACACACACAACGCACACGACAGAGGTTTGACTGTCTGATTTATTGCCTGCCCACTTTGCCTTTTTAATAGCTCGAATTGAAAGAAAATTCAGTCCTGGTGTAAACCAGGTTTCCCACGTTTTACCACTGGTTTCTTTCCTACTGGGAACGAAAAGGACTCCAGGATGGTAGTTTGCCAGGGTCCTGGATGTCTCTGAGCGGGTATAAAGCATCCTAAAATGGGAGGGAAATCAGACTGAGGTCATTGTCCACATTGGCACAAATGACATAGGTAGAAAGAGTAGCGAGGTCCTGCAACGGCAATTTGGGGAGCTAGGTATAAAATTAAAAAGCAGGACCTCTAGGGTAGTAATCTCAGGATTACTACCCGAGCCACGTCCTAGTGAGGCTAGCAAAAGGGATATAGTGCAGTTGAACAGGTGGCTAAAGAACTGGTGCAGGAGGGACGGCTTCAGTTTTTTTGATCACTGGGATGTCTTCCAAGGAAGATGGAGCCTATACAAGAAGGAGAAGAAGTTACACCTGAACTGGAGGGCATCAATATCCTGGCTGGGAGGTTTGCTAGTATGATTCGGGTGGGTTTAAACTAATGTGGCAGGGGGGTGGGAATCAGGACAAATGTAGAGACTGGGGATGAGCATGGTACCAGGGTCAGGCTGACTAAGAGGAAGGGCAGGCTGGGGAGGTCGAACTCAGTGGGACTGGAGGTCTGGAGTGAATCTGTTTCAATGCACGGAGTATAACAGGTAAAACAGATTAACTTAAAGCCTTGATTCACACGCAGAACTTGGATGTGGTTGCTGTAACGGGGACTTGGTTAAAAAAGGGACAGGACTGGCAGCTAAATATTCCAGGATATAGGTGTTTTAGGTGAGACAGGGCGGAAGGTAAATGAGGTGGGGAGTTGCAATACTGGTTAGAGAACATATTACAGCTGTACAAAGGGAGGACACCATGGAGGAATCAAGTAATGAGGCACTGTGGGTAGAGCTCAGAAACAGGAAGGGGCAGTCACTATGATGGGAGTGTACTACAGGCCTCCCAACAGCCCATGGGAAGTTGAAGAACAGATTGGTAAGCAGATTCTGGATAGAGGTAGAAATAATAGGATTGTTGTTGTGGGAGACTTTATTTTCCTCATATTGACTGGAAATCCCTTAGGGCTAGGGGTTTGGATGGTGAGGAATTTGTTAAGTGTGTCCAAGAAGATTTTTTGGAACAATATGTGGATAGTTCGACTAGAGAGAGGGCTATATTGCACCTAGTACTAGAGAATGAGCCCGACCAGGTCATCAAAGTTGCAATGGGAGAGCATGTGGCGAACAGTGACCACAATTCTGTAAGCTTTCGGATACTCATGGAAAAGGACGAGTATTGTCCTAGGGTTAAGGTGCTAAATTGGGGGAAGGCTAACTACAACCTGATTAGGCAGGATGTGCAGGTTGTTGTCTGGGAGAGGCTGTTTGAGGGTAAATCCACATTTGGCATGTGGGAGGCTTTTCAGGAGGAGTTGATGGGAGTGCAGGACAGGCATGTGCCGGTAAAAAGGAAGGACAGGAAAGTCAGGATTCGGGAACCATGGATGACTGGGGAAATTGAGAATATTGTCAAAAAAAAGATGGAATGTGAGGTACAGGCAACTAAAAACAGATAAAGCACTTGAGGAATACAAGGAAAGTAGAAAAGAGCTCAAGCGGGAGTTAGGAGGGCAAAAAGGGGTCACGATATGTACTTGGCAGACAGGATTAAGGAGAATACCAAGGCATTTTATATGTATATTAGGAACAAGAGGGTAGCTGGAGAAATAGTTGGTCCACTCAAAGGAGGGAAATTATGTGTAGAACCAGAGGAAGTAGGTGAGGTCCTTAATGAGTATTTCGCATCGGTATTCACAAAGGAGAGGGATACGTTGATTGGTGGTGTCTCAGAGGGATGTGTAAACACTTTAGAACATGTTTTTATTACGAGGGAGGAAGTGTTAGGTGTGTTAAAAATCATTAAGGTAGACAAATCCTCAAGGCCAGATGGCATCTATCCCAGATTACTGAGGGAGACAAGAGATGAAATCACTGGGCCTCTGACAGAAATCTTTGTGTCCTCGTTGGCCACAGGTTAAATCCCAGAGGATTGGAGAATACCAATGTTGTACCCTTACTTAAGAAGGGTTGCAAGGATAATCCGCGTAATTATAGGTCAGTGAGTATGACGTCCGTGATCGTGAAATTGTTGGAAAAGATTCTCAGAGATAGGATCTATGCACATTTGGAAGTGAATGGTCTTATTAGTGACAGATAGCATGGTTTTGTATGAGGGAGGTCATGTATCATTAACTTGATTGAAGTTTTTGAGGAGGTGACAAAAATGATTGACGAGGGAAGGGCTATGGATGTTGTCTATATGGACTTTAGTAAAGCATTTGATAAGGTCCCTCATGGCAGGCTGGTGCAAAAGATTAGATCACATGGGGTCAGGGGTGAACTGGCTTGATGGATCCAGAACTGGCTTGGCCATAGAAGACAGAGGGTAGCAGTGGAAGAGTGTTTTTCCGAATGGAGGTCTGTAACTAGTGGTGTTCCGCAGGGATCAGTCCTGGGACCTCTGTTCTTTGTAATATATATAAATAACTTGGAAGAAAACATAGCGGGTCGGATTAGCAAGTTTGCAGATGGTACTAAGATTGCAGGAGTTGCGGATAGTGATGAAGATTGTCAGAGAATACAACAGGATATAGATAGGCTGCAAAATTGGGCAGAGAAATGGCAGATGGAATTTAACCCGGAGAAATGCGAGGTGATGCATTTTGGTAGATCCAATTCAGGTGGGAGCTATAAAATAAATGGCAGAACCATCAGGAACATAGAGACACAGAGAGATCTGGGCGTGCAGGTCCACAGATCCTTAAAAGTGGCAGCACAGGTGGAAATGGTGGTAAACGAAGCATATGGCATGCTTGCCTTCATAGGACAGGGTATCGAGTATAAAAGCTCGAAAATTATGTTACAATTATATAGAACGTTGGTTAGGTCACATTTTGAATACTGTGTCCAATTCTGGTCACCGCACTACCTGAAGGACGTGGAGGCTTTGCAGAGAGTACAGAAAATGTTTACCAGGATGTTGCCTGGTATGGAGGGTATTAGCTATGAGGATTGATCTCCCTAGAGAAACAGAAGCTGAGGGGCGACCTCATAGAAGTTTATAAAATTATTAGAGGTATAGATAGGGTGAACAGTTGGAGGTTTTTTCCCAGCACAGAAATGACAATTACAAGGGGGCACAAGTTCAAGGTGAGGGGGGGAAAGGTTCAGTGGAGATGTGCGGGGCAAGTTTTTTACTCAGAGGGTGGTGGTGGCCTGGAATGCACTGCCAAGTGAGGTGGTTGAGGCCGATACGTTAACCACCTTTAAGACTTAACTGGATAGACACATGAACAGATGGGGTATAGAATGATACAGGCGGTTGGTCTAGATAGGACACGTGATCGGCGCAGGCTTGGAGGGCTGAAGGGCCTGTTCCTGTGCTGTATTGTTCTTTACTCGTTATTCTTTGTAACAGTTAAAAGCCAGTAATGCCACCTCCATGTTTCATAAATCAGGAGATAAATGTATAGTATTGTTAAAATTGTGGATTTGTCTTTCAGTTATGAACCAGGATAGATTAACAGTTGATTTATAATCCTCGTTCGGGTCTTATTTAAACTCTAACAAGTCAGAGCTTTTTACAAAGTTACTGCGTCTGAAAATGCTTTCCAAAAATACTTTTAATGAATCCTAATCGTTGTCAATTGTGCATTCTGCCTCCAAAGGCAGAGGTCATGTTTACCAATGTACGACCTCCGCTCATAGAGTTGGTGAAGCAGGCAATATTTATCAGGATATTGTATTTGGATTTAAGGTTCTGCAGCCAAACAGTTCCTTAATCATTAATTTCTGTGAAGCAGATGGGGTGGCGTTTAAAATTTTTCTTTCTTCTCTTTTCTCCACGTCTTGTTTTCTCCTGTCTGCTCGAGCAATAATTTCATGGATGGCCTGGAAAGTCTCTACAGTCCCACAGGAGTCTGTACACCCTGGTTTGTGAACCATGGTGCGTGCACATTTTTGGTTGAATAATCCCTTTTTTAATGGATTAGTAATCACTTATTTCTCCCCCCCCCCCCCCCACCCCAGCCCCTCATCTAAATTGTAACACTCTCTATGAATTCAAATCTATTGATATAGGATTTCTGATATATTTATTGGCCGAGTATTTAACGAGTATTTAAAACCTATCATTATCATTTTAAGCAGAACAAACCATGGTATCACTCATATGCTGACAAGCTGGATTGTGATCAGAGATATTCAGTAACGGTTGAAATTTGCTGAGATACTTGAATCCAGCATCTTCTATCTGACGAAGCGGGTCTGAATGCAACGTTTCAGAGTGTAGGGGAACTTCATCAATAAGGAACATAGGAACAACGACTTGTTCTGGACAGCATTTGGAAACAGGGGCGGGATTCTCCGATATCGGCGCGATGTCCGCCGACCGGCGCCAAAAACGGCGCGAATCAGTCCGGCATCGCACCGCCCCAAAGGTGCAGAAGTCTCCGCATCTTGAGCGGCCGAGCCCTCACCTTGAGGGGCTAGGCCCGCGGCGGACTGATTTCCGCCCCACCAGCTGGCGTGAAACTGACTTTGCCGGGCGGCGCATGCGCGGGAGCGTCAGCGGCCGCTCACGGCATCCCCGCGCATGCGCAGTGGAGGGGTCTCTTTCATGGAGACCATGGCGAAGGCAGCAGGAAAAGAGTGCCCCCACGGCACAGGCCCGCCCGCGGATCGGTGGACCCCGATCGCGGGCCAGGCCACCTCCCCCCAGGACCCCGGAGCCCACCCGCGCCGCCGTGTCCCGCCGTCCCAAAGGTGGTTCAATCCACGCCGGCTGGCATGGGTTGACAGCGGCGTGACTTCGGCCCATCGCGGGCCGGAGAATCGCCTGGGGGGGGGGCCCGCCAACCGGCGCGCCGTGATTCCCGCCCCCACCGAATATCCGGTGCCGGAGAATTCGGCAAACCGGCGGGGGCGGGATTCACGCCAGCCCCCAGCGATTCTCCGACCCGGCGGGGGGTCGGAGAATCCCACCCCAGATCCTCATCGTTCCCCAACCCTAGACAGAAGAGACAATGATGATGGAGACAGATGTGCGAACCAGTGGCTTGTCCTCCGAATTGTGCTCAGGAATATCTGGTGGCCCTGGAATGGGAGGTGGGAACTGCAGCTAATTTTTGCTTTGGTGCTGCAAACTGAGGCTTCAAAACGCCAGGTCAGAAATTTTCACCTGAATGAAGTTTTTCCACCTCTGTTTGCGGCCGATAGGGCGGCTGGAGGGGGCAGAGAGTCCAGCGGGAGGCCCAAACTGGCTTTTACACTGGCAGGATTCCCCGTTGAGATTATCTCCACCCCCTGGCAATGACATAATGGGTTTTCTGCCACCCCCTCTGTTTACAACAGGTTTGGACAAACAGGGACCTGCCGAACATACCCACCGGGGGCACACAGCACACGGGTGACGAACATCATGCCCTGGCAGTGGGTTTCTGTTGGGGAGGGACAAGGTTGCGGGGGTGGGGAAGGCCTGATCTTCAGCAACCTTAATTGCTGGCAGGGGGCCAGCAAGACGTTGTGGGATCCACCTCCAGGATTTTCTTTTCCAGAGTATTTCAAATTTGGCAGGAAAAGCCGGCAGCATAGCCAATGGGATATGCACCGCTTTTCCTGCCCGAGCTGACACTCTGGAAATGTCTCTCATAATGTTTTTTTGGGAGTTTGTGTGTCTGAAATTGTAATCTGGGTTGCAGGTACAAAAGCAGGCAATGATATTGCTTTTGCTTGATATTTTACCCACTCATCAAGTTGATTATTATATTCTAAAGGTGGCAGCGCATCCAGCTGTGCCTTTCTCACCGCTGTTCTCATCCTTTGATGATAACAGAGCTACCCCCCCAACATTTCCTGCCATCCTTTCCTCCTGGAATACCCTTGAATGTTCAGGACTCCGCCTTGGTCACCTTGCACCACGGCCGGGTTTCTCCCCTACCCTGCGGGGCGGGGGGTCCCGGCGGGGTGGAGCGGCGGGAAACACTCCGGCGTCAGGCCGCCCCTTTAGGGGCCAAGCCCTCACCTTGAGGGGCTAGGCCCGCGGCGGAGTGGTTGGCGCGCCACCGGCCGGTGGGAACGGCCTTTGGCGCCACGCCAGCCGAGGCCGAAAGGACTTTGCCGGCCAGCGGAAGTCCGCGCATGCGCGGGAGCGTCAGCGCTTGCTGACGTCATCCCAGCGCATGCGCGGGGGGGGGGTCTCTTCCACGTCGGCCATGGTGAAGGCTGTAGCCGAGGCGGAGGGAAAAGGGTGCCCCACAGCACAGACCCGCCCGCGGATCGGTGGGCCCCGTTCGCGGGCCAGGCCACCGTGGGGGCACCCCCCCGGGGCCAGATCGCCCCGGGCCCCCCCAGGACCCCGGAGCCCGCCCGCGCTGCCTGGTCCCGCCAGTAAGAGAGGTGGTTTGATTCTCGCCGGCGGGACAGGCATTCCAGCAGCGGGACTTCGGCCCATCGCGGGCCGGAGAATCGCGGGGGGGGGGGGGCTCGCTGACCGGCGCGATTCCCGCCCCCGCCGAAAATCCGGTGCCAGGGAACTCGGCAACCGGCTGGGGCGGGATTCACGCCAGCCCCCCAGCGATTCTCCGACCCAGCGGGGGGTCGGAGAATCCCGCCCCAGGTCTCTGTAATAATTACCAGATCATACTTTTTTATTTCTATTTGTGCTATCAATTCGTCAATTTTGTAAGAAATGTTGTGAACATTCTGACCTTATCTACTGGTGCTCTGCCCCTTTCTATCACACATTGGTTTTCATTACCCATATCACTACCCAGTTATATTGCCGTTTTCTTTCTCTTTAACTTACCACATTTCCCCTCCCTAGGGTGATCCAATGCTACCCCATTACCTTGCTTAAGGTTTTGTGATATCGAGCTGCTTTTTAAAGAAATCTGATCTAGCTCAGTTTGGAGTACTACTGTGACAAAAATGGAGCCTTTTATGTTATTTTTCAGACTTTACTTACTGTTCCAGGCACACATGGATATGATATTTGTTCCTGTTGTCTGCTTGAATAAGCTAGTGTTTGGTCGACCAGACTTAAGCATCTGAGGTTACGTTCTCAGTGATGGGGCAGCACGGTGGCGCAGTGGTTAACACTGCTTCTCAGGGCGCCGAGATCCCAGGTCCGTGTGGAGTTTGCACATTCTCCCCTTGTTTGCGTGGGTTTCGCCCCCACAACACAAAGATGTGCAGGCTAGATGTATTGACCACGCTAAATTGCCCCTTAATTGGTAAAAATTAATTGGGTACTCTTTTTAAAAAGAATCATTATCAATGAGGTCCACTGACTATAAAGTACATTTAGAATCATAGAATCCCTACAGTGCAGAAGGTGGCCGTTCGGCCCATCGAGTCTGCACCAACCCTCCAAAAGATCACCCTTCCTAGGCCCGTGGACCTTCCCTAGCCCTGTAACCCTATAACCCCAACTAACCTTTTGGACACTGAAGGGCAATTTAGCATAGCCAATCCACCTAACCTGCACAACTTTGGATTGTGGGAGGAAACCAGAGCCACCGGAGGAAACCCACGCAGAGACGGGGAAAAAGTGCAAACTCCCACGGTCACCGAAGGCCGGAAACATACCCGGATCCCTGTCGCTGTGAGGCAGCAGTGCTAACCACTGTGACACAATGTTTGCCCATTTGGGAGACTTCCCGAGTGTCCCCATGAATGGTTCCATTGCCATGTATTATCTACCAACGATGAAGCTGTCACTTATGCAATACATACCAGTCAGCTTAAATATATTGGCACGGATTCTTTGTTCAAATCTGGGGTCTCTCTTGATTTCTTTGGTAATGAGGCATATTATGATGCCCTCTGAGCGAAAGGAATGTGAAGTCTGTTTACTAGAGAGGTATTTGATTCTCACCCCAAAGAGAATGGCAATGTTAGAAACCCAAAACATAGCAAAGAACTGTAGACGACATTAAACATACATCTAAGCAACCTGGTTGAGATAACTAGTTTGACTCATCAAATACTCTGGTAATCTAATGAGCTTGCTAATATGGATTCTATAGGAAATTTAGCCAGCAACAGAGAACAGAATATTCTACAGTCAGTAAATTTCTCTTTAGCTCGTTAACAACTTACATGTTAATAATCTAGGTAAGAATTTTTTGGGTTAGAATATGCATATATTCTCACTACCTTAGTGTAAACCACAGAAAAGACATTTACTATGAGGGCACTGTATTTTTTTTATTCATGCATTTGAAACCATACTGCATATTATGCCATATGCCTGAGCGTCAGCAGTGAGAAATCTTATTGATTGTGTTGCAGTTCTCAAAAACCGCAGATTATTTGGGTGTTTTGCAATGTTAAATTATTTTGACTCGGTATTTTGATGGCACATCGTGTATATTGTTATGTTCCTATTTTTGTTGTGGTTGCCTCAGAGTAACTTTCTAAAAAAGGAGATATGGGGCGAAATTCTCCCCCAACGGCGGGATGCCCGCCGACTGGCGCCAAAGCCGGCGCAAATCAGACGGGCATCGCGCCGGCAAAAAGGTGCGGAAGTCTCCGCATCTTTGGCGGCCTAGCCCCAACATTGAGGGGCTAGGCCGACGCCGGAGGGATTTCCGCCCCGCCAGCTGGCGGAAATGGCGTTTGTTGCCCCGCCAGCTGGCGCGGAAATGCGGCGCATGCGCGGGAGCGTCAGCGGCCGCTGTCAGTTTCCCCGCGCATGCGCGGGAGCGTCAGCGGCCGCCGAAAGTTTCCCGCGCATGCGCAGTGGGGAGAGTCTCTTCCGCCTCCGCCATGGTGGAGGCCGTAGCGGAGGCGGAAGGGAAAGAGTGCCCCCACGGCACAGGCCCGCCCGCGGATCGGTGGGCCCCGATCGCGGGCCAGGCCACCGTGGGGGCACCCCCCGGGGTCAGATCGCCCCGCGCCCCCCCCCAGGACCCCGGAGCCCGCCCACGCTGCCTGGTCCCGCCGGTAAATACCAGGTTTGATTTACGTCGGCGGGACAGGCAGTTTCTGGGCGGGACTTCGGCCCATCCGGGCCGGAGAATCCAGCGGGGGGTCCCGCCAACCGGCGCGGCTGGATTCCCGCCCCCGCCCAATCTCCGGGAGCGGAGACTTCGGCGGGGGCGGGGGCGGGATTCACGGCGGCCAACGGCCATTCTCCGACCCGGCGGGGGGTCGGAGAATGACGCCCATGATTCTTTCTTTCTGTAAGCCAAAAGGGTGTTACATGCCTTTCGTCCAAAACTAGCTCTTTGAGTTGTTAAAGTTGTTCTTATTCATCTTTCAGCCCTAAACCTTGCACTTTGACCAGCTCACCTACAATTTTCTACACTTAGTGATATAGGGCAACATGACCTCATAATATAATTCTCTCCTGCCTGGTATCATTCTGGTGAATCTGCACTGCACCTCCTCCAATGTCAGTATTTCATTACTGAGGTGCAGTGTCCAATGCTGAATGCAGTAAAATGGGAATTGTGTGAGCTTAAATTAGAAAACATTATTAACTAAGACACGTCAACTGGTACTGTTTCGTGGCTTGTGTTGTGTCATTTGGAAACGTGCGTCGAAATGTTAGAAATATGGGTGACGGTATATATTTCATAGAAAGTAACAAATTTAAATGAAAATAATAAAATGGCCTTAAAATATGAATTTATTGCTTGTCTTTTCTGTAGCCTGAATGCTCTGTTCATCTGCACCTGCGTTGGGCTGATAACCCATATGTATCAGGTACTGTTCACACCAAAGATTCTGCACCAGGACTTATAATGGGAGCAGGTAAAATTATTTATTTGGATAAGTTATATTTAATTTTGATCATTTTTATTTAAAAAAGCTTCTTCTCTGAAAGATATTTTGGGATGGTTTTTAAACTTGAATGGAACGCTAAAATTCATCTAGCATTCAATCAGGGGTCACCCACTAGTACTGTCCCTTACTTTGTGTTGGGGCCAGGTCTTCACCAGACGTGCTGTAAGCTTGCACTTTTTGGAAGTATAGCTCAGTTGTTTTTTCCTGTCATCATCAGCAACAGTTCTCACAGTTTTTTAAATAATCTTTATTAGTGTCACAAGTGGGCTTACATTAACACTGCAATGAAGTTACTGTAAAAGCCCCTAGTCACCATATTCCGAGTGTTCGGGTACACTGAGGGAGAATTCAGAATGTCCAATTCACCTAACAAGCACGTCTTTCCGGACTTGTGCGAGGAGGCCGGAGCACCCGGAAGAAACCCGCGCAGACACGGGGACAACATGCAGACTCTGCACAATGACCCAAGCGGCAATCAAACCTGGGACCCTGGTGCTATGAAGCAACAGTGCTACCCTCTAATGTGAACATCACCATATTTAACCAATCTTGTCATATTGCTTCACTGATTACACCATTGGAGTTGTCTTTGGCATAGCGAGACACTAACCCTTTGTGAAAGAAACATGACATTTGGCTAACATCTTCTCATGGGACTGTTGTTCTTCTGGGAATGCTTTCCTCAGTTTCACAGTACCAAGAACATGTTACGCTCGTTCCCCATCATATTTCAAAATGTCCAATACCATTTGTTACTCTTCAGATACTGAAACATTCCATGCCAATATGCAGGAAGACCTGCTTGGGCTAATAAGTGGTGATTAACATCCATGCCACACAAGTACCGGGCAATGGTCATCTACAACAGGGGAGAAATTGGCATCTCCCCATGACATTCAATGGCATTACCATTGGTGAATCCTCTATAATCAACATCCTGGGGGTTGCCATTGACCGGGAAGTTAACTGGACTGGCCGTATAAATACAGTGGCGACAACAGCAGGCCAGAGGCTTGGAATTTTGCAGTGAGAAACTGAGCTTCTGACTCCTCGAAGCCTATCCACCACCTACAAGGCATAAGTCATGAGTGTGAAGGAAAATTCTCCACTTGCCTAGATGAGTGCAGTCCAACAACACTGAAGAAACTCAACACCATCCAAGACAAAGCGGCTCGCTGTATCGACTCCCTACCCACCACTTCACCATTCATTCATTCCACGACTGACAAACAGTAGCAGCAGTATGTACTATCTACAGGATGTACTGCAGGAACTCATCAAGGCTCCTTCGACAGCAGTTTTCAAACCTGTGACCTCTACCACTTAAAAGATGAGCAGCAGATGTACGGAAAAGCACCGCCTTCAAGTTTCCATTCATGCCACACACCCTCTTGACTTGGAACAATAGATCACCATTCCTTCACTGCCATATGATCAAAATCCTGGAACTCCCTTCCTGCAGCTTTGTGGGTGTACCTACACCCTATGAATTGCAACGGTTCAAGAAGGCGGCTCACCACCACCTTCTCAAGGGCAATTATGGATGGGTAACAAATTCTGGCCTAGCCAGCAATGCCCACTTCCCATGAAAGAATAAAACAAGAACCATAGGGTGGGACACAGTTCCAGATAAGTAGGGCACGTGACCAATGAGTGCACAGAGCAACCCCTAAGTGAGCAGCAGCCACACAGCTTCTTCCATTATTTGCACCATATACATGCACCTAAGTTGCTCTCACAGAGCGCTACACACAGAGGGGAGTATGAACACAAGCATGCACACTCGTCATAGTCTATCGGTGGCTGCCTGATCAGAAGCCAAAACAAATCGGCATCATTGTGAAGTGACTGAGTCATTGTTGATTTAAGCAATCTCTGAATCAGTTGTTTTCCAGGTCTCCATGCAAACAGCACAAAGTGTTGGAAAAATTATTTGCCCACTAGAAAAGCAGACCGTTAGATATAAACAGAGAAGGAGAAATATAATGAAGAGTGATTTGATTTGAGAGACTGCTATTCAATTTCAAGACAGGATTAATTATGTTCAGCAGACCTCAGTGGGCAGTGAGGATAGTGTTAGCAAGGAGCAGATTGAATGAACCATCATAGTATCATAGTGGCACAGTGGCTAGCACTGCTGTCTCACAATGCCAGGGACCCAGGTTCAATTCCAGCCTGTGTGGAGTTTGCACTTTCTCCCCGTGTCTGCGTGGGTTTCCTCCGGGTGCTCTGGTTTCCTCCCACAGTCCAAAGATGTGCAGGTTGGGTGGATTGGCCATGATAAATTGTCCCTTAGTCTCCAAAGATGTTCAGGGAGTTGATTCAGACTTGATGGGCTGAATGGCCTCCTCCCGCACTATAGATATTTTATGAATCATCTGTATTCCAGGAAATACTCAGTGACATTCAGCAGTCAGTCGCCACACTTCCTAAAAGTCACTTACAAACATGCAAATAGCATCGCTTCTTGGCTTTGTGGCTAAGATGAGCGTGAGGTCAGATGTAATGCCTGGATCTGGTGTCTCTCTTGTGGGGACTGTGAATTGGATTCAATTTGGGTTGGTTTTTGGAGCAGGAGGGAGCTGCATTGGGGGTTTGCCCCTGTCCACACTCACAGCTTTGGCTTTGTAACTCTGATAAAGGAATAAAAAATAAATAGATATGCAAGTAGCGAAAGGGTAGTCAAAGGTATGGTGGAACTGATTCAAGTCCAAAAAGGTGTTATCCTTGTGAAGACAGAGGGCATGACCGAGGCAGTAAATTAATTATTTTCATCTGTCTTCAAAAGAGGATGCTGCCAATATAGAGATAAAGGAGGAGGAGGTTGCGGCATTGAATAAGATAACGTAAAGTTAAATGGTTGACGATCCTCAGTTACAAAAATCACCCAGTCCAGATGGAATGCATCCTATATTAACAAAGGAACTAGAGGTGGAATTTGCAGAGATTCAGTGGAAAATCCTCCACTCCTCCTTGGATATGAGGATGGTACCGAAGGACTGCAAAATTGCCAATATTGCACACCTGTTCAAAAAGAGATTAGTCCAACATTGGTGGAGAAACATTTAGAGATAATAATTGGGGATTAAATTCACTGGCAGGTGTAAAATTATGAAAGTCAGCATATATTTGTTCAAGGCAATTCATGTTTGCCGAGCTTAATTTGAGCCTTTTGATGAAGTAATGAAAGGTTTGATGACAGTAGTGAGATTGATGTGGTGTATATGGCTTTTGAAGAACTGTTAAACAATAGACCTATTTGCAAGTTAGAAGCCCGTGGGACTAAAAGGGGAAAACATAGGAAAAGAATAGAGAAATAGCATTGACTTGAAAGCTGGTTTCACAAGAGATGGTACAGGCACAAGGCCTCCCTCTGTTCAATGTCATTCTATGATTCTGTCCAAGCAGTGGAATCTTCTTTGCATACCTACCATACACTGTGAGACATTGGAAGTTGACTTCTGTTCCTCATTAAAATTCAGGTGTGTTGATCTGAAATTGTCTATGATAGTGGTATTCATCCTTTCTAAATCTTCAAATGGTCTGTTTCGCACATTATCTATTCTGCCAAGAAATCTAGACATGCACAAGGCAGTTATTACCTTGAAACATTGGTCTTGAGTTAGGTGTAAAGAGCAGATTGGAATTGATTGTTTCCCCATGGTGAACATTTTTTTCCCTGGCAAAATTGGGCACCTATTTTCAAAAAGCATGGCTTCAAGCTATGGGAACTAGCTTCAAATGTCCTGACACCCTGCTGTAACACTTGTCTTGTTCCTACTCTGAAACAGTTCTACCAGCTGCTGCATCCTGAATGAACCTTTTCTTTAAGATGTGCAGGCTGCTTTTAAGAAGCGCAAGCTAACTTTGACTCATGCTAGCCTCACACAGTGCTGCTGCACGGCACAATCATTGAGATGAGCAGGCAGCGCAAAGTCTACCTGTATCACCTCAACTGTGCATTGCAATCCCTGCTGATGGACCTTCCCAAATCTTTAGTCCCAGGACATCTGATGGAACTGATTTCTTTGCTCCTCAGCAATAGACAATAAAGGTAAAGTTGGTACACATTTTTTTAAAATGTTAAAAGTAGCAAATATCTTTTTTTCCTAGTGCATTGGTCCTAATCCTGAATCATGGGGTGGTTCTGTCATTGAGTTTGTTCAAGGCCGAAATTGAAAAATTTCTCAATATAAAAGACAGCAAGGGATATGGGGCTTGTGCGGGACAATGGCATTGAGGCATATGATCAGCCATGGTCTAGTTGAATGGAGGAGCAGGCTCGAGGGGCAGAATGGCCTAAGCCTCCTCCTATGTTCCTATGTACAGCACAGTTAGAGGTGAAGGAAAGCTTCCTCCACTCGGCCCCATCAATGTACTGCAAGTTCAGCCTCCAAAGAGCACCATGTATTGCACTAATGTGACATGTTTTCATTTCCCACACCAGTCATCCTGCGGTTTCTCTGAGTAATATTGCATTGTGCCTCATTAGCTAAATGTTTATGCTTTTGGCCTTTACACATCAGCAACTGATTTGAGACTGTCAATACCTATCCTACATTAAACCCTTATATCAACGAACAGAGTGGAATTGAACCCACTCCTCAGGTTGAGCCGGGGGGGGGGGGGGGGGGGGGGGGGGTGTTGGGGAGGCATATGGATTCTGGATGGAAAGAGGGAGAGGAGTATCTGTTTTCTTCTCAGCTCCGTCATTCAGTCAAGGACATGAATGTCAAGGATGGCTTTCCTGGTCAGAGGCCAGTGAGGCTCTTAAGTGACCAATTCATTACTACATAAAGGCAACTGGTCTTCTACCAGCGATAGGGTGGTTGGGCCTGTGCTACATAGGAAGGGTGCCTGGTAAAAGCTGGAGGCCTCTTGGTGCGCTCCCAATGGGGATTGGGAGCCTTCCTGATTGGGCATTCTGTGGCACACATTGGGCCCTCTCGGTGGTAAGAGCCACCCTTTTTGAAAGATCCCACGACCTGCCCTTAACACCAACTCATCCATGAGCCTGCCTGACTGGCCCCAGCGAACCCGACCCATCTATTTAAGTTTTGGAGGCATCTCCATCATTGCTGATCCAGTTTGGCTGCATTCCCAGCAATGACCACTGCACCTGGTGGCGCTGTTGTGCCTGAAGAGCTGTTGGCCCACCGATTGATCGAAAGAAGTTCTACACCAGGCTGATGGCCACTTGAATTGCACTGGTGTTCCTGAAATGGCTGCGATTAGGGCTGCCCTGGCTTTCCAGCTCCCAGTCAGGGCTACCGCTGCCGCCATTAAATTCACCTCCTCCTTTCTTTCCATCTGTGTGGACAGGTTTAAACTCTGGCCCAGGGGGTGTATAAACCACCCAGTCCCCATAGAACATAGAACGATACAGCGCAGTACAGGCCCTTCGGCCCACGATGTTGCACCGACATGGGAAGTCAAAAAACAAAAGCCATCTAACCTACACTGTGCCATTATCATCCATATGCTTATCCAATAAACTTTTAAATGCCCTCAATGTTGGCATCTGCAGCTGTTTCCCAAAATGAAAACATTATTCTTTTTAAAAAATTTCTATTATGTTTTATACTGAGAAGGTGAATGAAATGTGAGCATTCTTTAACAATGATTTCATTAAAGTAAACAGTGTTCCTGCTGGCAGGAAAGGATGCTGAAAATAATCCCTTTTGTCCATCTGCATGTTCATAAAAGGCAATATGTACACATCTGCTTAACACTTTTTGTCTTTGCATAATATAAAAGAATGACTTCCTGTCTGTTAGGAAACCTCGGAGCCCAGCTGGTTGAGTACAAGGAAGATATGTACATAACCTCTGATTGTGGCAATTCATGGAAGCAGGCAAGTAACCTGAACGTTATGTTGTGGTTAAACTGTTCTGTTGGTACACTGACTACCTTGTGCAGCATGTTATGCAATTCTCATTTAACTTCTTTTGTTGATTCTCACTCTGAAGTGCGTTTCATCATTTAAACTAAACTGTAGCTGCAGTGAGGCACATAAAATTATTTTCCCCCTTCAATGTAATGATCTTCTATCTTTGTTTTTCATTCAATGTATGTTTAAAGTTTTCATCCGTGCCTGGAAGTCTTTTTTATTTAGTTTTTTTTTAAATGTTTTTATTCGCCATTTTCACATTTTCCTTCAAAATTTACACCCCACCAACAGGCAGCAAACGGTAACAAATACAAAGTCAATACCCTTAACATCAACAACGATCCCATCCTCCCACCACTCCACCCAACTGTCAATATGTGCATCAAATAAAACAAACCCTCCCACGGTGGAAAAGAAAACAAAGGCGAAAAAGAGAAAGGAGTCCGGAATCGCCCATGGCCACCATTAACCAAGAGAGTCACCCCCTTCCCCTCCCCCCTCCCACCCCACGACGACGTCCCCGCCCCCCCGCCCCCCCACGACGACTCTCAATGCCATCCAACCTCCAAAAGAGTACCGTAAATGACACCCAAGAGTTGTAAACCCCCCCTCCCAAACTCCACCCCTCCACTTCCTCTTGTAAAACTCCTCCCCCAACCTCGTTTCCTTCCCCCCAACTTTCCACCCCAGCTAGACCCCTCGGACCCTGTTCTACCAGGCTCCGATGGACGCAGCCCCTCCCCCCCACCTCACCCCTGTTCACGGGCCGGCTTAAACCGGCCAGCGTGGAGGCCCCCGCCCGGGTCCCTTTCCCCCTTGCCCGTCCCCAGGAAAAACCCAGAAGTCCCCTTTAGCACACAAACCCCGCATACACACCCCAAAGAACCTTCATTCTGATTGAAAGTCCCGTTTCTTCCCTTGTCCAAATATATACAATGTTGGCTCCTATAGCCCATACCCCAGCACGCAGTGAAACAAAAAAAAAATACAGTCATGAGGCTACATTGGTACATGACCATTTCTCAATTCTGCCACAGTCCTTCTGCCTTCGCAAACGCCTCCGCTGCTTCCGCCGTCCCAAAATAAAAGTCCTTGGATTTGTAGGTCACCCTCAGCTTCGCTGGATATACAATGCCACACTGCACCCTGCTAACGTACAGTGCCCTTTTCACCCGGCCTTTTTCACCCAGTTGAAGGCAGCCCGCCACCTCGCCAGCTCCACCGTAAAGTCCTGGTATACCCGTATACCAGCTCCAGCCCACTGCACCACCTGCTTCTGCAAAGCCCAGCACAGGACCGTCTCCTTTACACTGTACCTACAGAAGCACAGAGTCACTACGCTTGGCAGCTCACTCGCCTTTGGTACAGGCCTCCACGACCGATGTGCCCGATCTAGCTCATCTCGGGAGGTATCCTCCCCCTCCGCCTCCCCCACTAGCTTCGCCAACATTGTGGCAAAATACTCAGTTGGCCTCGGTCCTGCCACTCCTTCGGGCAGCCCCACAATCCTCACATTCTGTCGCCTGGATCTGTTTTCCAGGTCTTCCATTTTGCTTCGCAGATCCTTGTTGATCTCTATCACCTTCCGCATCTCCTTCCCCATCGAGGTAAGTTGACCACTGTGCTGCAGTAATGTCTCTTCCACTTCCTTCAGCGCCTCGCTTTGCTTCCGCACCTCTGCCACTGCGCTCACCACCGCCGTTCTCACCGGGGTAATCGCCTCCTCCACCAGCACTTTCAAAACCGCCCCCATCTCCTTCCTCATTGCCTCCATATGTTTTGTAAACTGCTCTTCGAATTCCACGACCATCAGCTTAGTTATTTCTTCAGCCGTACGCAATGCGGCCTCCCCTGGTGCTCCAGCCTCCATTTTCTTTACTGACCCCGCGGTGACCTTTCCACTCCCCAACGGACTTTCAGCTGCTTTTTTCAGGGCAGTTCTTTTTGCTGGTCTTCGAAATTTCCCTTCTCTGTGCTGACTCCCGACTTTTACTGCCTTCGCTGGCCTTAGGACCGGGCGTTAACCCCCGACAATGCCGTTCCCGAACGGGAGCCCTCCAACGCGCGGCTGCCTCCCGCCCGTCGTCACCGGAAGTCCCATTTGAAGCCTACTTGTGACAATAAGCGATTTTCATTTAATTCATTTCATATCTCTGCAATGGGGCCTGAGGCGGAGTTCAGAGGAGGAAGGGGGTGGGGTTCCCTTTTTTATTTAGCTTATACTAGAATTCATGGCTCATAAACTACCAACTAGGCATTAACCATGGCCAGTCATTCATGAGGAGTATTAGCATATTAGAGCAATTGCAATTTCTGATTTTAAAGATTACCCATATGGGACTAATTCGGAAGGTGGACACTCATTTGCTCATGAATACCTCGGTAACCACACAGCAAATTTGATAAGTTACCCGACAGCTACTACACTCACTGCAGAAAAAACAAAAGAAAGTCTCAACAGAAAGAAACAGGGAAAATATGTACCAAATCCTTAAAATCAACTTGCAATGCCTCTGTATTTCTTTGACTTGTTTTTTGTCTCCCTTGTTACAGCCAGCAGTCACGAGCTTTTGGAGTCATTCTTATCTTACGAGAAAGTTCCCACTATTTTAAAATTCTTTTTTGATTGTTTCACATTGACAGATATAGTGGAGGGGATTCTCAGCCTGTGTTCATCCTCAGATAGATCATGGCTGGATTCTCTGATCCTGAGGCTAAGTGTTGACGCCGTCATAAACGCCGTCGTGTTTCTCAACGGCGTCAACATGGCCTCAGGAGCAGCGATTCTGACCCCTACAGGGGGCCAGCACGGCATTGGAGCGACTCACACCGCTCCAGCTGCCGATCCCGACGTCAGATGGGCGCCGCGGGTCTGCGCATGCGCAATGGGACCGGCAGGCCCCGATCGCGGGCCAGGCTACAGCGGAGGCCCCCCTCCCAGGGTCGGACGACGACCCCCCCCCAACCAGGCCACCCCCGGATGCATTCATGCTGACGTCCCGCCAGGTAAGACCAGGTGTGAACGGTGCCGGCGGGACTCGGGTTTTTTTTGTACGGCCGCTTGGCCTATCCCGGGCCGAGATTCTCCGCTCTCCGGAGAGTCCCCCATCACCACCTGATCCCCTCACTGAACATCCAAACCTCACCAGAGTGCTGTCACATCGGTGAGGTTAACAACGAGGATCCCTCCCGGGGTGCAAAGGTTGCCCCAGGGAGAGGGTGAAATGCCTGGGCAGCACCAGAGGGCACTAACCCTTGGCACAGCTCCTGGCACACATTGGCACTGCCAGGTTGGCACTACCTGGGGCACTGCTGGGGCAGACCCTCCTGGGAGCCCCATGGGCGGGAGGGGGTTTCCAGTTATGTACGTTGGGGGGGCGGGGGGCGAAGGGGGAAGGCACTAAGGGGGGAACTTGGAGGCACGGGAGAAGCAGTCGGAGAGCGGGGGGGCAGAACAGATACATGGTGATGGGGGGGCCCTATAATTGTACGGGGAGGGGGAAAACTCCTGATGAATGTGCCCGGGGGGGGGTCAACTTCAGTTCTGATTGAGGCGCCCTTTAAAGATGGCACCCAGACTTCTGTAAGCTGGCTCTATCAGGCTCCGCCCTGCCAGAGTGATGGCGTAAACTCCGCCCACTCATTTCTAGTCACTCAGAGATGCTCGAGATTTATAGAGAGAACTGGCCTATGCAGCTGGAGAGCTACACACCGGTTTTCAGTCCGAGCCTAACACTTTGAAAAAATATGGTAAGTTTGTGCCCTATAGCTTCCATTACTTTGGATCTTGATGTGAAAAAAGAAAGAAATCAACACAATTGGCCATGAAATGGATCGTTTTTTATTTTTCCATTTCCCAACGTGGGCAGCAGATGGATGTTTTAGGGGAGGAATAGAGACAAAAGAAAGTTTTTTAAAAATATATATTTTATTGAAGCATTTATATTATAAATTTTAACACAATGGACAACCACACAACCCAAAACCAGCCAACATGGCTTATATAAATAACACCCCAACAAGAATTCCGTCCCAACCCGCCCCAACATTTGTCCACCTCCCCCTCCCTCCTCTTCTTAACCCCCCTGCCACCTCCAGACAAACCCTTCCATTGAGACCCTCAAGGAGAAATTAATTTTCTCAAGCCTGAGAAACCCAGCCATGTCACACACCAACACCCCCGACTTCAGGGCCTCCCAGTCCCTCCATGCTAGCAAGATCCGCCTCCGGGCTACCAGGGAGGCAAAGGCCAAGACATCAGCCTCGCTCGCCCCCATGACTCACCAGGTCTTCCGACACACCAAAAATCAGCACCTCTGGAATCGGGACCACCCTTACTTTTAATACCTCTGACATAATGTCGGCAAACCTCTGCCAGAATCCCCCAAGCTTCGGACAAGCCCAAAACATATGCACATGATTCGTGGGACTACCCGCGCACTGCTCACACCTATCCTCCACCCCTTGAAAAAACCTGCTCATCCAGGCCACAGTCATATGTGCCCCTTAAATTGTATCAGGCTAAGTTGGACGCACAACGAGGACGCATTGACTCGCCGCAGGGCATCCTCCCACAACCCAGCCTCCGGCTCCCAACCTAACTCTTCCTTCCGTTTCCGCTTCACCACCCCTATCGGGGCTCCCTCCCATTCCATCAGTTCCTTATAGATTTCGGATACCTTCCCCGCCCCTACTCCTGCTTTTGACACCACCTTATCTTGTAACCCCTGGGGCGGCAGGTGCAGAGAGGTTGATATCTGCTTCTGCAATAGTCCCTTACCTGTAAGTAACGGAACCCATTCCCACCGGCAGCTCAAATTCCTCCTCCAGCTCTTCCAAGCACAGAAAGCCCCCGTCTATAAACAAATCCCCAAACCGCTCGATCCCCGCCCACTGCCAGCCCTGAAACCCCCCCCCATCCAGATCCCCCGGAGCAAACCGATGGTTGCCACATATTGGTGCCCACACTGACACCCCCTCTAGCCCCATGTGCTGTTGTCACTGTCCCCACACCCTCATGGCTGCCACCACTACCGGGCTTGTGGAGTACCTAGTCGGCGAGCACGGCAGAGGTGCTGTTCACAGTGCCCCCAAACCCGTGTCCCTACATGAGGCCGCCTCCATAGACAAAAGAATGTTGAGCCTTTGAGTGATTAGAGAAAATTTAGATTCTGTATTTTGATTCAGATTTATAACTTTTTGAAGATGAATTAAGTCAAGGTGACAATTCTTATTGCATTTCTAACTTTTCCCAATAAAAATCACAGACCTGTAAAATTAGCTGTTTTGCTCGCTATAGATACTGCCAGACCCGCTGAGCATTTCCGGCATTTTCTGTTTATCTATAATAATTATTTTTGGCCATTCATAAATGGCTGCTATTAGCATGCAGCAGCTAACGGAAAAAGTATTTTCTGATGAAAATACTAATTTAACTTGTCCTTTACATTCACAATGACAATTCTAAATATGATGGTTCTTTTTTAAGTTACTTTCTTGAAATTCTCTCACTGAGAGGAATACAGAATGTAAGGGGGTTTTACAATGTGTTTTGTAAATGATGTTCAGTTGTCAGTAATAGCTGTAATTTCATTGCAGACAATGATAAACTGATGCAATTTCTTCAACCTCCTATAGACAAGTCATTATTTTGCATCAGCTTTATATATTTTTTTCTTTCAGCTCACAATTAGGTCCTAATTTATGGTGGTTTGACTATGCAGCATTTTGGTAAATTAATAACCTGTACCACAGAATAGTTGCATGATTGCAAACCCCGAAGCAGTGAGCTCACCACCTCTGGCAGTCCATAGGTTCCAGACAAAGAACTTCACCGTAGGAGACAAAGAGGCAGGGAAAATTGAAGGCTGAGTCAAACTGGGCCACTACCTGGAATCTTGTGGTGGGTAGTTGAAAAATAGCGTTAACAGAGCAAATGACATGTCCATGATCCTGGTGGAGAATGGAGCTCGGTGCAGGTGGGCCAAGTAAAAGGCAATAAAAATCAAATAATTTTAAAGGGTGAAGAAATCTATTCCCATTTAACCTGAGATGAAATGTGGATGCACAGACCTGTTTTTAAAAAAAAAAAACACGAGTTTAACTTGATATCGAGGTATATCAACCCTGCGGTTCATTTTTGTCTCCATGGATTTCATAGAATCCCTACAGTGCAGAAGATGCCATTCAGCCCATCGAGTCTGCACTTTGAACAGCCAAACTACCTAGGCCCAATCCCCTGCCCTTTTCCAACAACCCCACCCTAAGAGGCAATTTAGCATGGCCAATCCATCTAATCTGCACATCTTTGGACTGTGGGAGGAAACCGGAGCACCCAGAGGAAACCCACGCAGACACGGGGAGAACGTGCAAACTCCACACAGTTACCCGAGGTCGGAATTGAACCTGGGTCCCTGGTGCTGTGAGGCAGCTGTGTTAACCACTGTGACGTCCCATTTGGGAGACTTCCCAAAATCACAATTTTTTTATTTTAAAAAAAAATATTTTTTATTAAGGTTTTTTAACAACACAATTTTTCCCCTTACAAACAGTAACCCCCTCCCCGTAACAAAATAATACAAAATCTCCCTGAGAAAGATATATACATGGCAAGATTGTATATTTACATAGCTTTATAGACCCTCTCAAAGCAAACTTAATTCTCTCCAATTTTATGAACCCCGCCATGTCGTTAATCAATGCCTCCAGGCCAGGGGGCTTCGCCTCCTTCCACAATAGCAAGACCCTTTGCCGGGCTACTAGGGACGCAAAGGCCAGAATTCCGGCCTCTTTCGCCTCCTGCACTCCCGGCTCATCCACTACTCCAAATATTGCTAGCCCCCAGCTTGGCTTGACCCGGACTTTCACCACCTGGGATATTACTCCCGCCACTCCTCTCCAGAACCCCTCCAATGCTGGGCATGACCAAAACATATGGACATGGTTCGCCGGGCTCCCTGAACATCTTTCACATCTATCCTCTACCCCAAAGAACCTACTCAGCCTCGCCCACGTTAAATGCGCTCTGTGAACCACCTTAAATTGTATCAGACTGAGCCTGGCACACGAGGAGGAGGTATTAACCCTACCGAGGGCATCCGCCCATAGCCATTCCTCAATCTCCTCCCCCAGCTCCTCCTCCCATTTACCTTTCAATTCTTCTACTAGCGCTTCCCCCCTCTTCCTTCATCTCTTGGTATATTTCCGACACCTTGCCCTCCCCGACCCATGCCCCCGAGATCACCCTATCTTGAACTTCTTGTGCCGGGAGCAACGGAAATTCCCTCACCTGTCACCTCACAAAAGCCCTCACCTGCATATATCTAAATGCATTTCCCAGGGGTAACTCAAATTTCTCCTCCAGTGCCCCTAGGCTCGCAAATGTCCCGTCAATGAACAGGTCCCCCATTCTTCTTATCCCCGCCCGATGCCAGCCTTGGAACCCCCCGTCCATCTTCCCCGGGACAAACCGGTGGTTACCCCTGATCGGGGACCACACCGATGCTCCCATTGCACCCCTGTGTCTTCTCCACTGGCCCCAGATCCTTAGTGTTGCCGCCACCACCGGGCTTGTAGTGTATTTTGTCGGCGAGAGCGGCAGCGGTGCCGTCACCAACGCCCCCAGGCTCGTTCCTTTGCAGGACGCCATCTCCATCCTCTTCCATGCCGCCCCCTCTCCCTCCATGACCCACTTGCGGATCATCGCCACGTTTGCTGCCCAGTAGTAACTCTCTCGGTTTGGCAAACCCTCCTCGGTCCCTGTTGCGTTCCAAGAACCCTCTCCTAACCCTCGGGGTCTTATTTGCAAATATCACAATTTTATTGATAAGTTTTGTTTTTGTTTGGGAATGTAAATTATGTGAGGCTCAGTAAGACTATTAATATACTGATTGATTCATTTTTTGTTATTTCCTTTAGGTGTTTGAGGAAGAGCATCATATCCTTTACCTTGACCATGGTGGTGTTATTGTTGCTATCAAGGACACCTCAATCCCACTGAAGATATTAAAGTAAGAAATTATAAATTTATATCACACTGGTGATCTCAGTATTAGTAACATAGTCATTGATTTATTAAGCATTCTGTGTACAAGAGCGGTGTTAAAGAATTTTACTGTTATGTGGTTTCAGCGGTGACTTGACTTAACAATCACTCAACAAATGCTAAAGGCATCTGAGCTGATAACAGACTGACATAGTATCCATTACAAAAAGGACAGCAAAACAGAGCTATACAACTGCAGATCAATTAGTCTTACATCAACACTGGGTGTGCCTTGCTCTCTAGAAAGTATTTTGACAATATTCCACACAGAATTTACGACCTTAAAAATAAAAAGGTAAAATGAGAATGGATAAGATATTTGCTAGTTGAAGGATATGAAGGAGCAATTGGATTTTATGTTCGGAGGATTTTATGTCAGGAGGGAAATGTTGAGCAAAATGCTCAATGTTGGATCTTTATTGTTTTTAATCTACATTAACTTGAGCATGGGAACTCAACACAAAATGGTCAAATTTGCAGAGATAATAAAATTTAGGGCATTTAAAATTGAACAGGTTGCTTGGGAACTGCAAAGTGTATGGAACAGTTGCAGATGAAATTTAGCATAAATAAGTGTAAAATACTGCAAATTAAATGTAACCAACTGCAAATGAAAAGCAAAAATGGGTAACTTAAGTACTCCATGGTTGGTATTTGAGTCGCCAATGACCATGTTCAAAGGATGGCTTTTAATGGACCAGATGTTCAACATGCCAACATTGCATGGTGACCTTACAAGAAAAAGGAACATTGTACGACATAGCCAAAACATCAGAGTACAAGTCAGGGAAGCTTACACTTAAACTGTGCAGCGCCTTGGCATATCACAACTTGCTCCCCATTCTGAAAGTTAATGAGTGGTGTGGAAAAATATAATTCTGAAACAACAAATTAGTAGGTCCTCTAGATAACATATCTGTATATTCACTCACTGTAGAAGCGCCGTAATGATTCCTTTCAAGCCTTGTCTACCAAGTATTTTATTGGACTACCTTTAGATACATGGGTTTAGGTCACAAGAAGATACTGCTATTGTATCCCCTGAGTTATGCTGTGCTTGTAGTTCGAACAGCAATGTGAGTCAACTCCAATAAGAGTTATGTCTAGACTCTTATTTGCAGGAGTGCCTACACTAAAATAGATCTATGGTAGACTCATTGGTAACAAACCTCTACATCAAAGCATCCCACCGTTACTGACATCATTTTAAGGTTTTCACTTCCGGTATGTTCTCTAGAGGAGGCTGCATGTATACTTGCACAACAGCTTAACACAAGCAGACATATAGAAGATTAATTATCATCAGATTTTCTTAGTTCATTCAGTACAAATTGTCTTAATAACATGAAATAGATACCACGATACCACAAATGGAGGGTTGATTTACTGAAAGAAGGTGGCTTCAAACTAGTCTTGCTGCATTTTTGTGACTTTAGTTTTGTCAAAGACTCTGGCAGCTCTCTCTTTAAAAATCTGACTCCCTGCAGCACACCATGTTTCAAAACTTGTTTCAGTCAGTCTGAATCCCAGGCTGTATTATAACCCTCTGTGCACACCCATCAATAAATGTGATGTGGTTTCTAATTGCATAGGCAAACCACCAAATTACTTAGTATTTACTTGTCTATGTGAAATTAGCATCAAAGCTATGTTGTTAACATCTCAGTTTTTCTTTTTGTAAATTGCCTGAATATACTCCTCTTAGGCAGTCCCTCGGAGTCGAGGATGACTTGCTTCCACCTTAGAAATGAGTTCTCAGGTGACTGAGGGGTCCAATGTGTGACCTACAGTCACAGGTAGGAAAGGTGGTGGTTGGAGGAGCGGGTGGGTAGCGTGCCTGGGTTGCCACTCTTCGGCAGAATGTGCATTGCAAATCTGGGTGTAGCTCCTCAGCCACAGGGAAAAGGTGATGAAGGGGTTCTTGTCTTCCCTGTGGCCAACAGCAGGGAAATTCCTCTGTACTTTCTGCAGTCAGACTTGTCACCTTTCTTGAAGATGGTCATGATTATCGTGTCGAGATTTCCTGGCATGTTCTCCTTCTTCCAGATAAGGGAAATGAGGTTTGCACCAATAGTGCTTCTTTTAGTGTTTTGGCCGTGATTCCACCTGCTCCTGATGCCTTGTTGTTCTTTAGTTGTTGGATGGCCATTTCAAGCCAATGCCGGGTTGGAGTTGTGTGAGATGGTGGCAGGTAGCATGCTCTGGGATGCAGTTCAGGGCATTCAAATTGAAAACAGAGTCTCTGTTAAGGAGATCTTCAAAGTGGCTAGCAGTGGGGTGGGGCCTTGGGTGCTTGGGCCGTAGGCGATCTTGACTTCACTAAAGAAGCCTCACGCATTATTCGTGCTTGCCGGCTAACAGCTGGATCTCCTGCACTTTCTCCACTCACCATCTGTTCTGTAAGTCATGGTTTTTTTTGCTGGAACTCAACCTACAGCCACCTTTAGAGCTGCTTTCAAGCTCTCGAGTTGAGTTGCTGCTTCAGGCTCAGAAAAACCTTGCACTTGTGGCTTAACAGTTCCTGGACCTCGAGGTCATTCTCATCAAATCCATCTTGGTGTTTCCTGGTCAACGGACTAAGCATTTCTTCGCAGGTGCTGATTATGGAGGCCTTGAGCATAGACCAGACGCTGTGGACACTCTGCAGCATTAATTTTTTTAAATAAATTTAAGAGTACCCAATTTGTTTTTTCCAATTAAGGGGCAATTTAGTGTGGCCAATCCACCTACCCTGCACATCTTTTTGGTTGTGGGGGCGAAACCCACGCAAACACGGGGAGAATGTGCAAACTCCACATGGACAGTGACCCAGGGCCGGGATTGAACCTGCGACCTCGGTGCCGTGAGACAGATGTGCTAACCACTGTGCCACCATGCTGCCAGAATATTCATTTTCGCCACTTGGACCCTCCCCGCCAACATCAAATATAGTGTATCCCACCTTTTAAGATCCTCCCTGGCTTTCTCCAACAGTTCCACTTATGGAGACCCATCCATTCCCTTGCTACCTGAATCCCCAAATTCCTAAACCTATCCCTCACTACTGTAAATGGCATCCCCCCCTAAATTAGCCCGCTGTCCGAGTTCATTCACCAGGAATACCTCGCTTTTCCCTACATTCAATTTGTACCCCGAGAACCCTCCAAACCTCCTCAGCAGGCCCACCATAATCCTTCCCATACTCTCCAGCGGATCCGAAACATACAGCAAGCGGTCATCGGCATAGAGCGACATCCGATGCTCCCTCTGTCCCCTCATAAACCCCCGCCACTCTGACGAACCTCTAAGAGCCATTGCCAATGACTCTATGGCCAGCGCAAACAGCAACTGCGACAGCGGGCGCACCTCCCTTGTATCCCTGTGTAAGTCAAAGCTTCACTAACTCATATCATTCATCCTCACCCTCGCTCTTGGCACCACATAGAGCAACCGCACCCATGCCACAAATCTCGGCCCAGACCCAAACCTTCCCAAAACATCGAACAAGTACCTCCACTCCACCCGATCAAATGCCTTCTCCGCATCCATGGACACCACCACCTCCGGTACCAGAGCCCCGGACGGATTCATCACTACCTTCAACAGCCTCTCTCTCTGTTAATGACCTCATCGCTCCTGTCTCGCTGCTCATGGCTCCACTGCTCCTCTCTCGCTGTGAATGGCCCACTGCCTCTCTCGCTATTAATGGCCTCACTGCTCTTATCTCACTGTTAATGGCCCCACTGCTCCTCTCTCGCTGTTAATGACCCCATTGCTCCTCTGTCGTTGCTAATGGGCCCACTGCTCCTCTCTCGCTGTTAATTACTTCACTGCTCCTCTCTCTGTGGTAATGGCCCCATTCCTCCTCTCTCACTGTGAATGGCCCCGATGCCCCTCTCTTGCAGTGAATGACCCCCTTCCCCCTCTCTTGCAGTGAATGACCCCACAGCTACTCTCTCACTGTCAATAGCTTTGCTGTTTCTCTCTCGGCACAAATAGACCTGCCATCCCTCTCTTGCTGTTAATGACCCCATTCCTCTCGCACTATGGCTTGAATCACATGGATTTTTGTGGAGCTGACAGGACTGCATAGTTAAACTATGGGTAAGGTGATGAATTTGTATGTTTCTTCGGCCCGCACCACTTGCTCACAACCGCCTGAGGATACAATGCTTCAAAAATTCTAAGCTTTAAAGTAAATTTTTCTTTGTCCAAACCTTTCTGTGGATGAATAGTCAAAAAATTCTCAAAACATGAAAGGTAAATGAAAGCCGTTTTATTTGCGTTGATGGCCCTTATTTGTATGTATCTCATGATCTTGGGATTTTTATAAGCATTTTGGTTAAAAGGGCACCTTTCACTAAAGGAGGAAAGTCATAAATTAGTCGGGAATTTGTTCGATTGTCAATAGCTGGTCGTGCCCGATCTGAACACATCCGAGCACTAAAGAGAGACAAGAGACAGACAATACTGACACAGACACGTGCTTGGTTTATCAAAGTGACCTGACCGCAGCCTGGCTGCACAAATTCCAGCTGAATCTGACTATTCTCACCAGCGGGGCACAATTTCCTAGGCCACCAATAATGCACTGGACTGGCAATGCAAAATTCAGGGGGGGCATGCAACCAGCTCAAGGATCATCATACTCTTTTTTTTTTGTTCTCATCTTCCTATTCCTATGTAACGCTATCAAATATTCATTTAGCCACAGCCAGATATACCATTTCTAATCACTTCTGTTCAATCCCTAAGTCCATGATGATGGCAGGTTGTGTGCCAAGTAGATTAGAAATTGAAGTGAATGAGCGCAGCGCAGCATCACAGAAAGATGAAATAATGAATGATATTGCAATAAGAATGGATAATGAGTGGCCCAGTGCTGGGAGGCAGCAGTAAATGGTGTGTTCTGATTGTGAGCAGTGTTATGATGAATGGTAATGGAAATATTATTACGGTGAGTGGGGCACTGAAGTGAAATAACTAAATGCTTACAAATGGTTTATTTTAATTTTAAAACAGGGCTGGGATTCTTAACCAGGGATAGTAATTTAAAACATGAAGTGAATATACTTCTCCCAGTCAGCATCATTTCATCTTTCTTTCACTCAATAATAGATTTTTAATTCTAGCCTACATATTAGGAAAATATAACAATCATGTGAACCATTGGAGTTGGTACCATTATTGTCCAAAATATGAACTGAGTTGAAGTGTTTTTTTATTGGTTTTCCACCTAGATTCAGTGTGGATGAAGGATATACTTGGACAACGCACAATTTTACGAGCACTTCTGTCTTTGTAGATGGGCTGCTGAGTGAACCAGGCGACGAAACACTGGTTATGACGTGAGTATCGCAATAGATAAATACACAAGTTTCCAAAGCTAATACTGATGTGGATGTTTTGCAATTTGACCTGTAAATCTCTGCTTTGTGTTAACAGAGGTTAGTCGTTTGATTATTCAACATACTGAAAGTGTGAATGTAATTTGTCACTACACTCTGTGCTTCTACTGTGTGAGAGAAAAACTCAATTCTACTCAATTATGGGGACCATAGCGATGATAGATTGTAACAATGTCCATTGAGAGAAGATGATTGTAGAGCTGGAATACTTGTTGCTGCAGATGTGTTGAACATCAATCACAATGCATGTGGCGCCCTTGGATTCTATACTGGATTCGGTACTGGAAATTGCAATTGCATTTCATTTTTTTTTTAAAGTGGCATGGTCCAATGGTGTACATAGTATTTCATGTAGTTATGAGAAATTCCCAAAGCTAGGTTCCTTTGTTTTGTGTTCAGTCTTGTAGTAAAATATTGTTTTCTTTGATCCTTTGAAAATCCGTGAAATGTGTGAAACATGGTCATTCTACAAATTATTTTAGAGATATCAAGAGCTCAAAAAACAGGGCAGTTCTGTGTTTTAAACATATAGATATTCAGTAAATAATTCACCCCCTTCCCTTAACAGGCAAGTGGGCTCAATAAATAGAGAAAAGTTTCCTGAGTAAATGTTATCAATTTGCCCACGAATACCGCCCATTGCATGAAATGTTCATCAGACAAGTACTGATTATGTGGACAGAGAACCCATTGGGATTCTCAAGCTGCATCCTTCAGATTGCTTAGGTTGGCCCTATAGAAGACTAAAGTGTGGTACCTTTATGTGGTCAGATTAATCTGGAAGTGGGTTTCTACTAGATGTGTTCACTGCATAAGCACATGTGGCTAATACATCACCACATCTGCAGATACATGAATCTTGTGGTATAGATGAACCATATCGCTTTAAAAGAGGAAGTTCCAGCATTTTTGGCCCAATGATAAAGAAGGACTGGTAACACATTTCCAACTCATGGTGATCCCATGCACCTGCTGGTCTTGTTCTCCTTGATAGTAGAGATCATAGGCTGGATTCCCCAAAAATGAGGCTATGTCCCCACGCCGGTGTAAAAACGCTGGCGTTTCACTCCAGACTTCCCTGAAAAAAATAAAGAGCAATTCACTTACCTTCAGGGGGCTGGCAGGGACCCGGAGTGCCCATAAGGCGGCGCCCCCCCCCCCTGCCCCCCCAATGCTTGATCGTCCGGGCGGCCGCGGACTGAGTCCCGACCGGCCGTACGTGGTGAGAACCACGCCGTCGGGAATTCGGCCGGTCGGGACCGGAGTATCGCTGGGAGGGCCTCTGGCAATGGCCCCCCAGTCGTGCTGCGTAATTCACGTGCGAGCGATTCTCCGGGAACCCGAGAATTGTGGGAGCGCTGCCGGGCCCGATTCAGGCGTAAATGTCGATTCTCTGCCCCCGCGCCAAACGCGATTTCGGCGCGGGGCTGCGGAGAATCCAGCCCCATGGGTTTGGAGGGGCTGTTGAAGGAGCATTAATGGGTTGTTGCAGTTCATCTATGTTTGGACCAAAGCTGTAATAAGCTCTGGAGCTGATTGCTCCTGGCCGAACCTGAACAGAGCATCATGAGCAGGCCGTTAGTGAGTAAATATTGCTTGGAGGATTTAAATCACTTTGATGATTGAGAGTTGATTGATGTTTTTTTTTACAGAGGACATTCCTGGGCTTTATTGGTTAGATGCCAGTGCTTCTAGCTGTGTTGACTAAAGGCTCACTTAGTTCTGCAGCACATACCTTTGTTGCTACAGTATCAGGGCCTAAAGCTTTTGCTGCATCAGTCAATCAACCATTTCTTGATATCATGTGGAGTTAATCTAATTGGCTGAAATCAGGCATCAGTGATGGTGAGTGTGGTGTTGGGTGTTCTGACACACAGATGAGCCAACACAGTTGCATATGGTACAACGCTTCTTTATTTAAACTCACTATTTACAGTTTGGTCTTTGCACTCTGCACGTGGGGGGCTCCCTGCTTGTGGTGTTTCAACAGCTCTTTCTTGTTCCCTTCTCCCCAGACCTACTGACCCCCAGGTGTCGTGCTCGTGCTTTTTATGTGGTTGGTGTTCTTGTCTGTGATTGGTTGTGGTGTTGTGTACTCTGATTTGCCTGTTAGTGTGTCCATCATGATGTGTGTGTTTGAATATCATGACATCCCCCCTTTTTACAAAGATATGTGCCTACGTGGTATTAAATATGATCGTGACGTGAGTGCATCTAAGAGTGTGTGCGTGCCGTGTGCAGCATGTGTCTATGACGGAACTATGTACATGGGGCGATGTCGAGTGCGTCACATGAATCCAGTTGTACCATAACATAACAGAAATACGAACGAGAGAAGAAGAAAAAAAAACTTGAACAGTTGTCCAGTCAGACGACATCTGGAACGATAAACAACAACAGGTTATCATGTAAAATTGTGCAACTTATTAAACATATGAACTGTATTATAAGTCCATTCTAATGGGTTTGCGACGAATTCGGGTTGACCGCCTCAAGGGTGGATCAAGAACCACCGGCTGCTGTGCAGGCATGGCCATGGGTGGCGATGGAAAGGGCGTGATGTGCGGCAGCTCCACAAAGTCATCCTCGGAAGCCTGTTGAGGATCTGGCGTGCTGTGTGGCTGTGAGCGTGGAAGTCGGCGAAGGGCGCGCCGATTGCGGCGACGCACGGAACCATCCGGCATGCGAACCAGGAACGAGCGGGGAGCCACTTGTCGGAGGACTTCGGCCGGTGCTGACCAGCCACCATACGGTTGATGGACGCGTACTTTGTCTCCGGAGGACAGGGGGGGCAGGTCCGTCGCTCGTGTGTCGTACCGACCTTTCTGGCGATCACGCTGCAGTTGCATGTTCCGAAGAACCACCTCATGGTCTGTTGTCGGTGCCAGGACGGAAGGTACCGTCGTCCTGAGGGAGCGACCCATTAGTAGCTGCGCTGGCGAGAGGCCCGTGGATAACGGGGCCGATCGATAGGCCAGCAAGGCAAGGTTAAAGTCCGATCCGGCATCAGCCGCCTTGCACAGGAGCCGCTTTGCGATGTGGACACCCTTTTCAGCCTTCCCGTTCGATTGTGGATGCAGAGGGCTGGATGTCACATGAGTGAAACCATATGCTGCGGCAAAGGACGACCATTCATGGCTGGCAAAACAAGGTCCATTGTCTGACATGACAGTCCTTGGAATGCCATGGCGAGCAAACGTTTCCTTGCAGGCCCCAATGACTGCGGACGACGTCAGATCATGGAGAGGCATGACTTCCGGGTAGTTTGAGAAGTAGTCTATAATGACAATGTAATCTCTGCCGAGCGCGTGAAATAGGTCAACACCCACCTTCGCCCAGGGGGACGTCACCATCTCGTGTGGTAGAAGTGTTTCCGGAGGTTGCGCCGGCTGAAACCTCTGACAGGTTGTGCAGTTGAGCACCATGTTGGCTATGTCTTCATTAATACCCGGCCAATATACCGCCTCCCGGGCCCTTCGTCTGCATTTTTCGACGCCCAAGTGGCCTTCGTGTAGTTGACGAAGAATCATCTGGCGCACACTGTGTGGAATAACGATCCTATGCGATTTCATAAGGACCCCGTCTATATTGGTGAGATCATCTCGCACATTATAAAACTGGGGGCACTGCCCTTTTAGCCACCCTTCCGTCATGTGGCGCATCACTCGCTGCAGCAGAGGGTCAGTCGCCGTCTCTGCGCGTATGTGGGCCAGACTAGGATCATCAGCTGGCAGATTTGCTGCTGTCAGAGTCATGTGTGCCTCAATTTGACGCACGAACCCCTCTGCATCTGGTGGTGTGCTCACTGCTCGGGAAAGAGTGTCCGCCACGATGAGTTCCTTCCCCGGAGTGTAGATCAGTTCAAAATCGTACCTCCTGAGTTTAAGTAAGATGCGCTGGAGGCGAGGAGTCATGTCGTTCAGGTCTTTGTTAATGATGTTGACCAGGGGGCGGTGGTCAGTTTCGACCGTGAATCGTGGCAGGCCATACACATAGTCGTGGAACTTGTCCAGTCCAGTTAACAAGCCCAGGCATTCTTTTTCGATTTGCGCGTAGCGCTGTTCGGTAGGGGTCATGGCTCGTGAGGCATACGCAACCGGGGCCCATGATGACGTGCTGTCTTTTTGCAGGAGTACCGCTCCAATACCAGATTGGCTGGCGTCTGTTGAGATCTTTGTAGGGCGAGTCGTGTCAAAGAAGGCCAGCACTGGTGCCGTGACCAGTTTGTGCTTGAGCTCCGCCCATTCCCGCTGATGCGATTGGTGCCAGTTGAATTCCGTCGATTTTTTTACGAGATGGCGCATGTTTGTTGTATGAGAAGCCAGGTTGGGAATGAACTTCCCAAGGAAGTTGACCATGCCCAGGAATCTTAAGACAGCCTTCTTGTCAGCCGGTCGTGGCATGGCTGTGATGGCGCTAACCTTGTCTGCATCGGGACGGACCCCGGACCTTGAGATGTGGTCCCCGAGGAATTTCAGCTCCGTCTGGCCGAAAGCACACTTCGCACGGTTGAGACGCAGGCCATTTTGCCGTATGCGGGTAAAGACACGTCGAAGACGATGCATGTGTTCCTGCGGAGTGGTGGACCAAATGATGATATCGTCCACATATACACGTACCCCTTCGATGCCTTCCATCATCTGCTCCATAATGCGGTGGAATACTTCAGATGCCGAAATGATGCCGAATGGCATCCGGTTGTAGCAGAATCTGCCAAAAGGGGTGTTGAATGTGCATAGTCTTCGGCTGGCCGGGTCCAGTTGGATCTGCCAGAATCCTTTGGACGCATCCAATTTAGTGAATATGTTGGTTCGCGCCATCTCGCTGGTGAGGTCTTCTCGTTTCGGGATGGGATAGTGTTCCCGCATGATGTTGTTGTTCAGATCTTTTGGATCTATACATATACGGAGCTCGCCAGAGGGCTTCTTTACACAGACCATGGAGTTGACCCATGGCGTGGGCTCCGTGACCTTGGATAGGACCCCTTGGTCCTGAAGAATCTGCAGTTGTGCCTTGAGGCGGTCTTTGAGAGGCGCAGGAACCCTGCGAGGTGCGTGAACGACAGGGATGGCGTCCGGTCTGAGTCGAATCTTGTACGTGTGTGGCAATGTCCCCATGCCTTCAAAAACCTCCTGGTTGTGAGCGAGGAGGGAATGGAGATTCGCGTGGAACTCAGCATCCGGGAAGTCGGATATCTCATCTGGAGAGAGAGACATAATGCGCTGTACCAGGTGAAGGACCTTACACGCTTGTGCGCCCAGTAACGAGTCCTTTGATGAGCCCACAACTTCGAAGGGGAGTGTGGCCGTGTACCTCTTGTGAGTCACCTGTAGCTGGCAAGATCCTATGGACGGGATAACGTTCCCGTTATAGTCAACCATCTTAAGCCGGGATGGTGTGATGGGTGGTTTGACCTTCATGGCCTGGACTGCAGAGTAAGCAATCAGGTTGGCGGATGCGCCGGTGTCCAGACGGAAGGCGACGCGCGATCGGTTGACCGTCAGGGTGGCACACCACTCATCGGCTGGATTGATGGCATTGACCTTGTTGACATCAATGACGGCAACTCGGAAGGCATCCTGGTCATCTGCATCACTTAACTGGAAGTCTTGATGCGTGGGCTGGACGGTCCTGACTCGTGTGCGAGGTTGTCGAGGATGCGCCGGATCCATGGGTTGAGCCGCACGACAGCGGGCTGCGTAGTGGCCCATCATGGCACATCTGTTGCACTGTCGGTTTTTTGCAGGACATTGCCCTTTTAAGTGTAGACCTCCACAATTGCTGCACGTCATGACGTCACGGCGTTCGTTGCGCCACTGCGCATGCGCAGTGCGATCTTGCGGTGGGCGCGCCTGCGCAGTGCGTCCCTCGTTGTGGCCGTTATTTTTGGCGCGCACCTGCGCGGGAGACCGCGAAAAGCGCGGGAAGCGGCCGCTGTCGTCCGGGCCGTGGGGCGGGAAGAAATCGACGGCCTGGATGCGTTCGACGTCGTGGGCGGCCTGGCTTGCCGATTCGACGGCTGGGGACCCCCTCCGTGCCAACTCGGACGCCTGAAATCGGGCAAAACGGCAGGTAGCATTTTCATGGAGGACACAGGCTTCCACAGCAGACGCTAAGGTGAGGCTTTTCATTTTAAGAAGCTGCTGGCGTAGGCCACTAGAGGCAACGCCAAAAACAATCTGGTCCCTGATCATGGACTCTGTAGTGGTGCCGTAACCGCAGGACTGCGCTAGAATCCGGAGGTGCGTCAAAAAGGGTTGAAAAAGCTCCTCCTTACCTTGCAGGCGTTGCTGAAAGATGTATCTTTCAAAACTTTCGTTTACTTCAACTTGAAAGTGCTGGTCCAGTTTGAGGATGACCGTGTCATATTTGGCCTGGTTTTCGCCTTCTTCGAACACCAGTGAGTTAAAGACATCGGTTGGGTGCGGGCCTGCGTAGAAGAGGAGCATTGCAATCTTCGAATCATCCGAGACATTCTGTTTTTCGGTGGCACGGATGTACAGGTCAAATCGCTGCCTGTAGAGCTTCCAGTTGGTGCCTAGGTTCCCCGTGACTTGCATCGGCTGCGGTTTGCCGGTGTGGTCCATGTCCAGAATGGCAGGTTAGTAGGCAGGTATCGATCCACTCCTGTACCATGTGGTGTTGGGTGTTCTGACACACAGATGAGCCAACACAGTTGCATATGGTACAACGCTTCTTTATTTAAACTCACTATTTACAGTTTGGTCTTTGCACTCTGCACGTGGGGGGCTCCCTGCTTGTGGTGTTTCAACAGCTCTTTCTTGTTCCCTTCTCCCCAGACCTACTGACCCCCAGGTGTCGTGCTCGTGCTTTTTATGTGGTTGGTGTTCTTGTCTGTGATTGGTTGTGGTGTTGTGTACTCTGATTTGCCTGTTAGTGTATCCATCATGATGTGTGTGTTTGAATATCATGACAGTGAGGATCTCAAGATGAGGCTGAAATGAATCAACCAATGGCTGAGGATGGTTGAAAACCCTTCAGCTTTCCCTTTTATACTCGGGTTCTGAGCTCTGCCATAAGTGAGGGTGGGGATATTCACAGACCCCCGCCTCTTCCTGTTAGTTTAATTGTCAACCACTATTCATGACTGGACAGAGCTTTGATCTGAGTCATTGTTCTGGGATTGCTGAACTCTTATTTACAGCATGCATGTAACACTGTGATATATCCTCACCATATTGGTACCTCATTTTTAGCTATACCGGTGCTGTTCCTGGTATGCCCTTCTAAACTTCTCATTGAACCACTGTTCGTCATCTAGCTTGACAGTAATGATAGAGTGAACAATACACCAAGTCCATAAAGCTGAACTCCTGAGTTGTGAAAACCAAGCTCTTAATATTCACACCTGGGACTTAAAGCAAATTCTTCTTTTCTTCAAGATTTCAGTCTCTCCCAGAAAACGCTGAACATTATGTAGAGGTTAATTTATACTAGTAGTAAGGCTTAAATGTAATAAACTTTCTCTCTAAAATAGACAGCTGGGGCGAGATTCTCCGACCCCCCGCAGGGTCAGAGAATCGCCAGGGGCTGGCGTGAATCCTGCCCCCGCCGGTTGCCGAATTCTCCGGCACCGGAGATTCGGCGGGGGCGGGAATCGCACTGCGCCGGTTGGCGGGCCCCCCCCCCAGCGATTCCCCGGCCCGAATGGGCCGAAATCCCGCAGCTAGAATGCCTGTCCTGCCGGCGAGATTAAACCACCTACCTTACCGGCGGAGCAAGGCGGCGCGGGTGGGCTCCGGGGTCCTGGGGGGGGCGCGGGGCGAACTGACCCCGGGGGGTGCCCCCACGGTGGCCTGGCCCGCGATCGGGGCCCACCGATCCACGGGCGGGCCTGTGCCGTGGGGGCACTCTTTTCCTTCCACCTTCGCCATGGTCTCCACCATGGCGAAAGCAGAAGAGACTCCCTCCACTGCGCATGCGCGGGGATGCCGTGAGCGGCTGCTGACGCTCCCGCACATGCGCCGCCCGGCAATGTCATTTCCGCGCCAGCTGGCGGGGCACCAAAGGCCTTTCCCGCCAGCTGGCGGGACGGAAATCAGTCCGGCTCGGGCCTAGCCCTTCAAGGTTAGGGCTCGGCCGGTCAAGGGGTGGAGGATTCCGTACCCTTGGGGCGGCACGATGCCGGACTGATTTGCGCCGTTGTTGGCGCCGCTCGGCGGACATCGCGCTGCTTATGGAGAATTTCGCCCCAGATTCCTTGGCCGGGATTCTCCGAGCCTCCACGCCAAAATCGCGCTCGGCACGGGGGTGGAGAATGGGGCATCAGACCCGCGATTGGGTCCAACGCCAGGACGTGAACCTCTGGCGACAGGAGAATCGGCGATAGTCGCGCATTGGGTCGACGGAGCGCCAGTCGGGGGGCCGTTGAAAGGGGCCCCCGTGGTCATTCTCCGCGGTCGACCGGCACGCCGAGTTCCTGCCGGCGTGGTTCACATATGGTTCCACCCGACGGGAGCTTGGCATCATGTCTGCGGTGGCCGTCCTGGTGGGGGGCAGGGGTATCAGTCTCCGGGGCAGGGGGGCCTCCACGACGGCCAAGCCCACGATTGGGGGCCACCGATTGGTGGGCGGGATCTGGGGGGGACATACATTCTACCGCGCCGGCCTGCTTTGTGGGTCCGCCATGTCGTGCGGGGCTGGCGTGGAAGCGGCCGCCACACGCATGCACGAACCCGCGTCCGGAAGTGCAGGGCAGCGTATCAGCAGCCAGAGCTGCTTGGAGCACTCTGGCGCCGTGCTAGCCACCTATGGGCTGCGGAATCACTGGGCCAAGAGACCCGTTGATGCCGGAGTGAAACACTCCGGCGATTATGCTGGCGTCAACACTTAGCCGCTGTTTTGAAGAATCTTCGCCCTTATCTCTCTGTTTTGTAGATAGATTTAGCAAATGTATCACCGATCTAGAAAAAATATGTAAGGGAAAGGAAGTGAGCTGTCATTCCATTCTCCTACCCCTTGCTCTATTTGAACCCTCAGCTGCACTTGAGAACTTCCTTAAACACCTTAATGGACTTCATGCTGTGCCCAAATTTGTTTTTGAAATAGAACAATCAAACAAGGTCCCCTTCCTCATCGTGCTAGTTGAGAAATCTTCCAGCAGTTCTCATCTGAAAATTAAATGAAATGAAATGAAAATCGCTTATTGTCACAAGTAGGCTTCAAATGAAGTTACTGTGAAAACCCCTAGTCGCCACATTCCGGCGCCTGTTCGGGGAGGCTGATACGGCATCTACTGTCTACTGCAAGCATACCTTCACTCAGGTGACCAGAGGCTCAGGACACATGCAGTACTCAGCAGTGTGAGCAGCCAGGAGCCCGTAAGTAGCACCAAAGGGGTGCATTTAAAACACACAACTGCAGCAATGGTGGTCTGACCAGGCCGCCCTAGTCCCGAGGAGGACACCCTGAGTCCACGGACTTGGCAGCAAGTTGTTCTCCGCTACTGCCCCCAGCCTGGGCAGGCAATCCCCCAGCAAGCCCGACAATCATTGAGGCTTTTTTAGAGCCTTAGAGGGTGGAACATTGTTACGGAGAGGTGGAGCATGAATTATCCAACCGGCTAAGTATATTAACGTTTATGCAAATGACGGTTCTGCATGGATCCGCCGGCGCAGGGTGCAAACCTCGATTTCACCGCCAGCGTGGGACCGGAGCATGGCATTGGAATTGGTGCTGGACGCAAAACGGATTTTTTCCCCCAATTTGAGCAATTCTCCGCCTGATCGCGATTCTCGCTTCCGGTGTCGCGAAGTGGACAATTCAACCCAAGCTTTCTCACAATTTGAGCAACTGAGGAAGCTAGTGATTGCAAGCTGTTACTGTCCTGACTTTGAACCATATCGCCGTCCCTTCACTGTAAAACCTGGAACTCCCTCCCTAACAGCACTGTGGGTGTACCTACACCACAGGGACTACAGCTGGTGGACCACCACCACCACCTTCTCGGAGACAATTAGGGACGGCCAATAAAGTGCTGGCATTGCCAGCAGTATTGACATTCTGTGAATGAATATATTAAAAATCATTAGCAAAATTTACCATCTTTCTGCTTTTCAAACATGACTTCTGCTTTTAAAAAAAAGGAACCGTTAGTTAATAGTGTGCTCAGGAAATTGATAGCAATGCCTAATCTAAACAAATTGGAATCCAGACTTGCTGAAGTGCTGCCACTGAAACACTTGTCAAGGGGGGCCTTATGCACCCTCAGCATGGCCAGACCTGGCATGTGCAGTTATCTCTGAATTCTCATGTTCCACGTTATTGGATTCTCTGACTGTTTGTCAGCATTATGTTGAAATATCCAATTGAATCAAATTGATCGACTTCTTTTTAAACTGCTGCCATCTTTCGGACTGTTCATAAAGTTCCTCTAGCCAGTGACATTAGGCTGATCTACACAACACGCGCTCCCTGCATACTTCAGTTGTATGTGAAGCCCCGGGGCTGATAATTACCCTTTTTAGTTTTTATAATTACAGCTTGTTAATTGCCAGGCATCACATTTTGAAGTGTGATGGTGCTTTTTGAGCTTATTTTCTTGCGAGATTGGTTGAAGATCTTGAGTGTTCACGGAAGTGCTGACGTCTGTGATGAGCTGCTAGTTCCTGGGCCTGAGTTTATTTGTGGAGCATTACAGTTTCCGGATCCTTTGTAAAGTCTTGGAAACAAATTTGTCTTATTTGTGGGAAATGTTTTCTATTGACGATTGGAGGAAGGACACCAGGGGTGGGATTCTCCACTCCCGTGCCGAAGTGCCCACGCCGTCATGAACGCCGTCGAGGTTCACGACGGCGCGAAGCGTCCCCTATCCCGACCGATTCAGGGCCCGATAATGGACTAGGATCGGGGCCGCGTCATTTACACGCGCCAGGCCTTTTCGCCGCATACATGACGCGGCCGGCGCCGCATAACTGGCGTCACCCGCGCATGCGTGGTTGCCGTCCTCTCCGAGTCCGCCCCTCAAGAAGATGGCGGACGGATCTTGCGGGGCCGTGGAAGGAAGGAGGTCCTCCTTCAGAGAGGACGGCCCGACGATCGGTGGGCACCGATCGCAGGCCATCCCACATTTGAGGTACCCCCCGGTGCAGGATTCCCCCCCCCCTTGCAGGCCGCCCCCCCCCCCCAGCATTCCCGCGCTGTTCCCAACGTCAGCGACCAGGTGTGGACGGCGCCGGGGGAACCCGCCGTTTTGGCCTGGCCGGTTGGCCCATCCGGGCCTGAGAATAGCGGGGGTGCCGGAGAATCGCCATTTTGGGTGTCTCAGGTGACTCTCCGGCCTGTGGCCCGCAGAACTCGACCGGGCCGTTCCCTCCGCTTGGGAGAATCGTGGGAGGGCGTCGGACCGGCATCCCGGGAAATTTTGGCGGCCCAGGCGATTCTCCCAACCGGCGCAGGAGTGGAGAATCTCGCCCCTGGTCAGTAATCTTTTGTGTGATGAAGCAAAAACTATAATTTCATCCCTAACCATTTAATAATCTGAACTGTCCCCAGATGAGAGCATGCATCCTGCTTTAACATGCGTTACTAACCAACAACAATCAAGAAATCAATGACGATTGTACCTATATCTCACAACATGCAGGTCCGTCAACACAATGTGCTATGGAAATGCATAAAAATTCATCAGTATTTCTTCCAAGCTCTCTTCCTTACTCTCTTCCAAGCTCACTCGCCACCCCGTCCAAGGCCCTCATGCAAACCTTGCACTCATGACCAGCCAGCGTACAAGGGGTTTCTTTAATTATCAATTAATCAGTTGTTTAAGCAATTCATAGGCAAAATTGAGTTTAATGCTACCATGCACCTGGTATATGGATGACGAAGAGCTAAGAAAGTGCTTCTGAGGAATCTGGGGCGCGATTCTCCGACCCCCCACCAGGTCGGAGAATCGCCGGGGGCTGCCCCCGCCGTGTCCCGAATTCTCCGCCACCAGAGATTCGGCGCGTGCCGGTCGGCGGGAATCGCGCCGGTCAGCGGGTCCACCCCCGGCGATTCTCCGGCCAGCGATGGGCCGAAGTCCCGCCGCTGTCAACCCTCGCCACCCGGCGTGGATTAGACCTCCTTTTGAACGGCGGGACAAGGCGGCACGGGTGGGCTCTGGGGTCCTGGGGGGGCGCGGGGCGATCTTGCCCCAGGGGGTGCCTCCACGGTGGCCTGGCCCACGATCAGGGCCCACCGATCCGCGGGCAGGCCTGTGCCGTGATGGCACTCTTTTTCTTCCGCCTTCGCCATGGTCTTCACTGTGGCGGAGGCGGAAGAGACCCCCTCCCCTGTGCATGCGCGGGGATGCCGTGAGCGGCAGCTGATGCTCCCGCGCATGCGTCGCCTGGCGAAGTCCTTTCGGCACCGGCTGGCGTGGCGCCAAAGGACTTTCCCGCCAGCCGGTGGAGCGGAAACCACTCTGGCGTGGGCCTAGCCCCTCAAGGTGAGGGCTTGGCCCCTAAAGGTGCAGAGAATTCCGCACCATTGAGGCGGCCCGACGGCGGAGTGATCTGCGCCGTTTTTGGCGCGGGTAGCGGACATCGCGCCAGTTTGCGGAGAATCCCGCCCCTGAATTCCCATGCCACATTGTGTTGACGGAACTGTACGTTGCGAGTTGTAGGTACAATCATCATTGAGTTCTTGATTGTTGTCACTGTCTTCAGAAGCCAACACCTCTGGACAGATGGAGGGAGAATAATAGCAGTTCCGCAGTAAGAAGTCTTTGGATGACAGGCTGCCTGCTTCACCATCACAAATGGAAGAGGGGCAGAGTTCAGGGAGGAGGCAAGGACTAACAGAGGGCAGAAACAGAAGGATTCCACAGAAGAACAACATACTGAGGGTGGTGGGGACCAATTTTGATTCATTCAACACCAAATACAAAGCTGTCGTAAGACAGTAAGATGGGCATGATATTGCATTTTTAAAAACTCATTAATTGAAGCAGATGGAAGTTTAGCTCGCACCTGTGTTTTTCTCTCAAGTGTTTCTGGCCCGGAATACATGTAATGGCAGTGATAGCCCTGTCTGTGTGCTACAAACTGGGTGAATGAGCAATTAAGGCTGAAATTTTCCAGCTATCTTCCAGTGGGATCTTCCGGTCCCACTGGAGTCAGTGGATATTTGAATAGCTCGCTGCATCCGGTGTGGTGGCTGGGGGGACCCGCCAGAGCAGGGGCGGAATATCCCAACCTAAGTATCACTGGTAGGATTCACCTGTATCAACATCTAGCATTATTCTTATCCCACAGGCAACAATTTCAACATACCAGTGAGAAGGACACACACTGGAAACAGCAGAGTCCTTTAATATGGAGATTGGGGTCTGCTCATGGGCCTGAGTGGGGAAGTGATTGCGGCTTTACTGACAGATCAAATAAGTGAAAGAGATATTGGCCAGAAGAGGCCAAAAAAAGGAAGTGTTTTTAACATTTTGTATAATTTTCCTTGTGGGGGGTCAGAGGCAGCAGGCCCTATATATGAAAGTTTAGCATTACTCTCTTCCAAGCTCATTCCCCACCATGTCCAAGTCTCTCATGCAAAACTTGTGCTCATGACCAGCCAGAGTACCAGGGGTTTCTTTCATTTTCCGCACCGGCTTCCAACTGCCCAACATTGTGCTTCTTCAACAGTGCCTTTAACATAGTAAAATCACCTAAGAAGCTCTACAGTAGCATTACCAAACAGCATTTGTCACTGAGCCATACAAGGAGTTATTAGGACAGGCGACCCAAAGCTTGGTCGGAGGTAGGTTTTAAGGAACATCTTAAAGAAGGAGAGTGAGGTAGTGAGGTGGAAATGTTTTGGAATGAAATTCGGGAGCCAGCTGAAGGCACGGCCCCCAGTGGTAATGATGATTGGAGATGCACAAAGGGTCAGAATTGGAGGAGCGCAAAGGTCTTGGGGGTGGGGGGTGGAGGGGGGGGGGGGGGAGCAGTTGAAGCGAGGTGAAAGCGGCAATGTTAAAAGATATGAAAGTGGTTGGTTGTAATGAGGATGTGGGATTAGGAAGCTCAACTCAGGATCGAATAGGGTATTAAGATTGTGTTAGTTTGGTTCAGCTTCAGACAGCGGTCAGGGGAGGGAAATCTTCCTGCTGGCATTGCGTGGAGATAGACTTACGAGCCTGCACATTCGGCTTGGTGTAACATGTACCCAGGCCTCATGCAGCTGAGATCAGGGTGGTTTTTCTCAGTCCCTTACTGAATTGAAATGAGGACTTTTCTCTCAGACTTGAATCTTTTTGTACCCTAATGAAATGCATGAGTTTCTCCTTAAAAAGCTATTTATAGAACCAAGCTCCTAGCTATAGTCAAAAATACATCTGTAATGAATTCCTTTTTATGCTTTATAATTATGCATTTTATTCAGTCGTGCTCTAATTTTAGAGTGGTATTGTTCTAAAAAAATAAATTCCCGTAGCTATTTACTTTGTAGTTTGTTCGAATAACCCTGAGTCAGAATATGTGCTTATGTTGTACTTTCGTGAACTGCTTAGTTAGCTCAATTGTTTTTAAAAGATCTTAAGAACTCTGTGACCGGCAGGAAATCATGCCAATCGTGGTAGTAGTTTATCTTTGTAAAATCTGTCACCCTCATTTTGAGTCTTGGTTTAACCGGAAAGTTTCCAAACAGAAACATTTTAAAAGATTAAACAGTTACATCATCAGGTGTTTATTTTGAGATCACTTGAGATTTTGACAGACAGATGGGAAAGTGAGCTTACTTGTGTTTGACTGAGTCTTGTCATTTTGATGTATTCTAAAAATAGTTCGGCAGGGAAAAAGGATTAATCTTCACACGATGAAGGATTATTCTAAATGGAGGTTCAAGTTTAACAAAACAAAATTTACATGTGATGGACACATGCAATCCCCCGGCCATTGAATTGCTTCCTTGCTGCTTTTCACGTACAATAATGCTTACTAGGAAAGGAGAATTTTCAAGCGTGGAAGATCTTGAAGAATTATCCATGTAACTAGCAAAGGCTTTTAAGTTAAACTTCCCCTCTGGAATATTCCCTAAAATTTTTATAATTAACCTTTATCTTTTTGTTTGACTCAGAAATGGTCTTCTACCCTTCGTGAATACTCCTTTTTTTATTCCTTTTGGAGTAATTGGTGTTGTTTTTGCTTCGTTAGAGGTTGCAGCTTATGTGTCAGAGGGTGGAATAGAAATGGGAGGATAAGTCAGAAAAATAGCCTTCTCTATGGTGGCAAAATATAATTAAGATTTTAAAAACCAAGACAGGAATGCAGACCATTGAATTTAGAGAGGGAGAAGACATATACATTTACTGGGCGAGATTCTCCGACACCCCGCCGGGTCGGAGAATCGTCGGGGGCTGGCGTGAATCCCGCCCCCGCCGGTTGCCGAATTCTCCGGCACCGGATATTCGGCGGGGGCGGGAATCGCGCCGCGCCGGTTGGCGGGGCAAGCCCCGCGATTCTCCGGCCCAGATGGGCTGAGGTCCCGCTACTAGAATGCCTGTACCGCCGGCGTAGATTAAACCACCTACCTTACCGGCGGGACAAGGCAGCGCGGCGGGCTCCGGGGTCCTGGGGGACTGGGGGAGGCGCGGGGCGATCTGGCCCCAGGGGATGCCCCCATGGTGGTCTGGCCCGCGATCAGGGCCCACCGATCCGCGGGCGGCACTCTTTTCCTTCCGCCTTCGCCACGGTCTCCACCATGGCGGAGGCGGAAGAGACTCCCTCCACAGCGCATGCGCGGGGATGCCGTGAGCAGCCGCTACCGCTCCCGCGCATGCGCCGCCCGGAGATGTCATTTCCGCGCCAGCTGGCGGGGCACCAAAGGCCTTTTCCGCCAGCTGGCAGGGCGGAAATTAGTCCGTCACGGGCCTAGTCCCTTAAGGTTGGGGCTCGGCCCCCCAAGATGCGGAGGATTCCGCACCTTTGGGGCGGCGCGATGCCCGACTGATTTGCGCCGTTTTGGGCGCCGGTCCGCGAACATTGCGCCGATACCGGAGAATTTCGCCCACTATCTATCTTGGAGATGACCTTTCTAGATTTACATATTTTTTTTAAATGATAGATTTAGAATGATAAAATCAGATTTTAGAAAAAGCAGGGAGCAAAGTGGAAGGGTATGTTGGAGTCTAATGCACGACCAATGTGGTAACTTCACTGGTAACTTTAATTGCAAGTGCAAACCCGCATCTCACACATAAACATTGGCTCTGAGGTTACATTTTGTTTTTGTTAGCCACTTACTTGAGCCAAACCCTCTACCCACCATGAGCCAAACCTATATACACCTCTCAGCAGGAGTGGAGTAGCAGTGGGAATTCAGGCTGATTCCCTCATCTTTCCCACTGACTCCAAAGATATTGCACCTAAATCATTTGAATTGTGATCAACAATGTTAACACAGGCTAGTGATTGAATTTAGGCTCTCCTTTGTTTATGTGGCACATTTTACAACATAATGCTTGGAGTCTTTAACCACAAATCATTTGCAATTACAAAAATTCATGCTCCTTTTTTTAAATAGAAATTTAGAGTACCCAATTATTTTTTTTTCCAATTAAGGGGCAATTTAGTGTGGCCAATTCACCTACCCTGTACATCTTTTTGGGTTGTGGGAGTGAGACCCACACAGACACGGGGAGAATGAGCAAACTCCACACAGACAGTGACCCACGACCGGGATCGAACCTGGGTCCAACAAAAACTCATGCTCCTAACATGATTTTTGTTGTAGAAGGAATAAGGAGGGTCTAATTAAAGTGGACTTGCTGTTAAGCAGAGAGTAACCTGTACTGATACTTGTAGTAGAATAGCTACAACAAAATAGAGATTCAAATTCATTGAGTAAAAGCTGGATTTTCAATATTTATGGAGGATGAAATAATCTCCAGACAACGCAGAGGATCAGCATGTTTATGTACTAGCATGCCATCGGGTGGTCAGATGCAGGTTTGTGTCATTCCGCTAAGTCTCCTTCTGCAAGAAGACACTGGTAGCAGATCATCAAATCAAAAGAAAAATAATCATGATTAACTCATAAATATAAGTGAAAATATGCAATCTAGAAGGGATATTTGAAGAGAAGTAACGGTTAAAACCAAACTTTCAGCAGTTATTTTCTCATTCTGTTTATAAGGAATAAAGATTACTCATTACTCTAGTTTCTTTAACCTGTAAGTTTCACCAATGAAGCAACCATCACAGTGGAAAGCAGAAACCCACGGCAAATCCAAATGTGATTAGCTCAGTTGAGATATTGGACAATGCAGGGCTTTACTTAGTCCAACCTTGCATTTTCAATAAAACCAAGGTATTCTCCATTTAGTAAAGTAATCTGGGGTTGAATCGAGCAGAAAAATAAGGTCATGCATTTGCAGAGCAAGTTTTCCCTGGTACAACAGACTGGCTTGTGACTGTCTTGTCTTGACTAAAATTAGAGGTTGCTCCTCATTAATGTGAAACCACAGGTAAGTTTAAAAATATTAGTTCTGCAGGTTTATCTTGCCATGTGTGCTGACAGCATCTGTGTACTGCATGGACAAGTTTTATCTTCTGTTTCATCAATCAGTATTCTTGGTTAGTCGTGTCAAGAACAACATATCCAGGCATCAGTTTCCTGTTGTTTATTACCTCCCCCAAGTGGTATATTGCAAAAATGCATTTCAACGATATCGGAGCTGATTTGCAAATGTCCTTCAACAAGTCAAATTGCCAGGGCGACTTTCAATGTTATTGTAAACATTTTTTCTCGGGCAAATTACCAGCTGAACATAGCGAAGGAATGTTACTGAAGTTCAAAAAGAGCACAGAATTTCAGAGAACGCTACAGAATGCTCACATTCTCCACATTAATTGTCTACACATGTAAGAGATATCGGCAAATGGAGTCACATCCTGTCTTTAATTCTTCCTCAGTGCTCCCCACCCCGATCCCTTCCATCCATGACCAGTACACTTAGGAAAAGTGACTGTCGGTTCTCTAAAGCAAAATGTGACTAAAAATCCCAACAAAAATAACACGAATAGGGATATAATTGTGATAAACTCAGAAATGCTTTGACAATGAGTCACCCAGACTCAAAATGTTAGCTCCCTTCTCTCTCCACAGATGCTGTCAGACCTCCTTAGATTGTCCAGTATTTTCTGTTTTTGTTTCAGATTCCGGCACACGCAGTAATTTGCTTTTACCTCAAAAATGTTGTTGCGCAGCATCCTTTTCTGTGGCTTGAAAATAGACAGATGTTTCCCTCGCTCCCACTCCCCGCACATTTCAGAGTAGAAGATGCTGCAAGTCTTTTGTGACCAAAAACATTTCATTAGAGATTGAATTGACCCAAAAGGCAGTTGGCAACACCCTTGTCTGTCTTTGTGATTTTGCATCGTTTTTCTTTGAAAGTTTATCACGCAACGTTCTAACTGTTGTGTTGGGAAACAAAAAGCTTTCATTTTTGTTTCTAAGCATAACACAATAGTGTGAAAATATGGATTGTTAGATGCCACTCGATTACCTAAAAGCAAATTCATAAAGAGTCCTCCACCTTATACAAATGCTCTTTTGTAAACTGTTTTGAAATATCTGGGTGTCCTTTCTGTTTCCAGGATATTTGGTCACATCAGCTTCCGCTCAGACTGGGAACTGGTAAAAGTGGACTTCAGGCCGTCCTTTAGCAGACAGTGTTTACCTGCTGACTATGACTCATGGGACTTGATGAACCAGGTATTGCAGACTGAAGTGAGAAAAACAAAAATACTGGAAATGAATCATTTCTGCTGGTCACACCTGCAAACACCATAACCTGCCTTTTCCTTTTACAGATTTTCACTGACTTTGCAGTTTTTGCATTTTGACCATGTAGATTGAACCTTACTGTTCATGACCTTGTTCTACAAGAGGTTTCAACTAGATAGAAAGAGCTAAACTTTAGTCCTTTTGAGCCATCCTAAAACCAAGCATTACCATAGTGTGTTAAGCAATTGTGAAGACTGTAATATACCCAGAAGCAGAAAAGAAATATTGCAATGGAATACAGAGAGCATGGAATATCAACGGAGCATGTCACAAGATGCCACGTGTCAGGTTTATAATAACCAATTGTGGTTAGCCGTACCTTTGCGAAGAGGTTAATCTGCATTTATGTGGTGAGGAAGCGTATCTCTCACAGTATTATTGTGGAATGGTGTGAACTTCTGCATTGACAGAGACTTGGTAACAAGTTTTCTGCTCACCTTGTGGCTGAGACTCTGAAAGGAGGGATGATATTCAGGTCATAAATATGAGGCTGAAATTCTCAGCCATTTTGGTACATTCCTACCTCAGAACGTTTGCTGGACGGGGTGGCACAGTGGTTGGCACTGCTACCTCATGGCGCTGAGGACCCGGATTCGATCCCGGCCCCGGGTCACTGTCTGTGTGGAGTTTGCACATTCTCCCCGTGTCTGCAAGTGTCTCACCCCCACAACACAAAGATGTGCAGGTTAGGTGGATTGGCCATGCTAAATTGCCTCTTAATTGGAAAAAAAGAATTGGGTACTCTAAATGTATATTTTTAAAAAAGAACATTTGCTGGAATTGCTGAAAGCTGCACAGGATGTGTAGAATCCTAGCTTCATGTCAACCTTACAAGGCCAGTACTGCTGCGTTTTGTGGCTTTTGGAAGGCAAGTGACCAAGGTGCACCTGTTGTGGCATGCAATGTTAACAACTTCACACACAATTAGATGCCTTCCTTCTAATCCTATCCACATCAAAGGTTCAGTTCTGAAAGGCACCAACTGTGTGAAACATTCTAAGTATTAGGATGATGGCACATTAAATTTCAACTTTATAAAAATTATTTTCATTTTGGACAGTAATACAAAATGACTAATGTTGATTCAGCTGACCTTAATACATCTTTCCCGATTTTTATTTCTATAGCTGACAATGAAAATGGAAGTCAAGAGAGATGTATACCAGATGGCTGAATTGATATTGCCTGTTTAACACGATTGCACATTATCAAAATCAACTGCCAGATATTTAACATAAATTAATATATACATTAATTGACATTAACTGGAAACAATCTGTGAAACCTTTTCATCAATCATTGTGACCAATAACCCTCTCTTCAGAACCCATCAGAGGACAAAATGAAGCAATTTGCAAACATCAGCTTTAAAGAAAGATCTTCTAAATGTCATTAAATCCCTAAAAGTTAATGTAACAACAAAGCTGCTGCAAAAATCCATCAACAATCTTGAAGAAGTTGTACGGACTCAAAAGGTTAACTCTCTACAAATGCTGCCAGACCTGCAGACTTTTTTCCAGCATTTTCTGTTTTTATTTTGGATTTCCAGGATCCACAAGACTTTGTTTTTATTATTGCAGTAAAAGGCTTGACTGATTCAAATGTAGTCGGTGTTTGATAAAATCTATGCGCTGATGCCACTTCAGACCAGCTAGAACTAATATGTATAGCCATGGGAAAAGCTGTCATTATTGTTGTCCTCCTGGTATTTGTTCTGCCAGACACTCGTGTGTTGTATATTCCCTACTGGCAGCTCTTTAGATCCTTTAGATAAGGCAAGCAGTATTACAAGGTGAACAGCAGTCAGCATCGAGCTTGGGTACTGATTGCACATACCCAGCTATATCTGTCCTGTAAATAACATAAGATTAAATAAGGAGAATATGGCCTATTAAAAATGTATTCTTCCAAACCTTATTATGTCTAAACGTATGTTCCTACATTTTTCACAGTAGGAGGGGTCCCTCATTTGGAATTTAGCTTGCAGCATGCTCTTGGGTTCCAAGCTTCAGAAGGCTACTTTCACTTTCAAGTGTCTTCAAACAGGCCTCTGTATCAGCTTTATAAATTGATAGAAGCTCCTTGTAGTGTTAGTAGGTTCTGATATCATTATAATCTGTAAATGGAATGCTTGGAACAGTTGTTCCTTAACTTTGTCAAATTTTTTTGTACTCTGTCCAATCCCCTGAGCTTTAATGTGGATCTTTAATGGTGGTGTAGGGGGGGGGGGGGGAGAGGAGAAATAGTTTAGCAACATCAACCTACATATACATGACGTCCCCAGTGCTTTATTGCTGCGGGGCTGATCCACGTATTGTCACACAGCTTCACACTGATGTGATTGCCGGGCTGTGGGTTGGGTGCTGTCCCCCTCCTCCCCATATTATTAATCTCATTTTCTTTGTTACCACCACATATAAAGATTCCATCTTGGTGCTGTGTGCAACAAAATCAGAAATACTTTCTATGCAAGTTTTTGATTTCCCTGTTCCTGGTTTAATTGCGCAAGAGGAAAATCCAGGTCAAAGTGGCACATAATAGGTGGGACTGCTGTTTACCTGAAGTCCTGTTACTGTAGGCAATATTTGATGTTATGCATTCTGTGTGATTTTCACAATTCAAGAGCAAATTGGCAATGTTCTGGGATGCACTGCCTGTAAGGGTGCTGCAAGCAAATTCGGTAGTTACATTCCAAAGAGAATTGAATAAATACTTCAAGGGAAAAATGTACAGGGCAATGGGGAAAAAGCAGGGAAATAGGACTAATTGGATTGTTCTACCAAGGAACCAATATCGGCGTAATTGGCCGAATAGCATCCTTTTGTGCTCCATCTGTCTATGATTCTACAGTGCACTAATCTAAATATACTCATGTTTCTGCTTAGGATGAGCATTGCATCATGGGAGAGCAGAGACAGTTCCGTAAGCGAAAAGTATCCTCATGGTGTATTAAAGGAAAGAACTTCACATCTGCCTTTACGTCGAAACCTTGCCAATGCACAGAGTCTGATTTTGAGTGGTAATTACCTATTCTTTTGACAGTTTAACCAGGAGTTTGTATAATATATTAGAAGTACAAACTGCAATATTAGAAATTGCTCAGTAAAATACTAGAGTTTAATACTGAAAAATCATTACAATGTTTGTCCGAATTGGTTTATGCTTTTTACTTGAATACCGGCCTGTTGATATGCTAATATGAAGATGTGATGAACACAATCAAGTAATTTTGCCTTGAGGGAGGGCTCGAGGCCTAAAATACCGACGACTGTTTTTCCACCGATGCTCCCTGGCCTGTTGAGTATTTGTGACTTTTTCTGATTTTTGTTTTGTTTTCATATACCAGCTCTGTAGTTTTGTAATTAATTTTGGCACCATTTCTTGGTGTGGATTTTTCTTCAAATTTATCCCCTTCCTTTATAAGTTCATAAGATATAGGAGCAAAATGAGGCCATTTGGCCCATCGAGTCTGCTCCACCATTCGACCATGACTGACCTAACCCTGGCCTTAGCTCCACCATCCTGCCCGTTCTCCACAACCCTTCAACCCATTACAATTAAAATCTGTCTAACTCCTCCTTAAATTTACTCACCGTCCCAGCATCCACTACACACTGGGATAGCGAATTTCACAACTCTTTGGGAGAAATAGTTTCTCCTCAACTCTGTTTTAAATTTGCCATCTCTTATCCGAAGACTATGGATGACATCTCATTTAAGAATGTCCCACAAGAGGAAGTCGAGCTCCACGTCTAATTTATCCATACCTTTCATCTTGTATACCTCAATTTTATCTCCCCTCATTCTTCTCAAGGCTAGAGAGTATAGGTCTAAACTGTTCATCTCTCTTCATAGACAAACACCTCATCTCTGGAATCAACCTAGTGAACCACCTCTGAATTGCCTCCAATGCCACTACATCTTTCCTCAAATAAGGGGACCAAAACTGTACCCAATACTCCAGGTGTGGTCTCACCAATGCCTTGTATAGTTGCAACAGCACTTCCTTACCTTTATACTCTATTCCTTTAGCTATAAATGCCAACATTCCATTCACTTTCTTTATTATCTGCTGTACCAGCATGCTAGTTTTCTGTGACTCATGAACAAGGGCCCCCAGATCCCTAAGCAACAGAGCACCCTGAAGTTCTCCCCTTTTAAATAATAGTTGCCTTCGCATTTATCCATGTTAAACTCCATCTGCCACATATTGACCCACTCTTCTAACCTATCTATATCCATGTGTAAGGTTCATATTTCCTCCTTGCAACTTACTGTCCCACCTATTTTTGTGTTGTCTGCAAATCTGGGTATAGAACCTTCTATCCTTGTATCCAAGTCGTTTATATAGATTGTTAATAGTTGGGGCCCAAGGACCTAACCCTGTGGCACCCTACCTAGTTACATCTTACCATCGAGAAAAAGACCCATTTATCCCTACTCTGTCTTCTGTCTGTCAACCAGTCTTCTATCCAAGCTAATAAATGACCCCTAATCCCATGTGATCTAACCTTGTGAATTAACCTTCTGTGCACCTTATCAAATGACTTCTGGAAGGCCAGATATACTACGGGCACGATTCTCCCCCCAAAATTCCAAGTTAATCCGGACAAATGTGAGGTAATGCATTTTGGAAGGTCTAATGCAGGTAGGGAATATACTGTGAATGGTAGAACTCTCAAGAGTATTGAAAGTCCGAGAGATCTAGGTGTACAGGTCACTGAAAGGGGCAACACAGGTGGAGAAGGTAGTCAAGAAGGCATACGGCATGCTTGCCTTCATTGGCCGGGACATTGAGTATAAGAATTGGCAAGTCATGTTGCAGCTGTATAGGACCTTAGTTAGGCCATACTTGGAGTATAGTGTTAAATTCTGGTCGCCACACTACCAGAAGGATGTGGAGGCTTTAGAGAGGGTGCAGAAGAGATTTACCAGGATGTTGCCTGGAATGGAGGGCATTAGCTATGAGGAGCGGTTGAATAAACTCGGTTTGTTCCCACTGGAACGACGGAGGTTGAGGGGTGACCTGATAGAGGTCTACAAAATTATGAGGGGCATAGATAGAGTGGATAGTCAAAGGCTTTTTCCCAGAGTAAAGGGGTCAATTACTAGGGGGCATAGGTTTAAGGCGCGAGGGGCAAGACTTAGAGGAAATGTACGAGGCAGGTTTATTTACACAGAGGGTAGTGGGTGCCTGGAACTCGCTGCCGGAGAGGTGGTGGAAGCAGGGACGATAGTGACATTTAAGGGGCATCTTGACAAATACATGAGTAGGATGGGAATAGAGGGATATGGACCCAGGAAGTGTAGAAGATTTTAATTTAGACGGACAACATGGTCGGCGCAGGCTTGGAGGGCCAAAGGGCCTGTTCCTGTGCTGTAATTTTCTTTGTTCTTTGTTTGTTCTTGTTCTTTGTTAATCTGTAGTGGGCTTTTCTTGAGAGCCAGCACGTTCCCTACCGTTATTGAATGACACAGTCACTTTTTTAGGCCCTGGAGGGTTTCTCACCGGTTTAGCCCACACTAAGAACTTTTTTTTAGCAATGGGGAGCTGAACTCAGAGATCGGGCCGTCATTTTGAAAGGGTGCCCTGATCTCTAAATGAGCTTGGGGATCCCCCCCACCCCACCCATGGGCAATGTCACCCCCCACGCACATGGACAGTTCCTCACCCCCCCCAAGTAAGGATACCCTGCTATGGGGTCCCTGGGGTTCCCCCTCTTCAGGCCCCCCAAACCCCATTACAGCACCCTTTCCCTTCTAGAACACCCAACCAGAGGCCCTAACCTATTTGCTCTGCACTCCCCTACCCTTAAACCTCCCCCCTCCACCCTTATTTCATGGACATCACCCCTCTCGCCCTCTGATCCTGGGCAGTGCCACCCTGGCACTTGAGCACACTTGCACTGGCACCGAGGCAGTGATATCCGGGAACCTTGGCAGTGCCAAGATACCAGCTGGGCAGTGCAAAGGTGTCAGTGTTCCAGGGGGAGGGCCGGGAGCCACCCTGACCACCCGGGGTCGCCGGTGGCCCGGTGCCGTTCTGCCTAGTCCACGTTTGTGTGGACCAGCACTGATCGACGCCTGGCTGCAGCCTCCCCGGAGAGGTCAAAGCATCAAGGGAGGCCAGTGGACCCACACATGTAGGTCTTAAATAGGTTTACGACCTACGTCTGTGAGTGTCATTCGGCCCCGTCCATTTGGGGGCGGGGCTCCGACTCCGACATCTCATGGGAATTTGGAGAATCCCGAGAAACGTGGGATCTGTCGGGTGGCTCTCTGCAAGCCTCTCCTGGCATTCTCCGGCGCGTTGCACTCAAGCGAGAGCACAACTTGGCCGGAGAATCGCGCCCTACATCTACAGGATCCCCATTATCCACTTTGCTTGTTACATCTTCAAAGAACTTGCGCAAATTAGTCAAACATAATTCACCCTTCATAAAACCATGCTGACTCTGATGGATAGCGTTTTGACTTTCCAGATGTCCTGATATTCCTTCCTTTATAATTGATTCTAACAATTTCCCAACAACAGATGTTAAACTAACTGGTCTGTAATTTCCCACATTCTGCCTCCCTCCCTTATTGAATAAGGGCATTACATTAGCATTTTTCCAATCCACTGTCTAGGAATATTATAACTTTATGAAGATTCTGACTTGTTTTGTGTTACAGTTTGATGAGTGCTTCCCATGTTTGAACCAGTTATCAGCCAGCATTCACTACCTGCACTAGAGGATGTACTTCAGGAGCTGAAATACTGATTTCACCTTTTTTCTTTCACCTCCATCTCCCTTAACCCTTTTACAGCGCTCCAAATTCAGTCCCGGCTGAAATCAGCTAGCTCAGCACAGATCAAAACTTGAATCATTGAGCATTTTGCTGTGTGAAGTCCGCACTACAGTTGTATTTACTTTAAAAATCCACCATAGAAGTGGATTATGTGGTTTAGCACTTAGTCATAACATATCAAAACAGTGATATTCTTCTGAATCATTCAATTAAATATAACCCAAAAGTACTACTTGTCAAATCATGTGAGTTGATCACAGAAGACTGGATGTTGTTGCCATCTGACACCAACTCGCAACAGAATTAAAAGAGAAAATATTTAGAGCTGCATTTGAAGCCACTAATTCAATTTAATATTGAGATACCAGTGAATTAGTGCCCCACAGTGGAGAGTCTTGTGCAGTAGAAACTTTGGCAAGCGAGGGAGATGGTATGGGAGCATTATTTTCTATATTGAAAGTGTTAATTTGCAAAGTCTATCTTAACAGTGCTAAATTGAATATTTGTGCTGAGTGGTATATTGTCAGTACTGTTGACTTCTTGAAAAGTTTTGTAGGTTGTGTGTAATCAAGGTTAGTGTGCTTTTCATGCAGTTGCAGAGCATGTATATGCAATTTCCCAAACTCCATGGATTTAGTGAAACCTCAAAGATGTTGCAAAGTAAAGCACTATCTTAATTTTTTTTTAGTCAACAATTAATAATCACCAGATAAACATACAGTGACTGTGTCCCAATTGGTCCTTCAGGGTAGGCATTAACATGGAGTATCCATGTATTTATGATGTATTTATGTAATTAATATTAAAGACTTTAATGTAAAATCTCTGACTTAAACATTAGCAGAACTCGGTGGGCCGAATGGCCTCCTATAATAATCCAGATGTGATGACATACTAAGTAGAGAAAAACTTGGAAATAAAAAACTAACAAGTTATCACCATGTATAAGAAGCCTACTTCTGCAGACAAGGCCATTCACATACTGCTGTCCCATTTCCAACTGGTGTTCAGCACTGCCAAGGTGAAGGCCGATCAAAGAGCTATTTACAGCAGTTTGGAACCTTAATGAGAAATTTCTACCCCTCTGGATATAACTCAATGGAGTTCCTCAATGTATAAATTATATGGAATCCATAGGGTAAATATTCAACTTGCCAAACAACTGGAAATTAAAATTAAGTGTTTTCAATATTGGGTGTCTGATCCGCAGCACTGGTTTTATACTCGGACAAATGTTGAACGGCTATTCCTGTGTTGTTTCACCTGTTTGGTTTTTATTTGATCATTGTTGTATTTTTTGCAGTGACTATGGCTTTGAACAGCAAGCTAATGGCAGGTGTGTCCCAGCATTTTGGTACAACCCGGATTCACCCTCTGAGGACTGTAAATTTGGACTGACGTACACCAGAAGCTCTGGGTAGGTACTGCATACGGCAGTTAAAAATAGAAGCTGCCTGTGAGTGCAGATACATAATAAAGTCCGTCCCCTCCTCCCCATTTCATTGGTCTCCATGCACCTTATCATGGGACATACAGTTAATACTCTAATGCTAGAGCTTATTTTCCTGAGAACAGCAATTGCCTGCTCCTTATCTTTTACCTGTATTGATAAGATACCTACATGGATGTGAATCTCATAGAATAAAATTTTGTCTTCACTGCCTCGATAGTAAAGAATTTAGGATGACCTTGGGATACTGAAAGCACTTTACAACCAATTCAGTACCTTTGAAATATAGTCACTCTTATAGGAAACAGAACAGCCAGTTTGAGGACAACAAGGTTTAACAAACTACAGTGTGATAGGGACCAGGGGCGTCATTCTCCGAACCCCCGCCGGGTCGGAGAATGGCCGTTGGCCACCGTGAATCCCGCCCCCACCCCCGCCGAAGTCTCCGGTACCGGAGATTGGGCGGGGGCGGGAATCGGGCCGCGCCGGTTGGCGGGACACCCCGCTCAATTCTCCGGCCCGGATGGGCCGAAGTCCCGCCCAGAAATTGCCTGTCCCGCCGGCGTAAATCAAACCTGGTATTTACCGGCGGGACTAGGCGGCGTGGGCGGGCTCCGGGGTCCTGGGGGGGGCGTGGGGCGATCTGACCCTGGGGAGTGCCCCCACAGTGGCCTGGCCCGCGATCGGGGCCCACCGATCCGCGGGCGGGCCTGTGCCGTGGGGGCACTCTTTCCCTTCCGCCTCCGCTACGGCCTCCACCATGGCGGAGGCGGAAGAGACTCTCCCCACTGCGCATGCGCGGGAAACTGTCAGCGGCCGCTGACACTCCTGCGCATGTGCCGGGAAACTGTCAGCGGCTGCTGACGCACTCTCGCATGCGCCGCATTTCCGCGCCAGCTGGCGGGGCAACAAACGCCATTTCCGCCAGCTGGCGGGGCGGAAATCCCTCCGGCGTCAGCCTAGCCCCTCAATGTTGGGGCTAGGCCGCCAAAGATGCGGAGCATTAGCAGATAAAGTTTGCCCTGAGAGGATCGGCTCAAGGGTTCACCAAGCGGTGGCAGCCATTTCTCGACTACCTAGGGGAACGTTAGAGGGAAGACAGATGACCAGCAGCAGCAACCCAGGGGGAAAGTGGGGGGAGGGGGGAGGGGGAGGGGGGGTTTAGTTTAGTTCAGGTCAAAGATAATGGGGTTTTGTAACTTGTGTATTGTTAAAAATTTCTGTATTGTTATTGTTGCGTTTGCTTTGTAAGAGGGGAAAAATTGTTTGGGAAAAAAATTTCAATAAAACATATTTTTTAAAAAAAAGATGCGGAGCATTCCGCACCTTTGGGCCAGCGCGATGCCTGTCTGATTGGCGCCGTTTTTGGCGCCAGTCGGCGGACATTGCACCGTTGGTGGAGAATTTCACCCCAGATATATTGAGCTGAATTCTCCGCTTCCCACCACTGGCAGCGAGGATTGCAATCGGGCGGAGAACAGCACACAAGGGAAAAATCGCGATTTGCCTCCGGCACCAATTCCAATGCTGACGGCGTTAGCGAGATTTGCGTCCCGTGCTGGTGGGCCCAAGCAAATCCGTCATTTGCATAGATTTAAATCTCATTAGCAGGTTGGGCACATCATGCTCCACCCCGGCGCGATACTCCACCCCTCTCAGGCGGAAGTCACTCGGGCATGAATTTGTGTAAGTATTTACAAGCGGGTCTGGGCGCCGTGGCTGCTGAGGGGTAGCGAAAGGCAAGAAGAACTCTCGAACACTGAAACATTGTCGGTCTTGTGGCAGGGGTGGCTGCCTGGGCTGGGGGGAGTAGCATGGAACGACTCGGTGCCAAGTGCATTCACTCGGGGTGACCCCCTTGGGACCAGGGTGGCCTGACTCAGACCGCCTTTGCTGCAGTTTGTGATTTGAAAGCACCAGCAGTGCCAGGGCACCACCCTGTCCAAAGGGCATGAAGCTGGGGTCCTCCGATCCCCTTGGAGACCCCCACAAGTGCCTTTCCATCTGGTCCCTGTTTGTGGGTACCCGTGCAAAACGGTGCTCGTCTGAGGCAAAGGGATTTAATCCCAAGGCCACAGGTACCTCAGGAGTCTGCACATTGGAGTGAGACTTACTGCCTCGCTCAAATATGCAGATTTTCCAAAATGTGATCCCGCCCATTGTGGGCGGGATTCACCTCTCAACATCCCATGAGATTGCGTTGAATTTCGCAAGGCTTTGTGATCCGGGGAGATCCCGGGTGGTGAGCTTTCTTTGGCACAGTGTGGCTGTAGGATCGTGCCCCTAGTCTCCCAGGTGGAGAATTCAGCCCACTGTTTAGTGATGTTGGATGAGGAAAAGTCTTCTGTTCTTTTCAGTAGGGTATCATGGGTTCTTTCGCAACAGCCTGAGAGGGCAGTTGGGGCCCCAGTTTAATGTTTTTGCTGAAAGGTTTCCCTGATGGTGCAGTATCCCTTCACACAGTGAATGACAATCTGGATTATGAGCGGAGTCTCTAGAGTCCGACTTGCACTTACATCTGACTCTTCGAGCACAATTTAACGGAAACATTTCTAAGTGTAATTTTGGGTGAGATTGGCAGGGTGTTTCTCAACGGCCACATTGGCGAGATCGCGGCCCATATTTAATGGCATTTAGTACCGGAAATGAGCCTCAAGAAGCTGCTTAACATTACTGGATATCTTGCCATCTGATTTGCCTCAGCTTCACCCCACTAACAAGGGGGATCTGATTTTAGACGCGCCCTCACCACTCACTCGCAGTCAACAAACAAGCATGGCAGCGCGCAGACCTGCTCCTCGCTCTAGCAATGCCGACCTACACAGGCTTCATGACACTATGGTTGAGAGACGGGACACCCTGTTTCCCCGAGGGAATTGGAGGACCAGCAGCAGGGTCAGCAGTACTATCTGCCAGTCAGCGGCAGCGGCTGTCAGTGCAAACTGCATGACCAGGAGGGCCACCGTCCAATGTCGGAAGAAGACCAATAACTCCACCGAGCTGCAAGGGTAAATTACCATCTCTCTCCTGACATCAGTTCCAATGGGGGGGGAGGGTATCAGAGATCCGAGTCCTCACCCCCTATGAGTAACGGGCCCTGGAGTTTGCAAGGTTGACCAAGGAGGGAGCAGTCACCGACAACAAGGTTGGCCTGCGCCACAGAAGTGAGGGTCCATTGCCCCTTCACCCAGGTGACATGTCTCAAGTGATCCTTCCCTCTCACTGACCACACATCCATTGTCTCGCAGGATCTGATAGGGCCGTGCCATCCGGAGTCGTTCCCATACCTGACACCCAAGCAACCAGCTCGGAGGAGATCTCCGAGAGGACCACCATCGAGGCGTAACAGCTATCACTGTCACCCTCCACCAGTGCAGACACACACCTCGGTGGGCGACATTAGTGGGCAGTCTTATGGGGCACAATCTGGTGAGCACCACACATCATGTGGAGGCAGGAACATCCAAGGAAATCAGTGGTGGGAGATCACAGTGGAAAGCCTAGAGCAGGAGGTCTGCGTCATGAGTAGTGGTGCTCAAGGCATGGCTCAGTCTGTGACTGAGTGCCTTGACACCATGTCCCATTTGCTGAGGGTGGGCATTGCCGAGGCACTGCAGAGCATGACCCAGTCACTGAGGACCATTGCTGAAGGTGTCAACACCATGGTACAGACAATGGGGAGCCTCCAGGACTGGCAGAGCCAGGTGACTTAGAGGGCTCTGGAGCTCACTCCAGCTGCCCCTCTGTCCCACAAAGTCCTCAAGGGCCCTATGGGCAGTGTTGGGGAGGAGGAATTGCTGGAGTTCAACCCGGACCTGCCACAAAAGAGTCAACGGCGATCTACAACGGCGATTCGCCAACGGGGCGAATCACCCCTCCTGACACCCGCACACTTCAAGGGCAGCAGGCAGAATAGTGTGGCACGGTGATGCCAGTGACACCGATAAGTCAGCCGTGGCCCTCTAGGTCGAGACCCTTCAGAATCTGTCCATCAAGGGCATCAAAGGCCACAGGGTGCGGAATGCAGCATGCTGTCTCTACCTCTGATGTGCATCCCAGGGGACGCACCTAGACATAGCAGTAGACCACAAAAGATCGAGAAGAGAGAGGATCACCGAGTGGGCACTGTGGCACACTGTCGCTAGGGGGAATGGAAATGTCAAATGTTCACAATCAAAACATGTTACACCTCATGCATGTGAAGCTTCTGTCATGTTAATCTTCACAGCAGGCCTGCCTACACCCCCACCCCCTGTTGCCCTCCACTCTCCTCACCTCCGGGCACAATGGTCCAAGATCAAACGCCCCTGGTGCAGACCCCGTTCAGAGGATGGGTGTGAGCGTGCTGTCAGCAGATAGGAGTCAGATTTGGGTACAAACTGAGGAGAACCAGAGCTAACCTCTTGCCTTATATATTGAACCGCTGACAGTGCCGACACAGGCCCTGGGTGATGTCACACAGACCTTAATGGGGGGCGGGGGAGGGGGGATGCGAGGCAGTGAGCTGATGGACAAAGCCTTATCCTATGAGAGTCGGGTGAGGATGAGGGCCTCCCAGGTCCTCCGGACTTGCCAGAACCTTTCTGCCGTCTGTCCTCCTTCGCCCGGCTACTCCCCGGGCTCGTCCACCACCCCCTCCTGATTCACCTCTTCCTGAGGCGAGGTTGCATATCCCTTCTCTTCCCCCTCCAGCATGTCGCCCGCTGCTGTGCCAGGGCATGCAGGGCACAGCAGATCACCACAAAGCAGAAGACCCTCTGGGGATGTACCACCATTAGAACCCGCAATATGAGCAGTCCGATGCACCAGTCAATGACAGCATGGATGGAAACCTGGGCCGCGTTATATTGGGTCTCAACCTCAGCCTCCGGCCTCTGCATCGGCATTATCATCCAGGACCTCAGTGGGTACCCCTCATCTCTCGGGAGCCAATGTGTCATCCTGCGGTGATCCTCGAAGATGTCGAAGATCCCAGGATGAAGCTGCCATGAAAGCGTCCACACATGTGCACGATCTGGAGGTGGTGTTCGCACACAAGTTGAACATTCAGGGAGTGGAACCCCTTCCTGTTAATAAAGGGCACTCACTGATGCCCGGGTGCATGCAAGGCGCCATGCGTGCCATCAATAACCCCCACACCTGGGGTATTCCGGCGATGGCGGAGGATCCTGCAGCCTGGGTATCTTGGTGGGCCCGGTCCAGCTCAAGTTGATAAGTCTGATGTCTGGGCATACAGAGCATCTGTGACTTCATGGATGCACTGTGTGGGCTGTAGCTTGTGATATGCCGCACAAGTCCTGGAATGATCCGGTTGCATAGATGTTCACGGCTGTGATGATCTTCTCAGCACCGGGAGTGGGTGTCCTCCTCGTCCACAGGGTGCCAAATCCACGAGGATCTGGCACAGGTGCCGGATTGTTTCATTATTCAGGCAAAGTCTCCTGCGGCACATGCTGTCCTTCATCTCCTCGAAAGGCCCAGCGCCCCCTCTGGGTTTCTCCTTGGCCTGATGGGCAGCCGGGTCTTCAGGGTGGGCGGCAGCCCCCTTCACATGGGGTACCACCTGCAGCCTGCATTGATGTTGCTGCCTTCCTTGGCGTCTGGCCGCCTGGGCTGCCACCAGCACCGTAAGGGCAGCCTCTGTGGGTCGACATAACCAGCCATATATCTGTAAGGTACTGGAGAAGGAGAGAGACTGACAATCAGTTAAGGTTTCCACCTCGGGACCCTCATGTGCCCCAGGCCTCCCCAACCTTAAGTGCCCTGCCTTCTCTCAGAATGCCATCCACCGAGCCAGCTATGCTGGAAAACTTTGCTCTGCACAATCAACCTCGACAACAGCAGGAGCTCCTGGACCACACACCCCTGCTGGGAATATTAGGGAGACAGTGTTCAGGTACCCTCCCCTGATCCACACACTTACACTATGATTGCAAAGATATCCACAGCGCTGAAGCCCAGCTTTTGAGTGTTTGATTGTTGGCTGTTGCCTCTATGGCGCTGACGCTTCTATAGTTCAGTGAAACTGTTCAGGCTTCAAAGTTTGCTTGAAATGCGATGCAATAATCATCATCTGAGACATGACACGTGTACCCACGAGAAGCCACTTGAGAATATTTTGTTTATTAAATGGTCAACAGTAACCAAGATTTGAAAATCAACTATATAACATTCCACATATCACAGTAATGATTAAACAAGGAAACGTCACCGTTCCGTATTGATACCAATGCAAAGATATATCAGCTAATTTTCACAAAAAAACCCACATGGTATCACCCCTCACAGGTTGATCAATTGGAACGGAGGATAAGCCTGAGAATGTGTTACCATGTCCAGAACTTTGTTGTGGAAATGATTTGTCCATCAATGTGTGACTTGTTCCACGTATCAGTGTCATTCTCCGTCCAGAAGCTGCAGCTGTGCAGGCCCTCCCACACAGCCCAATCTGACGACCCCCCCCCAAAGCACTGAGGCAGCACTCCAGTATCCTTGTGCTGCATGCCGGAAAATAGAAAAGGCTACTCACCTCCTCAGTTCCCCTCAGCAGCCATTGCGTTTTTAAAAAGGAGTATTAAACGACACCCCACGTGATTTTTTGCTCGGGAGCCGGTTAATTCCCGGGAGCCTTTTGCATTCAACTTCAATCTCGCTACTGAGATGGAAATGAATGCAAATGGTGGTTAATGATATGCCCGCCATACTTGGGCATGATCCGGAACTCTAGCAAACTGATTCATTCCTGGCGCACATTTTGATTTCGGCCTTGCCCGCTATTTGTGGCCCATCACATCTGCTCCAGCCTAGGCCCATTTCTCCGCCGCCGCCCCCCCCCCCCCCCCCCCCCATCCCCGTAACCTCATCTAAGCTGCACATCTTTGGCAGGTTGGTGCAACCCACCAGTTCACTGGGGCCTGCCTGCTTAACTTGCTGCAGCAGGGTAAATGGAAACATTTACATTGCTTTTTAGTGCACCGCAGCATAGAGGAAAACCCTTCTTGCTTTATCAATAGCACTGCCGAATTGTCAGCCCACCGAGGAGGTGAGCCACTGCCTCCATTCACCTCACAATTGGCTGCTACCAATTTAACTTGCCTGGGCTTCCACCGCCTGCATGGATTTGGGCCCCGTTTTCAGTCCTAGAGGCTTCCATCCTTTTGATTCTGGCCATTGTTTCCATTGCCTTGTAAAATGGTAACAGAAAGGCAGACACAAATCACAAAAGGAATTGAAGAGAAGTTAGAAAGGATTTATTCGCATGGAGGGTGGTTAGAATATTGCCACAAACAAGTCCATAAATCCTTTAAAAGGTCACTGGGTAATTACTTGAAAACAGATAAATATTAGAAAGGTTTGGAAACTATGCAAAAGTGTGGGATTAGGCAAGGTGGCTCACATGAAGTTAAGCTCCAGGACAGTGTAATGAGCAAATTACCCATTTCAATGCTGCTGCATTCTACAATTTTGCAAGGTCTCCAGTTCCCACTTCCACTCTTGAGGCTTCAAGTGTGAAAACTGGGTTTTCTGCTTTGCTTCATAGATTCCTTCACTCTGCATTATGCGTCATCAAGGGACAGGTGGAAGAAACCTCCCGCCCCTGGTGCCTGCTTTCTCGGTGATTTGACCTTTCTATGTGAAATGTAGGATTGCACTAAGTGGTCCCGATTCAAACAGCATTATTATAAGGAAACAGAGTGTGCAAGGCTCAGAAGTGGCCATCAGTGCAGTGGCTTACCGCGATCTTAGGTCTTGTGTTTTTGGAGCTGTTTTTCTGAAGTTCTGATTTGAAGTATTACGTGGGTCGACTCCATGTCTCTGGAGCCAAGGGTATGACAGAAGTGCTTCTTTCTGAGGTGTTTTTGCAATCAAACCGAAACATATGAGGTGTTGATCCGCCTGCTGATGGCTTGTTTTCATTTCGAGTCTTGTGACTGCTTGTGAGATTGGTAATCTTGCAGCATCCCAATGCTGCGGTTTTAGAGTAATTTTGATTAATGCTTTTCTCTCCAGACTGGTAATGATCTTAGAACTAGCACTGATGACAAGAGGAGGAAAGGTAGAATCCCAGATATATTGCACAGAATCTGCAGTGTGTCAAGCAGCTATTTTCCCTCTCTTATTCTGCCTCTGCTATATATTATGAATGTTTATCTGTAAAAGCTGGCCTGGGTAATAAAGTGCTGCATGTTTTGAACAGTTACAGGAAGGTGGCACTGAATGTCTGTCAGGGTGGCATTGACAAGCGACAAGGCTCCATGCAGTACCGATGCCCATTAATGGCTCCGAAAGGCCTCCGAATTGTCACAAAAGGAGAAAGACTAGCAGTCAACCCCGGTGATGACGTTACATTTTTGATATTGCAGAATCAGGTAACCTGGGCCTAATCAGTTCTGCCAAATTAGTCTTTGCAGATTGTCGCACACAAGCACCCATGCACACACCCCACCCAGAGTGGAGAGACTCGCTGGTGTAGTGGTAATGTTACTGGACTAGAAATCCAGAGGTCCATGTTGATGCTCTGGGAACATGGGTTGAAATCCCTCCATGGCAGCTGGTGGAATTTAAATCCAATTCATAAAATCAGGGCCATGCAACTATAATCTGTTCACGAATGCCCTTTAGGGAACAAATTCTTACTCGGTCTTCTCTACATGTGACTCCAGACCCATAACAATGTGATTGACTCTTACCTGCCCTCTGAAATGGCCGAGCAAACCATTCAGTTCAAGAGGGATGGACAACAAATGCTGGTCTTGCCAGTGACACCCACACCTCGTGACAGGATAAATTTTTAAAACGCCCACACACGCTACTTAAGGATACTTCAAATTTGTTCTAATTGGCCTAAATCTGGCTGAAATATTAGTGGAGGCAGTGACAATGGAAATGACTAAGCCCCTATAATTGTAATTTTGTCCTAATTGTGGTAATTATATGGTCTGCGATTTAATTTGTACAGTTTGTTTTATTGCAAGACGCCAAGTTGATTTTTCCCACCCCATCATTTATGAGAACTGTTGCGGCCATGGCCATGATGGTCAGAAATCCTGAGCACTTCAGGCTGCACACCCACTAAAGTTATCATGCGAGTACCTGGTCCATATAGTCCCAGTCTCCTTCCCAATTTTCCCCGAGGCAACTGATTATAGCTATGATAGTGAAAGGTGCCTCAGCGTCCCCGAGTTAGGAGAAAAAGAATTGGCCAGTGTTTTTGCTCCTGATCACATTTCAATTTCTGTTGAAAGTGCACTTTACATATAGGGTGAGGGCAGGATTGGGCTTTGCATTTCGTGGCAAGCTCATGTGTAAATAATGGTTACTTGAACAAGGCGCTGGGACTGCAGCTGCTGCCCATGGAACTGTAGCCTGGTACGGTGTCAGTACCTTCAGGAAAGAATGGGGTGAGGAAAGATTGACGGAGAAAGCTGATAAAACAATTCTAAAAACCTCAGCCCCATAACTGCATGGCAGAGACACATCACCATTCTTAATTTAATTGCCCCTTACTTCTACACTGACTTTATAATATACTTATCTTCAGATCAGTACATTGTTAATTGAGCACAGAATGAAAATATATTAAATCACATCCAGGTGGTTAAATGGTGTATGCAATTCCTGCGACAGCCAGACCAATTACATTCTTGTTCCTGATCCACGTGAATGCAAATGTTCTGTGGTAATTTTCATTTTTGAAGCTTAGCTCTTTCTTTGAAACATATGCCAGCCATTGGTACAGGACTTAGCATTTCAAAATATTTTACTTGCAATTGTTTTTCCCACTCCGCTGAATGCAGTGTTTTGTGCTGAGGTACAATTCAACAGGCAATGGCCTTCAAGCGCCTCGATGAGTTGCCTATTCTTTTGGTGTGAGACAAGATGATATACCCTCAATTATGACATGAGAGAGAGTGTACTCGTAAAATGAGGGCCTTAATAAACAGAGAACTTCGCCAGCCAGAGAGATGAGTGCTCACTGAGCGCCGCCCACAGGACGTCACCTTATATCTGGCCCCTGGGAGGTGGAGCCGGAGGCGGAGTCCCCCAGGGTTCCAAACCTGGTCTTAAAGGGACATTACATGCATGATCTTAAAGGCACATTACCCATTCATCACACAAGACATTCACTGTGAGCAGATCATACAGTGTTGGAGTTAACACCAATCCTGTCATCTCCTCTCATCCATTATCCGTCCTAAGATTGGCTAGTTCATCACAGAATAGAGATTGATCCAGGAACCTTCTTATTCCAAATGGCGCAGTGCTACACATTTCAGTATATTTACCCAGCAAGCAGCATTGAGCTTAAATTATCTAATTGTGCTTTGAGGAAATGAATCAGAGTGACTAGCTATAAATTGAATGAGGCTAAAATGCTATAACCATAATACTTTAAAAAATGTAAATTATAATAATTGATATCCAAGGGTAACAGGTCTTGGCAGAACAGTTACTGTGCACATTCCAGCCTTGGTATCTTATCTTTTAAAGGTGATTTTGTGGAGTGTTTTTGAACATTCAATATTGCACACCTATTTGTGATGTAGAAAATGGTTCGCTCTCAAACACTGAATCATTTTATATGTATTTTTTAAGGCAGTTTTAAAACACATTCGATCTTGAAGTTAGTTGTACGTGATTAACGGGCGCAATTCTCCAGCCTTGTTCTCTCTCGTGAAACGAGGCCGGTGAATCATAGTATCATAGAATTTTTGCAGAAGGAGGCCATTCAGCCCATCGAGTCTGCACCGGCCATTGGCTGGGATGAAGCCGAAAATGAGAACCGCGCCAGGCGCCAAACTGCTTGCGATGCAACCGCCCGCTCCCGTAGACAAAATTGAGATCTCGCCATAGCGTGGCGAGAAACGAATTATCACCACTTAAGCCCTATTTCCATACAATTAACGGGAGCCACCCCTTATCCAATGGCTTCCCATGATTCATCGGCGTCCCCAACAAGAGGTCATGCAGGTGCCGATTAGCACAGAAGCTCGGCGGAAGGGCTTCTGTGGGGAGATGAGTAGTCATCTTTGCTAATAGGCAAAGAGCTCGGGGGCGCTCGGCTTGCCACCCCAGTGCTCGACATGGGGGCGGGACCCTCGGCTTGGGGAGGGACCCCGTCTGGGAGTGGGGGCTCTCCACAGGAGTGGGCCACCATGGGGGCGGTGGGAGCGCAGCTGCGCAAGCCATACAAGTGCCAATCTTGGATCATATGTATCTGTTCTGGGTGCAACCCCTGTCCCTGCCCGTCTGCTCTATCGTCCACCCATAGCCCCCATCGACTGCCGAGGACTGCGGCCATGCGGCTGAAGGCTATTGCTAATAGGGAATTGGCAATCGTGGTAAAGTGAGCACTTCACACAACTCAAGTGGATTCCCATGGGTGGCCGGGCCATGTAGCATGTGGGAGTCATTGCCTTGCATCCCAATCAAACCATGATGCCTGGACACTGTGCCTGAACACTGCGGGAAGCAACACCACTCATGCAGCTGCCAACACCCAAACACCCAGGGGATGGGACACAGCTCCGAGGACATGTCCATGGCCAGAGGGTGGGTGAATACTACGGGGAGGGGATCGACGCCTGGTCCAGGTGATGTTATGAACGTGTGTCCGGTGTACAGGGTCTGGAGTCTGCTGAGGGGAGCCCAATGTGGCCGGGAGTGCGTGGACAGAGCGTTCCAGTGGGGGGATGGGGGGATTAATGGGGGAATGGAAGGTCCCAGGATAGGAGCCACCACTGTTAGTCTAACACTCTCTCCCAATGCCATACAGATATTGAACGCTATGGAAGGGATTTTGGACCCAGCAGAACTTGGCCTGTGGTGCTGCTGCTAGGCTGGGCAGCCAGACGCCGGAGACGGCAGCAGCAGCATTAGCAGATGCTAGAGGCGGTGGCCCACATGGCGGACCCCAACCCATACTCTGGAGGGGGTGACTGCCCATCAGTCCTGGGAAGGACCCAAAGGGGGAGGCCCATGTCGACTCAGGTGCATGGGTGACACTGGTCATTCGAACAGATGAAGGACTGGACGTGCCGCAGGAGGCTCCGCCTCAACAAGGAGACAATGCAACACCTGTGCCATGTCCTCATGAACCTGTAACCACATGGAGGAGGACACCCGCTCACTGTGGCCATTAAGGTCGCCTTAGCCCTGAGGACCTGGCTAATGACACCAGTATGGAGGCCGGAGATGAAGCGGAGGCCCGGTACAACGAGACCCATGCGGCCACTCGGGCTGTCATTGAGCGGTGCATCAGACTCCTCAAGATGCGGTTCCGATGCCTCAACCACTCCAATGATAGACTCCAGTACACCTTCCTTCGCCCGCTTTGTGGTTGTCTGCTGTGTCCTCCACAACCTCGCACAGCAGTGGGGTGATGGAGGTTGGTGATGAGGAACATGTGACACCTCCGAGGAGAAGGACGAGGAAGAGGATGATGAGGAGGCAGGAAGATAGGTTTGGGGGTGTGGAGTGAGGCACTGCGTAAGGTGAATTCGACCTTCTCGAGTGCGAGGTGAGCTTGATTCAGTTTAAGGTGGTACACAGGGTGCATATGACTCTGGCGAGGATGAGTGGGTTCTTCCAGGGAATGGTAGACGAATGCGCGAAGTGTGGGTGAAGACCAATGGACCATGTTCTGGGGCTGTGAGAAGCTGGAGAGATACTGGGCGGGAGTGTTCAGGACGCGAGCAAAGATTGTGGGGGTGGAGGCCAGGCTGGACTCTATGGTGGCGATTTTCAGGATATCGGAGTAGCCGGTGCTGATGGAGGAGTGGAAGGTCTTCGCCTCTCTGATTGCCCGGCGGAGAATCTTACTAGAATGGTGGTTGGCATCACAGCCAGGGAAATATTGGTACAGATTGTAAAACTGTGAGCTGGGGAATGTGTTCTCTGGAATATTTATACCTTGTAACTGTTTGACTAAGTTTAGAATAAGATATATTTTTTTAAAAAGAGGACGAGGAGGAGGCGCCGGACCAGCAGGGGCTGGAAGACGGTTCCAGGGAGCAACCAGAGGACCAGGCAGCAGCAGCGGGCATCCAGCAGGTCCAAGCACGGAAGGCCAGGGAGGCCCTTATACTCGCCTGATTCACATAGGACGTGGCCTGGTCTGTCATCTGTACCGTATCCACACCCCACTCCCATTTCTCACCTCCAGGGGCTGTGTCATATCACTCCAGGGTGCTGGGACTGTGTCGGCACTGTCCGGGGGTCACTGTCGAGGGCCGTAGGGGGGGGGGGGGGGTGATGAAAACCTGCAGTGAGCTGAGCGCCGGTGCTCCCCAATCTTAGCCAGAGTCTAACCCCTGCCTGTCTACTGAGTGCTCGCTCACACCCATCACCCACATGGGGTGTGCCCAGGGGGTGGGAGGAGGGCAAGTGGGGGGAATGTCTGGAGAGATGGGCTAGGGTTCCGAGGTCGGCCCACATTACGGAAGAAAGTGAGAGAGGCGTCATACTGGTTGTGCTCAAGGGTGTTTAATCTGTAATACAATCCTCCACTCTCCCAATGGCTTGGCTCCACTCTTCGCACCACCCCCTCAACCCCCCTCTCCTCGCCCTCTCCCCCCCTCCCCCAGTGCCCTAAGTGACCCTCGATGTGCTTGGCCCTCCTAACTCTTCCAAGTGTATCCCCAGGATGCGCATCAGAGAGGGAGGCAGCCAGCTGCTTACCTCATCCCGTGGCCTTCGATGCCCCTGGCAGGCGTCTTCTGGGGACTTTGAGGCCGGATGGCCCGGCGCTCTTGTTGCCACATGCACAGCTGTGCCGCCCTGTCCCATGTGCTGCCTGCGAGTTGCAGTCTCATCAGAGGGTTAGAACTCGGGGGAGCTGATGGCCTCCATCCCCACTCCAAGGGACGGGTCCGGGTTCTCAGCGCCCCCGCCTCTCGCTCGGTGCCCATACGGCCCTGGTGTTCATCGAGGGACAGAGGGGCAGCTGGTTCGAACCATGGCTGCCCCTGCATCATCTGGCTCTGCCAGCCCTGGTGGCTCCCCATGGTCTGCACCATGGTGTCAACGCCCTTGGCAATGCTCCTCAGTAACTAGGACATGCTCTGCAGCACCTCGGCCATTCCCATCGGAGAGCGGGACATGTCCTGCAGCACCTCATCAAGGTCAGCCTGGTACTGGCTCATATCCGCCAGCGAATTGAACCTTCTGCCTAGACCCTCAGCCATGGCCATCACCAACTGCACGACGCTTTGGACACCCTCACTAATGGCGCTGATGTCATGCACCCAGTGTTGGCCTCGGTGCCAAGCATGGTCGGCGACATCTCCAGTGCCCGTAGCCTCTGGGACTCCTCTAAGCGGCTATGGATCTGCTGGAGTGTCATTGACATCTCCCTCTGAATGTTCCGGCCACTGCCTATCATCTGCATCAGCTCTGGGTAACCCTGTACCAGAGGCTCAGCATCAGGCTGGGACCCAGCTGGAACCTGGGATCCAGCAGACCTCCGACTACTGTCTCGCCTGGGGGTTACTGCCTCCAATTGATGTGCATCAGCAGCTGTGTGGTGCTCACCAGATTGTGCCCCAGAAACCTGACCACTAACGTTTCTCACTGAGGTGCTTGTATCTGTACTGGTGGAGGGTGGGGATGACAGCTGTGATGCATCGATCGTGTCTTCCTTGGGGCTCTCCTCTGAGATGGTCGCATGGGAGGCTGGAGAGGGGGGCCATCTGGGATGGACCGGCACCATCGGCTGGAGGACCTGCGGGAGAATGGACATGTGGGGCGTCATTCTCCGACCCCCCGCCGGGTCGGAGAATGGCCGTAGGCCGCCGTAAATCCCGCCCCCGCCCCCGCCGAAGTCTCCGGTACCGGAGATTGGGCGGGGGCGGGAATCGGGCCGCGCCGGTTGGCGGGACCCCCCGCTGGATTCTCCGGCCCGAATGGGCCGAAGTCCCGCCCAGAAATTGCCTGTCCCGCCGGCGTAAATCAAACCTGGTATTTACCGGCAGGACCAGGCGGCGTGGGCGGGCACCGGGGTCCTGGGGGGGGCACGGGGTGATCTGACCCCGGGGGGTGCCCCCACGGTGGCCTGGCCCGCGATCGGGGCCCACCGATCCGCGGGCGGGCCTGTGCCGTGGGGGCACTCTTTCCCTTCCGCCTCCGCCACGGCCTCCACCATGGCGGAGGCGGAAGAGACTCTCCCCACGCATGCGCGTGGAAACTGTCAGCGGCCGCTGACGCTCCCGCGCATGCGCCGCATTTCCGCGCCAGCTGGCGGGGCAACAAACGCCATTTCCACCAGCTGGCGGGGCGGAAATCCCTCCGGCGTCGGCCTAGCCCCTCAATGTTGGGGTTAGGCCGCCAAAGATGCGGAGCATTACGCACCTTTGGGCCGGCGCGATGCCCGTCTGATTGGCGCCAGTCGGCGGACATCGCGCCGTTGGGGGAGAATTTTGCCCGTGGTCAGTGGGAGGGATGGGTCAGTCAGTTAAGCAATAACAACTCACATTTGACAGGTCCTCCGGGTGGGGCCCATTGGTCCCTCACCTCTGCGGCTTCCGCCAACCTCCGTGTGGGTGACCGCCCTGTCCTCAGCCACCTCAGTCACCTCCAGGGCCCATTACTCAAAGGTGGTGAGGAGTCTTACGTGTTCTTTGAGAACCGGAAGTGAGCTCAGCTTTATTTAAACCTCTTTATCTTCTTCAACAGTTGTCTTTTTCCACCTGGCTACGTTTCCGCTAACACAAACAAAATACTCTCATCCAATCCTTACTCATCACCTGACTGAGATTCTCTAGCACGCTGCACATCGCCCTGATGAGCTCCACCTTGATACAAACTTCACAAGGTTCAAATCTGTCCAAACAATGTCCCTGTCCTTGGTTATTTCATTGGTTTCCCCATGCTGTAATGAATTGATTTAAAATCTGAGAATTTATTTGTATATTCCTCCATGGCCTTGCTTGACCCTATTTCAGTAACTTCTTCCAGCTCACACCATACAGCCCACTAAGGCCAGCTCTCTATTCCAGCTCACCCCATACGGCCTCTGAGGTCAGTTCTCTATTCCAGCTCACACCATACGGCCCTTTGAAATCAGCTCTCTATTCCAGCTCACACCATACGGCCCTTTGAAATCAGCTCTCTATTCCAGCTCACACCATACGGCCCTTTGAAATCAGCTCTCTATTCCAGCTCACACCATACGGTCCTTTGAAATCAGCTCTCTATTCCAGCTCACACCATACGGACTCTGAGGTCAGCTCTCTATTCCCGCTCACCCCATACGGCCTCTGAGGTCAGCTCTCTATTCCAGCTCACAACATACGGCCCTTTGAAATCAGCTCTGTATTCCAGCTCACACCATACGGCCTCTGAGATCAGCTCCCCATTCCAGCTCACACCATACGGCCCTTTGAAATCAGCTCTCTATTCCAGCCCACACCATACGGCCTCTGAGATCAGCTCTCCATTCCAGCTCACACCATACGGCCCTTTGAAATCAGCTCTCTATTCCAGCTCACACCATACGGCCTCTGAGATCAGCTCTCCATTCCAGCTCACACCATACGGCCCTTTGAAATCAGCTCTCTATTGCAGCTCACACCATACGGCCTCTGAGATCAGCTCTCTATTCCGGCTCACACCATACAGCCCTCTGAAATCTGGGGTGGGATTCTCCGACACCCCGACGGGTCGGAGAATCGCCGGGGGCTGGCGTGAATCCCGCCCCCGCCGGTTGCCGAATGCTCCGGCACCGGAGATTCGGCGGGGGCGGGAATCGCGCCGCGCCGATTGGCGGGCCCCCCCCCCCCCGGCGATTCTCCGGCCCGGATGGGCCGAAGTCCCGCTGTTGGAATGCCTGTTCCGCCAGCGTGGATTAAACCACCTCTCTTACCGGCGGGACAAGGTGGCGCGGGTGGGCTCCGGGGTCCTGGGGGGGGCGCGGGGCGATCTGGCCCCGGGGGGTGCCCCCACGGTGGCCTGGCCCGCGATCGAGGCCCACCGATCCGCGGGCGGGCCTGTGTCGTGGGGGCACTCTTTTCCTTCAGCCTTCGCCATGGTCTCCACCATGGCGGAGGCGGAAGAGACCCCCTCCACTGCGCATGCGCGGGAATGCCGTGAGCGGCCGCTGACACTCCCACGCATGCGCCACCTGGCAATGTCATTTCCGCGCCAGCTGGCGGGGCACCAAAGGCTTTTCCCGCCAGCTGGCGGGGCGGAAATCAGTCCGGCGCGGGCCTAGCCCCTCAAGGTTAGGGCTCGGCTCCTCAAGATGCGGAGGATTCCGCACCTTTGGGGCGGCGCGATGCCGGACTGATTTGCGTTGTTTTGGGTGCCGGTCGGCGGACATCGCGCCGATTACGGAGAATTTCACCCCAGCTCTCTATTCCAGCTCATACCATACGGCCTCTGAGATCAGCTCTCTATTCCAGCTCACGACATACAGCGGTGGCATGGCAGCGTGCTGTCTGGGGTTTGCTCGGAGGGAGCGGTTTAGGTGCCGGGTTGTCCATCGGGAAGCACCCGGTAAGTCTTGCTCGCTTCCGCACTTAGTGATTCCGTGAGATCACGTCCTGAGACTCTGAGATTACCTTGCTTACCCAGGTCGCGCTTTAAAAAAACATATTTTTATTAAGGCATCTCTGGCTGTATTTCCCCCTCCCCATTAGCCGAGAGACACTGAGAGCAAGTACAGTGCCCCGCGTCAGAAATCAGCTAACCCAGTGGACTGGCAATTATATTTCAGTTTAACAAAGCTTTCCTAATTGGTGGGATTGGGAAGCAGAATTGACTTTTCAATAGTTGGTGCTCATTGGAGCCATTGTTTCCTGAAAATCCAGACAAAAATCCAGCATTGAAATCCTGACAGAAATATGTGGAAATTATTATAGTAATATTCATATGGAAGTGTAAATTTCCAGTTCGTGCCAGCAAATGGAACCAATTACAGAGTGCCTTTAGCAAGAGCTGTAGCTCTGATGTCAGTTACAGAAATAAAATCAACTGCATGTGTTAATAACATCACAGCTGCTACCTTTGATTGTAACTGTCAGTAAATATATATATTTTATGATGATTATAACATTCTATTAATAGTCCCAGAATGAGCTAAAGATTCTAGAATTGGGTGGTTAGTTTGCTTTGTCACTGTGCACAGCTAAAAATGATCTGAAAGTCATTAGCGCTTCTTGTGGGAATGAGGCATCCTTGAAGCACAGCACATCCGTTTCACTCTGGACATCCGATCAACAATAACTTCCATATCAGTCTCTGTAGCTGAATATGTTGATTGAGTTTTTTGAGGGGGTGACCAAGAAGGTAGATGAGGGCAGTGCAGTAGACGTTGTCTACATGGACTTTAGCAAAGCCTTTGACAAGGTACCGCATGGTAGGTTGTTGCAGAAGGTTAAAGCTCACGGGATCCAGGGTGAGGTTGCCAATTGGATTCAAAATTGGCTGGACGACAGAAGACAGAGGGTGGTTGTAGAGGGTTGTTTTTCAAACTGGAGGCCTGTGACCAGTGGTGTGCCTCAGGGATCGGTGCTGGGTCCACTGTTATTTGTGATTTATATTAATGATTTGGATGAGAATTTAGGAGGCATGGTTAGTAAGTTTGCAGATGACACCAAGATTGGTGGCACAGTGGATAGTGAAGAAGGTTATCTAGGATTGCAACGGGATCTCGATCAATTAGGCCAGTGGGCCGACGAATGGCAGATGGAGTTTAATTTAGATAAATGTGAGGTGATGCATTTTGGCAGATCGAATCAGGCCAGGACCTACTCAGTTAATGGTATGGCGTTGGGGAGAGTTATAGAACAAAAAGATCTAGGAGTACAGGTTCATAACTCCTTGAAGGTGGAGTCGCAGGTGGACAGGGTGGTGAAGAAGGCATTCGGCATGCTTGGTTTCGTTGGTCAGAACATTGAATACAGGAGTTGGGACGTCTTGTTGAAGTTGTACAAGACATTGGTACGGCCACACTTGGAATACTGTGTGCAGTTCTGGTCACCCTATTATAGAAAGGATATTATTAAACTAGAAAGAGTGCAGAAAAGATTTACTAGGATGTTGCCAGGACTTGATGGTTTGAGTTATAAGGAGAGGCTGGATAGACTGGGACTTTTTTCCCTGGAGCGTAGGAGGCTTAGGGGTGATCTTATAGAGGTCTATAAAATAATGAGGGACATAGATAAGGTAGATAGTCAACATCTTTTCCCAAAGGTAGGGGAGTCTAAAACTAGAGGGCATAGGTTTATGGTGAGAGGGGAGAGTTTCAGAAGGGCCCAGAGGGGCAATTTCTTCACTCAGAGGGTAGTGAGTGTCTGGAATGGGCTGCCAGAGGTAGTAGTAGAGGCGGGTACAATTGTGTCTTTTAAAAAGCATTTAGATAGTTACATGGGTAAGATGGGTATAGAGGGTTATGGGCCAAGTGCGGGCAACTGGGACTAGCTTAATGGTAAAAACTGGGCGGCATGGACTGGTTGGGCCGAAGGGCCTGTTTCCATGCTGTAAACTTCTATGATTCTATGTGTCCCAAGTACTGTGTGTCGCTGGCCTGGTGATATATATGCAGCAGTCCAGACTCCTTCCAGTGCAGGGTCTTCGGGGGAAGTGAAGTAATGTCATCTTTTTATGGCACTAGCTGCCATAAACCAGATAAATTTAAAGTCACATTGAGAAGCTAGGGAGAAGGAGTCGGGTGTTAAAGTTGGTCGGAGTGGGATCGGGGTGGGGGGGGGGGGGGGGGTGGGGAGGAGATGGGTAGAATGGTCAGTGCGGGATTGGGGGTGGGGGGTGGGGGGGGGGGGCAGATGTGTAGAAACGGGAGATATCCGGAGCTCAGGAGGACAACTGCGGGGTTAATCGTTGGGGGTGGGGGGGGGGGGTCAGGAGGTATTCCAGGTGTTTTGAGTAGTCACAGGAGGTGGGGTGAGGTGGGGGTGGGGTGAGGTTGGGCTTTCGGGGGGGGGGCGGGTGCAGGGTTTCAGTTTTTTAGTTATCCATAAATTAGAAGTAGTTAGAATTCATTAAACTTTCCCAGGATAATTCTTCTACTGAGAGAGTCAGAAACCATCCAAAGTGTCTGATTTAAATCAGAGTATCAGATGGTCCGAGGTGCTGCCCATAGGAAATGTTAACGTCCCGGGCAATTCCCATGCTCTCCTTGGCATGGGGTCATCTGCTGGCTGTTCTCCAGTGCATCTTCTGGCGTATCTCAGGGCATCGCCCTGCCCCGGCGCCAAAGCTCCGTTCCACGGAGCTGAAGGGAAAAAGAAGAGGAGAGACTGGTCCTGGTCAGCGGAGCAGCTGCAAGTGGAGGAGGAGTGGGGATCGCAACAAGAAACTGCCTGAAAGTCTGAGCACTTCAAAAAACAAAATAATTTTTTTTATTCACCTTTTATTTCCCCCTCTCCTGAAAATTAAAAAACGTTTTTCAAAAAAAAACTCTCTAAAAAAAGATTTTTTAAATTCCTTTTTATAAAAAAAAAAAATTGTTTTTAAAAGGTTTTTTTTTCTTTGGGGGAAAAAAAAGAATCTCTTTCTCGCACCAAACCCAGGGGAAAAAAGAGAAAGGCACATAACAGGAATAGTAATAAATTGGGGCGACGGCGAGATGCAAGGAGCGGCAGCGAAGGCGAAGGAAAAAAGCAGGTGCTGTGGCCGCGCAGGTAGACGACCCCACAGGGCGAGGTGGAGGTTCAGGCGAACCAGGAGGCGGAAAAGCTGGCGAGCCGAGCAGCGGAGCAGGAACAGGACGCAGCGACCACCCCCCCCCCCACACACACCCACACACAGGTGGAGGAATGGAGAAGCGTGCTGAAAACGGAAATAAACACCATAAATGAGGAGATAAACGACATGAGGGAGGCACTCAGGACGAAGCTCCACACGATGATGAAGGAGATGCTGGCGGAGACAAGGGACAAAATGCAGCGAACCTGGAAAGGAAGCTGGAGGTGCAGGAGAAAACGATTCAGGAGTTGGAGAGGGCCGACTCAGACCAGAGCGACAGGATGGTAACTCAGGAAACCGAGGTGAAAAGGCTGGTAATGACCCAGGGGAGCCTAAGAGGGAAAGTGAAGGACCAGGAAAATAGGTCCAGACGCAGAATGTTAAAATAGTGGGTCTGCCAGAGGGGATGGAGGGCAGAGACCTAATAGGCAACGTCACCCAAATGCTGGGCAAGCTAGTGGGAAGGGAGAAATTTCCAAACCCCCCAGAAATCGACAGGGTGCACAGGTCGCTCCGACCCAGGCCCAAAGCCGGGGAGTAGCCCAGAGCGATTATCATGAAGCTACACAGGTTCCAAGACAGGGAAAAAATCCTAAAGTGGGCCCGGCAGACGAAATCGAACATGTGAGAAGGGAAGATCATAAGGGTGCACCAGGACATTGGGGCAGACCTGGGCAAAAGAAGGGCTGAATTCAACAGGGCCAAATCAGCACTCTACAAAAGTAATGTGAAATTTGGGATGTTATTCCCGGCCAAACTCTGGGTAACATTTGAGGGGAAGGAGCTGTTTTTTAACACCCCAGCGGCAGCGGAGGGATTTGTTAGAGCGAACAAACTGGGGGAGGGACAGCCGCAACGGCCATCATGAAAGTGACGGGGATGGAAAAGAAAGGAAAAATCGGAACAAAGAGCGGAGGGCAGACCGCAAACAGAGACAATACGATCACGAACTGTACACCCGTGTTGGGTGCACTGTGCGGGACTGTGCTAACACGTTCCCAGGCTCGTACCATCTCTCAATGCAATGGGGGGGAGCGGAGCAAGGTGAATGAGGGTGAGAAAGGTGGACAGGAGGGCGAGACAAGGGCTAGCAAAAGGAAGGTAAAACAGGACCAGAGCAGGGAAAGTGCTGGGAGGGGGGCCACCGTGCTAGTGGGGACGGCCAACACGGGAGGACAGGAAAAAAGGAGGGCCGCAGCGCGTTTCTCAGGGGAGAGGAAGGTCCCTGGCACAAAGAAAGGGGGGGGAAACAGGGCAGAAGGGGGGAAGAACACAGGAGAGGGGACAGAGGGACAGGGACTATGGGGGGGGGGGAGGAGTCGGGGGGAGAGCACAGAACAGAAGAGAAGCAAAGGGAAGGGTGAAGTAGATAAGCAGCACGAACACAGGCCTCGGCGGGCATGGAGCAGGGCGAGGAACCAAGGTAGCGCCACAAACAGCCACTCAAGAGGGCTGCAGGGCGGAGGGAGACCCTGGAGTGCAGACGCGCAGCCACATGGCGTACACACAGCTGGCGGCCATTGTGTGCCCCCTGGACAAAAGGAAACCCCGGAGCCCTGGGGCCCGACCTCATGGCGAGAGTGGCAACCGTGGCCATTTGGGACGGCCCCCTTTCGAAGGGAAACTCCGGAGTGCAGGGGCGCATCCACCAGGTAAGTATGGGTGATCCCACAGAACCGGGGGTCGAAAACCCCCCATCAGGATTGTTACCTGGAATGTAAGGGGATTCAACGGCCGGTGAAAAGATCCAGAGTCTTCAGCCACCTAAAAAGCCTAAAAGCAGACAATCTACCTACAAGCGATGCACCTGAGGGAGAAGGACTGACGGTTGGTAAGGATGGGCTGGGTGGGACAGACATACCACTCATGCTACAGGACGAGGGCTAGGGGGGGTGGCAATATTAATTAGCAAGAGGACGAGGTTTACGGAAACCAAGACAGTTACGGACCCAGGGGGACGGTCCGTCATGGTCAGCGGTGTCCTGGAAGGGGCACCGCACCGGTCGTACTGGTAAATGTGTACGCTCCCAACTGGGCAACATAGAATTCATAAAGAAGACCATAGCAGAAATCCCCGACCTTGACACACACCGACTGATCATGGGGGGCGATTTCAACTGTGTACAGGACCCACTGACCGACTGATCAAACCCCAGAGCAGGGAAAAAGACTGGCATGGCTAGGGAACTAGGAGCATTTATGGAGCAGATGGGGGCGGTGGACCCATGGAGGTTCCTGCACCCGGGAGAGAAGGAATTTTCATACTTCTCAAAAGTACACAAGGTATACACCCGTATCGACTTCTTTGCAGTGGGGAAATCGGTGCTTCCAGGGATCACGACAACGGAGTACTCCGCGATCGTTATCTCTGACCACGCTCCACACTATATGGATGCGAGGCTGGAGACAGGCCAGGCCCAGCGCCCCACATGGAGGCTGGACATGGACCTCCTGGCCGACAAGGCCTTCTGTCAAAAAATATCGCGGGCCATAGGCGACTACGTCAGTAACAACCAAAACGGGGAGGTCGCCCCCTCCATGTCCTGGGAAGCACTGCAGGCCGTGATTAGAGAAGAGACCATAGCCTACAAGGCAAGCAGAGATAGGGAAGAGAGGGTGGCCAGGCAACATTTGGTGGACTCCATCCGGGAAGTCAACAGAAAATATTCTGAGGCCCCGACTGTAGAGCTGCTGGTGGAGAGGAAAAAGCTGCAAATGGACTTTAACTTGCTATCCACTAGGAAAGCAGTGTACCAACTCCGCCAGACACGGGGCCCTTTTACGAACACGGAGACAAGGTTGTCCGCCTATTGGCTCACCAGCTGAGAAAGCAGGCAGCCACAAGGGAAATAGCGCAGGTAAAGGATAGCAGAGGCAGACTGGTAACAGAACCACAGGAGGTCAATCGGGCATTTGAGACCTTCTACCGGGGACTGTACGCCTCCGAGCCCCCCAACGGGGACGCGGGGATGAAACAGTTCCTAGACGGACTGGAACTACCAGTTGTGGGGGACGACAGAGGGGGGGAGCTGGAATACCAACAGACCTGGGAGAAATCATGGAGAGCATCAGCTCCATGCAGGCGGGGAAGGCACCGGGACCCGACGGGTTCCCGGTTGACTTCTACAAAAGATTCGCACCAGTCCTGGCCCCACACTTAAGGGACATGTTCGCGGACTCACTGGCAAGGGGCACCCTGCACCCCCCACGCTAGCGCAGGCCACAATTTCATTGATACCCAAAAAAGATAAAGACCTGACGGAATGCGGATCATACAGACCCATTTCACTGCTGAACGTGGATGCGAAAATACTCGCAAAGGTCCTGGCCAAAAGACTGGAGGGCTGTGTACCAGAGGTGGTCGCAGTGGACCAAACCGGCTTTGCCAAGGTAGGCAGCTCACAGCGAACATCAGGCGGCTGCTGAACGTAATGATTCAGAAGTGATCGTCTCCCTGGACGCAGAAAAGGCCTTCGACAGAGTTGAATGGAAATACCTCCTCAAGGTACTGGAATGGTTTGGGCTTGGAGCGGGGTTCACTGCCTGGGTGAGTCTCCTGTATAACGCTCCCAAAGCGAGTGTCTGAACTAACACCACCAGCTCTGAATACTTCCAGCTGCAGAGAGGAACAAGACAGGGCTGCCCCCTGTCCCCACTCTTGTTTGCGCTAGCGATCGAACCCCTGGTGATAGCCCTGCAGGACGCAAAAAGCTGGAAGGGAATCCAGAGAGGAGACAGAGAGCACAGTTTCACTCTATGCAGATGACCTGCTCCTCTATGTCTCGAAGCCACAGGAGGGACTGAAGGCAATACTACAAATACTGAAAGAGTTTGGAACCTTCTCGGGCTACAAACTTAACCTGGGCAAAAGCGAGGCATTCCCTGTGAACCCAAACGTAGGAGGGAGAGAGCTGGAGGGGCTGCCGTTCAAAACAGCCCAGAACAGATTCCGCTACCTGGGGATCCAGATAGCCAGAGACTGGGCACCGATCCACAAGTGGAACCTGACCAGCCTGGTGGAGGAAGTAAGAAGAGACCTTCAAAGGTGGGACTCACTGCCACTCTCCCTGGCGGGGAGAGTGTAGACGATCAAGGTGAACGTACTGCCAAGGTTCCTCTTCTTGTTTAGATCCATTCCAATCTTCATCCCCGAGGCCTTTTTCCAAAACGTAGACAGTCTAATCATGGCGTTTGTGTGTGGGGGGGGGGGGGGTAAGAACCCGAGAATTCCCAAACTGACACTGCAAAGAAGAAAAATCAAAGGGGGTTTGGCCGTACCAAATCTACAATACTACCACTGGGCAGCAACGGCAGAAAGAGTGAGGAGATGGGTACAAGAACCCGACACAGATTGGGTACAAATGGAGGAGGCATCCAGTAAAGGAACGGCCCACCGGGCCCTGGCTACAGCAGCACTCCCATCCCCCTCAACAAGATACACAACAAGCCCAGTGGTAGCGGCCACGCTGAGAACGTGGACCCAGCTAAGACAACACTCCGGGATAGCCAAAATGTCCCCCGCCATGCTGGATACCACCTCCAAAAGATGGCGTCGGGACAGGGACACATTGACGGTCGGGGACTTCTACTTAGGGCACAGACTGGTGACACTAGAGGAACAGACGAGGAAGTGGAGGCTAGCAAAAGGACAGGAAATGAAACACTTCCTCCGCAAAGAGACAGTTGGGTCCCCAGGGCCCAGAATCCACACTACTAGAGGACCTGATAGGCACAACCAACGAGAAGGGGGGGCTATGTGGGAAAATATACGGACAGCTACTGGACAGAGCCCAGACTCCACTGGACAAGACAAAAATGGGAGGACGAACTGGGGACAGAGGTAGGGTGGGGACTCTGTAGCGAAGCACTGAGCAGGGTGAACTCCACCTCCTCCTGCGCAAGGCTGAGCCTAATGCAGCTCAAAGTGGTGCACAGAGCGCACCTGACCAGAACCTGAATGAGCAGGTTCTTCCTGGAGGTGGAGGACAAATGTGAACGGTGTCAGAGGGGCCCGGCCAACCACACCCACATGTTTTGGGCTTGCCCCAAGCTTGCTGGGTTCTGGACAGGCTTCTCCGAGGCAATATCCAAGGTTGTGGGGGTGAAGCCATGCCCAATAGTGGCAATCTTCGAGGTATCGGAGCAGCCAGAGTTACACATGGGGAAGGGGGCCAACGCCCTCGCTTTCACTTCCCTAATCGCATGCCAGAGAATCCTGCTCGGCTGGCGATCGGCAGCACCACCCAAAGCTGCAGACTGGCTCGCTGACCTTTCAGAATTTCTCCACCTGGAGAAGATTAAGTATGCCACCCGAGGTTCATCTGTTGATACTAAAGGGGCTGTAGGACAAGTTGCGTTTGGTGTGGGATTTTCAGCTTCATAGTTAGGCTTGAATCAGTCAAAACTGATGAAATAATAGGCTAACGTCTTTTTTATTAGGTTCTGATATAAAACACATTTGGAACAGAATCAATCAATTTCCAAGTGGGTCCACCTCCAGAACAGAAGTTTTCACAATTGGACGAAATTGTTTCTGAGATAGCAGTTGTGAGGAAATGTTGCACTGGTGCTCTCTGAATGCCCTTCTGGGCTTTGCACTGAGACACTTAGTTGGAAACAGAATAGAGCAAGTTTTGCCCAAATCTAACTTGCAGATGTTTGATGCTAATAGTGCAATAAAAACAAGAAAAGGGTTCCCTTCCCTAGGATTAATATCTATCCAATGTCATGAGCACAGGAAACACCGAGAAACAGAAGTAATCGAACAATAAACACATCAAATGTATTTTTCTCAGAAGATTTTTCAAAACTTAATTTGTGTCAATATGAAAGCAAATGGGAAAATGTTAATGTGATTTCTTTGCACAGTAAAGATTAGTTTTCTGTATGATAAATCATGTCAGAAATAATGGGCGGGATTCTCCGACCCCCCCACCGGATCAGAGAATCCCTGGGGGCTGCATGAATCCCGCCCCGTCGCTCCGACGCCGGCTGCTGTATTATCCGGCGCCGGTTTTCGGGCGGGGGCCCTTGGCAGCGGCCCCCCCGGCAATTCTCCGGGCCCCGATGGGCCGAGTGGCCGTCATTTCCTGGCCAGTCCCACCGCCATGAAATGGACATGGTCCATCACGGCGGGACCTGGCTTGTTGGCCATCTAGCGGGGTCCTCGGGGAGGGGCGGGGGGCGGGGGATCTAGCCCTGGGCGGGGCCCCCACAGTGGCCTGGCCCGCGATCGGGGCCCACCGATCTGCGGGCGGGCCTGTGCCGCGGAACCACACCAGCAGTCCTGCGCATGCACCAACTCGCGCCGGCCCTTCGCCGCCGGTTGGCGCGGCGCCAACCCCTCCGGTGCCAGCCTAGCCCCCGGAGGTGCGGAGGATTCCGCAACTGCCGGGCAGCCTGACGCCGGCGTGGTTCGTGCCGCTCTTGGCGCCAGCGTCGGGCCATCCGGCCAGTTGCGGGGGAATCCCGCCCAATGTGTTGCAGTGTCATAAATATGTACTTCATATGCAGGAGGGTTATTAATGTCAGATTGTGGGCCAATTGGATTACAAGGCTTGGAAGAATTTGAAATCCACAAATTTCACCGTGAATTTTATACAACAGACTTTTTCACAATTGGAGAATCATGTTTGATCCTTTTTTTCTCCGGCTAAGAAGGCAGATTACAAATTAAATAAAAATAATCTTTATTGTCACAAGTTGGCTTACATTAACATTGCAATGAAGTTACTGTGAAAAGCCCCCAGTCGCCACATTCCAGCGCCTGTTCGGGTACACGGAGGGAGAATTCAGAATGTCCAATTCACCTAACAGCACATCTTTCAGGACTTGTGGGAGTAAACCGGAGCACCAGGAGGAAACCCACGCAGACACAGGGAGAACGCACAGACAGTGGCCCAAGCCAGGAATCGAACCTGGGACTCTGGTGCTGTGAAGCAACAGTGTTAACCGCTGTGCTACCGTGCCACCCATAATGGAAGAAGTGCAGCTCACTGCCTGCGAATTACATCAGTTCAAAGACATTTGTGTTTCCATTCGGAGCCTCCTTGATGAACAACCCAGAAACCTTCTGTATGAAAGAACAGCTATGTCATGAGCAATGTTTTCCCCTGCTCCCCTGAAGCTAACTGTTGCTAGGAATCAGCTCCAAAGGCACCCAGAGCCTCCTCATACCTTTCCTCAGATGGCCATACTTTAATTCTGAGAGTGCCAAGAGGCTAGTCATCTGTGGATGGCCTCACAACTGAGCCATAATCCTGTTGTTGCCTGACACCCCAGGAATAGGCGCCGTGGCATGGCTATTCCTCTCCCTCACCCAGGAATGCTAAGGCAAATTGTTAACGCTCAGCTAAAATCAGCCAACTTAAGTGAGATAAGAAGTTGAAGCTTCCAGTCCCTATGCCTTGGTGCTGGATCAGGGTATACCTTTATCCAATAAGCCATGAGGGAAACCCAAGCAGATATGCTTAACGGGACAAGCGATATAGAATACAGTAAACATAAGCTGCAGTTACATAATTTAATTAAATTGGGACTTTGGAACTCATGAGTGATCAGGTCTGCCTGACTCATAAAAGCTATACTAAAACTAATTTTATCCCACAGTACTTTATGCTCTTTTGGTGTTATGTTGTTTCTTGTTGCCAGGGTGACACATTAAACACAAAATATCAGGTGGATCTTGGAGATGGTTTTAAGGCTATTTATGTAAACCTCACACTGATGGACGAACCAATTCAACACAGATATGAGAAACCAGGAATCTACCGTGTCTCTGTGAAAGCGGAAAACATTGCAGGGTCTGACGAAGCCATGGTTTACATTCAGGTGAACTGTAAGTTGCTGCAGCTCAGAAGTATCTGAATCCAATAAAATGTTTGTTGATATTATTCCACCAGGGAGGTTTGGAGGTGGATTTCTGAATGAAATGAAAATCGCTTATTGTCATAAGTAGGCTTCAAATGAAGTTACTGTGAAAAGCCCCCAGTCGCCATATTGCAGCACCTGTTTGGGGAGGCTGGTATGGGAATTGAACCGGCGCGCGCTGCTGGTCTTGGTCTGCTTTACAAGCCAGCTATTTAGCCCACTGTGCTAAACCAGCCCCATAATGAACCGTGGCAATTTCCCCACATATTAGCGTGTTTGTTTGTTGCAGAATAGTTTTGCAGAGGCTTGACCTTAAAGTACAAAGAAAATAACTCATCAAGTTAAATTTGCAGTCTTCCATTTGCTGGAGTTGAAACCTTCATATTCAGCAGGGAGGTGTTTGCTTCTCTGTACGTGCATGCCTATATCCATGCTTTGTGTAAAAGAAAAATTGGCAACCTGCCATAATTCTTCAGAGGAAACTAAAAAGACAAAATCCCAATTGAGTGGATTTGGCTGTAGTATAACAGGGACAGATGATGATGGGGCTATTTTCCCTAGTTTGATTTCATTGTGTTATTTTAACCTTGTTCGTGCTGCTCCTGAGAGCATTTGCCTCACAGCTTTTAATGTAGCATTGAAAAACAGAAAAGAGATCATCTGGAGCCAGGGTTATCATCAGATAGATGTGGGGATTGAGAATTTACATTGTTGTGGATGCACTTACATAATGGGATAGAATTTCCACAGGGGTTCCCCAAAACACTGCCAAAGAAAAAGAGAAGGCTTGATACGCAGAGGGCATATGATTGGTTAAAGTTGGAAATGGAAAATTAGCGTTGGTTAAGGCACACTGGTGCAAAGAATGCATGGGATTTTATGTCAAGGTTACTTAATGTGCAACATGGGAAAGTGTTACACTTCCCAAGTGCATCAAGAATTTTCAGAACGTCTTTTTTAGTGTTTATGCAACTGTAAAAGATGTAATTGGAAAGTTGAAAAAGTAATGCAGAACCCAAACTTTTAAGTGTAATTAACTGAAGTATTGGATGAATGCATTTTAAGGTAAAGTCTTGTAGCGACTGATTAATTGGGCAGCATTGTGTACAGATGTTTTACTAATACAATTGCACTTGGCCTCCTCAGCACCTCTCCAGGTTGTGTATCTGGAGGCACTGCCAGTCATTCGCAGGAATCAGCAAGTGAATCTGACAGCATTAGTGCAGCCCAGCAACTCCAACCTCACAGTCTTCCAGTGGTGGCTGGGAGACAGCCTTGAGGTGGGTGTCATCTTATACACATCCAGATGATAAAATAAGGAAGTACTGTTTAAAATAAGAGGAGATGACATATTCCATGTTTTTGAACCATTTTTTGCAGCCTCGTCTTACCCTGGAAAACAGTCTCATAACCAGCTTTAGTGAGAACGGTCCGGTTAAAGTCACAGTCCAGGCCTCTTGTGGTAGTTCCATGGTTCAGGATTCAAAGGTGGTGAGGATATTTGGTAAGAAATCTGAAGTATTTCTTTGAAGCGTGGGGCTGTATCTTCATCTAGACAATTCTAGGGGAGGCGGTGGCATAGTGGTATTGTCAGTGGATGAGTAATCCAGAGATCGAGGGTAATGCTCTGGGATTCAGGTTTCAAATCCCACCATGGCAGATGATGCAATTTGAATTCAATAAAATTCTGGAGTCTAATGATGACCGTGAAGCCATTGTCTATTCTCATAAAAACCCATCTGGTTCACGTATGTCCTTTAGGGAAGGAAATCGGTCATCCTTACCTGATCTGGTCCACATGTGACTCCAGACATACATCAATGTGGTTGACTCTGAAATAGCCTAGCAAGCCACTCAGTTCAAGGACAATAAATGCTGGCCAGCCAGCGCCGCCCACTTCCCATGAAGAAATTTTAAAACTGTCCACATGATATATTACTGTGAATAATTGGTAAACTTTTGAGTGAAGGTCTTTTGTAATACTGTATAATGCCTGCCCATTCATCAGATGACACATGTAGATAGGACATGTTATTGTCTTGTTGGTTCAGCGATTTGCAAGCCATGGTGTAAAGAAATTAGTTGTTAAAGGATATCTGCCAGGACTTCCCTCTGGATGGAGTTCTGCCAGGACTGGACTTTCAGCAGTCCCTTCTGATCCCCCCCCCAAACTTGATATGTTTCCGTGGATTAGGAATCAGTCAGTATGTAAAGCAGGTTCCTGGTTGGGTTCCCACCATCAACAGAGATCCTGTCAGTGCGAGAGTGGAAAATCCGAGCATTAAAATAAGGAGCCAGGGATCTTAAAAGGGCAGAAACACCAGAATAACGACAGCTGTCCCATGAACGTCTCTTTTCAGATAGGAACCTTCAGGGCCTAAGTGTCTGACACCACATGAAAGAAGAAGAGGATGCTATAAGGCTTTCTTCTCCATGAGGAGATTTCAAGGCTTTTGCTGCTGCTTTCTAGGGTCCACCACTATCTTGTATGTAGCAGCCCCAAAAAGTGGCTATCAATGAAGTGGACAGAATGCAAATCCTTCTGGTACCTAGCCCATTCATCCTCTCTGCCATAGCATGTGTTAGATGTGGGGATGGAGAGCCAGCAGTGGTCCTGCTCAAGGACGTCCAGTTGGGCTGGTGATGTGTGGTAAGCACCATCTACCAAAATTACTTACACTCTCTGCCATCATCCTGCCTAATTTCAGATGCAATTGCAGAGGAATTTGCTCCTAGCTGCTGTTTGCCCAAAATAACACTTATTTCAAAATTTGCCCGTCAATTTGGGCCTCTGGAAGAATTAAGAGTTGTGGAAGTTGATTACAACTTTTTCCAAAACGTTTTTCACCTTAGTTCATAAATTCACTGAACCTGAGATCCCGATGGGACACTGCAATCAAAGCCAATGTGGGTTAGGGAATCGGCATTGCAGTGCTGGAGCCCTGACCCAACATGCATCCCCTCGGAGCATGGAACCCGTGGATCAGTAAATATGTTCTGCATTGTCAGTAGGAAAACTGTCCTATGAGTCATGCAGTTAATCTTGAATAAAATATAATATAACAATATATTAGAATTCTGAAGTTGTGTCCCAGAAAAACTATTTAAAGGGACTACATCACAGCAAGTTTCTAGATTACAAAGGAGGCACAAGCTGAATAAACCAATGCACATTCTCATTGTTAATGGGTGGAAGCTATGGGGAGTGCAGACACAAATTCCTTTTGTACAGGTGAGTGAGAAAGACCTTATACTTGGAGCATGTTTTAGGAAAATTGGCTCCTAAGTGATGCAAATTGTTGAAATGAATAATTGCATTAATTGAGCATCATGTCATCATAGCAGAATGGCCGTTGGTTCTTCACCAAACACAAAATTTACCAAAATCATTTTCAAGGAGAGAATAGTTTGAATAAATGTGTCATCAACCTTTACTACAGTTCTAGTACAAATGCATTGATGTTTCAGATCAGTTGGAAGTCGTACCTCTTGAATTTTCTCAGAACATCGACAGTTACAATCCTAATGTACCAGAATGGAGGGAAGATATTGGACAAGTTATATCGCGGATTTTAGCAGAGGTATTTGCTACTGAATCACTTACCGCCACCAGAAATCACACGCTTGGAATATTTCATGATTGTGTGATAAAGATTGCAGATTGGCATGTTGAAAATCTAACTCACAATCAGGAAATTAAAATTTCCATCGAAACGGTTAAACATCTGCCTAGTTATTTTGCATGGTTTGAGTCTATCTTCAATTGTCATTATCAAAGTCAGTGCAAGTGCCTTAAGGACTAGGTAGATGCATTTTTTTGTCTCACAGTGCATTGACTGAGAATATAGCAAGAATAGATCTTACAGTCTCTGCAGTTAGACAAGGTCACAGAATTAGAGTTTGCAACACAGTAGGACATCTAGCCATTGCACTGGTGATTTGAAATAGCTATTTACGAAATTCCATTCCTTCGCTCTCTTCCCACATATTTTCAAGTTTTCCTGTTTAAAGATGCATTTTCAATTTGTAGTTGCTCCAGACTTGCATCATTTTCCTGCACGTTAATTCAGAATTCCCATTTGACTATTTGAACAAAGATGGTGTTTCATTCAGTCAGGCTTCTCAGATGACATTGCTGAAAAGACATTTTGTAGAAGCTTTATGTCTTGCACTTGACAAGACAATCACAAGAATACCAATGTCAGGGGAAACAACTTTATACTGTATGAGAAGAAAGTGCTGATTGGTGGGCAGGTGGACACTGATTGGTGGAAGTGTTGCCATGGAGAATGCACCAGTTAATGGTTACCGAGAGTTAACTGCCAATCATTGTTTGAAAATTTAAACCAGGCAGCTTGACCCTGATTTGGGCATTTTCTTGAGGAATAAACCAGCGAATGCTTTCACTGAAATAGGTGCAAGAACAGGGTCCTGTGTATTAACATATGTAGCTTCCAGTACATGCAAATGCAGCACACTGCAAGCCCAACTGATGGTCTTAATTTGGTTGATATTATAAATTCTTAGCAGACTGAGGATTATTTAGCAAATGTTGTCCAGTCGTGGAATCAGATCTAATGTTGGACACTGTGTTTTGCATTTTGCAAGCGTGGGCTGGTTGGGTAGGGACTGAAACTTGTCCATTGTTAACAGCAGAAGGGACATGCTGTTTGATACGATCCTCCAATCTCCCCTTCACCAGCTTGTTTACATTGGCACCCTTCTCTCCTTCACCTGCTTGTTCACACTGGCACCCTTCTCACTTCCTAATTCATACTGATAGTCTTCTCACCATTCTGAATTCACAAAGGCTACCTATTCATTAGCACTCCTGGCTCCTACACAGTACTGCTATAACCTGGGCTGTGAAGTTCAATTCTATAAGCCACTGATGCTGGCATAAGGGAAGCCTGAGACTCTCGTGTGCCATGGTTTTTCTGACCATTTGTCACCACTATTAGGTTGGCCTGTGTACAGGGATTGTGCCACGATGCATGCATGCACTGGAATTGTGTAAAGTGATCAGATGATAATGCCAAACCGCTTCTAATGCTGATTTGGTTCATGTTAAGACCATAAGACATAGGAGCGGAAGTAAGGCCATTCGGCCCATCGAGTCCACTCCACCATTCAATCATGGCTCATTTCAACTCCATTTACCCTCTCTCTCTCCATAGCCCTTAATTCCTCGAGAAATCAAGAATTTATCAACTTCTGTCTTAAAGACACTCAACGTCCCGGCCTCCACCGCCCTCTGTGGCAATGAATTCCACAGATCCACCACTCTCTGGCTGAAGAAATTTCTCCTCATCTCTGTTCTAAAGTGACTCCCTTTTATTCTAAGGCTGTGCCACCGGGTCCTAGTCTCCCCTGCTAATGGAAACAACTTCCCTACGTCCACCCTATCTAAGCCATTCATTATCATGTAAGTTTCTATTAGATCTCCCCTCAACTTCCTAAACTCCACTGAATATGATGCCAGGATCCTCAGACGTTCATCGTATGTTAGGCCTACCATTCCTGGGATCATCCGTGTGAATCTCCGCTGGACCCGCTCCAGTGCCAGTATGTCCTTCCTGAGGTGTGGGGCCCAGAATTGCTCACAGTATTCTAAATGGGGCCTAACTAATGCTTTATAAAGCTTCAGAAGTACATCCCTGCATTTATATTCCAAGCCTCTTGAGATAAATGACAACGTTGCATTTGCTTTCTTAATTACGGACTCAACCTGCAAGTTTGCCTTTAGAGAATCCTGGACTAGGACTCCTAAGTCCCTTTGCACTTCAGCATTATGAATTTTGTCACCGTTTAGAAAATAGTCCATGCCTCTATTCTTTTTTCCAAAGTGCAAGACCTCGCACTTGCCCACGTTGAATTTCATCAGCCATTTCTTGGACCACTCTCCTAAACTGTCTAAATCTTTCTGCAGCCTCCCCACCTCCTCGATATTACCTGCCCCTCCACCTATCTTTGTATCATCGGCGATTTCCTGCAATTTCCAATTATATGGGTCCTGATAACATCTTCTCTTAATCATTCCTAGTTAAACATGCATTCAACTGCACAAAGGAACACACTCCCCACTACTCCCCTCCCCAAACCAACCTGACTATGGGCATTTAAAGGGTGAACCATGCAACCTTCAGATTAGGTGCTTTTGACATATTATGCTGGTTCAGAATTAGTAGAAATACTGTGTTGTTTGTTATTGGAGGGGTTTTGCAAACTTGGATTTACAAAGGAGTGGTGCTGGATTTTGCCATCAAGGTCAGAGGAGTTAGAAGGCCTTTCAGGAGTAAACTAGCTTCATAATGGAAGCTGTAGTTGCTGTAGTTGCAGAATGTCTTGAGCTGCAGCAAGGAAATGGAGCACAAACAACAGAGAGAGGAACTTGTGTGTAGAGAGAGGAGAAAGAGGCCTATCATTAGAAGACCTTGTTACCATGGAAGGCTGATCACTCGGATCACTCATCTGAATGTCATTAGTAACAGATTGCAGTTGACTATAAAGGTGAGACTTTTTCCCTTTTTATTATATTTTTCTTTTAATTTGGACTGGTACTTATCACACTGATAGGGGTGGCTTTGTAACTGAGCACTACTATGAGTATTGTATTTACGACAGGGACTTGCACATGCCTTTCATGAATAATATTCCTCAGGTGTGCTTTCGAGTTAAGGAATACGAATTTCAGGATGTACAACACTGGGGCTGTAGGAGAACTATCCTTCTTTCTTTTTTATATATACAGTTATAATAGTTGAGTACATCTTATCGTCTCCTTCGTTCTTGCCCTGATAAATGTGATTGGCCCACTGGGTAGGCAGCATGGTGGCGCAGTGGGTTAGCCCTGTAGTCTCACGGCGCCGACCTCCCAGGTTCGATCCCGGCTCTGGGTCACTGCCCGTGTGGAGTTTGCACATTCTCCCCATGTTTGTGTGGGTTTCACCCCTGCAACCCAAAGATGTGCAGGTTAGGTGGATTGGCCACGCTAAATTGCCCCTTAATTGGGAAAAAAAGAATTGGGTACTCTAAATTTAAAAACTTTGCATGCAAGCAACAAGGTGTTGCAGCACTGGGATTTGAATTGGGTACACTAAATTTATTTTTAAAAAATGATTGGCCCACTGCTGGGTGGTGTGTGTGTGACCTTTATCTCAATAGGCGAGGTTAGGTTGGAGAAAGGATGACTTATTCTCTTCCTCCTTACATTGCATTTCGCTTCTTTTTTGAAGAGAAAAGCTCCGTGGTATAGTTCTGGAAGGTATGTTGACAAGTCCAACTAGGCCTCACATTTGGTGAGGGAAACCCCCTGAGAGTTTTTTTTTAAAAAAAATATTTTTATTGGAGTATTTGTGAAATTTAATAACAAAAACAGAAAAAGAACAATCAGTGTCAAACATTAATAGTGCAAAAATAGATAATTCCCCGAACGGCTCTGTCTTCGCAGACCATCGAGAATAACAAAAAACAAACAAGCACAACCCCCCCCCCCCCCCCACCTCGGAAAGCTGCCACTGCCGACATTTTAAATTAAATATCCCCAAGAGAGTCGACGAACGACTGCCACCTCTGGGAGAACCCTAACATTGATCCTCTTAAGGCAAACTTTATTTTCTCGAGGCTAAGCAACCTAGCCATGTCACTAACCCAGGTCTCTACACTCGGGGGCTTCGAGTCCCTCCACATTAACAAGATCCATCTCCAGGCTACCAGGGAGGCAAAGGCCAGAACGTCGGCCTCTTTCACTCCCTGAACTCCCGGGTCTTCTGACACCCCAAAGATCACCACCTCTGGACTCGGCACCACCCGTGTTCCTAGCACCTTGGACCTTGCCCTGGCAAACCCCTAAACCTCCTGAGAGTTTATGGTTTAGGATGGATTGCTTTATGGTTGGGGATAGTTCTTCAGTGTTTGTTTTATTTTAGGTTTAAAGAATCTTTAGTTGCTAACTGGTGTTTCTGTAGGGGCAGCAGGTGGGTATCTCAAGGAGAGGAATTCCAGAGCTAGCAACTCATCCAAAACTCAACCGTCTGTGGTTTTGTAGCAGAGCAATGTTGTCATTCATTACTAACTTAACTTAATCAACCTCGCAAAAATAATTCACACGATTTTCCTTCCTACCTTCACAAGGTTTTGCTTCCTACCTTCATTTTCTTAAGTATTTGTGGATGCAAATTAGTCGTATATAAGTATTCCAGCTTCTTTTAGTAGTCATTTCCTGTCCCTTTCAATGACATCTCATTAACATTCAGAAGAATCAGTGTGAGACGTTTTCAAATATTTTGCCCAATGTAACAATCATTATCTTTGCAGACAACAGGCATGCCTGTGGAATTACTTTTAACAGTGGTCAGAGTGGGTCTGCCCACCACAGCAGAGCTCTACTTACTTCCACCACCAGAGAAACCAAAGAGGAAAAGGAGCATAACCACTGACAAGGTACCAAATTTGAATTATTATGGAAAAGTCGGAAATATAAAGACAACTTCGAATTATATGAAAACAGCCAAAACTGTGGAATTGGTTACTTCTATGAGTTTTACATATAATCAAAATAACTGATATTTGCATTGTGCCTTTAACATAGCAAAATGTCTGAAAGCATTTCAGAAAGGGTGGGAATGAAGGAACAAATGCTAAGCTGAAGAAAAGTTAAAGAGAAATACCGCAGATGCTGGAAACACTCGGTTGGTGAGGCAGCATCTGTGGAGAAAGAAAATAAAATTGTGATTTCAGGTATATCTCTATTGGAGTTAAAGAGAAGTTTGGGAGACATGATTGTGATCATGGTCTAAGAGGTTAGGTTTTTGTGAAGGCTTTTAAAAGTGGGGCGAAATGATGGCATGGGTTTGAGAAGAAAATTGCAGAGTGCAAAGCTAAGACAGCTGGAGATTCTGCCATCCATAATGGAGCAGAGGAAGATGAAACAAACAGTACTGCAATGTTCAAAACGGGCGAGGCTGCATCATGGGAAATTCAGAGGCTGGAGAACGTTACAGGGTTAGGAATGGGGAGTTGTGGAGAGACAGTGTAGACATTGTCCACATGTAGCAGATCGTATTTCCTGGTGATATTCATATTGATGTTCAGGTTTATGTGCATCTTGACTCAGGTTGTATTTATTCTTGTAGTAGGAGCTGTCTGTCCTGCTATGCAAATTTAAATTTCAGGTAATTATCTTAACCCTATTGTTGACATACACTGGAATTTCCTTAGTCCAGATTTCACATCATTCACATTATCTAATGATACTGAATTTTGATAATTATTAATAAATGGAATCGCTTATCAATAACTTATAATTTATATGCTAAATATGGGAACCATTGCCATTCTGTCAACTGAAATTGCCATCGTTTACAGATTTTAAACATAGAAAATCTGTACATAATTATGGTTCTATCTATAGGAAAATACAGAGAGGTGATTTTATTCAACCGAACAAGTCCAGAATGGCACTAGTTTTTAGCACTGGCTTGAAGTAGCATAGTGGTTATATTACTAGACTAGAAAATGTGAGTCCAAATCTCACAATGGCAGTAATTTGGTTGCACCATTACTGACGGAGCTGGCTAAATCCTGAGCTTGCAAAGGGATAAACCTACTTCACCCCATCCTCACCAATCTACCTGTCGGAGATACATCTGTCCATGACAGTATTGGTAAGCGTGATCGCCACAAAGTGTTGGAGATGAATTTCCATCTTCACACTGAGGTCGCCCACCATTGTGTTTGTGTCACCACTGCCATGTTAAATAGGACAGATTTAAAACAAATATTCCATCTCAAAACAGAAAATCAATGAGACGTGGTAGCTATCAGCAGCAGAACTGTATTTCAACAAATTTTGTAACCTCATGGCCCAGCATATCAGTCATCAAGCAAGATGACCAAACTGGCTGAATGAAGAGTGTAGTAGGGCATGCCAGGAGCAGCACCAGGCATGACTCAAAATGAGGGCCGGGATTCTCCTGCAATCAGTGGGGCGGGCAGTACCGGCTCCAAAGAGTGGTGTGAACCACACCGGCGTCGGGCCGCCCGGAAGGCATGGAATCTTCTGCACTTCCGGGGGCTAGGAGTGGTTGGTGCCACGCCAACCGGCGCCGAAGGGCCTCCGCCGGCCGCACGAGTTGGCACATGCGCAGGAGCGCCAACGTGTTCTGGCGCATGCGCAGAACCGCTGGCGCCTTTGCTGCGCATGCGCAGGGGATTTCTTCTCCGAGCCGGACATCGCGGAGCCTTACACAGGCCGGCGTGGAGGGAAAGAGTACCCCCATGGCACAAGCCCACCTGCAGATTGGTAGGCCCCGATCGTGGCCCCCCGGGGCCGGATCACCCGCACCCTCCCCCGAGGACTCCGTTGGCTGCCCCCCAAGCCAGGTCCCGCCATTATGGATCTTGCCCAGAGAATCGCCGGGGGGGCCATTGCCAACGGCCCCCGACCGGCGCGGCACCATCCCCGCCCCCGCCCAAATACCGGCGCCGGAGAATTCGGCAGCCGGCGTTGGAGCGGCGGGGCGGGATTCACGCCGCCCCTTGTGGGGGGGGGGGGGGTCTACTTGCTAAACAGCAGAAGCAGTTCGGGGCATGAGAGTCCCTTTCGAAGTGTCACTTATGCTCGGACTCGTACTATTGACATAACAGGAATAAATAACTCAATACCAAATAATGTATGAAAACAATTTTTTTAATTAAACAATTACTAATGATGTAGAAAAGGGGGAGAAAGATAACTTTATTAAAAGGAATGAAAAAACCTTTGTATATAAATGTACATATGTTAAAAGAACGGGAAAAAGACAACTTTATTGTAGCACTAATGGTAACCTCAAATTAGTCTGTTCAAAACGATTCCCTAAAATGGCCCGGTTCCCTTTGGTACATTCATTAAGTTGTTGAATAACCTTGCATGTGAGGGAACTCTCTGATTAGTCACTTGGTTGACATCCCTTTCTCCATAGTCTGCAGTGGTTTATGAATAAACTCTGGCTGTAGTCTGTCATAATATGCACCCAAAGAACAAAGAACAAAGAAATGTACAGCACAGGAACAGGCCCTTTGGCCCTCCAAGCCCGTGCCGACCATACTGCCCGACTAAACTACAATCTTCTACACTTCCTGGGTCCGTATCCTTCTATTCCCATCCTATTCATATATTTGTCAAGATGCCCCTTAAATGTCCCTATCGTCCCTGCTTCCACTACCTCCTCCGGTAGTGAGTTCCAGGCACCCACTACCCTCTGCGTAAAAAACTTGCCTCGTACATCTACTCTAAACTTTGCCCCTCTCACCTTAAACCTATGCCCCCTAGTAATTGACCCCTCTACCCTGGGGAAAAGCCTCTGACTATCCACTCTGTCTATGCCCCTCATAATTTTGTATACCTCTATCAGGTCGCCCCTCAACCTCCTTCGTTCCAGTGAGAACAAACCGAGTTTATTCAATCGCTCCTCATAGCTTATGCCCTCCATACCAGGCAACATTCTGGTAAATCTCTTCTGCACCCTCTCTAAAGCCTCCACATCCTTCTGGTAGTGTGGCGACCAGAATTGAACACTATACTCCAAGTGTGGCCTAACTAAGGTTCTATACAGCTGCAACATGACTTGCCAATTCTTATACTCAATGCCCCGGCCAATGAAGGCAAGCTTGCCGTATGCCTTCTTGACTACCTTCTCCACCTGTGTAGCCCCTTTCAGTGATCTGTGGACCTGTACTCCCAGATCTCTTTGACTTTCAATACTCTTGAGGGTTCTACCATTCACTGTATATTCCCTACCTGCATTAGCCCTTCCAAAATGCATTACCTCACATTTGTCCAGGTTAAACTCCATCTGCCATCTCTCCGCCCAAGTCTCCAGACAATCTAAATCCTGCTGTATCCTCAGACAGTCCTCATCGCTATCCGCAATTCCACCAACCTTTGTGTCGTCTGCAAACTTACTAATCAGACCAGTTACATTTTCCTCCAAATCATTTATATATACTACAAAGAGCAAAGGTCCCAGCACTGATCCCTGTGGAACACCACTGGTCACAGCCCTCCAATTAGAAAAGCATCCCTCCATTGCTACCCTCTACCTTCTATGGCCCAGCCAGTTCTGTATCCACCTTGCCAGTTCACCCCTGATCCCGTGTGACTTCACCTTTTGTACTAGTCTACCATGAGTGACCTTGTCAAAGGCCTTACTGAAGTCCATATAGACAACATCTACTGCCCTACCTGCATCAATCATCTTAGTGACCTCCTCGAAAAACTCTATCAAGTAATCAAGTAAACTCTATCACCCATGCACATCATGAGGTAAAAACAGGCAGTGACAGACACCCAGGTTAGCCAATCAACATACAGGAAAGAACATAACCAATCACCAGACAGAACACCAGAGGGAGGCTTCCAACTATAAAACACACGAGGCATCAGCACTCCGCCTCTTTCCACTGGTGACAGTCAGGGTGTATATATCAGTCAGCACCTTCCACACATGGATCAGAGCTAGCCTGGTCTAGTAAGTTAGAGTTAGTACACTTAGAGTAGTAGAGTGTCAACCCACAGCCAGCTGTGGGCATTGTTACAGAAGTTCAATAAATCGTATTGAACCAATGCCTACTTTTGGTGTATGCTTTACTGTTCAACTGCATCTTGTTGCAGTCCGTGTTACCCCAGGGTGAATAACATGACATGATACCACTTCCTTCAGCGCCTCCCCTTGCTCTCGCACCTCCGCCACTGCGCTCGCCACCACCGTCATCACCGGGGAAATCGCCTCCTCCACCAGCGCACTCAAAACCTCCCTCATCTCCTTCCTCACCGTATCCATCCATTTCGCAAACTGCGCAAACTGCTTTTCGAATTCCGCAGCCATCACCTTAGTTATTCCTTCAGCCGTAAGCACCGCGGCCTCCCCTGATGCTCCAGCCTCCATTTTCTTTACTGACCTTTCCACTCCCCAACGGACTTTCAGCCGCTTTTTTCGCGGCCGTTTTTTTGCTGGTCTTCGACATTCTTCTCCTGTGTGCCGTCTCTCGACTTTTACTGCCTTCGCTGGCCCTAGGACTGGGCGTTAACCCCCGACAATGCCGTTCCCGAACGGGAGCCCTCCAACGCGCGGCTGCCTCCCGCCCGCCGTCATCGGAAGCCGTGGTGTCATCTATATACACACACACACACACGTGAGATTCCATATGCTATGTCCTGTGATGCAGCCACATCTGTCATAATATGCAGCCATGCACATCATGAGGTAAAAACAGGCAGTGACAGACACCCAGGTTAGCCAATCAACATACAGGACAGAACACAAGCAATCATCAGACAGAACAGCAGAGGGGGGTTTCCAACTATAAAACACATGAGGCATCAGCACTCCGCCTCTTTCCACTGGTGACAACTGTAGTGACAGTCAGGGTGTATATATCAGTCAGCACCTTCTACACGTGGATCAGAGCTAGCCTGGCCGAGTAAGTTAAAGTTAGTAGTAGAGTATCAACCCACAGCCAGCTGTGTGCATTGTTACAGAAGTTCAATAAATCGTATTGAATCAACGCCTACGTTTGGTGTATGCTTTACAGTTCATCTGCATCCTGTTGCAGTCCGTGTTACCCCAGGGTGAATAACACGACATGATACCAGGAGTCTACTTCATCTAAGTAATTTACCTTGAATAATTCAGTGACGACCAGCAAGTGCCTTCCAGCGGCATGGAGAAGATCCAGGCCCCTCCACAGCTCCGGATCTCCGGAAATCTCGGTGCCAACTGGCGGGTCTTCAAGCAGAAATTCAGTCTGTACATTGAGGCCTCGGGCCTCGAGGATGCGTCCGATGCCAGAAAAATCATGCTGCTCCTATCGACTGCGGGGGACCAGGCCATCCAAATTTTCAATTCGCTCACTTTTGCCGACGGCGAGGACAAGACCAAGTTCCAGACCGTGTTAGCCAAATTCGACAGTCACTGTGAAGTCGAAACGAACGAGAGATTTGAGCACTATGTCTTCCAGCAACGCCTTCAGGGTAATGATGAGCCTTTCCAACCCTTTCTAACTCATCTCCGCATATTATCGCAATCTTGCAACTACGGTGACACCGCTGATTCCCTCATCAGGGATCAGATAGTGTTTGGGGTCCACTCTGATGCCCTACAGGAGCAGCTCCTAAAAATAAAAAACATGACCCTGCCAGTAGCCATCGAGACGTGTAAAGTGCATGAACAGGCGAAAAGTCGCAACTCCCGCCTTAAATCGGCAGAACAGGACCAACTTGCCTCCCTCGAGGCAGAGTGTGTACAGGCCATCGCCCGAATGCGGCGCCTTAGCATCGATGAAGGCGGCCATTTCGCCCGCTTTTCCTGGGGTCCCACACATGCGCACCACAGATGGGAGAACGAAGCGGCGGCTGACTGCACTACGCATGTGCGACGACGCACAGAGCGTTACGACGTCAACGTCATGACGTGCCTGAACTGCGGCACCGCTCACTTAAAGCAGCAATACCCTGCAAGAGGCAGGCGATGTTTAAATTGTTGGAAGCCTGGCCATTATGCAGCCTTATGGAGGTCTGCACCTCCGATCATGGGCCAGCGATCCCTGTTCCAACGCAAATGCGTTCAAAGTGTGCAGCAAGGGCTGCTGGATTCGGAACCTGTTAACACCACGGATCCAGAGGACGACTGTTCCGGCCATTCATTTACCTGACCTGGATTATCCCCCAGTGCTGCAAAAGGTGCAGCAACTCAGAAACCGGCAAAAGCTGACATACAATGCTCATGCTACTGATTTGCCTGTGCTCTCTCCGGAAGATGCTGTTCGCATCAAGTTGCCTGGTGGAGGCTGGTCAGCTCCAGCTGTTGTTGGTCAACAGGCTGCTTCCAGGTCGTTCGTGGTTCACATGGCTGATGGATCCATTGTCAGGCGCAACAGAAGGACCCTACGCAAACTTGCCTGACACCACCGGATCTCACGTTCCCAGCTGTCGTTATGCCTTTTCCGGACATCTCTCTCCACAAGGCCACCAATCTGGCTGCAATCCCGCCTGTCAAGGCGCCGTCGTCCCCACCTCCACCTCTCAGGCAGTCGACAAGGATCCAACGCCAGCCCCAGAGATTGGACTTATAAATATTTCCTCTGTACATATTGTTCTGTATCTGCACGCTAGACACCTTACATGTACATATGCATTCACTCGTCATTTGCTGTAAATAGTTATATCTGTAAATATGTCGTATATGCTCTTAAGCACTGAGTGCTGAATTTGGTGCTTTTTGAGTGCGATAGTGAGAGTTTGGTGACCGAGGGAGTGCTGAATTTGGTGCTTTTTGAGTGCGATAGTGAGAGTTTGGTGACCGAGGGAGTTAGGTGAGGAGGGAGTAAGGTGCTCCTTTCATTTTGTTTCCGACATTTCCGCAAAGAGTGCAAAGAGAGCCAGGTGTTTACAGGAAGTGTAGCTGACTGGGAGCAGAGTCGGAGGGCGGAGATCTAGTTAGTCCACACAGCAGCTATATTCTTTAAGGTAAGAGGGGATGGAGGCTAGGCCAGTTACATGCTCCTCCTGTAGGATGTGGGTGGTGAGGGATACCACCGGTGTCCCCACTGACTATACCTGCGGGAAGTGCACCCAACTTCAGCTCCTCAAAGACCGTGTTAGGGAACTGGAGCTGAAGCTGGATGAACTTCGGATCATCCGGGAGGCAGAGGGGGTGATTGAGAAGAGTTACAGGGAGGTAACCACACCCAAGGTACAGGACAAGAATAGCTGGGTTACAGTCAGGGGGAAAAAAACAAACAGGCAGACAGTGCAGGGATCCCTCGTGGCCGTTCCCCTTCAAAACAAGTATACCGTTTTGGATGCTGTTGGGGGGGATGACCTACCGGGGGAAGGCCCTAGCGGCCAGGTCTCTGGCACTGAGTCTGGCTCTGGGGCTCAGAAGGGAAGGGGGGAGAATAGAAAAGCAATAGTTGTAGGAGATTCAATGGTTAGGGGAATAGATAGGAGATTCTGTGGTCGCGAGCGAGACTCCCGGAAGGTATGTTGCCTCCCGGGTGCCAGGGCCAGGGATGTCTCGGATCGTGTCTTCAGGATCCTTAAGGGGGAGGGGGAGCAGCCAGAAGTCGTGGTGCACATTGGTACCAACGACATAGGTAGGAAAAGGGGTGTGGAGGTAATAAACAAGTTTAGGGAGTTAGGCTGGAAGTTGAAAGTCAGGACAGACAGAGTTGTCATCTCTGGTTTGTTGCCGGTGCCACGTGATAGCGAGGCTAGGAATAGGGAGAGAGTGCAGTTGAACACGTGGCTGCAGGAATGGTGTAGGAGGGAGGGCTTCAGGTATTTGGATAATTGGAGCGCATTCTGGGGAAGGTGGGACCTGTACAAGCAGGACGGGTTGCATCTGAACCAGAGGGGCACCAATATCCTGGGAGGGAGGTTTGCTAGTACTCTTCGGGAGGGTTTAAACTAATTTGGCAGGGGAATGGGAACCGGATTTGTAGTCCAGCAACTAAGGTAGCCGATATTCAGGACGCCAAAGCATGTAATGAGGCAGTGGGGAAGGGAACACTGACAAAGGAGAGTATTTGCAGGCACGGAGATGGGTTGAAGTGTGCATACTTCAACGCAAGAAGCATCAGGAATAAGGTGGGTGAACTTAAGGCATGGATCGGTACTTGGGACTACGATGTGGTGGCCATCACGGAAACTTGGATAGAAGAGGGGCAGAAATGGTTGTTGGAGGTCCCTGGTTATAGATGTTTCAATAAGATTAGGGAGGGTGGTAAAAGAGGTGGGGGGGTGGCATTATTAATTAGAGATAGTATAACAGCTGCAGAAAGGCAGTTCGAGGAGTATCACCCTATTGAGGTAGTATGGGTTGAAGTCAGAAATAGGAAAGGAGCAGTCACCTTGTTAGGAGTTTTCTATAGGCCCCCCAATAGTAGCAGAGATGTGGAGGAACAGATTGGGAAACAGATTTTGGAAAGGTGCAGAAGTCATAGGGTGGTAGTCATGGGCGACTTTAACTTCCCAAATATTGAGTGGAAACTCTTTAGATCAAATAGTTTGGATGGGGTGGTGTTTGTGCAGTGTGTCCAGGAAGCTTTTCTAACACAGTATGTAGATTGTCCAACCAGAGGAGGGGCAATATTGGATTTAGTACTGGGTAATGAACCAGGGCAAGTGATAGATTTGTTAGTGGGGGAGCATTTTGGAGATAGTGACCACAATTCTGTGACTTTCACTTTAGTAATGGAGAGGGATAGGTACGTGTAACAGGGCAAGGTTTACAATTGGGGGAAGGGTAAATACGATGTTGTCAGACAAGAATTGAAGTGCATAAGTTGGGAACATAGGCTGGCAGGGAAGGACACAAGTGAAATGTGGAACTTGTTCAAGGAACAGGTGCTACGTGTCCTTGATATGTATGTCCCTGTCAGGCAGGGAAGAGATGGTCGAATGAGGGAACCATGGTTGACAAGAGAGGTTGAATGTCTTGTTAAGAGGAAAAAGGTGACTTATGTAAGGCTGAGGAAACAAGGTTCAGACAGGGCATTGGAGGGATACAAGATAGCCAGGAGGGAACTGAAGAAAGGGATTAGGAGAGCTAAGAGAGGGCATGAACAATCTTTGGCGGGTAGGATCAAAGAAAACCCCAAGGCCTTTTACACATATGTGAGAAATATGAGAATGACTAGAGCGAGGGTAGGTCCGATCAAGGACAGTAGCGGGAGATTGTGTATTGAGTCTGAAGAGATAGGAGAGGTCTTGAACGAGTACTTTTCTTCTGTATTTACAAATGAGAGGGGCGATATTGTTGGAGAGGACAGTGTGAAACAGATTGGTAAGCTCGAGGAAATACTTGTTAGGAAGGAAGATGTGTTGGGCATTTTGAAAAACTTGAGGATAGACAAGTCCCCCGGGCCTGACGGGTTATATCCAAGGATTCTATGGGAAGCAAGAGATGAAATTGCAGAGCCGTTGGCAATGATCTTTTCGTCCTCACTGTCAACAGGGGGGTACCAGGGGATTGGAGAGTGGCGAATGTCGTGCCCCTGTTCAAAAAAGGAACTAGGGATAACCCTGGGAATTACAGGCCAGTTAGTCTTACTTCGGTGGTAGGCAAAGTAATGGAAAGGGTACTGAAGGATAGGATTTCTGAGCATCTGGAAAGACACTGCTTGATTAGGGATAGTCAGCACGGATTTGTGAGGGGTAGGTCTTGCCTTACAAATCTTATTGAATTCTTTGAGGAGGTGACCAAGCATGTGGATGAAGGTAAAGCAGTGGATGTAGTGTACATGGATTTTAGTAAGGCATTTGATAAAGTTCCCCATGGTAGGCTTCTGCACAAAGTAAGGAGGCATGGGATAGTGGGAAATTTGGCCAGTTGGATAACGAACTGGCTAACCGATAGAAGTCAGAGAGTGGTGGTGGATGGCAAATATTCAGCCTGGATCCCAGTTACCAGTGGCGTACCGCAGGGATCAGTTCTGGGTCCTCTGCTGTTTGTGATTTTCATTAATGACTTGGATGAGGGAGTTGAAGGGTGGGTCAGTAAATTTGCAGACGATACGAAGATTGGTGGAGTTGTGGATAGTAAGGAGGGCTGTTGTCGGCTGCAAAGAGACATAGATAGGATGCAGAGCTGGGCTGAGAAGTGGCAGATGGAGTTTAACCCTGAAAAGTGTGAGGTTGTCCATTTTGGAAGGACAAATATGAATGCGGAATACAGGGTTAACGGTAGAGTTCTTGGCATTGTGGAGGAGCAGAGAGACCTTGGGGTCTATGTTCATACATCTTTGAAAGTTGCCACTCAAGTGGATAGAGCTGTGAAGAAGGCCTATGGTGTGCTCGCGTTCATTAACAGAGGGATTGAATTTAAGAGCCGTGAGGTGATGATGCAGCTGTACAAAACTTTGGTAAGGCCACATTTGGAGTACTGTGTACAGTTCTGGTCGCCTCATTTTAGGAAGGATGTGGAAGCTCTGGAAAAGGTGCAAAGAAGATTTACCAGGATGTTGCCTGGAATGGAGAGTAGGTCTTACGAGGAAAGGTTGAGGGTGCTAGGCCTTTTCTCATTAGAGCGGAGAAGGATGAGGGGCGACTTGATAGAGGTTTATAAGATGATCAGGGGAATAGATAGAGTAGACAGTCAGAGACTTTTTCCCCAGGTGGAACACACCATTACAAGGGGACATAAATTTAAGGTGAAAGGTGGAAGATATAGGAGGGATATCAGAGGTAGGTTCTTTACCCAGAGAGTAGTGGGGGCATGGAATGCACTGCCTGTGGAAGTAGTTGAGTCAGAAACATTAGTGACCTTCAAGCAGCTGTTGGATAGGTACATGGATTACGGGAAAATTATATAGTGTAGATTTATTTGTTCTTAAGGGCAGCACGGTAGCATTGTGGATAGCACAATTGCTTCACAGATCCATGGTCCCAGGTTCGATTTCGGCTTGGGTCATTGTCTGTGTGGAGTCTGCACGTCCTCCCCGTGTCTGCGTGGGTTTCCTCCGGGTGCTCCGGTTTCCTCCCACAGTCCAAAGATGTGCGGGTTAGGTGAATTGGCCAATGATAAATTGCCCTTAATGTCCAAATTGCCCTTGGTGTTGGGTGGAGGTGTTGAGTTTGGGTAGGGTGCTCTTTCCAAGAGCTGGTGCAGACTCAGGGGGCCGAATGGCCTCCTTCTGCACTGTAGATTCAATGATAATCTATGATTAATCTAGGACAAAGGTTCGGCACAACATCGTGGGCCGAAGGGCCTGTTCTGTGCTGTATTTTCTATGTTCTATGTTCTATGTTAAGCAACCGACAATTTTTTTTTAAAGGGGGGGATGTCATAATATGCAGCCATGCACATCATGAGGTAAAAACAGGCAGTGACAGACACCCAGGTTAGCCAATCAACATACAGGACAGAACACAACCAATCACCAGACAGAACACCAGAGGGGGGCTTCCAACTATAAAACACAAGAGGCATCAGCACTCTGCCTCTTTCCACTGGTGACAACTGTAGTGACAATCAAGGTGTCTATATCAGTTAGCACCTTATTCACGTGGATCAGAGCTAGCCTGGTCGAGTAAGTTAGAATTAGTACACTTAGAGTAGTAGAGTGTCAACCCACAGCCAGCTGTGTGCATTGTTACAGAAGTTCAATAAATCGTATTGAACAAATGCCTACGTTTGGTGTATGCTTTACAGTTCATCTGCATCCTGTTGCAGTCCGTGTTACCCCAGGGTGAATAACACGACATAGCCCAGAATGCTGGATGCTGTACTCCTTTAAGTCCAATTTTTGGCTCCATTCCAGCCTTCTGAAGCCTCCATTCTGACTTTCTAAAAATAAGAGTCTGACAACAATGAATCATGGTCAAGTTCTTCTCGCAGGCACTGCGAGACTTACTGGACTCAAGCTCTTTACACAACTTTTTGCTGATGTCTCCCGTCTGCAATTAGTTAAGTTATGCTTTCCATCGACCAAACACCATCTTCTGATTCCACACCATAGTTAACCACTCCATGTATAAGTTTATGTATTGTCCTAGCTTGTCATTCAAAGGTCATTGATTGCAATAAGAACTGGCTTAAACAATAGGAAACAACTTTTATTTTCCCAAATCTGGCAAAAACACCCAGCTTAGACAAAACAACAGCTCTGAACATGGCCTACTTTGACCAGTGTGAAAAACAGAGCAAAGGAGGGTGGAGAACAAAGACCAATACAGCACAGGAACAGGCCCTTCGGTCCTCCTTGCTGCGCCAATCACATGTCCTATTTAGACCAACCGCCTGTATCTTTCTAGAACCGTCTGTTCATGTGCCTATCCAGATAAGTCATAACGGTTGCTAACGTATCTGCCTCGCCCACCTCACTTGGCACTGCATTCCAGGCCACCACCACCCTCTGTGTAAATAAACTTTCCCCGCACATCTCCAGAAGGGGGGTGGAAGGGTGTGGAGGTGGACAGTTGACAATATAAAGACTCGTTACATAATTGAGTAATTACTTGACTTAATCAAAGCACAATCACATTTACTTTGTACACCTTGATTTAAAACAAACTTTTAAAAATGTAATAGAAACATAATATAGATTTTCTTAAAATCACAAGCAAAGCAGAAATACTATGCAAAAAATATAAAATTGAAAAAAATTCTGGTTTATAGCACTCATGCCAACGAAGGGCAGGAGAGATAGTTGCAGATAGAACCAAGCAAATCTGCAATCAATCAGCTCAACACTTTGCAGTCCTGCACATACAGGCATGAATGGTGGTGGATAATTAAATAACTAATGGGAGCAAGAGGCTCCATGAACATCCCCATCCTCGACGAAAGCAGAGCCTGTTATTTGACTGCAAATCCATCTCTGCCCTCGCCTGACATTCTCACCATCACAGTTGCCAGTCTTCAGCCATTCCACGTCACTCCCTTAAACGCTCAGTCCACCTAAAACTATACCCCAGCCAATTCAATACAACCACGGATCCACATTACAGGTTTTGGCTCCTTAAATTCCTTTGCACTTCAACTTCATTCCCTCCTGACCCTCCTTAAAATTCACCTCTTTTAGCAGAGTTTTATTTACTCCCCCTTTATGTGTCCTTTGGCTCGGTGTTCATTTTTTTGACGGATTACAATTCTGCATTCAAGGCGCTATACAAATGTAAGTTGTAGTTTGTTGCCAAGAGTTTGGGGCGAAGTTAGGATAAGTTGTTTCGCCATAATGAAGAAGCCTGCAATATCTTTTATGTTATGGGGATTTGGAAGAGTAGAGGGCAGCCTGGAGGAATAGACTGGAAATTAGAATTCCAACCAGAAAAATATCAAGATCAAGATATATCTGAAGCAGCATCTAATGTGGAGCCAGTAATCTTTAAGGAGGCCATCAGTTCATACGGAAAAGCAAATTACGGCAGATGTTGGAAATCTGAAATTAAAAACAGAAAACCTATTGAATTATATTTCAGTGAAAGAAATTCCATCTACCCTTCTTCTCTCTGCAATTTATTTGCAACTCGAACTGTCCCTCGCCTCTCACTGATCCTAAATATTATGTTTTCATGGTACTGGAAAATGTTCTTAAATTGGCGACCAGTAGCTTTGCATGCAATATGGGCAGCACGGTGGCGCAGTGGTTAGCACTGCTGCCTCTCGACGCCGAGGACCCAGGTTTGATCCCGGCCCCGGGTCACTGTCCATGTGGAGTTTGCATAGTCTCCCCGTGTTTGCATGGGTCTCACCCCCACAACCCAAAGATGTGCAGTGTAGGTGGATTGGCCACGCTAAATTGCCCCTTAATTGGGAAAAAAAGAATTGGGTACTCTAAATTTAAAAACTTTGCATGCAAGCAACGAGGTGTTGCAGCACTGGGATTAGATAGCCTGAAGTGTTGTGTTAGAGAATTATCTATAAGTATTTTGGTAAACTGAGGATGGTTGGTGATGGGAGTGGTAGGTTTGGGTAAGAAAAAGTAAGGCATTTCATTTATTCTAATGTAATATAAGGGTTATGGAAAATTCTACTTGGTCTTCAGTGAGCTGCAAATTGAGTGGTGTCACTCATCCTTTGTGTGTCTGTGGTAATTACCACCAAATTAGCTCAATAATGTAAGTGAAAATCACAATGAATTCTTGGTATTGTTGAGAATGGAGGTGATTGACAAGGCTTTTGAAACTTGAGCTCTGCAGTAATTTATTCAACACAATATACTGATAGATTGTTTTTGTGCTTTTTTTCCCTCAGGGAATTGAATCCTTAATAGAAGCTCTGACAGAAAATCAAGTTAAGATCTCTCTGAAACCAGGGGTGGAAGTGACTGTTACACTGGCTGATTATAGAGCGGGTAAAGCCATAATATAATCCAGAATAGAATAGGACTGTATAGTATCAAAAACAAGCTCTGTTAAAATGTTCACATTCAACTTGCACATCATTGAAGATGCCTATGTGGATGTTCATTCCTGTTGTCTGAAAAACATCGGAGATGTTGGGATCAGAAATCCATAAATCTGACGTCTTGTCATCATGACTGGTAGTTCTAGACTGCTGATCCAATCAGACCTTCCAGAGTAAGGGAGAGACTTCATTATTAATGCTTTAATTGTGGGTTCCTGCGCCACAGCAAGCGCACCTACGGCACTTGACACAGCAGGTGTCTCGGAAAAAGCGGTGCAGAAAATCCACATTGCGAGGGCAGCACTGAAGCTGGCCAAACGTTTTCTCTCTGAGGCCCTCTTTGCAAAGGACCTGAATAGATATATTCTTTTAAATCTGGCACCCCAGGTGTGCCCCCTCCCCTCCCCCCATCAGCTGATATGCTTCAGTCATCTGTACATGTCAGCCGCCAGACTGAGACAATTCTTGACCTAGGAATCCCTTCCCTAGCCATACCCGCAGTGAAATAAGGAGCTACTTTTGGATGAACTTATGTTCTTCCCTCAAAGAAGCTCTCCCTCTGGGAACTCAGCAATAAGGTTAGGATCCAGGGCATCCAGGACTAATTTTTTGGACTTTAAATCACACTCCTGATATCCTGCCACAAGGAGTGCTGTATTCAGCTCAGAAATTCAGTGCCATTGTCATCCCAGTGATTTTGTGGATTGAATTGGATGTAGCAAGTGGAAATAAAATACGACTATGCAAAGAATAACCAATTTACATTTATATCCTGCTTAATTTAAACCCATTTGTGAAAAGCCCACCTAATTTGTTTTTGCCTGTGAAAAATGTTATATGGAAATGTAGACCGAACTTTTTGTTAAGTCTTATAATTGGATAAAACAATAATTGTTTCAGGGAAAAGGCATACTTGAGTGAAAAATCTGAGTGGAACTTTGATATAGGATTTTTAAATTCTCTGTGCTAACAATCTGTGTCACATCAACGTTTTTTTCTTCAGTTTCCCAGAAAAGCATTGGAGGGAAAGGTGTGCTGATAGTTGTGGTTATGTTTGTGATCTGCCTGCTCGTCGTTGGAGTTTTCATCTTGCATAAGTTCAAGAGGTAAGCATTTTGCGATGAGGATCTGAGAGCAAAGCTTGACTCAGAATCTAGAACCTTAATTCAGTCAAAATAAGGGGCCAAGTTGCTATAAGCAGTAATGTGGACTCATAATTAGGAGCCCCAGATCTTTGCTGGATGGGGTTGCAGTTTTTCTGTTGCGACCAGAACGGTGGACAATGGAAGATAAAGGCCTCATGATGCACTGTGAAATTAAATTCACTTATTGTCACAAGTAGGCTTCAAATGAAATTACTGTGAAAAGCCCCTAGTCGCCACATTCCGGCGCCTGTTCGGGGAGGCTGGTATGGGAATTGAACCGTGCTGCTGGCCTGCCTTGGTCTGCTTTAAAAGCCAGCTCTATAGCCCTGTGCTAAACCAGCCCCTACAAACTGGACAAGCTTGCCTGCTGACAGGCAATCAAGGAGTGTGTTGACATTGTCCATGTCTTCCCAAATGAGCAAGACCTTGAGAATGAAAGGACAAGGGAGAAGTAAAGGAGGCAGAGGTCACAAATTCCATTTAAAAAATGCCAAGCACCCAATTTTTTGATTTGAACCTGTGTCTATTGCCCAGTATGGCATGAGGCATGTACACAATCAATCCATACTAGAGATGCACTTCATGTATATTGGGTCAGGTACCTCATATTCATCAGAAAAGTACGCAGAGGTAATTGTAATATGTAAATAAGGTTTATATGCCTCCATAGTTTGTAAAGAAAACTAGTAAAATTGGTATGCCCAGCATCTGAATCAATATTTCTTCAACTTGTCCAGCAACGGGGATAGGGTGGAGGCATGGACTTGGGTAGGGTGCTCTTTCCAAGGGTCGGTGCAGACTCGATGGGTCGAATGGCCTCCTTCAGCATTGTAAATTCTACTTACATGTAAATGCACTTACATTTGAGAAGCAGCCTGTAGAAGTGATATTTAAAGAGATCATCACCTCCATTCAGGTCAGTCACTGGTTTTGCCCTGTCAAATTGCTGGTGAGATTCTGGACCTTAATTTGTTGATTTTCTATGTTGGACGTCTGTCTTCTGAGTTGCTGGTAGCAACATTTGGGAGTTGCAAGAGTGGTTGTTTGTTATGCCGCTATATTATTTGCCTCCTGTTGTGTCTGCCCTTGGGGCTGTAGGAAGCAGCAGCAAAGAAATCTCGAGAAAGAGAGAGAACAGGATCAGCTGGTAGAAGAGAGAAGAGGCGGGCATTGCGATGGAGGACTTGCCAGCTTTTCAGGAAACATTTCTCCTATCTCCTGTTGTAGCTCAAGCTGGAGCCCAAAGCCAGGGCAAGGACAGCACTGCCGGTAACTGTTAAAATCAACATGGCCCTTCACTTTTATGCAACACACTCCTTTAAGGCAAATGCCAAGTGATATCAGCAAGATATCAACCAGTTCATTGTCCAATGCTGCACGAGGGAAGTGACAAATGCTTTCTGTTCCAAGAGGAGTAACTGCAACTCTTTCCACATGGATTAGATGAAGCAGCAGGGTGTGCACAAGGGATACCACATCCAACTAGTTTGTGATGAGCAGTGGGTAATGCAGAGGAGTGTAGGAGTCTCTCCCTTGACACACTTGTCAGGCAGCTCCACCATACTCCCCATTACTCGGCATGGGAACCGGGGACATGAATGATGTAATGCTCTGGAATACAGACCCTCCGCAGTGTGGTTGACTCTTGACTGCCCTCTGAAATTTCCCAGCAAGCCACTCAGCTTCCAAGGTGGCTCACAACCACCATCTTGAGGACAATTAAGGATGGACAATAAATGTTGACATTGCCAGTGATGCCCACATTCTGTGAATCAATGAAAGAAAATGTAGTTCCTCCTCATTATCTCTATTTGATTTATTCTACTCATTAGTCATGTCAATAATCTGCCTTCAATTCCATGGGCTAAAATTTTTGCTAAGAGTTTTGTGTCTGGATCTTTATTGAATGCCTTCCGGGAAGCCAATGGATTAAGCAACATCCATAAACATTGTTCTGCTTAATACTTCAGTTACTTCCTCAAAACTTTAAATCTGTACTTTAGACATAATCCATCCTTTGAAAACCAATGTAGGGACAGCACAGTGGCACAGTGGTTAGCACCACTGCCTCCCAGCACTGAGGTCCCAGGTTCGAATCCCAGCCCTGGGTCACTGTCCGTATGAAGTTTGCACATTCTCCCCGTGTTTGCGAGGGTTTCGCCCCCACAACCCAAAGATGTTGCAGGGTAGGTGGATTGGCCACATTAAATTCCCCCTTAATTGGAAAAAATGAATTGGGCACTCTAAATTTATTTTTCAAAAAAAAAAACGATGTTGACTTTCTCAAATCAGCTCAAATTTTGAAGTATTCAAACACTGTGGGCGGAATTTACCAGCTGTTGACGCTGGCGGGATATTCCGGTAGCACCAACGGCGCATGGGTTTCCCGGCGACGAGCGGTGCATTCAATGGGAAATTTTGTTGATAACGGCGGGACCAAACAATCCCACTGCCAGTTTTCCTCTGCACATGGCGTTGCTCGGTATATCCTGCCCTGTGTCTTTGATTATAGATTTCAGTAACCTTCCCTCAACAGATGTTAGATGAACAGATTTATAATTTCTGGTTTCTCTCTTGAGGTTAGGTTTGTTTTGTAGAGGTCTGTGGGATTAGTTCTGGTTTGATTGAGGGCACTAAGATTAGTTTACGATTGCCCTAGGAAAGCTCTGACAAAACAGACATAAGAGGTCAAATGGACTTCTTTTCTACTGCAACCCATTTTGTTTCACTCATTTAGTGTAATTGTGTGAGGGAGTGTGAGCCAGATAAAGGGAGTGTGAGCTGAAAGTATGGCAGGAAATTGCTCAGATTGGTAAGCAGAATGGAACAGCAGAATACTTTTTTAGATTGTGGGAGACTAGTAAAACTTCGGTATCTTAGGGGTTTGGGTTTCAATTTAAATGAATCATGGAAAGTTACAATGCAGTTACTGCATTACAGATTAGAAAGGCAAAAGGCATGTTAATTTACATTGCAAAGGGAGTTGAAGTATAACAGTAAACAAATCTTGCATACTTTTGTATAGAGCTTTGATAAGACCACACCCGTACTGTGCGCAGTTTTGTTCTCCATATCTAGGAAGGATATTTACCTCAGAGGGGTTACACAATGGTGCACTAGGTTGATTCCTAGGAAGAGGGGATTGTCCTATGAGGAGAGATTGAGTTCATGGGCTTATATTCTCTTGAGTTTATACGAATGGGTGGTGATCTCACTGAAATATTAAAATTTCTAAAGGGTTTGACTGTGTGCGGAGGCTGTTTCACTGGCTGAAGATTGCAGAACTAGGTGTCATAGTCTCAGAATAACGAGTTGGTCATTTTAGATTGAGTTGAGGAGATTTTTACTTCATTCAGAAAGTTGTGAATCTTCAGAATTCCCTATCTTCTCAAGCTGAGGATACTCAAGACTGAGAAGATTCAAGACTGAGATTGATAGATTTTTGACAGTAAAGGAATCAAGGGTATGGGGTTTGGCTGGAAAACTGGGGCTGATGTAAAAGTTCATCTATGAGTTTGTTGAATGTGCACAAGTTTGCTGACAGACATCCCAGTACACTCAGATGCCCTGGTGTAGAGCTATCAGATTTCTCTTGCACTCTGGGCTCCCAGAGTCTACATTTAAGCTGCACGGCTAAGATATGAGATTGCCTTCCAGCAGCCTTGCTCCTGTACCACTCTATCCCCCTGCCCTAGCTCAAGCATACTTGTGCTCAGTGGATTGCCATGTGACAATCACTGTGACTTACCTTCTAAACTTTATGGGCCCAATTGTAACTCTGTACAAATGGGTTGATTTTGAATGGGTTAGAATCTGATCCCTTGTGTCATGGCCTTTAATTGCCTGAAAGGCGAAAGATGCACGTGGATTAGCTTTTAATGTCAAGGGAAGCAGAGAGAGATGAATAATTAGTGAAAACAGCTGCACTTTGTCAGACAAAGTGTGTAGGTTGAATTAGAAGGGAAAAAAGGTCAGATGTGAAGGAACCTTGTAGAGCATCTCCTTCAGCTTTGCCCTCACCACCAAACATCCTGCAGCCCATAATCCCCATACATAACTGTCCTTCTGGTGAATGTAGGACTCTTTGGCTGCCTGCTGACAAATGATAGTCTTTTGTGATGTCAGAAGTTTGTCCAGGGTTGCAGAATTTACTTTCTGTGCAGGAGATGTCAGAAGGTAGGAAAATTAGATAATGAGGAGTGCACGAGTGGCAGAATGAGCCAAAGGAGATGGAGTAAAGTGTGGAGTAATGAATGGAGTAGAGCAAATATAGAGAGGGGAGAGAAACGTTGAGTGGTAACTATCAGGTGGTGGAGGTCTGAGCAGAAAAAGAATTGAGTCCTACCTTGAGAATTCTGCTGAGGCTATTAAAATTCTTGCAATATGACGCACAAGTCCTATGTCAGTGTTCCTCCCTTTGATGTCTCCCCATTTTTATCACAGAACTTGTCCAGAGAGTCTTCTGCCTCCTCAAAAAACTGCACCTCCTTCCTCTTGCTTACCGCTTCAACAGGGCCTCCTCCCTTAGTTCTGCAACTTGTTCAGTTACTTTTTGCCCCTACAAGGCATATCCTGCTTCCAGCAGCCACAGAGCACCATTGGAAAAAAAACATTCTTGGGATTTGGGTGTTGCTGGCAATTTATTGCCCATCCTTAATTGCACTTGGGAAGCTCATTGTGAGTCACTCGAATCACCGCAGTCCATGCGGCATAGGTACACACACATATCCTCCTCTCTTTTCCCCACTCACTCCCAAACAAGAGTGCAGATATTGAACATCAATAGTCGTACTAGCTGCATGCCACCATAAAAATGATAAAGTAGCTGACCAGTACCGCACAGTCTCTGCGTCCATGTGAATGGACATGTGAGCCCAGTGTAGCGGTAACTTCAACCCCCCCCCCCCCCGGATGAATTTCTAGATCCAGGTTCCGTACATATTGAGAAAAATGTGAAGACTGAGATGTGCCAGCGTGTTGGCCAATAATGTAATTTTCAGAAAACATTTCGATAAAATTTTATGAATAAGAAAAGTCAAAAGCCCCTGAAACAATTGTTAAAAAACTGTTCTTGGATAAATATTTAAAGCCACCAGAGGCAAAGAGCTGTTATCTCTTTGTATTAAGAGCTGGAGTGAAATTGTTCTGTCGATTGATGTTTTTTGAAGATGATTTATTTTGACATTATCTTTACTTTTAGCGCAATCAGGCTAAATGAATAATTTCTATAGTTGATTGAACACAGCCACAATGCATCAAAACAGACCGACTTAAGTAACAATTATACCAATTATTAGTGTGTAGTCCTGATATATGAAAAGTCAATTCAAAATTTTCCATATTAAAGCTCAGTATAAGCCATAAATGCTTATAATTCACAATGGATTGCATCAGATGTACAACCAGGCTCCTCTGTATTGAGCAGTAGCTTTGTCTCATGGGAATTAAGTGTCACTTAGGCAAAAGCTGCCTAACTGCAGCTGAGCAAACAGATGAAGAAGAATATCCTCTCTGTAAAAAAGAATTACCATCAAAACACCAACGTGACAGAATGGCAATATCTATTTCTGTTTTACTTCTGCAATGACTTGAGGTTCAATGACTTGTACTATTGGACTTATACAGACCTGGAATCACTTCTTTTTATTCATTCGTGTCATGTGAGCATTGCTGGCAGGGCCAGATATTGTTGTCCAACCCTAGTTTCCCTGGAGAGGTTAATGCTGAGTCACTTGCTTGAACTATTGAAGTCCACGTGGTCTACCACCCACAGTGCTGTTAGGGAGGGTGTTCCCATATTTTGAGCTAGCAACAATCAAAAAACGGCAATATAGTTCCAAGTCAGGAACCAAATATAGGAATTGGGAGCCACCGGTGTAGGCCACTTGGCTCCTCCAGCCTTCTCCAACATTCAAATTAGATCATAGCTGATCTGATTGTAACCTCAGCTCCGCATTCCCACCTATCCCCAATAACCTTTCACCCCCATGCTTAACCAGAATCTATCTAGCTCTGCCTTAAAAATATTCAAAGATTCTGCTTCCACTGGATTTTGAGGAAGAGAGTTCCAAGCACTCACTACACTCTGAGAGAAAGAAATTCTCCTCATCCCTGTCTTGAATGGGAAACCCCTTATTTTTAAACAGTGATCCCTAGTTCTGGATTCTCCTACAAGAGGAAACATCCTCCCCCCATCCACCCCGTCAAGACCACTCAAGATCATGTGTTTCAATCAAGTTACTTCTTACTCTTCTAAACTCCAGCAGACACAAGCTTATTAGTCTCGTAAATCTTCTCTGAACTACTTCCATCATATTTACATCCTTCCTCAAATAAGAAGACCAATATTGTACACAGTACTCCAGATGTGGTCTCACCAATGTACTGTATAACTGAAGCATAACCTTTCTACTTTCATATTCAATTCCCTTCGCAATAAACAATAAAATTTTATTGCGTTTCCCAATGATTTGCTGCACCTACCTACTAACCATTTGTGATTCATGCGCTAGGACACCCAGATCCCTCTGAACCTCAGAGCTCTGCAATCTCTCAGCATTTAGATAATGGGCTGGATTCTCGGTTTGGGAGACCCATGTTCTCCCGCTGGAGATGAAATGCCTCGGACGTGCTCGGGCTGGGAGCAGGAATCCAAGGCGATTCACTACCCTTGCCATGCAAAATTATGCATGGCGGGGATTGCGAGGGATTCCCTCGCGAATCCCACCATTTTGAGTGGGTGGGTCCAGCAGCTGGTCCCCTTCCCCTCCACAATACAATTCTCACCCCCCCAACCATGGGATTTGTTGGGTCCACCCCCCCCCCCACCCCCCCCGGACCTCGGGGTGGGCCAAAGGGGTAATGCTCTTTAAGGGAGTTGCCCCTAAAGGCCACCAGAGGGCCCCCTTCCCTGTACAATGCAAATCCTGCCCACACTACCCCCACCGGACCCTCGCACCGCACCAGAGACCCCCTCATAAGAGAGATCCCCCGACCAGTATCCCCCCCCCATAAGAGAGTATTCTCCATAAGAAAGACCTCCCACCAGAGACCCCATTACAGTGACCCCCACCAGAGACCCACCAATAAGAAAGCCCCCGACCAGAGACCCCCCCCATAAGAGAGACCTCCACCAGAGAGTAAAGTTAGCAACTATACCGTCAGTTATTTCATCCAAATCATTAATATAAATTTTAAAAATGTGAGACCTCAGCACTGATTCCTGTGACACACCGCTCATTACATCTTGCCAACCAGAAAATGATCCATTTATGCCAACTTTCTTGTTTTCTGTTCGTTAGCCAATCTTCAATCCATGCCGATATGTTACACTCTGTGAGCTTTTATTTTATGTTATTCAATAACTTTATTGTGGCACCTTATCAAATGCCTTCTGTGGAAATCTAAATACAGTACATCTACCAGTCCCTTTTTGTCAACAACACGTGTTACTTCTTCAACAGACTCCAATAAATTGGTTAAACATGATTTCCCTTTCGCGAACCTTGCTGACTTTACCTGATTACCTTGAGCTTATCTGAGTGCCCTGCTGTGACGTCTTTAATAATAGTGTCTAAAATTTTTCCCAGGACAGATGTTTGTTAACTAGCCTGTTTGTGACTTGCTGCAAAACCTTCAGGTGTTGGTGCTCCTATACATTGCTGCCCTTGTTCTGGGAGGTAGTGGTTTAGTTCAGTGGGCTAGACAGTTGGGCTGTGATGCAGAACAAGGCCAGCATTGTGGGCTCAATTCCCGTACCAGCTGAGGTTATTCATGAAGGTCTTGCCTTCTCAACTTTGCCCCTCGCCGGAGGTGTGGTGATCCTCAGATTAAATCACCACCAGTCAGCTCTCCCCCTCAAAGGGGAAAGCAGCCTATGGTCATCTGGGACTATGGCTGCTTTACCAAGAGGTCATGCGTTTGGAAGATGCTGGGTGAGATTCTCCACTCCCGCGCCGGTTGGGAGAATCGCCTGGGCCGCCAAAATTTCCCGCGACGCCGGTCCGACGCCCTCCTGCGATTCTCCCAAGCGGCGGGAACGGCCCCGTTGAGTTCCTCGCAGGCCGGAGAATCGCCCGAGACACCCAAAATGGCGATTCTCCGGCACCCCTGCTATTCTCAGACCCGGATGGGCCGAGCGGCCAGGCCAAAACGGCGGGTTCCCTCCGGCGCCGTCCACACCTGGTCACTGCCATCGGGAACAGCGCGGGAACGCTGGTTGGGGGGGGGGGGGGCGCGGGGTGGGAGGGGGGATCCTGCACCGGGGGGTACCTCAAATGTGGGATGGCCCGTGATCGGTGCCCACCGATCGTCGGGCCATCATCTCTGAAGGAGGACCTCCTTCCTTCCGCGGCCCCGCAAGATCCATCCACCATCTTCTTGCGGGGTGGACTCAGAGAGGACGGCAACCACGCATGCGCGGGTGACGCCAGCTATGCGGCGCCGCCTTTATGCGGCAACAAGGCCTGGCGCGTGTAGATGACGCGGCCCCGCTCCTAGCCCATTCTCGGGCCCTGAATCGGTCGGGATAGGGGCCGTTTTGCGCGGTCGTGAACCTCGACGGCATGGGCACTTCGGCGTGGGAGTGGAGAATCCCGCCCGCTGTTTCTGCAATGCATCCTGTAGATGGTTCACACTGCTCTCAGTGTGCATTGGTGATGGAGTGACTTAATGTTTAAGGTGGTGGAAGGGGTGCCAGTCAAGTGGGCAGCTTTGTCCTGAACAGTGTTGAGCTTCTTGAATGTTGTTGAATGTTGTCAGACAAGTGGGGAGCATTCCATCACACTCCTGATTTGTGCCTTATAGACCGGTGAAGGGAACCAGGTGGCAAATTACTCACCATAGAATATCCAGCCTCAGATCTGCTCTTGTAACCACAATATTTATGTGACTGGTTCAGTTAGGTTTCTGGTCAGTGGTGAACCCCAGGATGTTGATGATGGGGGATTCTGGAATATTAATAACATTGAATGTCATGGGGAGATGCTTAGATTCTCTCTTGTTGGAAATGGACATTGCCTGACCTTTGCTTGCATGAATGTACTTGCCACTTCTCAACCCAAGCCTGAATGTTGTCCATGTTTTGCTGCATATGGCTTTATGGAGGAGAGAAGGTCGTTGATAAAGCAGTTGCAGTTCGTTGGAATGAGGGCACTGCTCTGAGGAACTCTTGCAGCGGGTGTCCTGGGCTTGAGGTGATTGGCCTGCCACAGCCACAGCCATTTTCCTTACTGCTAGGTATGACTCCAACAAGTGGAACCTTTTCCCCTGATTCTCTTTGACTTAAATTTTAAAAGGGTTAAGTGATATCACACTTTAACAAATAGTGCAGTCACTCTCACCTCATCTCTAGAACTCAAACTCTTTTGTCTTTGTTTGGAAAAAGACTATACTGATGCCTGGAATCCATTGTCCTTGGCAGAACTGACACTGAACATCACTAAGTAGGTCATTCCCCCAGGTAGCATTGTCACTGACCTATTTCATCATTTTTCTGATGGTTGAGAGTAGACTAGTAGGGCGATAATTGGCCAGATTGGATTTGTCCTGTTCTTTGTAGACAGGACATAACCTGGGCAATTTTCCATTTTGCTGTGTAAATACCAATGTTGTGGCTGTACTAGAATAGCTCATCCAATGGCTCACCTAGGTCTGGAGCACAAATTTTCAGTACTACAGCCAGGAGTAACCCTGCACATTGTTTCCATTCAAATAATCATCGAATATCCTCTTGAATGTCTCGGTTAACCTTGCCTCCACCAAACTTCCTGGCAGTGCATCCTTGACCCAACCCGCTCTCTGTGTGAAAATGTTTTTTCTCACATTGCATGTACTTTTTTTGCAAATCACTTTAAATCTGTGCCCTCTTGTTGTCGATCCTTCTCCAAGTGGGAACAGTTTCTTCCTATCTACTCTGTTCAGCCCTCTCAAGATTTTGAATAACTCCATCACATCTCCTCTTAGCCTTCTCCTCTCCAAGGAGGACAGCCCCAATTTCTCCAATCTATCTTCGTAACTGAAGTTTCCCATCCCTGAAACTATTCTTGCAAACCTCTTCTGCACTCCCTCCAAATTTGTTCCAACAGGGTGACACCCAGAACTGTGCACCATACTCCAGCTGAGGTCTAACTAGCATCTTGGACAACTTCAGCAAAACCTGTTTGCTCTTGTACTCTATGCCACTATTAATAAACTCTAGGGTATTCTATATTTTATTAACTTCTCTTTCCGCCTGTCCTGCCAGCTTTATGACTTATGCACATATACACCCATCTCTAAATCATGTATATAAATCAGAAAAAGCAAGTGTCCGAATACTGAGTCCTGTAGAGCACAACTTTCAACTCGTCTCCAGTCTGAGAAGTGCCCATCCATACCTACCCTCTGTTTCCTATCTTTTAGCCAACTTCTAATCCATGCTGGCAAGACTCCATCAATCCCAAACATTTCTAATTTGCGAACCAACATCAACAGCATTACCCTCATCAACTTTCTCTTCCCTCTTCAAAGAATTCCAGCAAGTTAGTTAAACATAATTTTTCCTTAATAAACCCATGCTAGCTCTTCTTGATCAAACCACATTTTTCCATGTGACTATTAATGCTATCCCAAATAATTGTTTCTTGATGTTTTCCCACCACCGAAGTTAAACTGACTGGTCTGTTTTTGCTGGGCTTACCCTTACAACAGTTTTTAACGAGGGCGTAATATTTGCAACTCTCCAGTTGCAGATCGATGATTTTTCTTACTCCACCGGATTTCTGCAGTTCTTTTCAGGTTTTTGCAATGTGGATCAACCACCTCATCGCAAGTTTCTTTGAGGTATATATAAAGGATAAGCTTGCAGACCACAAAGATACAAACAAACAAGAGCTTTAGTGGAAAGGTGCCTTCTCTACAGGCTGCTAGACGAGACTGATTGTTAGCCCACCCAAACTGCTGATTATGTCATCAATACATCACATGATCAAACTGTTAAAGTGACCATATTCCAACTAGGAACAAACATGAGTATACAGCAACTGACATACATGCAGTGTAACCCTGATTTAGATTCATTACTTCCTCCCTCACTCCAACTGTGCTGAAAAACGTACTATTCTCTGGGCTACCCCTCAGGTTCCCACCCCCAGCTGTTCCTTGATATCACGTGGAGTGGATTTGAATTGGCTGAAGACTGGCATCTATGGGCTGTGAAGGATCATCCAGTTGGCATTTCTGGTTGCATTGGTCAAATTTCCACACTCTGGGCGGGATTCTCCGACCCCCCGCCTTGTCGGAGAATCGCCGGGGGCTGGCGTGAATCCCGCCCCCGCCGGTTGCCGAATTCTCCGGCACCGGAGATTAGGCGGGGGCGGGAATCACACCGCGCCTGCTGGCGGCCCCCCCCCCCCCCCCCGGCGATTCTCCGGCCCGGATGGGCTGAAGTCCCGCTGCTGGAATGCCTGTCCCGCCGGCGTGGATTAAACCACCTCTCTTACCGGCGGGACAAGGCGGCGCGGGCGGGCTCCGGGGTCCTGGAGGGGGCGCGGGGCGGTCCTGTGCCGTGGGGGCACTCTTTTCCTTCCGCCTTCGCCATGGTCTCCACTATGGTGGAGGCGGAAGAGACCCCCTCCACTGCGCATGCGCGGGGATGCCGTGAGCGGCCGCTGACGCTCCCGCGCATGCGCCGCTCGGCAATGTCATTTCTGCGCCAGCTGGCGGGGCACCAAAGGCCTTTCCCGCCAGCTGGCGGGGCGGAAATCAGTCCGGCGCGGGCCTAGCCCCTCAAGGTTAGGGCTCGGCTGCTCAAGATGCAGAGGATTCTGCACCTTTGGGGCGGCGCGATGCCGGACTGATTTGCGCCGTTTTTGGCGCCGGTCGGCGGACATCGCGCCAATTACGGAGAATTTCGCCCTCTATCAGTCACTTCAAAAATTGATCAATTGGTCATTCATCTTATTTACTATTTGTGCGACCTGATGTGTACAAAACTTTATTGTACCTCCCTATAGAACTGCACTAGCAACACTTGAAAATTAACTTATTGATTGTCAAGCAATTTGGGATATCATGACAGCAATAATATATCTATTTAACTTATATCTATACAACTAAATATACAACTTATCCATTAACAACTTATAGCTTTAATGTAATTAAACACCCCAATGTGTTTCACAGGAGCATTAGAAAACAGCGCATGACACTGAGCTTCATGAGCAGCTATTAGATCAAAAGGTGGTAGGTTTTGAGGGCAGCAGGATGGTGCAGTGGTTAGCATTGCTGCCTTTCAGCGCCAAGGTCCAGGTTCGATCCCGGCCCTGGGTCGCTGTCCGTGTGGAGTTTGCACATTCTCCCCATGTCTGCGCAGTTTTCACCCCCACAACCCAAAGATGTGCAGGGTAGGTGAATTGGCCACGCTAAATTGCCCTTAATTGGAAAAAATGAATTGGGTACTCTATATTTATTTCAAAAAGGAGGTAGGTTTTAAGGAGTCTATTGAAGGAGGAGAGTGAGATAGGGAGGGAGAGAGGTGTGCAGAGGGAATTCTAGGGCTTGGGCAATTGAAGGCCCAGGCACCAATGGTTGCGCAATTATAATTGAGGACATGTCAGGCACTAGAAATGTGTTCTTCCTCATTTGCATGCGTCCAATACACATTCATAATATCCATTCTGGTGGGTTGCAGGTGAGTTGCACTTTAAACCTGGGGTTGCAGTGGGGTTTTTTTCAATGAAATTCACCAGAAATCCACCAAGGAATTTGAAGTGTAAATTACTTCCGATGCAATTCAAATTGCCATGGTCTTTTGCACTAGTTTAAAAAACATTGTGCTGGAATGTAGCTCCGTCTACAAAACTGACCATGGCCCTTGATCAAATTAATGGCTGGCATGCTTCTGGTAATTTACCTTTGGAAAGCATCATTTGAATGCATTTAAACTTTTTTAAAAATGTATTTACTAACTAACAGACTACTGTGCACAATGGAACCAGTAAATGTTTCTGTATAATTTTTAGAAGTAATTTTCAGCCAATTAAAATGAGCTAATTCTTAGGTGGTGAACTAGGCACTTTGACTAATAATGCTCATCTTTATGCTGAACCCTGTTTTCTTAATTCATTCTTAAATATATGATGGAATATATTTTTTAATACATCGATATTACATTCTAATAAGATGTTTGATTGCCCTGGAACATTGAAGATTTAAGATCTTGGGTTGGTTGATTAGGGTTTTACACATGCAAATACACATGAATGGAAACTTGAGCAAACAGACTTCTGAAAACAAGCGGAACTTTGAGCATGATTGTCTCTTGGTTCGCCAGTTGTGACAAAGCAGAAATTCGGCACCCAGCTACATAGTGTCAGTCAGTGTATAAATCCTCTCTCCTCTTTCTGCCAATCTGCTGTGCCTAGGACGATCCAAAGATATGACACGGTGACACAGATGGATATGGCAAATTCTTAAAGCAGTCTTACCTCTGGGTATTGAAATGGACATGATTTCTTGCATGGCGTTTTTGCCCAGTTTCCCCGGCAGTATGACGCGGATTGCTCTCTGGATTTACCCCGCTAGTTACAGACAGGTTGTACATGACAATTTATCACCAAGTGAAGTCACCAGATACAAATAGTCAATTTGCTTACTTGGATTTAACTTGCTGGAAAAGAGACCTTTTACCACGAGACTGTGACATTACAGATAGAATTGCACAAGTTGGAATCCTCACTAAGCATGATTCACATGCTTAAATTGTTATCAATTTGTTCTCCTTGGCTGGGAGCATTTCCCAATTATTAGAATACTTTGTTGTCTTTTAACATTTGTAACTTCTGGTTGCAGCTCCTTCTACTGTTATGTCCATGTTAATGACCGATATGCTACCTCTTACCAATGAGGCTGCACCTTCATTCAGTTTAACAGGTCTATGTTTGCCAAGTAGTCAATTCCCCATCTTCTGCTTACAGCAATGTTTCTGTTACGTCACATAATAACAGATTTACTCAAGATGTGCATATCTCTCATGCTAATATTCCTTTACTCAGTCCATTCTTACCATTGCATTATTAAACATTTGTTCATCCAACAACAACCCTTAAAATTATGAAAATGTATTTGTTAACTTTTTTTTACCATAAATGTTACTTTTTCTACCTTTTAATCATTCATTAATCTGTGTTTACCAATTCTTAAATTAATCCCAATTCTGTGTTTATGTTGCACCTTAACTCCCCATCTGGTTTTGTGCAGGCCACGCATCCTGTAACTTATAGCTGAGGAAGTTCCCTACGGATCAACAAAATCAATCCCCTTCTGCGCACATCGTTTTGGCAATCTTTTGGGTGGCACAAAACAACTTTCTGACATCTTGCCAACCTCTTGAACTTGAATGTTCAAACTACTCAGCAATCGAGCTTTTCACGGAGTCTCAACTTTGTTGGGTCCATGGTCATCCTAGGAGCAGTGACTCACCTCAGCATATGCTCCACAATGAATTCAATCGCTTCTGTAAAATTCTGCTCCCTCCCTCGCTTAGTGAGGATTCCAATTTGTGAAATCCTATCTGTAATGTCACAGTCACGTGATTTGTATCTGGTGACTTCACTTGGTGATAAATTGTCATGTACAACCTGTCTGTAACTAGCGGGGTAAATCCAGAGAGCAATCCGCGTCATACTGCCGGGGAAACTGGGCAAAAACGCCATCTCGGAGTGCACGGAAGCGGCCATCAAGGACACCAACTCCATTTAGGTCGACCATACTAAAGATCAAATAAAAGCATTATGATGTTGAGGTCCCAGCTGCAAGTCACACCTACTGGGAACACATATTAAGAACTGAGGATTGTTCTGCACCTGAGTTTCCCAGCATTAACTTTTAACAATCAGAAAATCATACGCAATGACCCTCTCAACTTTCTGAAATTCTCTGATAGCTGAGGCATGCCACCAGAAGCTTAAAGTCACAGAATTGTCCCTTATGTGCAATCACCTACCACCCGGGTTAACGGCATTGGTAAGATAATCCAGCCCAGTGACATTAATTGCAGGTATGATTTTGGACGTAGCAAGTATTAACCTTAATAAAGCTGAATCCAAAATAATAGCTTGTGTCATCCGAACCAGTTTCGAGGAGTTTACCAAGATTAAACTCTTGTTGGGTAAAAAATAGTTCTGGCTCATTTTCAAATGCACAGCTAGCAGTGTGTCACCCATGCAGATGACACTGGAATGGGAGATTCAAGACCAGCCTGACATTGCAAAGCTATATCTCAGGAAGGGTTTGGAATGGCAGCAGATGAAGTAGATTGTAAGTCCCATGGATATGGGAGGTAGCTTCTGCTTCTCCTGTTGCACAGGTTAGATCCAATTTAAACACTTATCGCCAGTTCATGGATATGCTTACATTACAGCGGCCATGGAAGAATCCTGAGCAGCTTGGTTTTTTTTGTTTTAAAAAAAAATAAATTTAGTGTACCCAATTATTTTTTTCCAATTAAGGGGCAATTTAGCGTGGCCAATCCACCTAACCAGCATATCTTTGGGTTGTGGGGTGAAACCTACGCAGACATGGGGAGAATGTGTAAACTCCACACGGACAGTGACCCAGGGCCGGGATTCGAACCCGGGACCTCAGCGCCGTAGTCCCAGTGCTGCCCTCTGAGCAGCTTATTGAGATTCAGTTTAGCTGAGGGATCCTAAACCTTCAGGATTCTTCAGTGTTCCTCATGACTGCCAACAAAAACAATTAAGCAAATGTTAAACTACTTAAATTTCTGTGGAGCCAGAACCAGGATGAATACATTCTTCCACAGCCCCCTACCACAACTCCACAGTCCTGCTGTTTGTCCCCACAACCAGCAAAACCTGCATGAAAGCCACAGCAGGCTGCCTGCAATTCAGTTTACTTATGGGACTGACTTTAAAGGTGCTAGCTGCACTGGCAGCTCACCCTGTTAATGTCGGTGAGACTCAAGTCCAAGCGGTCAACCTTGGCCCAGTGGTAGTTCCTCGCTTTTGAGTCAGCAGGTTGTGGGTTTCACTCCAGGGACTTGAGACCTTGCTTAGGCTGACACTCTAATCCAGCACTGCAGGAGTGTTACCCTGGCAGAAGTGCCATCTTTCAGGTAATAATAATAATAATCTTTATTAGTGTAACAAGTAGGTGTACATTAACACTGCAATTAAGTTACTGTGAAAATCCCCTCGTCGCCACACTCCGGCACCTGTCCGGGTACACTGAGGGAGAATTCAGAATGTCCAATTCACCTAAAACGCATGTCTTTCGGGACTGTTGGAGGAAACCAGAGCACCCGGAGGAAACCCACGCACACGCGGGGAGAATATACAGGCTCTGCACAGACAGTGACCCAAGCTGGGAATTGAACCTGGGAACCTGACACTGTGAAGCAACCACTGTGCTACCGTGCAGCCCCCTGTGCTACAATGATCATTGTATCAAAAACTATGTGGTAGAGACCAGTCAGCCTGAGGTTGCTAATGCCGAAAATTCTGGAATCCAATATCAAGGATTTTATGGCAGAGCACTTGGAAAACAGTGGCAGGATCGGTCAGAGTCAGCATGGATTTATGAAAGGGAAATCTGCTTGACAAATCTATTGGAATTCTTTGAGAATGTAACCAGTAGAGTTGATGAAGGGGAGCCAGTTTAGCACAGGGCTAAATCGCTGGCTTTTAAAGCAGACCAAGGCTAGCACGGGGCTGGTTCAGCACAGGGCTAAATCGCTGGCTTTTAAAGCAGACCAAGGCAGGCCAGCAGCACAGTTCAATTCCCGTACCAGCCTCCCTGAACAGGCGCCGGCACGTGGTGACTAGGGGATTTTCACAGTAACTTCATTTGAAGCCTACTTGTGACAATAAGCGATTTTCATTTCATTTTCATTTCATTTTTCAGTGGATGTGTTTTATTTGGATTTTCAGATGGCTTTCACCAAAGTCTCACACAAGAGATTAGCGTGTAAAATTAAAGCACATAGGATTAGCAGTAGTGTGTTGAGATGGATAGAAAACTGATGGGCAGACAAGTAACAAAGGGCACGATTTACCAGCCACATTGCGCCTGAAAGTCAGCACGCCATGGCGCAATGTGGTGGTAGATGCCAGGAGACCCGCTAGTCACGCCACGATGTGAATCCCATTCATTGTGGGCAGAATCACATATTGGCAAATCTGCATATTAGAACAAGACAACTCGTCTCACTCTAATATGCAGTTCCCTGAGGTAACCAAGGCATTGGTATCCATCCATTCATGGGCAGCACAGTGGTTAGCACTGCTGTCTCACAGCGTCATGCACCCGGATTCAATTCCAACCTTTGGTCACTGTCTGTGTGGAGTTTGTACATTCTCCCCATTTCTGAGCGAGTTTCCTTCAGGTGATCAATTTCCTCCTGCAGTCCAAAGATGTGCAGGTCAGGTGGATTAGCCATGCTAAATTGCCCCTTGGTGTCCAAAAGGTTAGGTGGGGTTACGGGGATAGGCCGTGGGCCTGTGTAGGGTGCTCTTTCAGATGCTAACTCGGTGGGCCGAATTGCCTCTTTCTGCACTGTAGTGATTCTGTCACCTTCGCCTTGGAGACCTCAGGCGAGCGCTGTTCAGTACTGGTCTCCACAAACAGATAGCGGTGCGTTTTGCGGTGCTTCAAGCACCGGGAACACCCAGCTAATCTTGCACTACGGGACTCTGTCCCCATTCGGGTAGATCGAATAGAGTAGGAATAAACAGGTATTTTTCCAGATGGCAAGCAGTGACTAGTGTGGTCCCGTAGGGGTCAGTACTAGGACCCCAGCTTTTCACAATATATATTAATGAATTTGATAAGGGAACTAAATGTAATATCTCAAATTTGCAGGTAACACAAAGCTGGGTGGGAGGGTGAGCCATGAGGAGGATGCAGTGATCCTTCAGTGTGATTTGGACAAGTTGAGTGAGCGGGCAGATAAATGGCTGATGCAGTATAATGTGGATAACTGTGAGGTTATCCACTTTGGTAGCAAACATGGAAAGACAGGTTATTATCTGAATGGCCATAAATTACTAGAGCGGAATGTGCAACAAGACCTGGTTATCCTCATACACCAATCGCTGTAGTAAGCATGAAGGTGCATCAGGCAGTAAAGAAGGCAAATGGCATGATGGCTTTTATTGCGAGAGGATTTGAGTACACAAGCATGGATGTCTTGCTGCAATTATAAAGGGTCTTGGTGAATACACCTGGAATATTGTGTGCAGTTTTGGTCTCTTTATCTGAGGAAGGATGTTCTTGCTGCAGAGGGAGTGCAGAGAAGGTTTACCAGACTGATTCCTGGGATGGCAGAGCAGACGTATGAGGAGACATTGAGTCAGGATTGTGTTCGCTGGAATTTAAAGGAATGAGGCGGGATGTCCTAGAAACCTATCATCCGGCGTGGGACCGGAATTTCCTGCCAGCGTGTGAAACCTATAAACTTCTAACAGGTTTGGATAGGGTAGAAGCAAGAAGGTTGTTCTTGATGGTGGGGGTGTCCAGAAACAGGGGTCATAGTCTGAGGATGTGGGTTAGACCATTTAAAACTGAGATGAGAAATTTCTTCACCCAGAGAATGGTCGGCCTGTGGAATTCGTTACCGCAGAAACAGAATGGGTGGGATTTACCGCTGTTCACGTTGGCAGGAAATTCCGGTCCCATGCCGGCGACAAGGGGTGGGGAACTCCCATTGACAACAGCGGGATTGGTAGATCCCGCTGGCGGTCCGCCTCCGAAAAACATGTAATAGATGTGGTCGCCCAGAGTTTTCAAGAAGCAGTTGGATATAGCTATTGAGGTGAAGGGATCAAAGCATATGGGGCAAGGCAGGATCAGGCTATTGAATTGGATGATCAGCCATGATCAAAATGAATGGTGGAGCAGGCTCGAAGGACCGAATGACCATCTGCTCCTATTTTCTATGTTTCTATTATCTCCTTGCTATTTGTGGGACCTTATTGTGTTCAAATTCAATGCCATTTTTCCAACTACAGTTTCCTCCCCCTATTTCTTACTGCTATCACTACAGTGACTACAGTTCAAAAATGTTTAATTGGCTGTGAACATGCATTGGGATGTCCTGTGGCTGTGAGAGACGCTGCAGAAATACAAGTTTGTTGGTTTCCTTCAGTTTTGGGGTGGCGTTGTGCCTTTGTGTGGGTTGCTCATCCAGAACTGAGCCTGGGCCCAAAGACAGACCCAGAATAATTTGTATCCCACTATACCTCCACTCAAGTTAAAGCTTTCAGAGGTTCTCACACAACTAAAATCTCCACTCTCCCAACCCAAAAGTCTGAAATAGAGCAAGGTATTTTTTAAAATGCAGGCTTACTTCACATCATGCGTTAGCTGTTACAAATCATAAGAGGCCTTTCATTTTGATTTGAAGTTTAATGATGTCATGCAAACTGTCTGAATTTGGCTATGGATGATGCACAGCAGTGCAATTCATTTACAATTTGGGGATTTACTTAAAATTTCAAATTGCTTAATGCTCTCTAGACTATCAGTACAATTCATCTAAAGTCCTGCAGCCTTGTCTTTTTACGTTTTGATGAAATCTTAGCAATCGTGCAAGATAAAAAAGATATGAATAGTTAGACCGATCCCTCAATCACAATATCAGTAATGGGGCTGTTTGCTGATGATTCCAGTGTTTTTGGCTCCATTTGCAACACTGCTAACAATCAAGCAATTATGTCAGTCTACAATAGATCCTGCATCACATCAAGACTTAGACTGACAAATGACAGATAATATTTGTACCACACAAATGCAAAGTAATAGTCATCTACAGAAGGACACAGACCATCTCCCCTTGATATAGAATGGAACCTTCACCACCAACATGTCCATCTACCTGGTGCTCTGCAGTACCTCACCAAGGTTACTTGGACAACACATCTTTCCGCTGTGACCTTCACCGACATGAAGAACAAGAGCAACAATGTTGTGAGAGTGCTGTTACCTCCCAAGATTTGTTTAAATTCATACCCATCCTGATTTGGACTTATTTCACCGTTGTTTCAGCAATGCTGGGTCAAACTCATGGAAATGCCCTACGCAGTGCCTGTTTGGAGCGCCAGTAGGACTACAGTAAGTAGTTCAAGGAAATGTCCCAGTGCCACCTTGTCAAGACAACTGGACTACACAATTAATGTGGTCTTATCAGTGACTTTCACAACCCAAAAATATATTTTTTTACAAGTTGCTTCTTGGGGAACAATACTGTTCCTCTTGGTGAAAACCATGTTGCCCTGATGTACGACACGCAGAATAACAATACTAATTCACTTTGATTCATTTCTCTAGTGGTTAGAAACCACCAGGATGCAGTGGCCTTGCCTTTATTTTCCCAGAACCGGTGGGGCCAGTTCACCTTGATTAGTACTGGCTTAGTAAAAGCACAAGGTTAATAAAAACAATAATTTGCTTCTGCTTGTGGGGAAGAATTACAATTCTTAATACATTATAAGATTAACTACCAAAACTACATTTTGCTGGATTGTCCCACCATTCATTTAAATATGAAGGGAACCACGAGCGGTGAACCACATAATGGGTTCCCAATGGGCGAGACTACTCCTCTGAGTACAAAATCGGGAATTATATTTCTGTTATTAAAAAACAAATATATGGTGATAATGCATACTGACAGTAGATATATTCTCCCTTTGTGTCGCAGGAAGATACCTGGGAGGAATGTTTATGCACAGATGCATAATGAAAAGGAGCAGGAAATGACCAGCCCTGTCAATCACAGTGAAGACACACAGCACATCATACAAGGGGAAGAGTATATTGATGATGATTTGGACTCTCAGACGCTAGGTAACGGAAGAGGTAGCTTTTTTCCCCCCAGTTTCTCTCCTTTATTGTAAACAATGATATTTGGAATCAAACTTACCAAGTTAAAATATTAGACTCGTAGATAGATGCAGCACAGAAGGCAGTCCATCGTTTGGTCTCCTTTTCTGAGGAAGGATGTTCTTGCTCTCGAGGGTGTGTAGCGAAGGTTTACCAGGCTGATTCCAAGGATGGCGGGACTGACCTATGAGGAGAGATTGACTAGATTAAGATTGTTTTTGCTAGAATTCAGATGAATGAGGGGGGATCTCATAGAGACTTATAAAATTCTATCAGGACTAGATAGGGTGGATGCAGGGAAGATGTTCCTGATGGTGGGTGTGTCCAGAACCAGGGGTCACAATCTGAGGATTCGGGGTAGACGATTTAGGACAGAGATGAGGAGACATTTCTTCACCCAAAGAGTGGTGAGCCTGTGGAATTCATTATCCCAGGAAGTAGTTGAGGCTAAGACATTGAATACATTCAAGAGGCAGCTGGATATGGCACTTGAGGCAAATGGGATTAAGGGTTATGGGGAGAATGCAGGATTAGGCTATTGAGTTGGTCGATCAGCCATGATCGTGATGAATGGTGGAGCAGTATCGAAGGGTCGAATGGCCTCCTTCTGCTCCTATCTTCTATGTTTGTATGTTCCATCATGCCTATGTATCTCTTTGTTGGAGCTACCAAATTAGCCCCACTCGCTTGCTCTTAGTCAGTCGCCCCATAAATTGTTTACCTTCTAGTGTCATATTCTCTTTAGGAAGTTACTGCTGAAACTGCTTCAGTTTTTTGGTTAGTGCATTCCAGGTCACAACTCAGTATCCTTGTGTCGCTTGTTCTTTAGCCAATAATCTTAAATCTGTCCTTTAGTCACTGAACATTCTATTTACTTTGTAGCAATTCCAGCAAAACTCCTCTGTTTTAAGGAGAAAACAAACACCTACGTCAATCTCCCCACATAGCTGCAATCCCTCATCTCTGGTAGCATCGTAGTATGTATCCCTTCTGTACGCTTGCCATGACCTTAATATTCTTCCTAAAGTGTGATAGCCAGCATTGAACAAATACTCCAGCTGAGACCTAACAAATGTCAATTTGATTATTTTTTTTTAGAATAAATTTGGGCCAGCAGTGATCTGCAGTATTTCTGTGGAGTGCTCCTCCTGGCTGTACAGAAATATAACCCAGAAACCTTTCTTAGCTGCTTTTCGATCAGAAAACTGTAGTCTCTTTTAGGACTGCTAGCTGGACTGCTCAATACCAAAACATGGTACACACCCCATCCCTGTGTCCTTAAAATCTGAGTCCCAAGTCTGAATCAGGTAATGGAAGCTTGATTTGCATAATGAAAAGGCTTACCTCCTGAAACAGACAAGCATTCAAACTGCCAAAGGAAAAGGAAACAGGGAAAATATGTTAATTGGTAAAATGGCAGAAGAACCGTGGGAGGTGTTTTAAAAAAAATAATTTGTGTGATGCAGAACTAGTTTATACCCTTAAGGGGCAAGTCGTCTTGCCAATAAAAACAGCCACGAGTGACTAAAGAGGTAAGAAACTGCATAAAATTAAAAGAAAAATGCAAAAAATAGCACAGATCCTGGTGAATGGCAGACATTCAAAAAACAGCAAAGGGTGTCAAAGCAGATAGTGGGAGCTATAAAAAGGGAATATGAAAAGAAACCTGCAAGGTACATCAAAATCAACGCAAAGACTTTTACCATTATAATAAGAGAAAAAAGGGTGTTCAGGAGCAATTGAAACCCCGTGACAACTTGAGAATACAAATATTCATCAATGAAAGTAAGGAAATGGTGCACATAGCAATATAGGAATTAGGGGCAGAAATAGGCAATTCAGCCCTTTGAGCTTGCTCCGCCATTCAATCAAATCATGGCTGATCTCTTCCTGGTCTCAAATCCACCTCTCTTCTGTTACCCTTATCCCTTTAACCTGTTTTTTAAAATCAGAAATATATTTTTCTCCTTCTTGAAAACATTTAATGACTCAGATTCCACCGCACTATGAGGCAGCAAGTTCCACAAATTCACCACCCTCCGAGAAGTAGTTAATAATAATTTATTTATTATTAACTTACATTAACACTGCAATGAAGTTACTGTGAAAAGCCCCTAGTCGCCACATTCCGGCGCCTGTTCGGGTATACAGAGGGAGAATTTCTCCAAAGAATTTCTCCAGATTACCTAACAGCACGTCTTTCGGGACTTGTGGGAGGAAACCGGAGCACCCGGAGGAAACCCACGCAGACACGGGGAGAACGTGCAGACTCCGTACAGACAGTGACCCAGCGGGGAATCGAACCTGGGACCCTGAGGCTGTGAAGCCATTGTGCCAACCACTATGCTACGTGCTGCCCATGAGTTCCTCCTCATCTCAGTTATAAATCCACGCCTTTCAACCTATATTCGTGACCGTGACATGTTGAATAGTTTGTCATTATTTACAGTAGAGGAAGAGGATAGTGTGCCAGACATCCGAAGGAAACTTGTATTGAATCATGAACGGGAGACACCAAATTTAGCATAATAACAGTAATAAAAAAAAATAACAGTTTAGAGTGACAAATCACAGGGCCAGATGATTTCCATCCCAGGTTTTAAAGAAAGCCCTAATTATAACCATTGAAAGTTCTCTCAATTCGGGAGCCGTTCTTTTAGTTTGGAACATTACGGATGCCATCCATTATTTAGGAAAAATGAAAGAGGGAAACTGGGAATTGTAGACCAATGACTTTAACCATCTGTTGGGATTTTATTAGAGTTTGTAGTTAAAGGTGGAGTGACTAAACAATTTGAAAATTTTCAACTGATCAGAGCATGGATTTGTAAAGGGTAGGTCATGTCCAGCAGACAGAATTGAATTTTTTGTAGAGGTGACTGAAGTGGACAGGGGATATTTATTTATATGGATTTCCAGAAGACATTTGATGAAGTCCTTCATAAATTCCTTTTAAATTCGAAGCTCGTGGAATTGAAAGCAAATTGTTAAATTGGTTTGAAAATTTATTGAGTGGCAGGAGAGTTAGGATAATGAGCAGACAGTCTAATTGGTAGAATGTGACTATGTGTTGGGACCACAACCACAATTGAATTATTTGTTAGTGATTTAGACAACGGGAAAAAAAGCCACATTGTTACAATCGCCATAAAGACTGCTAACTTTAAAAAAAAAAGAAACCTGGGTCCCACGTGATCTTAGTGTGGAAGCGGCAGCATTTTTGCGAGCTTTGGCTCTGCACGTTTCTTAATCCTTTATTTTATCCTCGTGCACATTTCATAATTGTCTTTTTGTTTGGGATATATGTCTTGCACCATGTTTCTGGGTGGTCCTGATTGGAGTCAAGTTAAATCATAGAGAATCTTTGTTTGACTGTGGTTGCCAGAGTTGGCTAGGATGGGGCGCAGCCTTCAGTGGAGTTGGTGCTGGTGAATGGGCCTTCACCCCGGCGGTGCTGTCTGCACCGGGATGATGGCCACCATTGAGAATGTTGTTCTAGCTAAGGATCTCGGCACCGTGGTGCAGGTCCTTGGAGCTCACTTTGAGGATCTGCGAGATATCCTTGGGAGAATGGTGGAGGCATAGGAGAGAATCTTTTTACTCGACAGAGCATTTCCCCTTGTAAGGGCCCGCCTTCAATTCATTGAGATCCTACTGTATGGTGTATCATCTATCTTGATGGGTTTGGGAGGTAGGGTTGGACAAGGAGTGTCCATGAGCCCGGTCCTTGGGTAAGAAGTAGCAGGCGAGTTCCCAATTGAGTTTGAAAGTTGGCTGCCATGTGTTAGTAATCTTGATCTGGAGGCTGGGTGCACAAGGATCGATGGAGCAATGTATCCAGTCTTCGAGGCCTGGGGGTGATTGGGCCCCCCTGACCATTAGCCCTCGTCATGAGGGGTTGGACGTAACCAATCATGTCGAGTCATCTCCCCCAGCCGGGGCTTAGACTGTGGTTCAGTTGGGCGTTGGAGCGGCGGTATGGTTGAAGTTTTTTTTTAGCGGCACAGTAGCACAGTGGGATAGCACTGTTGCTTCACAGCGGCAGGGTCCCAGGTTTCATTCCCAGCTTGGGTCACTGTCTGTGTGGAGTCTGCACATTCTCCCCGTGTCTGCGCGGGTTTCATCCGGGTGGTCCGGTTTCCTCCAACAAGTCCCGAAAGATGGGCTGTCAGGTAATTTGGACATTCTGAATTCGCCCTCTGTGTACCCGAACAGGTGCCAGAATGTGGCGACTAGGGGCTTTTCACAGCAACTTCATTGCAGTATTAATGTAAGCCTACTTGTGAAAATAAAGGTTATTATTATTTAGAGATCCCAATTCTTTTTTTTCCAATTAAGGGGCAATTTAGCGTGGCCAATCCACCTACATAGAACATATTGTGCAGAAGGAGGCCATTCGGCCCATCATGTCTGCACCGACCCACTTAAGCCCTCACTTCCACCATATCCCTGTAACCCAATAACACCTCCAAACCTTTTTTGGACACTAAGGGCAATTTAGCATGGCCAATCCACCTAATCTGCACGTCTTTGGACTGTGGGAGGAAACCGGAGCACCCGGAAGAAACCCATGCAGACACGGGGAGAACGTGCAGATTCTGCACAGACAGTGACCCAGCAGGGAATCGAACCTGGGACCTTGGCGCTGTGAAGCCACAGTGCTAGCCACTTGTGCTACCATGCTGCCTTGCACATCTTTGGGTTGTGGGGGTGAAACCCATGCAAACAGGGGGAGAATGTGCAAACACCACACGGACAGTGACCCAGAGCTGCGATCGAACCTGGGACCTCGGCGCCGTGAGGCAGCAGTGCTAATCACTATGTGCTGCAATCCTTGTGGTTTTGGGAAAGTAGTACGTTTTGGACACCCTTTACCTGTTTTATAATGAAGATGAGTGGAGCCATGGCAGGGTGATGGGTGGTTGGTTGGTTTGGAGTTGGGTGGTAGGGTTAGTTAAGTTCTCACAAAAATTGAGGGTAGCCCTCCAGTTAGAGCTAACCGTATCGGGTCTTTATTTTGTTTTATGCTATCTTGAATTTAAGAATCTCCTTTGATGGCCAGGGCAGATTATGTGTCCTGGGGAGGACTGAGTTCTTTCTGACTTTTTCTTGAGGTTGGAGCATTTTGTTTTGAGTCTCTTCTCTTTAGACTTAAGAGAATAGAAGGATTTGAGTGGGGTCACAGGCCAAGGTGAGTTTGGTCAATCTTTGACTGATTTGTTGAAGCGAGAGACTGTTTACCATGCCTCTACATTGTTGGAGCCCTTCCCTCATGTGGGGGATAGGTTTGATGGGGGAGTTTGGCGGCCTGCTCCAAGTGCTCGTATACAATGGTTTCCGGAGTATCCCCTTTGTTGTGTTGGGTTTTCCATGTGGAAGAAGTGTTTGTGGGTGGGATTGTCCATTCTCACCCGTTGCGATTGTCAAGGGCCAATGGAGCGTTAGCCGATAAACAGTATCGGCACCGGGTAGCAAATCCATCCCCAGTCTCCGCTCCCGCATTGCTGCCCATAGCGGGCTACCTACCCCATGCCAACGGTGACATGCAAACTGCTGATTTGCATGCATTAATATGCAATTAATGAGGTGGAAGCCCAATCCCCCTTCCCCACGTTACTCCGTCCCCCTCAATGGGAAATCCACCAGGCGGGCTTTGGTGTAAGTATAGCCAAGTGCAGCAGCCCGGGCATGCTGGACCCGAGGAATGGGGATGGGAAGTCCTTTGGACTGGAATCTTCAATGAACTGTCTGATCTGCTCTGCACATGTCAGACAGAGCAGTTCAGAGTGAAAACGCCACTCTAGCGTTTGAGCAGATCAGACCAGGATGAAGAGTTTGAAGAGAGGGCTGCCTGAGATAACCATGTCAATAGTGATCTTCAGGTTGCCCAGGGCTGGAAAGGGCAAACCAGACACTGGACCCCCATCCCAGAGGAGGGTTCAGTGCACCACCCCATACCCACAGCCCAAGCCCACCCAAAACTCTTGGAGGACTCTTCCTCTGCAGCCTAATAATAATAATCTTTATTATTGTCGCAAATAGGCATACATTAACACTGCAATGGAGCTACTGTGAAAAGCCCCTAGTCGCCACATTCCGGCGCCTGTTCGGGTACACTGAATGAGAATTCAGATTGTCCAATTCACCTAACAAGCACGCCTTTCGGGACTTGTGGGAGGAAACCGGAGCATCCCGGAGGAAACCCACGCAGACACGGAGGGAATGTGCAGACTCGGCACAGACAGTGACTCAAGCGGGAATCGACCCTGGCGGGCGCAGGGAAGCAACAGTGCTAACCAGTGTGCTGCCGTGCCACAGTGGCAGCCTGGCAGTGGCAGAGGGGGGTGGGAGATATGGGTTAACCTCCTTGACCCTCTTTGGGGTCCGTCATGCCAAGCCAGGGTGTCACTGCCAGGGTATCAGTTCCTGGTGCCAGGGAGCAATGCACCGTTGGCAATGGCAGGGTGCGGGGACTGAAGGGGGAGGCTGAGGGGGTGGTGAGGGGCTCGAGTGGGGGGGGGGGGGGATGATGTCAGGTCACCGTCATGTGTGCGCGGTGGCCAGAGGTGACCTGTTATTCCTGTGGTGCGGGGGGGGGGGGGAGCATGCCCCTCCTTGCTGAGGGGTTGGGCATGCTTCTCTTGTCAGCTGAGAAAGGGGGAGTGTCAGCATTGTCACTGTGGGGGGAAGAGGGCCTGTCACTGGATGCTGGCATCGGGGCAGCCGTTTAAAATAATGGCCCAAGGTGGGAAGGGAAACTGGTGTGCTTGCCATCATGCATAAATCTACATGGCGGAGGTATGGGGATAGCACTTGAGCGATGCTCCTAGCATTAACGGGGATCAGTCCTCTGTCTCCGTTGAGGCAGCACTGTAATTTCTCTTAATATCCTTCTTGTGATGCTGTGCAATGTGATGCAGTGGCTAATATTCCATGGTCAGCTCGGGCGTTCTTCTCTTCGCGTTTTTTCTTCTTTTCTTCATCTGGGTCAGCAGTGTGCTGTTATAAATCCTGGTCCGGTCCGGTGGTCTATGGGAAGTTCCCATTACTGTACCGGGGGGAGCGATTCGGTCCCCCCTACTAGGGCACCCATTTATTGGATGTCTTGACAAGTCTTCTCTTCGGTGATGGTGTCTCCCCAGCTGGGAGTGTGTAATTTATTTTTAGGATATGTGAGGGTGGTGCACTACCCTGCGTGTAGTTCGTAAAGTACAGGATCGGCTGGGGTGTAGGTTTTGGAGTGTATTGGAGGCCTTGGGGGTATTGATTCCTGTGTCAGAATGTTCTGCTCAAGGCTAGGTCTGGTGCTGCGGTTTCCCCCGGAACATGGGATGTCCCTGCTCGAAGACACCTATTAGGGACATCCCGGGAGATTGGGATTTGCTTCTATTGTGCATGGGGGCCTGCGGTTGAACCAAGTCCTGTAATTTGGTTGGTATCCTGATAACCTCCCCCCCTCAAGCCAAATTGTTGGTACGCTTTCTTGTTTGAATGAGCAGCTTGTTTTCTTCTTCATTAATGGGTGAGGGACATGCGCTAGGTGAATCCTGTGATCCACTCCTGGTACAATATAATGTAACAACTAGGAGCAGGAGTGGGCAATTCAGCCCCTCAAGCCTGCTCCACCATTTAATACGATCATGGCTGCTCTCATCTTTGCCTCAACTCCACCGTCCGGCCCACTCCCCATAACCCTTCAACTCATTACTGACTAAAAATCTGTCTATCTGCTCCTTAAATTTCCTCAATGTCCCGGCCTCCACCGCACTCTGGGATAGTGAATTCCACAGATTCACGACCCTTTGAGAGAAGTAATTTCTCCTCATCTCTGTTTTAAATCTACTACCCCTCATCTTGAAACTATGACCTCTCATTCCAGATTGCCCCACAAGAGGAAGTATCTGCTCTACGTCTACTTTGCCAATATCTTTTGTCATCTTATATACCTCAATTAGATCTCCTCTCATTCAGACGTCCGGTGGTGGCCATGTGCTGATTGGTCGCAAACAGGGTAGCTCCTGCTTGAAGGATTGGGTTTGGCCCTTTCTGCCCAATTTTTAAAAAATATATATTTTTATTCTCCTTTTCCACAATTTCTCCCAAATTTGCACCCACCAACAATAAACAATAAGCAGTAACGAATATAATGTCAATCGCCATATCATCAACAACAATCCCATCCTTCCACCAACCCCCAAACAGCAGCCCACATGTTAACATAAACAAATAATAAAAAGGAATCAGGAATCACCCATAGTCACCTTTAATACATACAGTCCCGTCCTCCCCAACTCCCCCCCCCCCGCCACTAATGTTCGATGTTATCCAATTCTTGAAAGTGCATAATGAATAATGCCCATGAATTGTAGAACCCCTCAATTCCAACAGGTCACCCCCCCCCCCCCCCCCCCCCCCCCCCCAATGCCAGGGCGCAGGGTGGAGAGGGTGCTCTCCAACCCAACAGGATCCGCCTTTGGGCGATCAACGAGGCGAAGGCTGCAACACTGCAACATCTGCCTCCGCACCCGTTTCCATGGGCATTACGGTAGCATAAGTGGATAGCACTGTGGCTTCACAATGCCAGGGTCCCAGGTTCGATTCCCCACTGGGTCACTGTCTGTGCAGAGTCTGCACGTTCTCCCCGTGTCTGTGTGGTTTCCTCTGGGTGCTCCGGTTTCCTCCCACAGTCCAAAGATGTGCAGGTTAGATGGATTGGCCATGATAAATTGCCCTTAGTGACCATAAAGGTTAGGAGGGGTTATTGGGATACAGGGATAGGGTGGAAGTGTGGTCTTAAGTGGGTCAGTGCAGACTCGATGGGCCGAATGGCCTCCTTCTGCACTGTATGGTCTATGTTCCAACCCCGGCTGGACCGACACCCTGAATATGGCCTCCCGAGGGCCCGGGTCCATTTTCACGTGCACCACTTTAGAAACCTTTCTGCCCAATTAAAGGGCTCTTTGGTATAAGTGTTTGGGAGTGAATTCTCCTCTGAGGTGGAATGTTGGTGGGCTACTGCACCCGGCAGGTGTCGAATAATGCAACGGTGTTGGAGGTGGAGGGTCTGCGTGGCGTAGTAACAGAAAACATGGCAGAGGCGGGGCCATTATCGTCGTCCACTCCATTGCCAGTGGAGAAATTGATGGGGTTGAAGGAGACATTCAACAGCATCGGTGAGAGATGCAGGAGGATTGGTTGAGGGCGATTTAGGGAGTGGTTGCCCCACTTCGCGGCACCATGGAGCGAGTGGCGAAGCACCTGGAGTCGCAAGTTGCGACGATCCAAGAGTGGAAAGGGCAGTCACGGACCACAGTGATCGGATTGTGGAGTTGGAGGCAGAGGCAGCGACGCTGGGTGCGGCCTGCAAAGAGCTGAAAATGAAGGTGCACAAGTAGGAGAATTGGTCCAGGCAGCATAATCTAGGTATTGTAGGCCTGGCGAATGGAGTGGACAAGCAGGTGCTACGGCCCATGTGTCATAGATGTTGGTGAAGCTGGTGGATGAGGGTGTCTGCGAAAATGGAGGGAACGAGCGCCACAGCTTATGTGTCAAAGATGTTGGCGCAGTTTTTATTTTACTTTTTAAAATGTTTCCAATTAAGGGGCAATTTAGCGTGGCCAACCACCTACCCTGCACATCTTTGGGTTGTGGGGGTGAGACCCACGCAGACACGGGGAGAATGTGCAAACTCCTTGGCGCCACAAAGTAGCAGTGCTAACCACCATGCTGCCCGATGTTGGCGAAGTTGGTGGACAAGGGGTCTGTGAGAGGCCCCGGAGGTGGATTGGGCACATCGAACTAGTGTCCTCCACCGTGAAAACGGAGGCAGAATATTGATTTAGTATCTCCACCATTTTGTGTGTTCCTCACTATTAACTCCTGGGTCTCATCCAAGGGACCAACATTCACTTTAGCTCCTCTCTTTTTTATATACATGTACTATAAAAGTTTTTTCTATATTTTTTCATATTTTGTGCTAGTTTTCTTTCATAATTTACCTTTGCTCTTTTTACTACTTTTTTAGTAGCCTTTTGTTGATCTGTAACAGTTTCCCAATCTTCCAGCCTGCCACTCGCCTTTGTATACGGCCTTAGTTTTTGTTCAACTTCCTTGTGTAGTCATGGATATTTTTCCCCCTCTTACAATCTTCCTCTCTGGAATATATTTTAGTTGAGAGGAAGTGAATATCTCGTTAAATAACTGCCACTGCTCATCAACTGGCTTACCTTTTAGTCTTCCTGCCCAGTCCAGCCAGGCCAAATCTGTCCTCATGCCTATGTAATTACCTTTGTTTAACTTCAGAACGCTAGTAGGGGTTTTCTAGTTTCTCGTCCTCAAACTGAATTTGAAATTCTACCATGCTATGATCACTCTTCTCCAGAGGAACCTTAACTATGAGGTCATTAATTAATCCCTCCTCATTACACAATATCAAATCCAGAATAGCCTGCTCCCCGGTTGGTTCCATAACATATTGTTACAAGAAACAATCTTTAATGCAGTCAATGAACTTTCCCTCAAGGCTACCCTTGCCAATTTGATTAATCCAGATTATGTGCATATTCAAATCACTCATGATTATTGTTGTACCCCCAATATTTTCTGGTTTATACTGTGCCCCACGGAGGAACTACGTTTTAAGACTTATAGATTTTTCTTACCAGGGACTTCTTTCCTTTGCCATTTTTTATTTATACCCAGACTGATTCCACGTCTTGTTCTCAGTGCCTATATCATTTCTCACTACAGCACTGATCCCTTCCTTTCCTAGCAAAGCGACACTACCTTCTTCCCCTTTCTGTCTAGCCTTCTGAAATACTGAGTACCCTTGGATATTCAACTCTCAGACCTGGTCTCCTTAATCGCTACCGAATCATTCCCCTTTGTCTCAATTTGCGCTGTTAACTCATTCATTTTGTTCCCTATGCTTTGTGCGTTCAGACACAAAGTCTTTAAGTTTGTTCTATTCTCAAATTTCCCAACTCTTGTCTGATTCCTTCCTTCCTTTTCTTTTCTGCTAAAAATCCGCCTCCTCACTAACTTACACTCCTACCTTTTCCTTTAACTTTGATTCTCTAATTTCCCCCCACTGTTTAGTTTAGGGGCAGCACGGTGGCACAGTGGTGGTTAGCACTGCTGCCTCACAACACTAGGGACCAGTGTTCAATTCCGGACTGTGTGGAGTTTGCGCTTTCCCCCGTGTCTGCGTGGGTTTCCTCCGGGTGCTCCGGTTTCCTCCCACAGTCCAAGGATGTGCCAGTTAGGTGTATTGGCTATGCTAAATTGACCCTTAGGGTCCAGGGATGTGCAGATTATTTTAGGGGGATTGGGTGGTTAAGGAATCTAGGATTAGGAGCATAGAATAAAGAATAGAGCCAGACCTTTTAGGATTCAAGTATGAGACCCTTATACACACATGGTAATAGAAGTATGAAATTGTTTTGTGCAAATGGTAATAAATGCTAGGTCAGTTTTTAATTTATATTTGAGATTGAAAGTCAATGGAATAACATTGAGATAAAGGTGAAGACAGCAGTATGTAATTAGAAAGCAGATCAGGTCTGATAATACTGAACTGCACAGGGTAATTTGTTTAAACTGAAGAGTAACTAATAACTACTCCCTGATGATGTTTCTATTTCTTAACTTAAATCATACATTTTCTGCACGTTCTCAAAATGCATTTTGGCAGCTGTGTATGAAATGTGATATTACTATTAATAATAATCTTTATTAGTGACACAAGTAGGCTTACATTAACACTGCAATGAAGGTACTGTGAAAATCCCCTAGTCGCCACACACCGGCGCCTGTTTGGGCCTTCAATATAACCTTTTGCTTGATTTATTTTGAATTATTCCAAATGGCAGCCAGAGCTTCATTGCATATTTTTAAAAATTAGTAAATTGGCAATTTTTCACCATCAAATGCCACATTTATAGATTAAATTTTATTTCAAGTTGAAATGTACCCCAATCACAACTAATGTTCATTAAAATGAATTTTGTACTTAAGCAGCCTTGTGTGGAGCAAACCTTTGCACTAATGTTTTCCAATTTCCAGTTGAATGATAAATGAAGAGGAAAATCTGTTTCGTATTTTTCCTGACAATATGACAAACTTGTATTCTAATGTTGCATAGAGGGAGTGAAGCACAATGCATTACTTTTATCCAGAATTGGTATGTTTTGGCACTGTTCAAAAAGCTCAATGTTCTCACGTTCTAGTGCAAGCAGTAGATTTAATAGGTGGGCACCTGAGAAAATAGGCTTGGGATCATAAGCCAGAAGTCCAACCCTTACTCTGCCCCATATTATATACATGATATAATCAGTAAAATAGGGAAGTTTACAGAGAATTTCAAACGTCAGGTTGAAGCTCTGAATATTGATGGGGCACATCACTTATTCTTCTCTGATGAGCTTGATTTTTGGGCCAGAATAGGGCTTGAGGGGATCAGTTTTGTGCAGTGATCCCTTGTGAACGATTCCCATCGCTAGTGCACTGGCTGGTACATTGACTACCAATGACCTCCAAGCGGTTTGGCCCCTTGTTCCGCACTGTAACAAATCACTGTTTGTTTGTCGATGTACCATTTGTTAATGTTCTCTGTTGATTATTCTTATGTCTACGCTGTACATACTGTGTACGTTACCTCGGCCGCAGAAAAATACTTTTCACTGTACTTCGCTACATGTGATAAATCAAATCAAATCAAAATGCCCATTGAAAATAGGAGCCACGCCCTATAAAAATGTTAATCAAGGGCTTAATGACAGAGCTCACTGACAAATTTAGAAACAAACTGGTCTGAGCATGTTTTACTTAAACTTTTCAAGGTCAAAAGCAGCTTGATGAGCAGCCCTTATAACCACTGTAGACCAGGGCAACACGGTAGCATTGTGGATAGCACAATTGCTTCACAGCTCCAGGGTCCCAGGTTCGATTCCGGCTTGGGTCACTGTCTGTGCGGAGTCTGCACATCCTCCCCGTGTGTGCGTGGGTTTCCTCCGGGTGCTCCGGTTTCCTCTCACGGTCCAAAGATGTGCAGGTTAGGTGGATTGGCCATGATAAATTGCCCTTATTGTCCAAAATTGCCCTTAGTGTTGGGTGGGGTTACTGGGTTATGGGGATAGGATGGAGGTGTTGACCTTGGGTAGGGTGCTCTTTCCAAGAGCCGGTGCAGACTCGATGGGCCGAATGGCCTCCTTCTGCACTGTACGTTCTATGATAACTATGATGACCATTGATGAATTTGCAACTTTCAGTTTTTTCCGTAACCAGTTTGCCAGCCATTGTCTTCCATTGAGATAAGAGTATAGAGGCTGAGTGTTTATGAACATTAGGATACAGAAATGTCCAAATTATAATTGGTATTTTTTTCTGTCTTTTATTCTTTGCTACAGGCGGTCACTCTTCTGTGGTTCTGAGCATAAACTCCCGGGAAACGCACAATTACTTGAGTAGCTGATGTTTGCTCCGGATGTAGTGTTAAGACTCACCTCCATTTTATTTTGTTGTTCCTGGGGATGGGAGGAAGTGAGGCAGTGCGATGAACTCCATTGTGGTGCTGGGACTGTGGATAATCTTGCCTCCAATAGTTACTAAGTCTTCAATCAAGCATCAGCGTGTTAGAAGCACCCTTACAGAGAGAGTGGCATCACAAAATGGAACCCTGCAGTTATTACTGCTGTGCCAGGCACTGCATTTTCATATGAATGAGCTCTACTGGACTGGAGAAACAAGTTGCCTTTAAAATGCTAAGTGAACCTCTCTCTTTCCCTTCTTTTAACCTGTTTGTGGAAAAGAAAGGTATATTGCATATAGTTTGCCACTTTCCCATATGGACCATCATTTATTTCCATTTGAATGAATGAATTTTTTACATCTGAAAGATTTTCTGATTTGATTTTGAAAGGATAAATAAGTTGTCAATTCTCACTTTGGGTGTCAAACAATCTAGTTTATTGAAACATTACAGGAGTAAATCTTTGTCTTCACTGCATACTATAGAACCTGCCACTCAAGGAGACTCAAATCAAGTGGTTCTATAAGTGTGGGGGGGTGGGGGGGTGTGATTCATCCCACCTGCTGACCCCTCCCATTGCAGGGCGAACAAAAATTGATCCCATAGTTTTCCAGCTCATTCTCATGGCATTCCTGTCCTGTTATCATTTTACATGAATTTTCATTCTGCTTCTCCAATTAATGTCAACTTTTTGGACTTCCCTAAAATACAATGTAACTTTTTGAAGTAGTCTTGTGCTATGCTCTCACAGAACGTCTTGGCAGTGCTGGTAAGGTAATCACTTGATTTGACCATCCATCTTAATTTTAATAGCCCAATTGGAAACAGTAAAAGCTATAAATTAATTGGCTGCTACATTCGCGTTCCTCAGCGCTCAGAGATTTCGCAAAGGTGCTTTTTCTGCAAACTCACATTAATACAGAGCATTCAGTCAGCAATAACCTGCTTAGTTTGGGTTCCCAGGGACACTCAGCTCCAGATCTCATTACAGCTTTGGTTCGAACATGGACACAACCCCGACATGAGGCGAGAGTGACTGTGCATGACAGTAAAGCAGCATTTGACTGACTGTGGCATTGTAAAACCTTAGTAAAATTGAAGTCAATTGAGAATCAGGGGAAAGCTCTCCACTGGTTAGAACCCTACTCTGCAGAAAGGAAGATGGTTATGGTTACTGGAGGCCAATCGACTCAGCCCCATGCCATTACTGCAGGAACTCCTCAGGGTCGTGTCCTAGGCCCAGCCACCTCAGCTGTTTCATCAATGACTTTACCTCCATTATAAAATTAGAACTGGAGATTCTCGCTGATGATTGCACTGTTCAGTACCATTCCCAACTCGCCAGATATTGAAGAAGTCTGTGCCTGCTTGCAGCAAGACCTGGGCAACATTCAGGCTTGAGATGATAAGTGGCAGGTAACATTCTTATCAAACAAAGGTCAGGCAATGGCCATCTCCAATAAAGGAGAATTTAACACCTGCCCTTGCGATTCAATCGTATGACTATTTCTGATTCCCTCACTATCAATATCTTTTTTTCTCCCAATTAAGGGACAATTTAGCGGGGCCAATCCATCTACCCTGCACATCTTTTTGGGGTGCAGGGGTCAGACCCACGTAGACATGGGGAGAATGTGCAAACTCCACATGGACAGTAACCCGGGTATCTACATTCTGAAGGTTACTAGACGTTTAACTGTACCAGTCACTTAAATACTGTGGCTATAAGAGCAGGTCAGGTGCTGGGAATTGTGCAGCACATAAGTCACCACCTGTCTCCCCAAACCCAATCCATCATCCACACGGCACAAATCAGGAGTATGATGGAATAGTCTCCATTTGCTTGGATGTGTGCAGCATCAATCAAGACTCAAAAAGTTCAACATTATCCAGGAAAAAGCATCTTGCGTGATCACCACACCATCCGCCACTTTCGACATTCAGCACCTCCACTACTGGTGCACAGGGGCAACAATGTGTCCCATATACAAGGTGCATTGCAGCAACACACCAACTCTTTTGACAACACCTTCCAAATCCGTGACCTCTGCCACCAAGAATAAGGGCAACAAATGAATGCACCTGCAACTTGCCTTACAAGCCACACGCCATCCTGACTTTGAATTCCTGCAGTGCAAAAGGAGGCCATTTGGCCTATCGAGTCTACACCGACCCTCTGAAAGAGCACCCTACCTAGGCCCACTCCCCCCACCCTATCCCCTTAGAACTATATTGTCGTTCCTTCACTGTCACTGGGTCAAAAATCTGAAATTCCCTTCCTGCTGTGGATGTACCTGCACCATGAAGGCTGCAGCAGTTCAGCAAGACAGTTGACCACCATCTTGACATGGGCAATCAGGGCTGATCTTGCCAGTGACACTCACCCCCAGGAATGAATGACAAAAAACAGCAGTTATTACTTTTGGATGTCAAGATTGGATCCATTTTGCTGAATGAAACTGGAACATTCCTTTTGTGCTTTATCTCCCAATGAAAAGAGACCAGTTCAGTTACTCCAAGCCATTAATCCTCAGCTGGAGCGTTGTGTTCAATTCTGGAAAAATGCCAAGGCCCTGGAGAGGATGCAGAGGAGATTTCCCAAATTGGTACCAAGGTTGAGCGACTTCAGTTATGTGGAGAGACGGCAAAAGCTAGGATCCTTCCTCTTAGAGCAGAGAGGTTCATGGGGAGATTTAATAGAGGTGTCCACAATTAAGAATGGTAATAATATAGTAGGGAGAGAGAAATGGGGCGAAATTCTCCGGTATCGGCGCGATGTCCGCCGACTGGCGCCCAAAACGGCGCAAATCAGTCGGGCATCGCGCCGCCCCAAAGGTGCGGAATGCTCCGCATCTTGGGGGGGCCGAGCCCCAACCTTAAGGGGCTAGGCCCGCGCTGGACGAATTTCCGCCCCGCCAGCTGGCAGAAAAGGCCTTTGGTGCCCCGCCAGCTGGCGCGGAAATGACATCTCTAGGCGGCGCATGCGCGGGAGCGTTGCGGCCGCTGACGGCATTCCCGTGCATGCGCAGTGGAGGGAGTCTCTTCCGCCTCCGCCATGGTGGAGACTGTGGCGAAGGCGGAAGGGAAAGAGTGCCCCCACGGCACAGGCCCGCCCGCGGATCGGTGGGCCCCGATCGCGGGCCAGGCCACCGTGGGGGCACCCCCTCGGAGCCCGCCCGCGCCGCCTTGTCCCGCCGGTAAGGTAGGTGGTTTAATCTACGCCGGCAGGACAGGCATTTTAGCGGCGGGACTTCGGCCCATCTGGGCCGGAGAATCGCGGGGAGGGGGCCCGCCAACCGGCGCAGAGCGATTCCCGCCCCCGCCGAATATCCGGTGCCGGAGAATTCGGCAACCGGCGGGGGCGGAATTCACGCCAGCCCCCGGTGATTCTCCGACCCGGTGGGGGGGTCGGAGAATCTCGCCCATGGTTTCCGTTGGCAATATTGTGAGCAGCCAGGTGTTGCAGATTTAAGAGAAATTGAAAAAATGGGAATGGGAAGTGAATTTTTTCCATGTGAGGTTGTCACAATCTGGAACGCACGACTTGAAACGGTGGAGGAAGCAGATTTAAGAGTAACGTCGAGAGACTTGAAAAGGAAAAGATTGCAGGATAATGGGGAAAGAGCAGGAAATAGGACGAGGCGAATAGTGCTACAGAACGGCCTCCTTCTGTGCTATATGATTCCAGCTTCCGAATGTCCTCAGCCTTTGTTCATTCCATCCTTTCAGAGCTCTTCGCTGCTGCAATGTTCTTTTTTTTTAGCTGGTCCTGGTGGTTCAAAGCCTAGACAAACAGAAATCCATTTATGTCAAAATAAAATCATAAAAGCAAATTACTGCGGATGCTGGAATCTGACACCAAAAAGAAAATGTGGGAAAATCTCAGCAGGTCTGGCAGCTTCTGTAGGGAGAGAAAAGAGCTAATGTTTCCAGTCCCGATGACCCTTTGTCAAAGCCATATATGTCAAAAGTTATTTTAAAGACACTGAACCTGGAAAGAGGAGTTCATAATTTGGATGGAAGCATTGATTGAGGGTAATCTGATTTAAGTATATAAAATATCCAAAGGATTGAATAGTGTAGGTTATCAACAGTGCTATCAAGCGGCACTTACTCAGCAATAACCTGCTCACGGACGCTCAGTTTGAGTTCATCCAGGGTCACTCAGCTCCTGACCTCATTACAGTCTTGGTTCAAACATGGACAAAAGAGCTGAGTGCCAGAGGTGAGGTGAGAGTGACTGCCCTTCACATCAAGGCAGCATTTGACCGAGTATGGCATCATGGAGCCCTAGCTAAACTGGAGTCCATGGGAATTAGGGGGAAAACTCTCCACTGGTTGGACTATTACCTGGCACAGAGGAAGGTGTTGTGGTGGCTGGAGATCAATCATCTCAACTCCAGGACATCACTGCAGGAGTTCCTCAGAGTTGTGTCCTAGACTCAACCATCTTCAGCTGCTTCATCAATGACCTCCCTTCCATCGTATGGTCAGATGTGGGGATGTTCCAGGTGACTGCACAAAATTCAGCACCATTCGCGACTCCTCAGGTAATGAAGCAGTCCATGTCCAAATGCAGCAAGACCAGGACAATATCCAGGCTTGGACTGACAAGTGGCAGGTTACATTCGCGCCACACAAGTGGCAGGCAATGATCATCTCCTATAAGAGAGGATCAATCTAAACACCGCCCCTTGACATTCAATGGCATTACCATTGCTGAATCCCCCACAATTAACATCCTGGGGTTACCATTGATCAGAAACTGAACTGGACTAGCCATATAATTACTGTGGCTATCAGGGAGGTCAAAGGCTAGGAATCCTATGGTGAGCAACTCACCTCCTGACCCCCCAAAGCCTGTCCACCATCTATAAGGCACAAGTCAGGGTGTAATGGAATACTCTCCACTTGCCGGGATGAGTGCAGCTCCAACAACATTCAAGAAGCTCAACACCATCCAGGACAAAGCAGTCCGCTTGATTGCTTCCCCTCCCAGAAATATTCAAACCCTCCACTACCGATGAATAGTGGAACCTTACAGGATGCATTGCAGTAACTGGGCAACACGGTAGCATTGTGGATAGCACAATTGCTTCACAGCTCCAGGGTCCCAGGTTCGATTCTGGCTTGGGTCACTGTCTGAGCGGAGACTGCACGTTCTCCCCGTGTGTGCGTGGGTTTCTTCCGGGTGCTCCGGTTTCCTCCCACAGTCCAAAGATGTGCAGGTTAGGTGGATTGACCATGATAAATTGCCCTTAGTGTCCAAAATTGCCCTTAGTGTTGGGTGGGGTTACTGGGTTATGGGGATAGGGTGGAGGTATTGACCTTGGGTAGGGTGCTCTTTCCAAGAGCCTGTGCAGACTCGATGGGCCGAATGGCCTCCTTCTGCGCTGTAAATTCTATGAACTCAACAAGATTCCTTAGACTGCACCTTCCAAACCCATCACCACTACCATCCAGAAGGAAAAGAGAAGCAGATATCTGGGAACCCCATCACCTGGAGGTTCCCCTCCAACTCACTCACCACCCTGGCTTGGAAATATATTGCCGTTCCTTCACTGACGCTGGGGCAACATCCTGGAACTCCCTCCCTAACAGCACAGTGGGTGTAACTACACCTCAAGGACTGCAGCGGTTCAATAAGGCAACTCACCACCACCTTCTGAAGGACAACTAGGGATGGGTAATAAATGCTGGCCTGACCAGCGATGCCCACATCCCGTAAATTAATTTTTAAAAAAGGTTTCCAATAGTGAGGGTCATCCAGAACAATATTACGATTAGAACTAGACCATTTAGGTGTGAAATCAGGAAACCTTGAATTCTCTCCTATGAAACAATTGGAACTTACAAGATTGCTATTTTTGGGTAAGAGTAACAAATGATCTGGAGCAAAATCAGGGCAATAGAGTTGAAGTGCAGATCAACCGTGATCTAAATGAATGGCGAAGCAAGCTCAAGGGCCTGCCTACTCCTGTTCCTAATTTTCCGATCCTAATACTGCGAACCCTCAGTGACACAGTTACTGGGGCCTCCTCCAATATTAATTGTATAGCCAATTTGTTACATTATTTAAAAGATTGCCTTCTGTGTGGCTGTTTTTTGAATATGTAAGCAGAAAGCAATGTACAGGTGGGACTGTTGCTGAGAAAATAGTATTAAAATCTTAGCACCATGGGTTGGAGGCGTCACCTGGGATAATACTCCATTGTTTTAGCACTTACTGCTAGTACCTTTTAAACAGTGCAAAGGCAGGTTCCTCCATTTCAGTTTGCTGTAACCACCACCATACTTCTGTACCTGTCTACTAGCTCAGCACCACCATGTGAACAAAGTGGTTGTTCAGGTTTATTTAGCTGAAGTTACTACTGACAATACGAGACAGGCAGTGCGATCCTCCATTAATGATTAACTGTGCGATGGCTCTAGGTATGATACCCATTATTTCTTTGCCACCTCTTTGTGATCATTGCTAACTTAAGATCAGTTAACTGAAGCAAGTGAAAATTGTGTTTTTTTCAAATATGGCTGTTATATTTGGAGTTCTATTAATATTATAGTCATGCGATATAATTCCCTCAAGCTGTGATAGAAGTAGAATGTTACTGCTGACTTCCCTGGTGTTAACAGGGTCAATCTGACCACCTGTGTGTGAATTCAATTGTAACTGTCCATGTATCCCTATCCCTTCCCGTCTTCCTTCTGCCTCTTTATGTCTATCTGTCTCACATGGGATCAGTACAATTTGATACAAGATTACTGACAATGGTATTCTGATACTATATCATTGCTGCACTGCACCCATTTATTATGCTATTTCTATTTGATGCTGTTTGTAATGACCGTTGGCATATTCTTGGCTGTATAAATCATCTTTGCTATACAAATCACGCACTTAATTACAGCACTGTCAAGTACCATTATGAATGATATGTTGATCGGGTGAGATAAAGTCTCACTTCATTTTGAGGAGGCTCACGTGGAACATAAATGCCAGATTAGACATTCGGGGGTGAATGATCTGTTTATATGCTGTGTAAAATTCTATCTAATGGAGACTGAACAGACATTAGTGTAGAGTCACACATCTCAACTGGTAAACTATTGTTGATAAGTTTTCTTGTGCCTGACAATGAACAGATTTGAGGATGTGTCTTCTTAACATTTCACTACGGAGACTAAATTAGGTATTTTTCTGGTAAAGAATATTTCTGTCCACATCTTGAAAGAAAAAGCTTTGATTTATAAGTTTGGGGCAGCCCTTTACAGGCCAGCATTGACTTAGTCTTGGCCTCGCTTTTCATCACCTTAGTTTTTCTCCTGTCCCTACAAGGCCTCTTGTTTCCCTTGTCATTTATTTCAGCTGAATGGGTCAGATGTTGCAAACCATGGACATCTTCATGATCACCATTAATCTGACTAACTCTGTTACTGGCTGGCAAGGCTCTGTTGGTTTGATTACTTCTACTAGGTGCTTCACCTAGCAGCCCAGCTTTTGGAAAACCATTGTCACCAGGCCTTTTCACAAACTCTAGGGTCGGTGCCATTTTGGTCTTAAATATCAGCGATTTCGGTAGCACAGGAACGGACACAACGGATATGTTTTTTTACAAAGGCCTGGGGTTGAACAACCTCGGGGCAAGCCTCTCCTCCTCCATCACCTAATCTTTATCCTGTTTGCATGCATAAATATGTGGCAGAACAAGAGAGACTGGGAGGAAGTTCACACACCCCTAGACCCAACACGTGCTGTAGTTAGAACGTGACTCAATGCAGTTGGGGAGCTCCCAGCACTGGTAGTGAGTTCCACACCTTCATATGTAAGGAGGAAAAGGATAAAGAAGTGGGTCAATCCCCTCCGCAGTAGTATAATCTCTATCAGCCTATCTGTCTGGCATCAAAGAACCGTGGCATCGAAGAGTTGTATAGCCCAGGCTGCCATTGTCCTCCCGAGGAGGAATCACGGTAACCATGCAAAATGTGCATATCAACAAAACGTATTCAATGATGTGTACTATTGTAAGACATTCTTAATTGAGCTTTTTTAAAAAGGAAAACACCACACGGGATTCCACTAATGTCATAACATCGATTATCAGGAGTTCTGTAGCAACAAACATGGTGTTCAGGTTAAGGTATTGGGTAGTTACATTACACTGACTTCAGATTGTTTGGTTGTAAAACCAATGCCCTTACAGATTCAGTGTCCAATTCAGTGTCCACTTTTTTAACCATCTGTGCTCACAACTGCACTCTAATTTACCAGATACCAAATGTATTCAGTCTTTCATTTTCAAATTTGCAATTTTGGCTCTTTGTACGGTACTTGTTGAAAGGCTGTTTTTAAGTCATTCAAATGAACATTTTTAATTGAAAAAAAAATTAAAAGCACTTTTATTGATAAACACATGCACTCAATCGCACTGGACAGTCTATATAAACATGGCAAGTCACCATGGTATTTCCAACAGGAAGAATGCTTTTTGTATCCATTAAATGAGAGCTCTGCCTCACTGTTGATGCCGGAAGAGGCAATTAACTGAAGACATTTTGGTTACCTGTGGGTCAAGAAAACCTGTTCATATGATGCACTCTGCAGTACAACTGATGATACTGCACACAACATAGATATACCCACAATAATTATATGATTGGTAAACGGAGCCTATTATCTGTACACTGCTTTTGTATATAATTTCCCAGGTCACAATTTTTTTTTGATAGCTATAGTAATGTTTGTAGACTGCTAGACCTACTTGTTGCAACAAAAATATGAACTCTGTATATTTATTTGTTTGGAGATGCTACTTATAATTGTTAACACAGATTTACAATTTAATTGAACAATGTAATCAATCATCATTTGATTGCTTGTGTCTGTCTAATTTCAGTGCACAGAGAATATGTGCACAAAAATGTCTGAATGCGGTACTTATTTTGTTTAACGGGATCTTTTCAATCTTTATATTTTGATTAATGCACTGTGCATAATTAATTTTTACAAACTGTCGAGCTAAGTAGTGTGTTGTGTATTCGATCGCATTCAAAGGTATGCCTTTATGTGAATGTGAATGCACTTGAAATTTTGTTTAATAAACACATGGATCCAAAATGCGCTCTAGGTTGGTTCTTTACTGTATTGGACAGTAATTTGTAATGTACAGCATATTGTGGTTTTCCTTTTAATATTTAATGCAGAAACCAAAGACCTATAACTGCATTCTACAAAAATTCATATGACTAATTTATATCTTTCAAAGTTACTGCGTATCTCCGAGTAATGGTCAATTTCATATCGACCTAATAATGACGGATCTTGGTGTAAAAGTCAACCACTAACTTTTGGCCAAAAATCCTTAATTTACCATATGCCTTGCGAAAGGATTGACTCCCACCTTTCCGATGACAGTCCATTCTGACTTGGCTCATTGCCCAGCTCTGCATTCAGAGTAGCAAAACAGAAACCAGGCTTTGAAGCAGTTTTCTGGCTTTTCTGCCTCAGTGGTGGATGCCAGAGTGCAAGTTGTCCCTCTGAGATATCAGGGAGGTCCCAATTTTTTTTATTTCTCGATTAAATGATGGAGGCAAGATTGGAACATACTGCAGAATCAGTGTGCACAGTCTGTGAGCCATGAGCATACTAAACCTTCCCAGAAATTGGATAGGGAGGGATTTTGTGATGTCATTTGCACTGATATGCTGGCTTCCTCCACAAATCCATTAGTTGCGAGATCACTTAGTTTTATCACATGCTGCTTATGGTATTTGGCATGGAAGTAGTCCAGTGTTGCAGCTTCACCAGGTTGACACCTCATTTTTAGATATACCTGGTGTTGCTCCTGGCATTCCCTCTTGCACTCTTCATTAAACCAGAGTTGATCCTCCAGCTTGATGTTAACGGTGGCGATATTCTGGCCCATGATTTATAGATTGTGATAGTATACAATTCTGCTGCTGGTGGCTCACAGCACCTCATGGTTTCCCAGTCTTGAGTTTCTAGATCTATTTGAAATCTATCCCATCTAGCACAGTGGTAGTGCCACATTACATAATGGAGGGTATCCTTAATATGATGACGGGACTTTGTCTCCACAAGGTCTGTAAGGTGGTCACTTCTACTGATTCTGTCGCAGACTGTTGCATCTGTGACCGTTAGGTCGTGGAAGAGGAGGTCAAGTATGCTTTTCCTTCTTGGTTCCCTCACCACTTGCCCAGTTTAGAGACTTAAGGTTTTTTTTATTCGTTCATGAAACGTGGGCGTTGCAGACTGGACCAGCATTTCTTTCCCATCCCTAACTGCTCTTGAGGGGACAGTTTAGAGTCAACCACATTGCTGTGGGTCAGGAGTCACATGTAGGATGGCAGATTTCCTTCCCCAAAGGACATTATTGAACCAGATGGGTTTTTACAACAATCGACAATTGTTTCATGGTCATCATTAGACTTTTAATTTCAGATTTTTATTGAATTCAAATTTCACCATCTGCAGTGGTGGGATTTGAACCATTACACTGGGTCTCTGGGCTACTAGTCCAGTGACAATGCCATTATGCCACCACCTCCCCAGTAGGAGGACTTTGCAGGGTCAACAGGCTGGCTGTCAGTGCCTAGGTCAATGCCAGGTGATCTGTTAATTTTCATTCCTTTTAAACACCATAGTTTTGATACAACTAAGTGACTTGCTAGGCCATTTCAGAGTCAACCGCATTGCAGTGGGTCTGGAGTCGCATTTAGGCCAGACCAGATAATGGTGGCAAATTTCCTTCCCTGAAGAACATTAGTGAACCAAACGGTTTTTACAACAACTGATGATAGTTTCATTGTCACTATTACTAAGACTAACTTTTAATTCCAGATTTATTCATTTAATTTAAATTCCACCAGCTGTCATGGTATTTCCCGATAAAATGATGGAGGCAAGATTGGAACATATTGCAGAGTCAGTGTGCACAGTCTATGTGAGCATTAGCCCGTGCATCTGAATTACTACTCCAGTGACGTTACAACTATGCCACCACCCATTGGTAAGCCCCTCGAAACATTACCACTTTCACATTTTGCCTAAAAATGGGTCTCAGAGAAGTTTGACTTTTACGTGAGTATATACAGTACATAATTTATCCATAAGTGTACGTAACACTATTGTTTGACAATAAAAAATACAGGGTTGATTAACTCTTTGAGCACTTTTGATATTGGGGATCAAAAGTTAGCAACCAGGAGATGTGTGTCAGTGTAGTTCCTGGAGACTATATAATTCTCTCAGGGTAGTGGTCATGTAATGATGCATTCAATATAATTGTGATTTTAAAAGTTTTGGTTCATATTTTAAAGCAAACATGACACCTGAAGAAATCTGTTTTTGATGTGAGATTATATTTATGATATGTGTGATGTATTTCATCTGATCAGTTTAAATATCAGTTATTCACCATAGGTTGAATTTTAGGTTTACCAGCCCAGACTTCAGCTGGTGATCTTAAAAATACAGAGGCTAATATACGTCCAAAATCAATACTTACAAAATGGTTTAGTGTTCAAAGATATTTTGAGAAAAGTATTAGCATTACAAAAATATAACGAATGCACTTGGGCCATGGTTTTCAACTGAACAATTTTTATTCTTAAAACGAAGCTCCGTTTTAGAGCATTGGGCATTCCAGCATTGGGCAAAGCACTGACATATATATTGGCCTTTAGAAGTTTTTTGCAAAATTCTAGCAAGGATACAATAGACGACACTTCTAAAATAAAACGTCAATCAACCTCTCTGCCACTACCATAGCAAAACGATGAACAGTGTCAGTTAGCTTATCAGCCTGAATAACAATTCTTCCTGGGAGAAGAAACATTTCTGCCTGCTGATGTGCTGTGGGAAGATTTAACCAGTGAAATTAATGGAGCACCCGAGGACAAAACATTCAGGAGGCAGTGCTGGCTGCACCTTGTGCCCCGTAACCTCTGGTTCTGAAGGGCATTAGCAGCGATTGTCCTGCTGGTTAACATTTGGCTTCCAGGCAGCTGGGGAAGTGGAATTTATTTTTCAATATTTACCAGGATAAGGGGGGGGGGGGAAATCATGTGACTTAAAATTATTCTAAAAATTACTGCAAGTTTCAGAAATGTTGTTGGCTGCTAAAGGCAGCAGTAGGTATCTTACCCAGAGTTAACCTAAAAATCACCAGCAGTGTCAATCAGCGGTAGAGTTCGTAGCCTGCAAGCATGAAGGAATGTGTGGGCCTGCTAGAAACGGATTTAGTTGCACACATCACATCCTAGAGTATTCATTAACTATGGGCTCCAGGCGACACGGTGGTGCAGTGGTTAGCACTGCTGCCTCACACGCCGAGGACCTGGGTTAGATCCCAGTCCCCACTCCCCGTGTGGAGTTTGCACATTCTCCCTGTGTCTGCCTGGGACTCATCCCCACAACCCAAAGATGCACAGGATAGATGGATTGGCCATGCTAAATTGCCCCTTAATTGGAAAAAAAAAGATGGGTTCCATTCTGTGTCGGAAAAGCTATCACAAAAAGAATCCAAATTCTTTTATTCATTTTATTTTAATATACAATGTATTTTTGAATTGCATTAAAAAACTGGTATGATTTGGAATACACAAAAACATTAATTAACAGCTTACAGATACAGATAAAAGTAACAAAACACTAAGGTGCAGAAATAATAGGATATCATTTACAAGCTTGGTTTATACAAGATGTGTATTATTGTCACTTAATTTAGTTAAAAACAAAAAATCAGTAAGGTTACAGTCCAGCACTTGGCTATTCCTACATAGAAAACAGATGTTCTATTTACATCACAGTGAGGCTGTGATTCAAAACCTCTTGCATGTGTCATCAGCATAGTTTCATAAACGGTCTTATATACAGCATATTTAGTCACAGCAAAAAAGAAATTAGATTTGCCAAACATAAAATTCAATTCCACTCCTAAATATCAGCTAAATAAGAGCTAGAGTACAAGGAATGAATTGAGTCCAGATGTGGCATGCAATATTTCAGCTTAAATTCACACATTCTCTCCTTCATTCCTTAGTTTCTCATATAGTTTGATTTGGTTTTTTTCCCTTTAATTAGCTGCAGGCCTGCTGCCTGGTGACATGTGATGTAGTAAAGTGTCTTGTAGCATGATAAAATAGCAATCCATACAAAGAAGCCGAGACATCAAATATTGGCAAGCAATCTCACTGTGGGGCAAAAGGGGTGACTATGCTCACCCGGCGTTTCCAGTAAGATGCAGGATTCTCACTGCTTAACGCATGTGTGCAAAGAACAATGGAGTCCGGAAAACAACATCCTCAAGGATTTTGACAGATTCCCCCTGGTCTATGTAGCTCAATTGCACCAGGGGAAATAAACTTCAATCAAAAAGCTCTCACTTAAATATAATAGTTGCATTATCCTTGAAATGCAAGCACTGTTGTAAAAAATAATATATACAGGGGATAAGAGAATTCTGCACAAATTTACATTTGTGTTTTAAATAAACAATACAACGGCTGGATGTCCTTGGGAGGTTTCCTTTTTGGGGGTGGGGAGGTGGGAGGCCAAAACATTTGCTCTTCATTAGTTGTAATTCCTGAACCCATTTCACTTTCTGGAGTCAAGGACTTTGCACACATTGAATAAGCACCCACACATTAATGACCCAACTGGGAGGCCAACCTCGAGAAACGTGTCGAGGGCAGGGATATATCGGTCTGGCTGCAATGTAATGATTCCAGCGCAAAGAAGTTTATAAGAGGTAAATTAACTTTTTCCGGCCAGTTTTCGGACTGTAGACTGAGTGCTGAATTTGCACTCCAGACACACACAGCTTTGCCTGCTAAGTTCATGTAAGGAATTTGCATTATGAGGTTCTGCAGGCCATCAATTTGCCTGAATTCTGTTTGTTCCATACTGTGTGCCAGGTTTGCAAATTCATAAAATTATTCCTTTAAAATATATTCAAACTCTATGAGAGCCCAGTTCATGAAGAATAGAAGTGTGTAGCTTCGTCAGTCATCTTAGACAGCTTAGCAGAAACACAAAAATAACACTGCATCAAAATGAAAATAATTTACAAAAGCAGAACACATCTGGGTGTAGAATTAATAAAAGTTTATTGCATACATTTGCTGGGTATTTTTCTGGATAAAATAAAGTCAGAATTGCCCATTTACCTTTCTAAATTCTGATCTCAAGTCAGAGTAAGGTTTTCACTGATGGCTAGTTAATTTCAGAGGCAAAGACAAATAAATAGTAGCTGATGTTGACATAAATCCAGCACTGATTGTTCTGCTCATCAGGCAGCTAGCTAACAAGTTAATTAAACTAACTGATTGTGTGCGAACTTTGAAGAAAAATGACTTAGTGAGTTTGAAAATAAACTTTACCAACCAGCAACTATTTATGTAGAGGAGGAAGGCCCTCACAGATGCAACAAAGGCAGCAACAAGACAATGTGTCATCTGCAAAGTCTTTTTTAAAATTTAGAGTACCCAATCATTTTTTCTAATTAAGGGGCAATTTAGCATGGCCCATCCACCTACCCTGCACACCTTTGGGTTGTGGGGGCGAAACCCACACAAATACGGGGAGAATGTGCAAACTCCACATGGACAGTGACCCAGGGCCGGGATCGAACCTGGGTCTTCAGCTCCGTGAAAGTCAATGTCGTGTCCACTACTTGGAGTAACTGATTATAAAAGCTGCATGATTTAAAGAATGCAAATATGAGGCATGGATATTACTGTAAAGTAGTAGCACAAACATATTATGGGCATGAAGCCAAATAGTGGATTATTTTAGATGCAAATTTTCAGAGTACAGCAAGTAGAAATCAAGTCAAGTATATATTAATATTCCTTAATAGAAATACATCTCCTGGGTAAGAGACTTTTTTTAATGATTGGGGTGGAAAATAATTATGGCCCATTTTTAGGGTCATAACTGACCGCATGTAGTCATGGTTCAATAGAATGGGACTGGATATAATGTAATAATTACCGTGAGCTGCTAACTCTTCCGTGGGCCACTTGCTGCTTTTCTGGGCTCCAGTTTGGGCAGGCTACCTGACCAACAATGGCCTGTGAGTGATTATTGGTTTCTACAGTGGCCTCTCGTAATCCCTTTAAATTGGGCCACTACAGATCTGGAAAACCTAGACGCAGCTTGTGCAGTCTTTGGCTTTAAAGAATTTAACAAATAGGTCCTGAAACAGTTAAGAGAGCTTCATTTCAAGATTGAAATAAATGCCTGTGTGAATGGCCACCTGAAAAAGAGGGTCCTGACAAATGTAGCAGTGGTCCAGTTCACTAGCAGTATTTGAATGAGGTCACAAAGCCATAGGTGGTCCAGGCCTTTCAATGTTCCACCAGCCTTTACACCCCTTTCAAGCATAAACTGAGATCTGCCCTAACTGCCTCCTTGCTGCGAATGTAATGCATGTTTGCTTCATATGTTTAAAAAAAAACAAATGAGGAAATTAGCTCCAGTCTAGGAGGCATATTTTCAGAGCACTTTACATAAACAGCTAGGAACTGAAGCACCGATGGTGGCACATTCTTTCATTATTCACCTGTGGCACTTCTGGCAATTTGGAACAGAGCCATTCAGATTATAGAAATTTACTTGTTCATGTCTTTATACACAAGGTCTAGTTCTATTGCAATGCATCACAGCTTCGGTACAGATTTGTCTCTGATTTTCTACTAACAGACATGGCCCAAAATTAATGCTTATTGTTAACAGACTCGCAGATGAAAGTAAAAATGATAACATATGACAATGTTTTTGTTTCCCTGGAAGATGTTAATTGGCACTATTATTAAATAAACATTACATTACCAAATACATTTCTGCACCACATTTGTAGTCCACAACTACATAAATTGACGTTTTGTGGTTTGGCACTAAAGATCAAAAGTGAAATTTGTGTTGTATTTGACCATGGTCAGGAATATTTCAGAAATCTGGATATTAAATGGGGATTGAAGAGGAGCCAAGAAATGTTCTGCATAACCTTTGTCACATTAATGCCTCGCAGAGTCTCCATAATATTTTTGTGATGGAAATCAAGTCACTGAATCATGTTTGCATAAAAAGAGAACCCTAATCTTCAGCAATGCTATTTGGCAATTAGCAATTCAGCAGTGAAAAGATTGATGTTTAAAGCATTTTGAAAGAACATGTTCTTTCGTGTTACTTTAACCTTCTCGTCTGGTGCTATGCAATTGGTCTCTCCATCAACAAGACTGGTTACAATCAAAGCTTTCAGGAATGCCATACAAAATTGAAACCTCTAGTTAAACCTTTAAGTGGTTGAATGCATGTCGGGGAAAGGAATAGGACACATTGCTAGGGTTAGATTCAGTAATACTGTGTGGATCATAAACACCAGCGACCTGTTGGGCCGAATAGCCTGGTAAAATGCTGTAAAATATTACTTATTAGAAGATGAGGACAATGAATTGGCACAAATAACAGACAATATAAGGCATGGTAATTGGATGGAATTTCTTTTGACAAAATATATGTTCATTTTCTGGAACACATTTCCCATTGATCAATTATTTTGCCATATTTTGGGAATGTTGTTTCAGAGCTGCGATATATAATGTATTTTTACCATTATGATAATAACCATGGCAAGTGATTTGGTGGGACATCGCATCCCACTATAAATTCCACAAATTTTCTGTATTGCAACTTGTGTACAAGCTTTTTGGAGCCAGTGAAAATGTGCACTTCTGTCTCGATAAGACCAATAACAAATCACTTGCCCAAAAAAAACTTATATGATTCTGCTCTAAAGGAAAAATGCTGCAAATGGTGGACATCGGGAATAAAAATGGCAAATGTTGGAAACACTCAGCAGCTCGCTGACCCAAAATGTTAACTGTTTCTCTCGGGGAGAATGTTTCCTTTATTTTTAGTTCTTAATATGATGACAACTGAATAATTTTTGTAATAAATTGCTGATAAAAGTTTCTGAAATAAAAATAGTACCGCCAAGTAGCTCTCATTCCCATTGTTGAAATGCAGGATTAATCACCAATGCTGTACAGAAACACAAAACCTATCCGAAAACTATTTGTAGTTCACATTTTTTTGTTGTTTTCATATTTTACATTTAATTCTTCACCATTGCATTCATGGGAATCTTGGCAAATAATTTTTAAATATGGACTTACTTCAAATAAAATTACACAATTACATGTTCCTTGAAGTACAAAAGCACATTAACTATCTTACATCAACTATATATCAACTATATATCAAAAGTTGCCTGTGTATCAAAACCCTCTTCATCGTAGGCGAGATGAAGTTACTACTTTAGAAAATTGGTGGAATGAGACAAACTACAGTAAATGACAAGTACAATATCTTGAATCTGTGACCGAACACACATTTTTAAGAACCAAAATCAGCCTTGCATGGTAAATGCAAGCAGTGATTTTTATCCTTTAATGAACCAATACAAGATGGGCTCAATTTTAACTGTCTACATGAATGGGTTTTGACTTGAATTAGAATAAGGCCAAAATGTGTTGTAGGAAATCATACATTGTTCCTGGAAAACACTTCAATGTCTCATCTACCCGGGGTAACAATGAAATCGGGTGATAATTTTCAAAATTGGGCGGCTACTGCAGAAATGAATGGGGCCACGGTTGTATTGTGCAGCTTTTTCTTTGAGGGAGCACCATTCACAAACCACTTTTCTTTTAATATAATCATAACTTAAAAAGGCAATTTCTAATGCCTTTGTTGTAATAAATATATATGTTTCTCTTTGTACTAGGGGGGTGCTTAAATTGTCATTTGTTGTTTGATTTTTAAAAAGAATTGTGACATTTATCCACTAAAATGACATAACATTCTTGAATAAGCATCCAGTTTATAGTATCCACTCTGCAACACACTTAGCCAATCAACTATGGTTGGGGTGGGGGAGGGTGGTTTGGGAGTGGTGGGATGGGAGAAGGGTACAATTAAAATTGCTTTAGTTTTGATCCAGGACCATAAAGAGACACTTCAACATGGAATGGCTGCTAGCTTTCTGCAAGTTATTTGAGGACCATGCAGGCAGGCCTTGTAGTTTCTTGAACTGAAGGACTCAATAGCAGTGCTTCCAGTCTTGTACATATTGTTTAAGGAAATAAATATTGAATAAGGGAACTGTTCCTTTTTTTTTTTATGTTCCATTCTTTAGCTCCCATTCCTATAAAACAAAAGTGAAAAATGAGCACAACTATTAGATGTTTTCTATTCAAATAGAATCTAATAACTTTTTCAAATTGCCTATATTTTTTCCAAATCTCCTGATTTTTATTTCAATAAGAAAAATACCATATGAATGCTATTTGGCCATTGAGCTTACAACCGTGAATACTAGCTACGACCAATGTCCTCACTTATGTGGTTTTGGATTTTTCCAGCTCAAGGTTAAGGCTGGGTTAACTGAATATATGATGCAGCACCTCTAGCATGCTTGAAAGAAACAGGTGGCTATAAGGTATGGTTCTCAAAGGTCTCCATCATTGTGGGTGTCACAACATATATGGATCTGTTGTGGCTAATTGACAGGGATTTATTGCTATTAGTCAATAACTCCAATATTGTCTCTTGAGATCACAATGGTAGCAACTGAACTAGAAGGACCGTGATCTTTTCTCACTTTGTCATATCCATGTTCGTATGGTTAACAACAGGCAACGGTTTGAAGGAGTACACCATCCACATGATAAACATTTACAGTGCAAAGAGCCAAATGGCCCAAACCACCCACTCTTGGTTTGGAGTAGGAATTGCACATTGTAGATGTGGAAACTAATGAATGAGTTGAAGACAAAGAATAGGGGGATAAAAGGTACTGCCCCGAATTTTGTGGTAGTAATGACAGCAAAACTGCATTCACCATCATTATGTCTCTGAAACTTCCAGCAATTTCTGGAATTCACACAACTGCAGTAAAACACAGAGATCCACATGTTGCTGTCAGTAATGTTCTGCTCCATGTACAGGCTGTACTGTTGAAGTATCCACAGAATGTAATCAATTGGAAAATCACTGAACTGATATGAACATGCCCCTGAATGTTATTACCCTCACTGTGAAAAAACCTTGAATAAGTTACACCTTGCTGAATGAAGTGTAACAGGGCTTTAAATGGTGTACTATGTTTGTAATTACTGAAATTGTCGCTGCCTCCTAGAAAACTAATTTTATATTTGTAGAATGTCAAATCTTTCCATTATAACAGAAAATATACTATTTTGTAGGTTCCTCATATTTCAACTTTCAGCTCCAATCATTTAATTTTCCCTTTGGAAATTATATTAAAAAGTGAAAGATAATCAGTGCATTTAACTTACTAGTTAGCGGTCTGTGAGAATTCTTCAATTTGATTGGCTACTTAGCCTGTTTACTGACATCACCGTTGTTGAACATCTAGACTTGATGCAAGATACAAACAAACTGGGTGCTACTGGGCCGCTAGCTATCTGATGGCTGGCAGCTCTTGGAGGTGATGGAGCCAAAAGCCACAAATTCATACAACTAGCTGCCTGCTGACCATAACATCCAGCCGTGCCTTCTCCTGCCAGTGGAGGGGACTTCGTTCCTGATCTTTCGGCATCTGGGCAGGGCCGCTCCCTCCACTTATTTTAACCTAACCTGCCAGTGGGAAACTGACAGTAGAAAGTAAAATTGGATAGGTTGTAAAATGACTGGTCATGCTGATCCCATCAATTTGCCTCCTGCTGTGTTGAGGTTAAATTTACCCCCCCCCCCCCCCCCCCCTCCAACACAGCCCAATTTTACTTCCTTATGACCTTTGACTGTCGAACAGAAGGGAAACCATACTTTCTCACACAAATTAAAGGGGCTGATGGAACATTTTACTCAATAAAAGACACTGGTTACATAAGAAAGTATGGCACTCTGATGGCTATGCTGCCAAAGTAGCAACCCAATAGTCAGGAATTCAAATCCCAGCACAGGAAGTTGAGCACCAACTTCAATAAGACATAAGAGTGGAAGTAAGGCCATTCGGCCCATCGAGTCCACTCCACCATTCAATCATGGCTGATTTCAACTCCATTTACCCGCTCTCTCTCCATAGCCTTTAATTCCTCGAGAAATCAAGAATTTATCAACTTCTGTCTTAAAGACACTCAACGTCCTGGCCTCCACCACCCTCTGTGGCAATGAATTCCACAGACCCACCACTCTCTGGCTGAAGAAATTTCTCCTCATCTCTGTTCTAAAGTGACTCCCTTTTATTCTAAGGCTGTGCCCCCGGGTCCTAGTCGCCCCTGCTAATGGAAACAACTTCCCTACATCCACCCTATCTAAGCCATTCATTATCTTGCAAGTTTCTATTAGATCTCCCCTCAACCACCTAAACTCCAATGAATATAATCCCAGGATCCTCAGACGTTCATTGTATTCCTGGGATCATCCGTGTGAATCTCCGCTGGACCCGCTCCAGTGCCAGTATATCCTTCCCGAGGTGTGGGGCCCAAAATTGCTCACAGTATTCTAAATGGGGCCTAACTAATGCTTTATAAAGCTTCAGAAGTACATCCCTGCTTTTATATTCCAAGCCTCTTGAGATAAATGACAACATTGCATTTGCTTTCTTAATTACGGACTCAACCTGCAAGTTTACCTTTGAGAATCCTGGACTAGGACTCCCAAGTCCCTTTGCACTTCAACATTATGAATTTTGTCACCGTTTAGAAAATAGTCCATGCCTCTATTCTTTTTTCCAAAGTGCAAGACCTCGCACTTGCCCACGTTGAATTTCATCAGCTATTTCTTGGACCACTCTCCTAAACTGTCTAAATCTTTCTGCAGCCTCCCCACCTCCTCAATACTACCTGCCCCTCCACCTATCTTTGTATCATCGGCAAACTTAGCCAGAATGCCCCCAGTCCCGTCATCTAGATCGTTAATATATAAAGAGAACAGCTGTGGCCCCCAACACTGAACCCTGCGGGACACCACTCGTCACCGGTTGCCATTCCGAAAAAGAATCTTTTATCCCAACTCTCTGCCTTCTGCCTGACAGCCAATCGTCAATCCATGTTAGTACCTTGCCTCGAATACCATGGGCCCTTATTTTACTCAGCAGTCTCCCGTGAGGCACCTTATCAAAGGCCATTTGGAAGTCAAGATAGATAACATCCATTGTCTCTCCTTGGTCTAACCTATTTGTTATCTCTTCAAAGAACTCTAACAGGTTTGTCAGGCACGACCTCCCCTTACTAAATCCATGCTGACTTGTCCAAATCCGACCCTGCACTTCCAAGAATTTAGAAATCTCATCCTTAACAATGGATTCTAGAATCTTGCCAACAACCGAGGTTAGGCTAATTGGCCTATAATTTTCCATCTTTTTCCTCGTTCCCTTCTTGAACAGGGGGGTTACAACAGCGATTTTCCAATCCTCTGGGACTTTCCCTGACTCCAGTGACTTTTGAAAGATCATAACTAACGCCTCCACTATTTCTTCAGCTATCTCCTTTAGAACTCTAGGATGTAGCCCACCTGGGCCCGGAGATTTATCAATTTTTAGACCTCTTAGTTTCTCTAGCACTTTCTCCATGGTGATGGCTACCATATTCAACTTTGCCCCCTAACTCTCCTGAATTGTTGGGATATTACTCATGTCTTCTACTGTGAAGACTGACGCAAAGTACTTATTTAGTTCCTCAGCTATTTCCTCGTCTCCCATCACTAGATTACCAGCGTCATTTTGGAGCGGCCCAATGTCTACTTTTGCCTCCCGTTTTTAATGTATTTAAAGAAACTTTTACTATCATTCCTAATGTTACTGGCTAGCCTACCTTCATATTTGATCCTCTCTTTCCTTATTTCTCTCTTAGTTATCCTCGGTTTGTTTTGATGCATTCCCTAACTTCCTTTGTCAGCCATGGCTGCCTAATCCTCCCTCTGATAACCTTTCTTTTCTTTGGGATGTATCTCTGTACTGTGTCTTCAATTACTCCCAGAAACTCCTGCCATTGCTGTTCTACTGTCTTTCCCACTAGGCTCTGCTCCCAGTCGATTTTCGTCAGTTCCTCCCTCATGCCCCTGTAGTTACCTTTATTTAACTGTAACACCTTTACATCTGATTCTACCTTCTTTCTTTCAAATTGCAGATTGAATTATACCACATTATGATCACTGCCTCCTAAGTGTTCCCTTACTTTAAGATCTTTAATCAAGTCTGGCTCATTACATAACACTAAGTCCAGAATGGCCTGTTCCCTCGTGGACTCCATCACAAGCTGTTCCAAAAAGCCCTCCTGTAAACATTCAATGAATTCCCTTTCCTTGGGTCCACTGGCAGCATTATTTACCCAGTCCACCTGCATATTGAAGTCCCCCATGATCACTGTGACCTTGCCTTTCTGACATGCACTTTCTATTCCGTGGTGCATTTTGTGCCCCTGGTTCTGACCACTGTTAGGAGGCCTGTACATAACTCCCATTATGTTTTTTTTGCCTTTGTGGTACCTCAACTCTACCCACACAGACTCCACATCATCTGACCCTATGTCGTTTAGTGCTATTGATTTAATGTCATTCCTAATTAACAAGGCAACCCCACCCCCTCTGCCCACCTCTCTGTCTTTTCTATAGGTTGTGAATCCCTGGATGTTTAAATGCCAGTCCTGAACCCCCTGCAACCACGTCTCTGTGATGCCTACCACATCATACCTGCCAGTCACAATCTGGGCCACAAGCTCATCTACCTTGTTCCGTACACTGCGCGCATTTAAATATAGCACCTTTAATTCTCTATTGACCGTCTCTTTTTGTTTTCTTAGTGTGGTGAACCTTGGTTTACTGAGCCTTTCCATACACTGTGTCATATTTTGTGGGATGGGGACTATCGTAACCTCTCCTGAGTTCTGTCTTTTCGTGCTTTTTTGTATTCCTAAGCAGCTACGCTTCCCACTGATTACTTCACCTTCCCTCCCCAATCTCTAGTTTAAAGTCCTATTGACCACCCTATTTACTCTTTTCGCCAGAACACTGGTCCCAGCTCGGTTCAGGTGGAGACCATCCCAACAGTATAGGTCCCCCCTGTCCCAAAACTGATGCCAGTGTCCCATGAAAAGGAACCCCTCTTTCCCACACCACTCTTTCAGCCACGTGTTAACTTCCCTTATTCTTGCCTCCCTATGCCAATTTGCACGTGGCTCAGGCAGTAATCCGGAGATTATGACCCTTGAGGACCTGTTTTTTAAATTTGAATCCTAGCTCTTTAAAATCTCTAAACAGGTCCTCGTTCCTAGACATGTCTATGTTGTTGGTACCGACATGGACCACAACAACTGGATCCTCCCCCTCCCTCTCCCTCTCCAGTATCCTTTCAAGCCGGTCAGGGATGTCCCGCACCCTAGCACCGGGCAGGCAACATACCATGCGGGACTCTTTATCCTGATCACAAAGGATACTATCTATCCCCCTGATAATAGAATCCCCTACAACTTGCCCATTTACTCCCTCCCCTTGAATGGCCTGCTGAACCATGGTGCCTTGGTCAGCTGACTCATCCTTCCTGCAGCCATGTTCGCCATCCACACAGGGAGCAAGTGCCTCATACCTGTTGGACAGGGTCAAGGGCTGAGGCTCCCGTGTTCCTGACTGCAGGTTCCCTTTACCTGCCTGACTTGCAGTCACACCCTGCTGTCCCTGGCCACTGGCAGGATTTAAACTACTTACTCTGACAGGTGTGACTGCCTCCTGAAACACAGTGTCCAGGTCAGTGGGTAATAAGGTGGGTAATTTGTCAGCAGTAGCAAACAACCACAAAAGCTGTTGCGTTAGAAACACAGGAACAAGGGGAGGCCACTCAGCACCTCAAACCTCTTCTCCTGCTGTTCAATGTGATCTGTATCTGAACTCCATTCTGCTGCCTTGGCTCCATGTCCCTTAACACCCATGGCTCACAAAAATCCAATGATCTCAGAATTACATTTTTTAACTGAGCTTTTCGTGTAAGGGTTTATATACCTTTACTATCCCGTATGTGTAAAACTCCAACTTGTACATTAGAGTCTGATGGACAAAGGATTGGGCCTTCCCTGATTAGCCTAATATCTCACCGCGCCTAAATATAACTCTGGACAACTCATTGGCCTTGACTCTAACTTTCCATAACAGGCGGAGAGGATTAGTTAAAAACGAAACACCAGAGAATGCACCCCTGACCGAGGTGCCCGCCACCATTATTACAGCAACAGACTTCATAGCGTATGGTCATCCCATCTCGGAGAGGCAAGAAACTTTATACTATTTAAATTAGGCCCCCACTAGGCAGCTAGGAGCCTGCTTTAAATGTAATTTACCAGCTGGGTTTCCCTGGGCTCAGAAAACCCGTCAGAGAAAGATGGTGGGAAATGCTAGATAAAGCAGATTACTAACTTGTAAACCGCCTTTATGGGCTTGGAAGATCAATAAGTCCCGCCCCCCACTCCAGCCCTGTGAGGAAACACTCAGCATCTCTTCTGTCAATCGCCGCCTCGCATCACTGCTACCAAGCCTCCTGCCAGCCTCCAACACCGTTTCATCTGGAGGTCTAATCTAGAGCCTCGATCTCTACCATTTTTCGTCCCGATTGTCGGACTCCCACCCTCTGCCCCATATCCGACTGATAGAAATTGGCTTTTTTAGTGAGCTACAGGTAAAAGGTTTAATTGAGAACTCATTAAGAACAATTAACTGAAATCATATTAAGCATTAATTCAGTGCAACTATCGCTGGGAATTAATCAGATAAGACTCTGTATTTTCACATTTCACAAGGTGCTTGAGGTCTGCAAGGTCAGTGACTCAACTAGCTAAAGGACCCTATTGTTTGGTAAAAACTGGGCGGCTGCCCAGTACGGGCAGTTCCGTTTCTATAGAAACAGCCAGTCTATGTTGAGATGCAGATGTCGATAATTTGGGAAATTGGCAAGCGATGGTATGGGAAATTCACACCGATATATTTAAATACATATCTCTCTTAAATTGATGGACAGACACTTTGGCTGAATTGAGTGAATTATGAATTAGTTAAAGCCAATCACAGATGTAAAGAAGGCGAAACCTTAAGATAATAATCTTCTTAAGAATCACTTGGCTGGGGCTGAGTTTACCACAGGGGCTAAATAGCTGGCTTGTAATGCAGAACAATGTGGATTCAATTCCCGTACCGGCCTTCCCGAACAGGTGCCAGAATGTGGCGACTAGGGGCTTTTCACAATAACATCATCAAAGCCTACTTGTGACAATAAGCGATTATTATTATATTATTATAAAATCCATTCCGGAATCAATCTATCTCTTTCTGTAACCTATTTTCTTTGCTTGCTTTTGCTAAATCGCCATCTTTCTTTTGTTTAAATCACTCAGTCTTTTTATACTGTGTATTATGATTTGAAGAATTACCACGATTTATATTTTAAACTCAACCACTGTATTCGCTAAAGACAATCAATCTGACTAGCCTGCTAAAGGGCTAGTCGGAATTCTCTTAATGTTGTATTGAAAATAAAGTTACCAGTGGGCACCACAAGCTGACAAATAAAGTTCAACTGAGCTTTGCCAATAAGCACAGACTTGATCTCTTGATATTTGGGAACTAAGAAGGTATAACAGATATCCAGGGTTCCGAATAGACACAGAGATCCATCAACTGGCGCTGCGAGCAGCTGACTACACCAACTGGCGCTGCGAGCAGCCGACCATGCCAAAATATCTCCCATTGTCAGGGAAGGCTGGCTTTCCCACCAGGTCAGCCAGTCAATCTGGCCGATAGCTGTATGGGGAAATAGAGATGCTGTTAAAACAGTCAGGGCCTCTGTGCCACCCTGGCTTTCCATGTTTCTCTCCCACTATTACACTCCCACACCCTCCCCAGAGGCCATAATCCATTCAAGGCTATGAGCAATGACCATTAACTACTGCTTGTGCCCACAGCCCAAGAACAAATTTCCCTTTGCTAATAAAGTGTTGATCCTTCATTTCTGTGGGAAACATCTGTTGTAACTTTCGTGGTCACAATGGCTGAATATAATATAATATAAATCGCTTATTGTCACAAGTAGGCTTTAAATGAAGTTACTGTGAAAAGCCCCTAGTTGCCACATTCCGGCGCCTGTTCGAGGAGGCTGGCACGGGAATTGAACCGTGCTGCTGGCCTGCCTTGGTCTGCTTTAAAAGCCAGCTCAGACAAGCCTTTAGCAATTTCAGGGCTATTGTATTCTCCTTTATTCATCCCACACAGGATATATATATATGATGTGGACATTCACCCAAGGAAGGAGCAGTGCTCCGAAAGCTATTGATTCGAATCAAACCTGTTGGACTTTAACCTGGTGTTGTTAGACTTCTTACCAGGATATATATGCACATCAGGTCGCAGGCACTGAGTTGTTTTTTATGATGTGAGAGTAGTGTTTTCCCTTTAAACTAATACCAGTGATATAAGCAAAAGGCATGAGGCATCCCAGGCCCAGGCGAAAGCTTTCCTAATTGCTTGGGCAGCTGCTTACATTGCAGATATCTGCAACAATGAGCTTCTCTGAAATGAGGGGATGAGCAATGTTGAGTTAGTCTGGCGTACCTTGGCCTTCCTGCGCACGTGGCCACGACTTGGGGAAGAAACCATAGAAGGTGGTCTTCTCCCGAGAGCAGCTGCATTCACAGGCAATGATGATGGCTCAGTGTCACTTGTATCACAGCTGGAAGCTGGAGAATTGTCCAGGGTTCGATGCATAAACACGGGGGACTGAAAAGAACCATAAATAATGCAATGAATATTTCAAATTCAGGGGCCACCTCCACTCACTCTTCTGTGATACACACAAAATATTCTGCAAATCTCTGTGTTGAGGCACTTCAACAGAAATGTTAATATTTCCATTTGCCTTCTGTTAAATAGAAATAGAGTGCTGTGTTCTCTGATTTTGAGGCGATGTCCCCACGCCGGCGTGGGAACGGTGGCGTTTTATGACAGAACAAATGGGATAAAACGGCCACCGATCCTCCATTTGGCTGGGGACTAGCATCAAGGCAGCGTAGCTCTAGCTGCCGATAGGCCAGGAGAATTGCCGGATCCGTGGCCACGCATGTACACGGCAGCGGCCTGCAGCTATTGCGCTGTGCAACATGGCGGTGGCCGCTCGCGGACCCGGCCCCCATTTGGCCGACTTGTGTGCCCCGTACCACCCCCCAACAGTGCCCCCAGCCCCTGGCAAAGTCCCCCCTGCCTGAGGATCGGCCCTTCCCCGACTTTTCCGGCGCTGGACTGAGTCCGCAGCCGCCACACCGAGTTCCCGACGGATGAGACCACACGCGACCGACGCCTTCGGGAACTCGGCCGGTCGGGGGCGGAGCATGGGAGGGTTGGGCCTCAGGCAATGTCCTGAGGCCATCGATACGGCGCGCGGCGTACTCTCAGAGTGCACCCCTTTGGATGGGGGGGTGGGGGAAGCATCGCGAAAGCGGCACCACCCCCGATTCGGTCGTGAACGGGAATTCTCCGGCCGATTGTGAGTTCGGCATCGCCAACCGGAGAATCCTGCCCAGAATCTCTACAGTGCAGAAGGAGACCATTCGTTCCATCGAGTGCACGGACCCTCTGAAAGAAAGAGGCCCACTCCCCCATTCTATCCCCATAACCCCAACTAACCTGTACATCCTGGACACTGAGGGGCAATTTCCTCATGGCCAATCCATCTAGGGCAGCACGGTAGCATGGTGGTTAGCACAATTGCTTCACAGCTCCAGGGTCCCAGGTTCGATCCCGGCTTGGGTCACTATCTGTGCGGAGTCTGCACATCCTCCCCGTGTGTGCGTGGGTTTCCTCTGGGTGCTCCAGTTTCCTCCCACAGTCCAAAGATGTGCAGGTTAGGTGGATTGGCCATGCTAAATTTCCCTTAGTGTCCAAAATTGCCTTTAGTGTTGGGTGGGGTTACTGGGTTATGGGGATAGGGTGGAGGTGTGGGGTTGGGTAGGGTGCTCTTTCCAAGAGCCGGTGCAGACTCGATGGGCCGAATGGCCTCCTTCTGCACTGTAAATTCTATGATAAATTCTATGATCTAACCGGCACATCTTTGGACTGCGTGAGGAAACCGGAGCACTCGGAGGAAATCCACGTAGAAACAGGGAGAAAGCGCAAATTCCACACAGTCACCCAAGGGCGGAATTGAACCCGGGTCCAGAGTGCTGTGAGGCAACAATGCTAACCACTGTGCCACCATATCACCCCAAATCTATAAAAACATTTTGTTTAGATATTACGTGTACCGACAGTAGGGACCCATTCATTGTTTTACCACACATAACCCATGACCTCTACCGCCCAGAAGGACAAGGTCAGCAGATGCATGGGAACACCGCCACCTGCCAGTTTCCCTCAAAGTCATGTAGCATCCTGACATGGAACCAAGTCGCCATCCCTTCACGGTCGCTGGGACAAAATCCAGGAATTCCCTTCCTAACAGCACTATGGGTGTACCTACAACACATGGACTGCAACGGTTCAAGAAGGAACCTCACCATCACCTTCTCAAAGGCAATTAGGGATGAGTAATGAATGCTGGCCTTGCCAGTGATCCCCACATTCTGGGAATAAATACACACACACACATATAAATATACAAGTTGGAACTGTGAAAATTAAATACTTTCATTTCAGTTCTCTAGATTAATGTCTATTTCATGTATAAGTTCCTATTAAAGCTAACATAACAAGAAAGGATATAGTCCTGAACGTGCAATCCAAATACTACCATAGTAAATTTTGAAATTCAACATATTAAAATGTCACAGAGTGATTGGGATGTTTCCAAGAAAACCACTGACATTATGGCCAGTCGGGAATCCACTGCCAGATTTTATATACACTTAAAAAAACATGTGAGCCTTTTATGAACACCAGACAGGAAAAGATCCTTTTCTTCATCCAGCCTATCGCAAACCATTTTTGGTACATTGTGCATATGTTTACCTGTGGGCTGGAGGTTCTTGATGACTTTGGTTCTATTGTCAAGCCCAGTGTGGGTCCTCCAGCAAGTGCTTTCTTCAAGCTTTCATTCACTTCTGTCAGCTCCAATTCCAAGTTCACACGTTCAGTCTCTTTCACCTTGCACTCCTCCTCCAATTTCTTTAGCTTCGTCTCTAATGCGGCCTGAGACTTCTTGCCTATTATTTCATTTGAAAATAAAATGTAGAACGACATTGGGCCATTAATATGGGCAGGGCAGAAGCTGAACGACTGACTCACCTCATAACACTATCTAAATAATTCAGATCACTCCACATGACATTGAGACGTGAATGAGAGCATAGTTTGAGTGAAGGCCCAGTACAGCTATGACTCTAGCATCTACCCAACAATATGGAAAATTTCCATGGAAAACTTGCTCCGCAAACAAGAGGATAAACCTCAATCAGCCAATTACCACTCTAGCAGCCTCCCGCTAATCAACTGTCTTCAAGCAATTTGTGATTAGCTGTTAATAACAGGAAGCAGTCAACAGGTAACACCTACAGTCCAAAGATATACAGGTTAGGTGGAAAGGCCATGCTAAATTGCCCCTTAGTGTCCAAAAAGGTTAGCTGGGGTTACTGGGTTACAGGGTTTGGGTGGAGGCGTGAGATTATTAGAGTGCTCTTTCTAAGGGCCGGTGCAGACACGATGGGCTGAATGGCTTCATTCTGCACTGTAAATTCTATGATTCTACACACCAGAGATCTGATCAATGCTTGGTCTGGGTTCCACAAAAAACTTTCGGCTTTTGACCTTATCAAATATTTAATCCAAGAATGGTTTCAACATCCAAATGCCAGGGAAGAATCTGGCACCAAGTAGCTCTGGCAAAAATGAGGTCAATGAAAGTCAAAAAGAAAATCTGTCCTATGGCTTGAATCGTATCTAACTCGAAGGAAGATGGTTGATGTTTTAGTAAGGCAATCAATATTACTGTCTTCCCTTCATTATAAGGTCAGAAGTTGGAGCTGTTGTTGAGCCAGTGTTCAGCTCTATTTGCAACATTGCCGATAACCGAGACAATGTTAGCTTTCTTAAGAGCTCGATTAACATCCAGGCTCGATTTGTCAAGTAGCGGGTAATGGCTGTGCCACATAAATATCAGGCAATGATCATCTCAAACAAGAGAAAGACATGACTACTAAGGTATGTTCAGCTGCAAGTGCACTTCGATGACTCATGTTCAAGGGTCCTCCCTGAAGATAACTGTTCCAGATGTTTTCCTGCCTCACCATCCTCAATCTTGTCAGTTATCTCAATCGTTATTCTGAAGGTCTCCAGCCAACAGTGTTCCTGTTACTAACGAGTTATGAAGCATTCAGCAAAACCACACATACAGGGCATTCTTTAGGGCAGGATGTATGACAGGATATTACTAAACCATTTGGTAGTGAAATTGTAATCAAGAGAACTCCAATGGTCTGTCAATGAGGATGGCAGCTGAGTCATGAAGTTGATTGCAGCATAGTTCAATCACTGAACATGGGTTTCTTGGCTCAAGTGCGCAAGGTATCACCCTTGTCCTCACCCCACCTATATTTCATTAGATGTTTCTGGCAATAGTTATGATTGGGTGTTTGTTGCAATATAAATGGGTCATGGTAATTGCCAGGCAATTGAGTACAGATCCGTGTGATGATCAAACAACAGTTGTTCATTAATGGATGGAAAGCCCTTGCAATTCATGAAAGCATTAAAGTCAGGTGAAAAAGACAAAAGACCAATGGTGACTTGGATTCAGGGAAAATCCTGCTACTCAAGGGGCAGATTGGCCATGTGAGAAATTGGGAAGTTTCCCGAGGGCCTTTGTGAATGGTGCCATAATAAGGTATTATATCACATCTCTCCTTTATCCATTCAAATCTTTAATAAACCTGCATCCTTTTGAGGAACCAGTCTACTGCTGCTGATGCTTCAGGGAAAATAATGAAAGCATTTATTGTATCAAACATGATATCAGTTACTTGCTCAATGCAAACATGAACTTCAGACTGACTGATATTACTGAATTCTCATGGCAATCTGGAAATAAGGGAGATAAAGGCCTCACAGTTGCACTGATCTTGAGTAGAACAGATAGTGCAATATTAGTTGCGGCAGTCAGCTCCAAGTCCCCTTTCCACAAGCAATAAAAATCTAGCGGCTTCTCAGAGAGCTGCCGTCATATATTTTCTGTTGGAACGGTATGTATTCCTGTTTTATTTTCTCCCTCTCCAACTTCATCTCTGTTTGTTCCTTCCTCCTAATGTTGCTACTCGTCATCATCCTGCCAAAATGGAATTCTCAGAAAGACACATATGAAGAAATGATGGAAGATTTCCCTTGGCGGTTTAAAATGTTCTATAGCCACCAGAAGCACTTTGATGACACTGAAGTTCTATCTAATACATGCAAAACATTTCCCCAAACTTTCAACAGTCTTATTTGAGAGCAGTTGAGGATGGCTTTCAACGTTGTTGGGAACAGACACTGCCTAATTTTTGTGCCCTTAATTTGTGGGTGTGGGCAGCAATTGGCAGGAACACTGTAGGCAGTCTGAAATTGAATTGTGACTTGTAAATGTGCCATTTTAGTTTGATTGCTCTATATTAATGAAGCTGCTGCTCATTTACAGCAGGGGCTAGAGCTATCTAGCTTGAAAAATTGGAATGGCTGATAATGGAGTAATGCACTCTCTCACCCAGTGCCATTATTTTGTGACACTATGCACATATTGATACTTATTTATATTCTGTACTTGAATAGATACGCTTGGTGAAAGGCGGAATGCAAATACATTGAGGTTAGTGGTGGGAAGGGAAATTGTTGATGCTATGGTTGAGTTAATTTGGGGATGGGGTTGAAATTCAGTATGAGCTTCCACTTGTCTGCTCTAAGTGGATTTGTTGAAAGGCTTTTTGACAGGGTCAATTAACTGCAGGCGTGTCATGTGAGAGTACCTTTATAAATGTTTATAAATGGGTGTGTATTACTGCAGTGATGTCAGAGTGGGTGGAGCTGGGCTGTCTGTCAGCTTTTTACTTTTGTTTTAGGCTTTTTGCTGCAGGGTGTGTTTTAGTTTTGTTTTCAGTGTTGGAGCTGAAGCCAGACAGAGCAGGTGTACTGCTGTTCTCTCTGCCATCAAAAGACTATCTCTGGATCATTCGGTGAATCCAGAATTATAAATGTTCTCAGTAGTGAATGTAAACCTAATGTGCTTCTGTTAAAAGGTGTTTCTTTTGTCTTCTGGATGTTGTTTTGGAAGTTATTAAGGATTACTTAGTGTTGTATTCTTTGGGGGTTGTATTTGAATTGATGGTTGCTAAGATGTTCACTGTATGTTTTAAAAAGGTTAACTTGAGTGAATAAACATTGTTTTGCTTTAAAAAATACTTTTCCGTTTCTGCTGTACCACACCTGTAGAGTGGGCAGTGTGCTTCCCATACCACAATCTATTAAAGGTTGTGGGTCAGGTGAACTTCATGATACACTTTGGGGTTCTCTAAACCCTGGCCCATAACAGGCGGCACAGTGGCGCAGTGGTTAGCACTGCTGCCTCGCGGTGCTGAGGACGCGGGTTCGATCCTGGCCCCGGGTCACTGTCTGTGTGGAGTTTGCACATTCTCCCCGTGTCTGCGTGGGCCTCACCCCCACAACCCAAAAACGTGTGCAGGATAGGTGGATTGGCCACGCTAAATTGCCCCTTAATTGGAAAAATGCTTTTTTTAAACAATCAATTATTTGCACTTCAGAGTCTTAGAACGCAGAGCTTTGTAGCTGAGGTATATTATTTCTTAGAATTAAAAGATTTAAAATGCCTACCTGTACACGTTTCAATCGCTGCTTTCAGCTCCCTCCTGTCTTTTCTCAGCTGTGTCAGTCGGGTGCGTAGAATTTCTTTCTGCTTTTTCATCTCTTCCTCCTTGGACTGTAATCTTTTTGCATCAGCTTCCACACGGTTCTTGCCATACTTATATTGATCAGCATCTGTGAATTCATCCCAAAGCATTTTAATATCTCTTTCTTGAAGATGCAAAGCAGTGGTGCCAGAAACATCTCACCAAATGATACCGACTCCAATAACCTGCAAGCACTTAGAATACAAACGAGTCACTGGTCAAAGTCACTATCAAACACAAGTCACCTAGACACGAACATGTGTTTCATCTATATCATATGATTTTACAATAAAAAGAAATATGAAATGGTTATTGTGAGAGTAGAACATGGAAAAGTGAGTTTGGTCGGCCAAAACAGCAACAAAACTTTGACTTAAGCAATATCCCATGTCTCAAAAAATGCCCAACTATTGACACGGTGAATGAGAGGATAAATAAAGATCTGGACATTTGTAAGAAGCAATGTGCAAAATCATATGTATGTTATTTGATTTTGACCACACCTTAAAGATGTGGTACACACCATCAGACAAGCTGGCCCAGAACATGCTGGAAAAATAACAAATGAGTTTACGGCACACACCATTATTTATGTATGAAAAAAATACAGCAATTTATGGCAATGAAGAGATACACTGAGTTATTCTGAATTGTCAGCAACTTCCGGACAATTTACACTCCTCCGCTGTTTGCCTTGCAAAAACTGGAGATCACCATCAATTTCCCTGTCAGTGTCAAGAAGATTCTGTATCTCCCCTGTTAAAATCTCAGCAGAATGTTTGCGTTGCTATTTCATGATGTAAGGACCACGTTCAGTTTGTATTTTGCCAGGGGCACTCAGCTCCAGATCTCAATACAGCCTAAGTCCAAATATGGACAGAAGAGCTGCAGCGGGATTCTCCGACACCCTGCCGGGTCGGAGAATCCCCGGGCAGCGGCGCGAATCACACTCCGGCGCCAGGTTTTGTGGCGGGGGCGGGGTTTATGCAACCGCCGGTTGCCCCCCCCCCACCACACCCACCCCCCCCCAAACCCCCACCCACCCCCCCCCCCAAACCCCCCCCACCCCCACCCCCCCCCCCACCCCCCCCCCCCAGGCAATTCTCCAGGTCCCGATGGGCCGGGCGGCCATCCGTTTTTGGCCAGTCCCGCCGGCGTGGGTTAGACATGGTCCCACATGGCGGGACCTGGCAGGTAAGTCGGCTGGGGCGGCCCTCAAGGAGGCACGGGGGGGGGGGGGGGGGGGGGAGCGCGGTGGCCTGGCCCGGGATCGGGGCCCACCAATCTGCGGGCAGGCCTGTGCCGTGGGGGCACTCCTTCCACGATGTTCCGGACATGTTTCGCACTTGCGTATTTTTCCCATTGGCACCATAGAGAATTGGTAGTGGAAGATTTTGGTCAGGCCTTCATCTGCATCCCATTAGTTGGATGGAAATAAGTTTCACACTGGCCTCCAGCATGGCGGGCACCAGCAGATGATACTGCAGGAAATTAATGCTGGTGTGAAACCCATTTATGCACTCTTGCCAAACTCCACTGGGTCAGCTTATACATGAAGAATAAAAAGTTAAGCATGGTGCTAGATGGTTCCCCGTTGGCGATGGAAAGGTGGCCAGCAAGTGGTTGAGGTGGAGGATGTTGGGGAAAATATTTACTGCCAATATTATGGAAGAATTCAAAAGAAAGCTGCTAGTCATCAGGGGCGGGATTCTCCGGCCTCCCATTCGCGTGTTTCTTGGCGGCGGGAAGCGATGTGCCGTTCACTGGCAGCAGGATTCCATGCTCTCGCTGCTGTCAATGGGAATCCCCATTGATGCCATCCCACCCCGCCGGGAAACCAGCGGAGAATTCCAGCCCAGGCTCCAAGCAATGTGGAAATAAGCACAGTGATTAGCTCAAGTCTCCAGAACATTTGTAAACCATTGTCCTGCAGCACTTCTTTTAAAACAGGTAGCAACACTAACTTGCATGATTTCTATTTGGTTAGGCACAATAAGATCTTGTATAAAATCTGAAGGACTTACTTGAGGCAGTGCGTTTAACATTGGTGCTCGGATTTGCTTTTTTCACTTGACTGTTTCCAACCTTCTGCTTTGTGGTCATACCATTTACTATTGTTGGCATCTTCTTTCCTTTTGCCTAGTTTAGCAAGGAAATAAACATTTATTAATAAATATCCAACGATGTTCCCTCAGGTTTCCTTGTCTTTGATTTTGTTAAATTTAGCATTGCCAAAAATATACCCCAACTATCCATCAAAGTACAACACCCCTCTAACTGACTGAACTCATTATAAAGCAAGTGCAGCACTTTCAAAAACTAATAAGTGACGCCATGTTAATAGTCGAGTACAAGTTCCATCACTGAGATTCCATATTGGTCACCTTGCTGTGGGAGCGCGCTGACTGCACACCAGGAGATTCCCGATATGAAGTGCTGGGAAGGAGAGTGGAGGCAAAAATCTCATTCACTTCCCAGCTAGTGACTGGAGGAGCCCCATCAATGTTTGAGGCCTCAGAGCACATTTTTTTTTTTCATACTCGGACAGGGCAGCAGAGATTTTGGAAAACAGGAGAGAAGATGGAAAGATGCCCCCCACAAAAAAAAATATAAAATAAATCTGGAATAAAACATAAAACCCTAACTTCAGCAATGATGAACATGAAAGCATGTCCTAAAAATCCAACCGATTCAAGGATGTCCTTCAAGGAAGAAAAATCTGCCGTCCTTACATTCTTTGAATCTGGCCTTTGTGAAACTGGTTTCCCAATTAGGAAACTGAACATTCGAACATGGTTCACAAATTTGAGGTTCAAAATAATGACCATTTTCTTCCAGTACAGGTCTGTAGCAGGAACATTCTCTAACACCAGTGTGCAATCAGAAAATTAAACTGATGTGCAAACAGGGTACACAGGATCACTAAAACGTGATTGGTGGCCAAGTCGATATGTTGTCAAAAACTTGCGAAGGGTGCACACTCTCTGCCCTTAACCTCTAATATAAGTTCAACTGCTAATGGAGGGCTATCAACATGATGAAAGATGCTCTTTGGTCTGCCCAAAACTTGTTGTTCCTCCAGTTCAAAGAGCTGATGATGACCAAGTGTTGCAGACTGGCAGATTCCAGAGCCCAGTACTCTGTATAGATGGATGCACTAAAGCTTGGGGCAATTGCTGCAAAGGACGCACTGGGGAAAAGCCACAGTCCAAAGCCCTCCTGCCATAGTATAAGGGGGGACTGAAAACTTGCAAAACCCCTTAGGCTAGATGTCTGACATGGAATAAATACTGTAAATATGAGCTAACATTGTAAGTGCAGTGAGGCACCTCAGAGTGCGACACGTGTTGCAAAAAACTTATTTTGTTTCCACTTTACATAAAGTCAACTTTGAACTGCTATGGAATCTACTTCCATAAATTCTTCAAATAAAGAATATTTTTGGTTAAAAAACCTACTGCCACAATATTCAATCACACTTTTGCGTCAACATTTACTGCTATAAATAGTTTTGTAAACATTTCTCAAAGAATTGTTTATGTAAATTCACAATGTAGTTCAGTCTCTGACCACCAGGAGACTCTGGAACAAATTTCTGCAATCTTCCTGGAGACAACTACTTGCATTTACATAGCACTTTGAATGCAATAAATGTCTTGGAAAGCTTTACAAAACCGCAAATCCTGTATTTACATAGAACCTTTTTATCAGAAATGCTAGTTTCACGGAATGGAGAAAAGTGATAGGGTTGTGTTACATTCTGGTGCTTGGCCAGTCAGAATAAGTGCACAAGAGAACGTCTAGTTCGTGACTAGCTAAATATATATTGTTAAACAATAAAGTGGGTTAGATAGCCATGAGAAAATTATCAAAAACTATTATAAATTATCTGAAAGCGACTACATGGTAGCACAATGGTTAGCACTGTTGCGTCACAGCGCCAGAGTCCCAGGCTTGATTCCCGGCTTGGGTCACTGTCTGCGCGGAGTCTGCACGTTTTCTCTGTGTATGCATGGGTTTCCTCCAGGTGCTCCGGTTTCCTCCCACAAGTCCCGAAAGACGTGCTGTTAGGTGAATTGGACATTCTGAATTCTCCCTCTGTACCTGAATAAGCGCCTGAATGTGGTGACTAGGGGCTTTTCGCAGTAACTTCACTGCAGTGTTAATGTAAGCCTACTTGTGACAATAAAGATTATTACAAATGTGACTGTCCGCTATGAGGACCATCCCCAGACTCCCTGAGGTAACAGTGTCACATGGTTGTTCTCTACGGCCATCTGCTGGTTGGAGGTCGTATACTATTTACATGATAGCTTAAGCGCATCATCACAGGTTACAAACTGTCAGTTGGCACTGGCTACTCCCCTCGACCACATGAAATCACTTGAACACACACTACCCTGTTCAATAAGTTGCGGAGGAAAGCCGAGAGTGCGGACTTTTAAGGAGCACCTTCACGGTAACCAGGAGTGAATCCCTGGAAGCGGTTTTCTCCCAAGTATGGGCTGATCTCTGAGGTGAGAGTGATTAAAGACAAAGACGGGGACAAATTGCCCAATTATAATCTATGATGTGGAGATGCTGGCGTTGGACTGGGGTGAGCACAGTAAGAAGTCTTACAACACCAGGTTAAAGTCCAACAGATTTGTTTCAAATCACTAGCTTTCGGAGCACTGCTCCTTCCTCAGGTGAATGAAGAGGTAGATTCCAGAAACATATATATATATATATATATATAGACAAAGTCAAAGATGCAAGACAATGCTTTGAATGCGAGCATTTGCAGGTAATTAAGTCTTACAGATCCAGAGAGAGGGGTAATCCCAGGTTAAAGAGTTGTGAATTGTCTCATGCCAGGACAGTTGGTAGGATTTTGCAAGCCCAGCCAGATGGTGGGGGGGTGAATGTCAATTATAATCTAGGTATGCAAACAGATCTCCAACTCTCCCCTAAACAATAAAAAAAGCAACTGTAACTGAAATGGGAGGTTACATCTCAGAATAAGACTGTCACTGGTTATAGCAGCGGCGTCCTCCATAGCTGCTGCCTCCCGGCCCAGGGACTAGCCGTCTCCCGAGAATTCTATTGCCGAGAGCCTTAGGCGTTGCATCCCACGGATTTGGCTTCATTACTTTCAAAAACCCGGAGCACGCCAGGGATACACTGGAGGCGATGAACGGAAAATCCATTGCCAAGAAAAGGTCTGGAGGCGATGTAAATTTCACTTCAACACTTCAATTTAAACTTAAGTGTTGTTAACCAGTTTCTTCCTAACGACGCTGGTTTTTCACCCTTCACCACAACGATGGGCATTGTTGCACATTGCTCCTTGCATGTGATCAGTTCCAATTGAGGGAATTTTCTCTCCTCCATAAGTGCGTAACTCTATTCGCAGCGGGTGGTGACAACTTTTCATGATAAGAGTGGGTGGGATTCTCCGGTCTTGTCCGTGGCGGGGCCCGTTGCGAGCAGGAATGGAGAATTTGGCGTTGCAGCAAAAATTGGGAACCAGAAAATCCCAGCCGCGAATGAGGACAGAAGATTTCAGACAGTGGTTCAGGAAGTGCACTAAGAGATGCACCCATGTCGACCTCCATTTTACCAGAGCACTATCCAATGCTACTTGGACTACGAAGTTCTGCGTGTTTCTAATGAACATGCTTACGCTTCAGATCGTATGTATCGCAATGACCCATCACTAACCTGTTGCTGTAATGAGCGACTGCCTTTTCCTCCCCCCGGCCTTTTCTCCATTTACCTTCTTCCAACATGCCTTGGCAAGATTACACTTCTTGTTACAGCTGTAGCACCCTGCCTTCACAAACGGACAATTCTGTGCCCCACGGTGGCCAAAATACTGGTAGCAACATTACTGCTACTACCAACTGTTGTCGTTTGGAACTTCTGCTTCGTCAACTGCAGTAGATGACTGGCGATTGCTAATTCTGTCATCTCTCATGTCACGTTGCGCCAGGTCCATGGACAGTGCTGTTTGGCAAGCTATGTCGAAAGTAAACTTTGGCAATATCAAGTCCCTGCGAATGCACTCACTTTTTAAACCATGGACAAATCTGGGCCACAAAGACCTCTCCTGAAATTATCCAAATTTGCAATAAATGGACAGCTTTTTCAAAGCAAGGATAAACTCTCCAATGTCCTCACTGGGCAGCTGATTCCTTGTTCTAACCTGATAGCTTTCAGCAAAGTCCAATGGCCTGGTCAAACTTACACAAAATGTCCGTCAGCTGCATGTCTTTTGCCTTAGCAGGGGTGAGCCTGCTGCTGTCAAAAATATCACCCTTTCCTTTCCCCCGCAGCCTGATTAACATATCAGGATCTTTAGGATATTATTAGCAGTGAAAAACATATCTAGCTGCTTCACAGATGCACCAAAATTCTCTCGATCACAGCTGTCCTCCCCTGTTTCGGTCAATAATACCTGTTGATGCAGCCACCTTTGAAGGACAATTCACTAACCTGTTCAAACAGCCTTTTCTTGATGACAATATTTTTTAAGCCTACTTCTCGACAAAAAAAAAATCTCACATGTTCCTCTAATGGTTTGCTGGAAGCTTCTCCAACACAAATTTGTTCAGCTGGGGAAACCACAATTCAATTGTGCTGTCAGACTGTGATATCTTTGCAAAACCAAAACAGAGTGTGCAGCACGGTGTCCAGTGCCTAATCGAAAACCTATTTAATCTGGGCCGGAATTCCCCGGAGGTTTGCTGGCGTTGGGTTTCTCTGGTCCCGCCGGCAGCATGCCCCTGCCTGTGGGTTTCCCGGCGACATGGGATGACTTCAATGAGAATTCCCATTGGCGGCAACAGGAGCAGAGAATCCCACCTCCAGCAAACAGCGACGGCCTGCCGAGAAACACCCGGCTGGGAGGCCGGAGAATCCCTGGTTTGTTATATACTAATGTATCCAAATGGCCACAAGAGGGTGCCATTACACAACCCAATCGCAGCCAGCACCCCAGTAATTGCTGGAAACGGTTTCCAGTTGAGTTCTTGTGCTGCAAAGTCCTGTCTCTGCCCACTGACCCTGGTGGCTGTCCATCTGTCTGCTGCTGGTCCAGGACTCTTCATTCTTCTAACTAAATGAGGCCTTGCCGTTAAAATCAGCAGGGTCTCTAACCTTGCTGTGTTCATCATCTTCTCTGCTCATCTTTCCATTAAAGATTGGGCCGTAGGTTGATGACTAAATCGCAGACCTATAATTTTAGAGGCGATCATCTTGACACTGCACAAGAAGAGTAACGGCCAAATAGAATTTTAAGTCTAGCAAATTGGAGACTGGAGATGAATGGACCCAATGGCTGGAACAGGGAGCAGAGGATAAAGATGGGCATGACAATAAGTTTAATGGGGGTGGGAATGGAGATGGGGAGGGGGGAGGTGAAAGAGATTGGGGGGTGGAGAAGGGGTGAGGCTGACAGTGAGGGGCAATCCAAGAGGGAGAGGGAAGACAATAGCAGGAAAGTTGTTAGGAGAGAGGGGAGAGGGGAGGAAGAGCAAGAGGAAAAGGAGTGCTGAGATGGGGAAACTAGGATCAGCAAAGGTAGCACTGTTCAGGCATAGGACAACCAGCAACCATGGAAGACATGCACAGCTAATGTAGGGAGGGGCCGGTGGGCCGGATGGATGGGATGTACATTTAGGCAGTTACTGTGAAAGGGGAAATTAAGTGCAGTCGGAGTGGTCAGTGGGCTAAACAGCAGCCATTAGGGAGATGGGATTGGCAGGATGTGGGTGGTTTGGAATGGGAATGCAGTGTATTGAGGGAGTGTATTGTGGTGTGAGGTGGGCAGGGATGGTGGTGGTCAAAACCTTGGCTGAGTGGGAGAGGAAGGGCTTGTATTTATACTTACTTTGACTGGGGAGGGCCGTGTCCATCACTTAATGCACGGACTGTTTCTTAACTGCTCATATCCACCATCAGAAATCCAGTGCTTTCTGCATTGGCGTCAGTTTATTTTCTCGGTGTTGAGATGGAGGGGAGGGTTGTGGTCAGGAGTTTAATTTCCTTTAACACTAATGCCAAACCTTTCATCTGAAGGGCTGTCACTTGGACTTTCTGTACATTGTTCTGGTATCATTATGATTGCCTGGTAGTATTGGTAAAGCTAGCCTTGTTCTTGTATACTCTTGCACTGTGTGAGCAGAAAGCGACAAGACAAAATGTTTGGGACTGTCCTCAACACGTCAATGCAGATAATCAGCGGTTCAATGAAACCAACAGCTGTACATTGGCTCCCAGTCCTGTTTGACACCCCCCCCCCCCCCCCGGCGAGGTCTGCCATGAGGTCTAGACGTTGAAACAGTTTGATCATATTGAAGCCAACCCAGAAATGCCAAAAATGAAGACCGTTGGAATCTACTGAATACACGATTTGAATTACGCTAATCGTCCTGCAACGCTGCAAATGCTTTGATCAATGCAGGTTTTCACTAATATTGTTAACAAAGATCTGCTCTGACAAGAGCAGTGCCTCCAGGGTTTGATCTCACTCAAACAAAAATGGTCTACACTCAACAAGATCTGCACTCTTCATGCAAGGTCATCCCACCTCACCCTTAAATGGAATTTCAAGGAGAGCCCAGTATGCGACTGTCCAGGGCAGACTGTTGACCCCATTGTGAATGAATGCGGCCCACAAAAACATTGCCGGACAATTCAAAGCAATCCACCCAACAACATGGCTGCCCAACTTGGAGTTAGACGGGTGCGGCATGTGGTGCAGTGAATAGCACTGGGACTGTGGCGCTGAGGACCCGGGTTCGAATCCAGACTTGGGTCACTGTCCGTGTGGAGTTTGCACATTCTCCCCATGTCTGCGTGGGTTTCACCCCCACAATCCAAAGATGTGCAGGTTAGGTGGATTGACCACGCTAAATTGCCCCTTAATTGGAATATATATATATATATATATATAAAATATATAATTGGGTACTCTAAATTTATATTTAAAAAAACTTGGGGTTAGACTTGTAAAGCTGCAAGATGTCATACGCAAGATGAGGAAGAGGAGACTGGTAATGTATCAGGTCTGACTTTAACTCTGCACACCCAGCAGGGACAGGGCAGTTCTGGAATTAAAAGACCTTGCCACCGCATTCTTGCTGTGTCATATTTCTTGGGACTTCCAACTAGGCAGCCCAGATTCTTGCCAGAATCAGGTGGGAACCTCATTACCATCTACAAATCAGGCTCTATGACATAAATAGGATACCAATGCAAGTTTGCGTGAGAACTTGAGAGATGCAGCATGGGGTAATGGAAGGAAATTAACACAGGGGATTTATAAGACCATAAGACATAGTTGCAGAAGTAGGCTATTCAATCCATCAAATCTGCTTTGCTTTCAATAAGATCATGACTGGTCTGTTGTGATAATCCTCAACTCCACTTTCCCTCCTTATCCCCACAACCCTCGATTCTGTTGCTGATTAAAAATGTCTATCTCAACCTTGAACACACTTAATGACGCACCTCTACAGCCCTCTGCAGTAAAGAATTCCACCGGTTCACAACCCGCCGAGAGAAGAAGTTCCTCCTCATCTCTGGCTTAAATGGGCGACCCCTTACTTTGAGATTATGCCCTCTGGTCTCTCCCATAGGAGGAAACAACCTCTCAACATCTACCCTGTCAAGCTCCCTGAGAACCCTCTAAGTCTCAATAAGGTTGCCTCTCATGCTTCTAAACTGCAATGAGTACAGGTCCAACATATTCAACCCCTCCTCAAAAGAAAATCTCTCCATAGCCGGGATCAACCCAGTGAACCTTTTCTGGACTGCTTCCACTGCCAGTATATCTTTCCCTAGATAAAGGGACCAAAAGTGTTCACAGTATTTCAACATGAAGTTGTCCTCTTGCCAAACCTTTTTACATTTTTAATTTAAATAATAGATTTAACAGCCAGGGTGGGGTGTGATGTTGGGGAAAGTGGATGTGGGGCATTGTACAAGGTGGCTGTTTTTTGCCCCCAGGCAGCATGGAGGGCCTCAATGCCGACTCTGGCTTACAAGCGAGTGCTTGCCGGGTCCGGGCACCTAAAACGGCCCCAAGAGTGCTGGAACCTGGAGGCCCATTGGCAAATCCCAGTCAGCCCCTTTCCCACCTCCACAAAAACGGCCCGGAGACTGGAGGCAGAATGGAACTGGGAGACTGGCACACCAACTGACGAGGCTAATTTTCATCTCTACCCAACGTCGATCCTAGCCCTAAGCTGGGTGTGAAAGGTGAGCCCACCATTTCCCATTTCCGCAGGGTACTGCTCATTTTCACAAGGGAGTACATAGAACATACAGTACAGAAGGAGGCCATTCGGCCCATCAAGTCTGCACCGACCCATTTAAGCCCTCATTTCCACCCTATCCCCGTAACCCAATAACCCCTCCTAACCTTTTTGGACACGAAGGGCAATTTATCATGGCCAATCCACCTAACCTGCACGTCTCTGGACTGTGGGAGGAAACTGGAGCACCCGGAGGAAACCCATGCAGACACAAGGAGAACATGCAGACTCCACACAGACAGCGACCCAGCGGGGAATCGAACCTGTGACCCTGGCGCCGCGGTGAAGCCACAGTGCTATCCACTTGTGCTACCGTGTAGGCCGCACAACCTCCCTCATTACTGCAGACTTGCCCCATCTGTTTTATGGAGATTGCTTTCTAACCATGATACATGTCTGAGGTCTTTATTCTGGAATGTCTATTGCCTTTCCCAACAGGTTTGTTGCAGGTGGGATGATGATGAGGTTTCACAGAATATGAACAGAGACTCCTCTACCCATATTAGCATTGCTGAAATAAACTTCCCCAATGACTGAATTCAACTTGTAACCACAGAAGCCAAAGAATGTTTTGATTGGTAAGAGAAGACTGCTCACAGGTATTGAAGGTCAAATGTGTTTTTTTGGAAAGATCCAGTTTGACCACAGGACGCTTTGCCAGAAGTCGACAAGCATTCCCACAACTTTCCTCACAAGGGCATTTCTTCTTATAGTTTCTGCTGCTGATGTATGGCTTCCTCCCAGCTGCCCAACCGCACAAATACTGCTTGTGTGGCTTTGCTTTTTTTTGTCTGGACACTGTTATCAGGTCTGCCCGGCGCCTTGAGAAGCTGAAAGAAATGTATTCTCCCTCATCACCAGTGGTTTAACTCTCTGCTCACTGCAGTCTTTTTGATCAGCCAGACCGATGTAAAACTGGAAACACCAAGGTTCCACTTCCAGATGATGCAATTTACAGTGAACGCTTTCACATAAAGGCTGGAGGCTGTCGCGCATCACAATGAGATGATTGCCACAGTATATTTTGCAGCTCTGAATGGGTTTCTTTTGACTCTGTATCGAGGTAACACTGATATAATCCTGAGTCAGATACCACGCTCTCTGTCTGGCAGGAGAGTTCAGTAGCTGTACCTGAATTACTAATCATGTCAAAACAAATTGAGTACATCACCTGAAGTTACAGGGGCATGTTCAGCATTTTCTAATATGTGTGAAGGTCCACACCAGAGATGCTGGCCTCCTGGTGACCAGATTACATTGCCAAAATGTTTTTTTTTGCCAATGTTATTACACTGCTCGTATTAGCACTGGAAAAATGTATTTAGCATTGCTATATGGAGCAACACAATGCAGAGAAAATGGGCGGAGTTCTCCCATGTCCCCACCGGTGAGGAGGCTCACAAATCGGTTTAACTGCTGGCGTGAAATTCCAGCAGTATCTTCCACTGGTGTCTACCATGGCAAATCTGGAAAACTGCCAGTGGCCAACATGAATCAGATTAACATCCCGCTAATAAGATAAAAAATAGGAACAGAATTAGGTCACTTGGCCCATCGAGTCTGCTCCGCCGTTCGATCATGGCCGATCTCCTCTTGGCCTTAACTCCACCGTCCTGCCTGGTTTAGCACAGGGCTAAATAGCTGGCTTTTAAAGCAGACCAAAGCAGGCCAGTAGCACGGTTCAATTCCCATACCAGCCTCCCCGAACAGGTGCCGGAATGTGGCGACTCGGGGCTTTTCACAGTAACTTCATTTGAAGCCTACTTGTGACAATAAGCGATTTTCATTTCATTAATGAGATGCAGATGAAGGTCAGACCGGAATTTTTACCCATGCCCGATTCTCCGCGACACCAGAGGGAAAACACGGTGGTCTGGAACAACGTGGCGTGCAGAAGTCGGAACTTAGCTGAAGAATACCCGGGGCTGCCTCCGGAGTTGGGATGGAGGCCACCAATGACCCTGGACTTTGGAACACCACAGCAGTGGGTAGTGGCAGCAGCTATAGGCGAATCCTCCAGATTCAGTATCATCGAGGAAGTCCATCTTCCAGCTTCTGAGTGTTCCTGGAGATCCATCTTTTTCAGGAGGTTCATTGGCTTCCTTCAACAGTAGATCAATGATATTGGGCTGCTTTTCAATACAGCCCCCAGATATGATGGTGGAACGTGTGCAATCAAGCCCACGTCACCACGGTATACGGCATTAAACCCCGAGGTCAGGGCTGGAAGATGAGATGTGGTTTCCCGTTGGCGTCAGCAGCGAGAAAGATTCCAAGTCCACGCTCCCACCATGGGACCTAATCCCAGATGGGAGAATACCACCCAATGCCCTGTTGCAATACGATAGGGAGAGGCTGGGACAAATCACTAGAAAAATCTGTGATGCTAAACTAATATTAGAAAAAATATAATGCAGGGATATTGTTGAAGACTTATAGGTTACATTTTTTGTAATCATCTCTAATCTATGATCTTATCATGAATAATGCGCTCCCATTAGGGAGGGGAAAAGCACCACACTGGAACACTCTGCTGTATCTCCTGGTGGGTGACTCGGATTGGAGTCGGTCGAGTCCAAAAGCACGTCAGCTCCCAACCGTAATTGGCAAAGCCCAGAGAAACCTTTCAAAGTGAGGGACGTGAAGTGGAGAGAATTTAACTACAAGCAAAATCTTTTAAAATATTATAAAGGTTAATTTAGTTCAGCCATATTTAATTTGACTTTGAATTTTTTTTCGGGAATGATACCATTATTTAAATAATGTTATGCTTCTGGTAAAATGAAAGAGAAAGCAAAACAAAATTTCTTAAGGAACGTTACTGGATTTAATTAACCTAAATTATGTCATTATGTTGAAAAGAATGACCACATGAAAACATGCAATCATCTAGAGCTACAGATTTAAGAAATGTCACTGTTAAATATTGTCACAACATCTAGTCATGGAGGAATGCTACATTTGCAGCGTAAGATGGTGTTTTTCCTCTCCCTGGGATGTTGTCCTTTGACAGCATTGTGCTAGATGTAGCCACCATGATCTGACAAACTTACCCACTCTGCCAGCTAATTTAGACTCTTAACCGTCAAACGCCACTGGCCAGCAGCACATGTATCATGCAGATTCAGAATAGAATATTCTTTTCATGTTTCATGGATGCTAATGTCCGTGAATAAAACATGTGTGTGGGGCTTGGCCTTTGCCATGCATGACATTTCCACCAGTAAAGGGGCCGTTTTAACTCAAGGTGGGAATCGGCGGGGCGGGGCCTGACTAGGCGAACAGGCTGGTCTCCTAGAACATGCAGTCTGGACGGTTTCAACTTCCAGGTCTTATTTCCATGCTCCAGCTCTGGATCAGTGGGAGTGACGTCACCACTGGCAGGCGGCCTTCTAGGCTAGAGTTGATGAGCTGGAGTCTGAGCTTCAAACACTGAGGCACATCCGGGAGGGGGAGACTTACCTGGACACTGTGTTTCAGAAGGCAGTCACACCTGTCAGAGTAAGTAGTTCAAATCCAGCCAGTGGCCAGGGACAGCAGGGTGTGACTGCAAGTCAGGCAGGTAAAGGGAACCAGCAGTCAGGAACTCAGGAGCCTCAGCCCTTGACCCTGTTCAACAGGTATGAGGCACATGCTCCCTGTGTGGATGGCGAACAGGGCTGTAGGAAGGATGAGTCAGCTGACCAAGGCACCATGGTTCAGCAGGTCATTCAAGGGGAGGGAGTAAATAAGCAAGTTGTAGTTGTAGGGGATTCTATTATCAGAGGGATAGATAGTATCCTTTGTGAGCAGGATAAAGAGTCCCGCATGGTATGTTGCCTGCCCGGTGCTAGGGTGCGGGACATCTCTGACCGGCTTGAAAGGATACTGGAGAGGGAGGGGGAGGATCCAGTTGTTGTGGTCCATGTCGGTACCAACAACATAGGCAAGTCTAGAAAAGAGGACCTGTTTAGAGATTATAAAGAGCTAGGATTCAAATTAAAAAACAGGTCCTCAAGGGTCATAATCTCCGGATTACTGCCCGAGCCATGTGCAAATTGGCATAGGGAGGCAAGAATAAGGGAAGTTAACACGTGGCTGAAAGAGTGGTGTGGGAAAGAGGGGTTCCTTTTCATGGGACACTGGCATCAGTTTTGGGACAGGGGGGACCTATACCGTTGGGATGGTCTCCACCTGAACCGAGCTGGGACCAGTATTCTGGCGAAAAGAGTAAATAGGGTGGTCAATCGGACTTTAAACTAGAGATTGGGGGGGAAGGGAAAGTCAGGGAACAAAGAGGTGAAGTAATCAGTGGGAAGCGTAGCTGCTTAGGAACACAAAAAAGCCAGGACTCAGGAGAGGTTACGATAGTCCCCATCCCACAAAATATGACACTGTATGGAAAGGCTCAGTAAACCAAGGTCCACCACACTAAGAAAACAAAAAGGGACGGTCAATAGAGAATTAAAGGTGCTATATTTAAATGCGCGCAGTGTACGGAACAAGGTAGATGAGCTTGTGGACCAGATTATGACTGGCAGGTATGATGTGGTAGGCATCACAGAGACGTGGTTGCAGGGGGTTCAGGACTGGCATTTAAACATCCAGGGATTCACAACCTATCGAAAAGACAGAGAGGTGGGCAGAGGGGGCGGGGTTGCCTTGTTAATTAGGAATGAAATTAAATCAATAGCACTAAATGACATAGGGTCAGATGATGTGGCGTCTGTGTGGAGTTGAGGAACCGACGTCCGGGTGCGGCGATGACCAGCTGAGTCGCACGTTTCGGCAGCACCCGGTGAAACGGACTTTTGGGCTCTTGATAGGAGCCCCAACGGCAATTTGGACGGCTAAAAACACTGTGCGGTAAACCAGAAGGGAATCCCCCCTGGATACGGATGAAAAAAGGAGGAGAAAGTGGCCGGATTGCAGTGGATCCTTGAGAACAGCGGCAAGGAAGGCAAGCAAAAACCAAGGTGGCGTCGGAAGGTGGCAGTTTAACATGGGGCCCTGAACAACAAGAGTTCTTGAAATGCTGTGTGGGAGAGCTCAAAAAGGAAATGAAGAAAGAGCTGTTGGCCCCGATACTACAGGCGATCGAAGGGCTAAAGGAGGAACAAAAGACCCAGGAGCGGGAGCTTCGGGTCTTGAAGGCAAAGGCAGCCGAGAATGAGGACGACATACAGGGCCTGGTGGTGAAGACGGAGACGCATGAGGCACATCAGAAACGATGTGTGGAAAGGTTGGAGGCACTGGAGAACAACGCAAGGAGGAACAACCTGAGGATTCTTGGTCTTCCTGAAGGTGTGGAGGGAGCGGACGGCGGGGCATATGTGAGCACGATGCTGCACTCGTTAATGGGAGCGGAGGCCCCGGCGGGTCCGTTGGAGGTGGAGGGAGCATACCGAGGGATGGCGCGAGGACCGAGAGCAGGAGAAATTCCCAGAGCCATAGTGGTGAGATTCCTCCGTTTTAAGGATAGAGAAATGGTCCTTAGATGGGCAAAGAAAACTCGGAGCAGTAAATGGGAGAACGCGGTGATCCGCGTTTATCAAGACTGGAGTGCGGAGGTGGCGAGAAGGAGGGCGAGCTTTAATCGGGCCAAGGCGGTGCTTCATAAAAAGAAGATAAAATTTGGAATGCTGCAACCGGCAAGACTGTGGGTCACATATCGAGGGAGGCACCACTACTTTGAGACGGCGGATGAAGCGTGGACTTTTATTGTGGAAGAAAAACTGGAATGAGCGGGTTATTAAAAAGAACGTTTGAACAAAGTGGTGGGGCGCAAAGAGGGGGGTTTAAAAGGGGGGAAAGAGGAGTTTTATGTACTAATCCTGCGATGTGGTAACTTTTCTCTCTCCCACAGGTGGTGATGGGGGGAGGAGGGGAGGTGGAGGAGATGGGGCGTTGGCCATTGGGGGCGGGGCCAAGGGAGAAGCGCGGGCTTGGTTCCCGCGCTATGATAATCATGGCGGGAATAGAGAAGCAGGAAGGAGGGGGCGTCACACGGTGCGAGCCGAGGTCACGGGGGGAAGCCGAGGTCGGCCAGAGTTTGCTGACTTCTGGGAGCAACATGGGGGGAGTAATTACGCTAGCGGGGGATCTAGCGGGGGGGGTGGGAGGGGGGAATTACTGGGTTGCTGCTGCTGGGGAGAGGGGGGAGCTGGTATGGGAGAGGATGGGCGGGGGGGCACCGCCTGGGGGAGATACAGCTGCGTGGGAACCGGGTGAGGAGCTGGAAAAAGGTGATGGCTAATCGACAAGGCTGGGGGGTAGGAAGCCCCCCAACCCGGCGGATCACGTGGAACGTGAGAGGGCTGAACGGGCCGATAAAGAGGGCACGGGTACTCGCACACCTTAAGAAACTTAAGGCAGGTGTGGTTATGTTACAGGAACCCACCTGAAACTGATAGACCAGGTTAGGCTACGCAAAGGATGGGTGGGGCAGGTGTTCCATTCGGGGCTAGATGCAAAAAACAGGGGGGTGGCTATATTAGTGGGGAAGCGGGTAATGTTCGAGGCAAAGACTATAGTGGCGGATAACGGGGGCAGATACGTGATGGTGAGTGGCAAACTACAGGGGGAGACGGTGGTTTTGGTAAACGTATATGCCCCGAACTGGGATGATGCCAATTTTATGAGGCGGATGCTAGGACGCATTCCGGACCTAGAGATGGGAAAACTGATAATGGGGGGAGATTTTAATACGGTGTTGGAACCAGGGCTGGATAGGTCGAAGTCCAGGACTGGAAGGAGGCCGGCAGCAGCCAAGGTACTTAAAGATTTTATGGAGCAGATGGGAGGTGTAGACCCGTGGAGATTTAGCAGACCTAGGAGTAAGGAGTTCTCGTTTTTCTCCTATGTCCATAAAGTCTACACGCGAATAGACTTTTTTGTGCTGGGAAGGGCATTGATCCCGAAGGTGAGCGAAACGGAGTATACGGCTATAGCCATTTCGGACCACGCTCCACACTAGGTAGACTTGGAGATAGGGGAGGAAACAGGAGGGCGCCCACCCTGGAGAATGGACATGGGACTAATGGCAGATGAGGGGGTGTGTCTAAGGGTGAGGGGGTGCATTGAAAAGTACTTGGAACTCAATGATAATGGGGAGGGCCAGGTGGGAGTGGTCTGGGAGGCGTTGAAGGCGGTGGTTAGAGGGGAGCTGATATCAATAAGGGCACATAAAGGGAAGCAGGAGAGTAAGGAACGGGAGCGGTTGCTGCAAGAACTTTTGAGGGTGGACAGACAATATGCGGAAGCACCGGAGGAGGGACTGTACAGGGAAAGGCAAAGGCTACATGTAGAATTTGACTTGCTGACTACGGGCACTGCAGAGGCACAATGGAGGAAGGCACAGGGTGTACAGTACGAATATGGGGAGAAGGCGAGCAGGTTGCTGGCACACCAATTGAGGAAAAGGGGAGCAGTGAGGGAAATAGGGGGAGTGAGGGATGAGGAAGGAGAGATGGAGCGGGGAGCGGAGAGAGTGAATGGAGTGTTCAAGACATTTTATAAAAAATTATATGAAGCTCAACCCCCGGATGGGAGGGAGAGAATGATGGGCTTCTTGGATCGGCTGGAATTTCCCAAGGTGGAAGAGCAGGAAAGGGTGGGACTGGGAGCACAGATCGAGGTAGAAGAAGTGGTGAAAGGAATTAGGAGCATGCAGGCGGGAAAGGCCCCGGGACCGGATGGAATCCCAGTCGAATTCTATAGAAAATATGTGGACTTGCTCGCCCCGGTACTGACGAGGACCTTTAATGAGGCAAAGGAAAGGGGACAACTGCCCCCGACTATGTCTGAAGCAACGATATCGCTTCTCTTAAAGAAGGAAAAGGACCCGCTACAATGCGGGTCCTATAGACCTATTTCCCTCCTAAATGTAGATGCCAAGATCCTGGCCAAGGTAATGGCAATGAGAATAGAGGAATGTGTCCCGGGGGTGGTCCACGAGGACCAAACTGGGTTTGTGAAGGGGAGACAGCTGAACACGAATATACAGAGGTTGTTAGGGGTAATGATGATGGCCCCACCAGAGGGGGAAACGGAGATAGTAGTGGCGATGGATGCCGAGAAAGCATTTGATAGAGTGGAGTGGGATTATTTGTGGGAGGTGTTGAGGAGATTTAGTTTTGGAGAGGGGTATGTTAGATGGGTGCAGCTGTTGTATAGGGCCCCGATGGCGAGCGTGGTCACGAATGGACGGGGATCTGCATATTTTCGGCTCCATAGAGGGACAAGGCAGGGATGCCCTCTGTCCCCATTATTGTTTGCACTGGCGATTGAGCCCCTGGCGATAGCGTTGAGGGGTTCCAAAAAGTGGAGGGGAGTACTTAGAGGAGGGAAAGAACACCGGGTATCTTTGTATGCGGACGATTTGCTACTATACGTGGCAGACCCGGCGGAGGGGATGCCAGAAATAATGCGGATACTTGGGGAGTTTGGGGATTTTTCAGGGTATAAATTGAACATGGGGAAAAGTGAGTTGTTTGTGGTGCATCCAGGGGAGCAGAGTAGAGAAATAGAGGACCTACCGTTGAGGAAGGTAACAAGGGACTTTCGTTACCTGGGGATCCAGATAGCCAAGAATTGGGGCACATTGCATAGGTTAAATTTAACGCGGTTGGTGGAACAAATGGAGGAGGATTTCAAGAGATGGGATATGGTATCCCTGTCACTGGCAGGGAGGGTGCAGGCGGTTAAGATGGTGGTCCTCCCGAGATTCCTCTTTGTGTTTCAGTGCCTCCCGGTGGTGATCACGAAGGCTTTTTTTAAAAGGATTGAAAAGAGCATCATGGGTTTTGTGTGGGCCGGGAAGACCCTGAGAGTGAGGAAGGGATTCTTACAGCGTAGCAGGGATAGCGGGGGGCTGGCACTACCGAGCCTAAGTGAGTATTATTGGGCCGCTAATATTTCAATGGTGAGTAAGTGGATGGGAGAGGAGGAGGGAGCGGCGTGGAAGAGATTAGAGAGGGCGTCCTGTAGGGGGACTAGCCTACAGGCTATGGTGACAGCCCCATTGCCGTTCTCACCGAGGAACTACACCACAAGCCCGGTGGTGGTGGCTACACTGAAGATTTGGGGTCAGTGGAGACGGCATAGGGGAAAGACTGGAGCCTTGGGGGTCCCCGATAAGAAACAACCATAGGTTTGCCCCGGGGGGAATGGATGGGGGATATGGAATGTGGCAAAGAATAGGAATAACGCAACTGAAAGATCTGTTTGTGGATGGGAAGTTCGCGAGTCTGGGAGCGCTGACCGAGAAATATGGGTTGCCCCAAGGGAATGCATTCAGGTATATGCAACTGAGGGCTTTTGCGAGGCAACAGGTGAGGGAATTCCCGCAGCTCCCGACACAAGAGGTGCAGGACAGAGTGATCTCAAAGACATGGGTGGGGGATGGTAAGGTGTCAGATATATATAGGGAAATGAGGGACGAAGGGGAGACTATGGTAGATGAACTAAAAGGGAAATGGGAAGAAGAGCTGGGGGAGGAGATCGAGGAGGGGCTGTGGGCAGATGCCCTAAGCAGGGTAAACTGGTCGTCCTCGTGTGCCAGGCTAAGCCTGATTCAGTTAAAGGTATTACACAGGGCGCATATGACTGGAGCACGGCTCAGTAAATTTTTTGGGGTGGAGGATAGGTGTGCGAGGTGCTCGAGAAGCCCAGCGAATCATACCCATATGTTTTGGTCATGCCCGGCACTACAGGGGTTTTGGATGGGGGTGACAAAGGTGCTTTCAAAAGTTGTAGGGGTCCGGGTCGAACCAAGCTGGGGGTTGGCTATATTTGGGGTTGCACAAGAGCCGGGAGTGCAGGAGGCGAGAGAGGCCGATGTTTTGGCCTTTCCGTCCCTAGTAGCCCAGCGCAGGATATTGCTAATGTGGAAAGAAGCCAAGCCCCCGGGGGTGGAGACCTGGATAAATGACATGGCGGGGTTTATAAAGCTAGAGCGGATTAAGTTCGTCCTAAGGGGGTCGGCTCAAGGGTTCACCAGGCGGTGGCAACCGTTCGTCGAATACCTCGCAGAAAGATAGACGGAATGGAAAAAAGAAGGCAGCAGCAGCAGCCCAGGATGGGGGGGGGGGGGGGGGGGGGGGGGAGAGAGAGAGGAGGAGGAGGAACCAGAAGGACTCTCAGGGTTGTTAATATATACTGTATAATATATATAGGCCGTTGCTACAGATAATTATATATTGGACTGTTAAATTATATTTTTGGAGAGTGTTACTTGTGACCAGGCAGTTGCCAATTAGGGCTAGTTTTCATTTTTGTTATTTATTATTTATTCATTTTTTGTTTATAAAATAGGTCATTGTTATTTGTGTTGTTATAATATTGTGTAAAGGATGCACAATGTACTGTGTTGGTTGACCAAACATTTTCAATAAAATATTTATAAAAAAAAAGAGTTGAGGAACCACAAAGGCAAAAAAACCATAATGAGAGTTATGTACAGGCCTCCTAACAGTGGTCAGGACCACGAAATGCACCACGAAATAGAAAGTGCATGTCAGAAGGGCAAGGTCACAGTGATCATGGGGGACTTCAATATGCAGGTGGACTGGGTAAATAATGCTGCCAGTGGACCCAAGGAAAGTGAATTCATTGAATGTTTACAGGAGGGTTTTTTGGAACAGCTTGTGATGGAGCCCACGAGGGAACAGGCCATTCTGGACTTAGTGTTATGTAATGAGCCAGACTTGATTAAGATCTTAAAGTAAGGGAACACTTAGGAGGCAGTGATCATAATATGGTAGAATTCAATCTCCAATTTGAAAGAAAGAAGGTAGAATCAGATGTAAAGGTGTTGCAGTTAAATAAAGGTAACTACAGGGGCATGAGGGAGGAACTGACGAAAATCGACTGGGAGCAGAGCCTAGTGGGAAAGACAGTAGAACAGCAATGGCAGGAGTTTCTGGGAGTAATTGAGGTCACAGCACAGAGGTTCATCCCAAAGAAAAGAAAGGCTATCAGAGGGGGGATTAGGCAGCCATGGCTGACAAAGGAAGTTAGGGAATGCATCAAAGCAAAAGAGAAAGCCTATAATGTGGCAAAGAGTAGTGGGAAGTCAGAAGATTGGGAAGGCTACAAAAACAAACAGAGGATAACAAAGAGGGAAATAAGGAAAGAGAGGATCAATTATGAAGGTAGGCTAGTCAGTAACATTAGGAATGATAGTAAAAGTTTCTTTAAATACATTAAAAACAAACGGGAGGCAAAAGTAGACATTGGGCCGCTCCAAAATGACGTTGGTAATCTAGTGATGGGAGACAAGGAAATAGCTGAGGAACTAAATAAGTACTTAGCGTCAGTCTTCACAGTAGAAGACATGAGTAATAAACCAACAATTCAGGAGAGTCAGGGGGCAGAGTTGAATATGGTAGCCATCACAAAGGAGAAAGTGCTAGAGAAACTAAGAGGTCTAAAAATTGATAAATCTCCGGGCCCAGACGGGCTACTTCCTAGAGTTCTAAAGGAGATAGCTGAAGAAATAGTGGAGGCGTTAGTTATGATCTTTCAAAAGTCACTGGAGTCAGGGAAAGTCCCAGAGGATTGGAAAATCGCTGTTGTAACCCCCCTGTTCAAGAAGGGAACAAGGAAAAAGATGGAAAATTATAGGCCAATTAGCCTAACCTCGGTTGTTGGCAAGATTGTTAAGGATGAGATTTCTAAATTCTTGGAAGTGCAGGGTCGGATTAGGACAAGTCAGCATGGATTTAGTAAGGGGAGGTCGTGCCTGACAAACCTGTTAGAGTTCTTTGAAGAGATAACAAATAGGTTAGACCAAGGAGAGACAATGGATGTTATCTATCTTGACTTCCAAAAGGCCTTTGATAAGGTGCCTCACGGGAGACTGCTGAGTAAAATAAGGCCCATGGTATTCGAGGCAAGGTACTAACATGGATTGACGATTGGCTGTCAGGCAGAAGGCAGAGAGTTGGGATAAAAGGTTCTTTTTGGGAATGGCAACCGGTGACGAGTGGTGTCCCGCAGGGTTCAGTGTTGGGGCCACAGCTGTTCTCTTTATATATTAATGATCTAGATGACGGGTCTGGGGGCATTCTGGCTAAGTTTGCCGATGATACAAAGATAGGTGGAGGGGCAGGTAGTATGGAGGAGGTGGGGAGGCTGCAGAGAGATTTAGACAGTTTAGGAGAGTGGTCCAAGAAATGGCTGATGAAATTCAACGTGGGCAAGTGCGAGGTCTTGCACTTTGGAAAAAAGAATAGAGGCATGGACTATTTTCTAAACGGTGACAAAATTCATAATGCTGAAGTGCAAAGGGACTTGGGAGTCATAGTCCAGGATTCTCTAAAGGTAAACTTGCAGGTTGAGTCCGTAATTAAGAAAGCAAATGCAATGTTGTCATTTATCTCAAGAGGCTTGGAATATAAAAGCAGGGATGTACTTCTGAAGCTTTATAAAGCATTAGTTAGGCCCCATTTAGAATACTGTGAGCAATTTTGGGCCCCACACCTCAGGAAGGACATACTGGCACTGGAGCGGGTCTAGCGGAGATTCATACGGATGATCCCAGGAATGGTAGGCCTAACATACGATGAACGTCTGAGGATCCTGGGATTATATTCATTGGAGTTTAGGAGGTTGAGGGGAGATCTAATAGAAACTTACAAGATAATGAATGGCTTACATAGGGTGGACATAGGGAAGTTGTTTCCATTAGCAGGGGAGACTAGGACCCGGGGGCACAGCATTAGAATAAAAGGGAGTCACTTTAGAACAGAGATGAGGAGAAATTTCTTCAGCCAGAGAGTGGTGGGTCTGTGGAATTCATTGCCACAGAGGGTGGTGGAGGCCGGGACGTTGAGTGTCTTTAAGGCAGAAGTTGATAAATTCTTGATTTACCGAGAAATTAAGGGCTATGGAGAGAGAGCGGGTAAATGGAGTTGAAATCAGCCATGATTGAATGTTGGAGTGGACTCGATGGGCCGAACGGCCTTACTTCCACTCCTATGTCTTATGGTCTTATGGTTAGGATACTCCACATCTATACAAATGGGTACAGCATGCGTTGCAATGCTCCATCCATTGGCAGCTCCAAACTGCCTTAGGCACCTATGTCCACTAACGGGCCAAAGCTTGTGTATTATAAATAGGCTACAGCCTAAAATAAATGGGTGCCCACTCAGTCCAGAAGACGACTCCGGAAAAAATATTAGCAGGTGACTAGGAGTGGAAACAGGACATTCAATTTAGTCCCATGATTTTCACAGGCTTACCACCATGCTCCTGCCCAATGGAGGCCATAAAATTCAACTCGCGTGGGGGGCATGGTAGCACAGTGGTTAGAACAGCTGCTTCGCAGCTCCAGGGTCCCAGGTTCGATTCCCGGCTTGGGTCACTGTCTGTTCGGAGTTTGCACTTTCTCCCTGGGTCTGCGTGGGTTTCCTCCGGATGCTCCGGTTTCCTCCTACTGTCCAAAGATGTGCAGGTTAGGTGGATTGGCCATGATAAATTGCCCTTGGTGTCCAAAAAGGTTGGGTGGGGTTACTGGGTTACAGGGATGGGATGGAGGTGTGGGCTTAGGTAGGGTGCTCTTTCCAAGGGCCGGTGCAGACTCGATGGGCCGAATGGCCTCCTTCTGCACTGTAAATTCTATGGTTCTTTCAATGGGGGAGTCAGAGAAAACTGCTGCGGAAAATGAAAGAAGAGAAAACGGAGACAGTGACCCACAGTAAGACCTCAAATAAAGCAAAGTGGGCGGGGAGAGTTTATATAATAAGAATGATATGCATTGCATGACAATCTTAAAAAGGACAACGTCCCTGGGATTTATGACTTCCCATAAGGGTTGACAGAAAATCTTTATTGTCGAATGATGCCAGGCATTGTTGCAGTGTCGGTAAAAGTCCAGCAGGTGGCTATCTTTGCTTTACTTCTGCTTCAGACTAAAGTTCTGCAACAAATTGAATCAGTTTCCAATTCACAAGAAGACATATGGCAACATGCCGTGTAACTAGAGATTATTCATAGTTGCCTCATGTTGGAAACAGTACCATAAAATCCCAAGGGCAATGACGTTGAAATGATTTGAGCTGCCAATTCCTGAAAGAGCTACTAAAGTTCTGGAAAACTTTAAAATTAGGGTACACGATATACCGAGCTAATTTCTTAACATCTATAATACTAATAGATTGGGGAGATCTCCACTTGTCTTCTGTAAATTCAGTAGAAGAGCCAGCCCTGTAACTGCCAGATAACCAGCGTAATTGCCTTTTATGCTGCTTTCCAGGGATTCCTCAGCTCCTTAGTCCAAGTTGCAATAAACAATCAAAAGAACCTTCTCTGAAATTAACCTCCAAAGCTTTTAGTACAGGTAACAGAGCAATCAGGCAGAAAGTGCCTATTTAAAAAGTAGGGCGGTTAATACTTACTCTGCCTGGAAAAAGGGCACCGATTTGTTTTTGAAAATGTAAAAACATAAGAATGCCACATGTATCATATAATTGGTGGATTACAGAAGTACCTGTGGGGTTGTTTTGACTGCTCCCTTTTCTGCAGCAGGGATGTTAGTTTTATTAGTCAGAGACCGCGTGGAAGACAGAGGTGAAGAAGCGTGAGTTTTGTTATTCTTAGAGGACAGTTTCTCAGTGGAAAGCCTACTCTGGACCCCAAGTGGTTGCGATTTGCGAGCAATTGGTTTTGGTGGCGGAACGTTGTCATACAGGTCAGTGCTGTCAGCGTGAACTTCCTCATACCAGTGCGTATTAGCGTTAGTAGTGAAAACCTCTTGTTCCTGTGATATACAATATAGAACAAGCTTCAGCTGTTAGAAGCAATAACATGCAGATTAAATGCAATGTCTAACAAAGATATAGCAGTACTGTGAATATAGCCAAAGTACAGAGTACTAAAAGAACCAGACTCATGCATCTTATACCCTATTAGCATAATTCGTGAAACTACTTCTTGTTATTCATGAGGTGAAATTTAACTTTTTTTAATCAAAATAAGGTTTGAGCACACTTCCAGCTGTGCAATCAGTGTTGGAACTAATTTGCAACAACAGAATGGTAAAAACCTATCTGATTCAGTGCTGAGAAAACACCTGGGTAGTATTCAAATTTAGATCCATCAAACTCAGAGAATGTTTTTTTAGATGGTTTTAAATATATAGAGACCAGTGCACTGGGGAAGAATGTTTGTTCATTGCACAAATGTTAAAATAATATTTTCTCCTCCCGCCAGTAACAGCGCAAACTAGCAAATATATTTCAGAACCGCTGCACTAACAACACCCAATTTTCATAGGCAGTCAAAAATTGATTCTGAATGCTGATGTGCCATCTCCACGAATAACTGAAGCATAAAATGCTCGCGAGCTAATGGTGACATTGTCATCCACTGAGCTGCTTAAAATATCCCACAACTGTCAGTTCAATTCAGGTGGTTCACAGGGAGCCACTATACTATAAGGTTAAGGGATTTAAATTGCTCATAATGATTTCAGTATACAACTCCAAAGCCTTTCATGCTCTCGATTGTTGTACCAACTATTTTGTTCATCTTTATAATCACAAAATGGTTGTAGATTTTCCAGCGCATTCCCTTATTCACTTACCTACCCATATTAATGGAGTGTTGTCAATAACTAATTAGCGACTTCCGGTTGCGGCTATGCGGAGCTAAGCCGCACGATTCGGCAGCTCCCGCGATTACGGACTTTCGGGCTCGCTAGAGGAGCCCCAACGGAATTTTTTTTACAGACAACCCGTGGGGAAGAGAAGAGCGAGGTCCCCTACCGACTTTTATGGACCGGACCCGAATTGCAACGGCCAAAAAAGCGGCATTGGAGCAGCGGGAGAAGCGAGGGAAACAAAGCAAAATGGCGGCGGCCGGGGACAAAGAGGAGATGCAGGAATTCATCAAGCGCTGCTTTGAGGAGCTGCGTAAGGAGATGCTGGCGCCTATGCTGGCGGTAATTGAAGGACTAGGGATAACCCAGAAGGCCCATGAGGTGAAGATCCAGGAGGTCCAGAAAGAGTGAGTGAGAATGAGGACGAGCTCTTGGGCCTGGCGGTGAGAGTGGAGCGGCACAAGGCGCTACACAAGAAGTGGGCGGGAAGACTCAAAGACCTGGAGAACAAGTCGAGGAGAAATAATCTGAGGATCCTGGGTCTCCCAGAAGGAGTGGAGGGGGCCGATGCTGCGGCATACGCGGGCACGATGATCGGGGCGCTGATGGGCGCGGAGGCCCCTTCGAGGGCGCTGGAGCTGGATGGGGCGCACCGAGTGCTAGCGAGGAAGCCCAAGGCAACTGAGCCGCCAAGGGCGATGGTGGTGAGATTTCACCAGTTTACGGACAGAGAGAGGGTCCTGAAATTGGCCAAGAAGGAGAGGAGTAGCAAGTGGGGCAATGCGGAGATCCGAATATAGCCGGACTGGAGCACGGAGGTTGCCAAGTGGAGAGCGGGTTTCAACCGGGCCAAAGCGGTGCTGCATCGGAAAGGAGTGAAATTTGGAATGCTGCAGCCAGCGCGACTGTGGGTTACATACAAGGACCAACATTACGACTTTGAAACGCCTGAAGAGGCGTGGACCTTTATACAAGCTGAAAAGTTGGACTCTAACTGAGGGTCTGTGAGGGTGGGGGGTGGTTAAGGGGTGAAGTCTGATGGTTGTTGTATATAGGGGGAATCACGTGCAGGAAATGTTATATGGGCTGGGGGAGAGAGACTAGGCCGCGACAGGAGCTGCGCCAGAGGGGGCGGGGCAGGCTTTGGAAAGCGCGGGTTTTTTTTCCCCGCGCGCGAGAAGAAAGGCGGGAAGGGGAACAAAGGATTGATTGGGAGACTCCCACACGGGGGGGCGGGGTCAAAGGGTCGGCGGGGGAAGCCGGGGTCAGCAGGTGTCAGCTGACTTACGGGAGTGATATGGGGGGAGCAAAAAAGCTAGAGGGGGGGGGGGGAAAAAGGGTTGCTGCTGCACTGGCTGAAAGGGAATGGGACACAGAAGAGGTGGTCGGGACGGAGGTCCCCCGGTTGGGGGACTGGAGGGCGCGGGAGACGCGGACACGGGACTGGCCCAGAAAAGGAGATGGCTAGTCGGCGGTCTTGGTAAATGTATACGCCCCGAACTGGGATGATGCTGGATTCATGAAGCGCATGTTGGGGCGCATTCCGGACCTGGAGGTAGGAGGCCTGATAATGGGAGGGGACTTCAATACAGTGCTGGACCCAGCACTGGACCGCTCCAGATCAAGGACGGGAAAGAGGCCGGCGGTGGCCAAGGTGCTCAGGGGGTTTATGGATCAGATGGGGGGCGTGGACCCATGGAGGTTTGCAAGACCGCAGGCCAGGGAATTTTCTTTCTTCTCCCACATGCACAAAGCCTACTCCCGGATAGATTTCTTTGTTCTGGGCAGGGCGCTCATCCCGAGGGTGGAGGGGACGGAGTATTCAGCCATAGCCGTTTCGGACCACGCCCCGCACTGGGTGGAAATGGGGCTGGGAGAGGAGAGGGACCAACGACCGCTGTGGCGGCTGGATGTGGGACTGCTGGCAGATGAGGTGGTGAGTGGGAAGGTGAGGGGGTGTATCGAAAGGTACTTGGAGGCCAACGACAACGGGGAGGTGCGAGTGGGGTGGTATGGGAGGCGTTGAAGGCGGTGATCAGGGGACAGCTAATCTCCATCAGGGCTCATTCGGAGAAGACAGAGGGTATGGAAAGGGAGAGGTTAGTGGGGAAGATTTTGAGAGTGGACAGGAGATACGCAGAGGCCCCGAAGGAAAGATTACTTGGGGAAAGACGACGACTCCAGACGGAGTTTGACCTGTTGACCACGGAGAAGGCAGAGGCACAGTGGAGGAAGGCGCAGGGGGCGACCTACGAGTACGGGGAAAAGGCTAGTCGGATGCTGGCACACCAGCTCCATAAGAGGACGGCAGCGAGGGAAATAGGGGGAATAAAAGATGGAAGGGGAGCCACGGTTCGGAGTGTAACGAAAATAAACAAGGTATTCAAAGCCTTCTATGAAGAGCTGTACAGATCCCAGCCCCCAGGGGGTGGGGGGTGGGGGGGGTGGGGGGGTGGGGGGGGGAAAGAGGGGATGAGACAACTCCTAGACCAACTGAGGTTCCCGAGGGTGGAGGAGCAAGAAGTGGCTGGTTTGGGGGCACCAATCGGGTTGGAGGAGCTGAGCAAGGGTTTGGGGAGTATGCAGGCGGGGAAGGCCCCGGGGCCGGACGGGTTCCCGGTGGAGTTCTACAGAAAGTACGTAGATCTGTTGGCCCCGCTACTAGTGAGGACCTTTAACGAGGCAAGAGAGGAGGGGACCCTGCCCCCGACAATGTCGGAGGCGACAATTTCCTTGATTCTAAAGCGAGACAAGGACCCACTGCAATGTGGATCGTGCAGGCCGACCTTGCTCCTCAATGTGGACGCTAAGTTATTGGCAAAGGTGCTGGCCACGAGGATTGAGGATTGTGTCCCGGGGGTGATTCATGAGGACCAGACGGGATTCGTAAAGGGCAGGCAATTAAACACTAATGTGCGGCGGCTCTTAAACGTGATAATGATGCCATCGGAGGAGGGAGAGGCGGAGATAGTGGCAGCTATGGACGCGGAAAAGGCCTTTGACCGAGTAGAGTGGGAGTACCTCTGGGAGGCGCTGCGTAGGTTTGGGTTCGGGGGAGGGTTTATCAGCTGGGTTAAGCTCCTTTACAGAGCCCCGGTGGCGAGTGTAGTGACGAACCGGCGGAGGTCGGAGTACTTTCGGCTGTACCGAGGAACGAGGCAGGGGTGCCCCCTGTCCCCCTGTTGTTTGCATTGGCGATCGAACCCGTGGCCATATCACTGAGGGAGTCTAATAAATGGAGGGGGGTGGTCCGAGGGGGAGAAGAGCATCGGGTGTCGCTATACGCGGATGACCTGTTGCTGTATGTGGCGGACCCAATGGAGGGGATGGTGGAGGTCATGCAGACTCTTAGGGAGTTTGGGGAGTTCTCGGGCTATAAGCTCAATGTAGGGAAGAGTGAACTTTTTGTATTACAGGCAGGGGACCAAGAAAGAGGGATAGGGGACCTACCGCTGAGGAGGGCGGTGGGGAGTTTTTGGTATCTGGTGATCCAGATAGCCAGGAGCTGGGGGGCCCTACATAAACTGAATCTGACGAGGTTGGTGGACCAAATGGAGGAGGACTTCAAAAGATGGGACATGTTACCGTTCTCGCTGGCGGGTAGAGTGCAGTCGGTCAAAATGGTGGTCCTTCCGAGGTTTTTGTTTGTGTTTCAGTGCCTTCCCATCGTGATCACCAAGGGCTTTTTCAAGAGAGTAGGTAGGAGTATTATGGGGTTTGTGTGGGCGAATAAGACCCCGAGGGTAAGGAGAGGGTTCCTGGAACGCAGCATGGACAGAGGAGGGTTGGCACTGCCAAACCTAGGGAGCTACTACTGGGCAGCAAATGTGGCAATGATCCGCAAGTGGGTTATGGAGGGAGAGGGGGCGGCATGGAAGAGGATGGAGATGGCGTCCTGTAAAGGAACGAGCTTCGGGGCGTTGGTGACGGCGCCACTGCCGTTCTCGCCAGCAAAGTATACCACGAGCCCGGTGGTGGCGGCAACGTTAAGGATCTGGGGCCAGTGGAGACGGCACAGGGGTGCAGTGGGAGCCTCGGTGTGGTCCCCGATCAGGGTTAACCACCGGTTTGTCCCGGGGAAGATGGACGGGAGGTTCCAGGGCTGGCATCGGGTGGGGATTAGAAGAATGGGGGACCTGTTCATTGACGGGACATTTGCGAGCCTCGGGGCACTGGAGGAGAGGTTTGAGCTACCCCCGGGAAATGCATTTAGATATATGCAGGTGAGGGCTTTTGTGAGGCGGCAGGTCAGGGAATTCCCGTTGCTCCCGGCACAAGAAATTCAAGACAGGGTGATCTCGGGTGTATGGGTCGGGGAGGGCAAGGTTTCGGCAATACACCAAGAGATGAAAGAAGAGGGTGAAGCGTAAGCAGAAGAGTTGAAGGGTAAATGGGAGGAGGGGCTGGGGGAGGAGACTGAGGAAGGTTTGTGGGCTGATGCCCTGGGTAGGGTTAATTCCTCCTCCTCATGTGCCAGGCTCAGCCTGATGCAATTTAAGGTGGTTCACAGAGCGCACTTGACGGGGGCGAGGTCGAGTAGGTTCTTTGGGGTAGAGGACAGATACGGAAGGTGTTCAGGGAGTCCGGCGAACCATGTCCATATGTTTTGGTCATGCCCGGCACTGGAGGGGTTCTGGAGAGGGGTGGCGGGAGCAATATCTCAGGTGGTGAAAGTCCGGGTCAAGCCAAGCTGGGGGCTAGCGATATTTGGAGTAGTGGACGAGCCGGGAGTGCAGGAGGCGAAAGAGGCCGGCATTCTGGCCTTTGCGTCCCTAGTAGCCCGGCAAAGGATCTTGCTAATGTGGAAGGAGGCGAAGCCCCCCAGTGTGGAGGCCTGGATAAACGACATGGCTGGGTTCATAAAGCTGGAGAGGATCAAGTTTGCCTTGAGAGGGTCTGCGCAGGGGTTCTACAGGCAGTGGCAACCGTTCCTAGACTATCTCGCGGAGCGTTAGAGGAAGGTCGGTCAGCAGCAGCAGCAACCCTGGGGGGGGGGGGGGGGGGGAATGGGGGATTGCTTGGGGGGGATGGAGGAGCAGGAGATAACATGAAGGGTGGGGGAAACTGGCACGTGCGGGAGAGAGCCAGTGCATACAGCTATGTAAATATACCATTTTGCCATGTATATATCTTGCTCAGTGCGATTTTGTGTTATTTTGTTACGGGGGGGGGGGTTATTGTTTGTAAGGGGGGAAAAATTGTGTTGGTAAAAAACTTTAATATTAAAAAAAAACTAATTATCCTGTATTCATAATTAACCGATGTTGCTCTCTTAGATTATGGTGCAATTGAACTCTTTGTTGAGGTTAATAGCAAACTAGCTTTCACACACACAGGGAGGCTGTCTGCCATTGCAAAAATGGCCGCAGAGGTCCGAACCCAGAAGCCACACCTTAGCACCGACCCACCATACAGGGGATGAAAGGAGGCTGGTTTATTTTGCGCATCAGGGGTTCATTTGCACAGCAGGTTCATTTGTTGAATTGGAGCTGCCTTCAGTCAGATCCAATTTTGGCTAGTGGGCTGTCCAAAACATAACTCGTGCCTTTAGGCCTGTTAGCGGAGTTCTTTGAAAGGTACAATAGCCTTTGGGAGATGCACGGTACCCTCTGGATAGGTCCACGGTCACATTTTGGAAAGGTAGGTGCCCTTTAGGATTGTTTAAATAGATATAATGTGGATAAACCCAGTGGAACTATTAAACTCATTGGAGCTGTCACGAGAGTAGTGAAGGGCGCAATCAAGGAAGCTGTCAAGGCTCATTGGAATTGTCAACCTGTCAAGGCATTTAAATCTCCTGGCCTTTAAATTTAAAAAAACAGTCTGCTGGCTAAAAGGAAAAAATCAGTGCTTGCTATTTTATTCTATTTGTTGACATAAGCCGGAGGGTTACCATGATAGGATTTGTGTTGCATGACTGATTTAATTACATAGGATTATCAGAGGGGGAAGCCTTTCAGTCCACCATTTTATTGACTGCTCCAAGTGCTTAAAGTCCTTGATGGGCAGCTATGAAATACAAATGCTTGTTTTGATTAGTGATTAAGTAGTTGAAGGAATACTTTTTTAAAATAAATTTTTAGAGTACCCAATTATTTTTTCCAATTAAGGGCAATTTAGCGTGGCCAATCCACCTACTGCACATCTTTGGTGTGTGGGGGTGAGACCCATGCAGAGATGGGGAAATGGGCAAACTGCACACAGGCAGTGACCCGGGATCAAACCCAGGTCCTCGGTGTTGAGAGGCAGCAGTGCTAGCCACTGTGCCGCCAAGCAGTTGAATGTAGTGAATGTTTTTTTTTTTAAATCATTGAGAGTTGTTTTTAAAATAGTGAATTAAGCAATATATACTGAGAACTTTAAAAAATGTCCTTTCAGCATGGGTCCTGAAGCCTGCCCACGGTCGATACTGGATGAGGTGGCATGAACAGTGCAAGGGAAAAGGGTGGGGGGCATAGGTTGGCAAGAGTTAGCACTAAGTTGGCAAAGGGGCTATACATGGCCAGTGGGGTTCGTGGCTTCCAAATTGGGAGCAAAATTTAAGTTTATATTTTCTATTTGATTAAAAACGAAGATTAAAGTCAAACCTTCACTAAATTACCAACATTTCAGGGTTTTTAAAATTCTTTCACAAGATGTGGGTATCACTGGTTAAGCCAGCATTTATTGCCCATCTCGAACAGCTCTGAGAAGGTGGTAATGATCCCCCTTCTTAAACCGGTGCAGTCGATGTGATGTAGGGACACCCATGTGAAAGGAGTTCCAGGAAGACCCAGCGACAGTGACGGAATGGCACCACAGTTCCAAGTCAAGGTGGTGTGTGACTTGGAAGGAAACTTGCAGGTAGTTGTGTTCCCATGCATCTGCTGCCTTGGTTCTTCTAGGTAGTAGAGATCACAGGTTAGGAAGTTACCTTGGTGAGTTGCTGCAGTTTATCTTGTAGATGGTACACACTGCTCCCACTGTACGTCGTTGGTTGAGGGAGTGAATGTTGAAGGTGGTGGATGGGGTGTGGCAATCAAGCGGACTGTTTTGTCCTGGATGATATCGAGCTTCTGGAGTGTTGATGGAGCTGCACTCATCTAGGCAAGTGGAGAGTATTCCCTCACACTCCTGACTTGGTCTTGTAGATGGTGGAAGGACTTTGGTGAGTTACATAAATTGTTACATGAATCCTTGTATAAAGCCAATTACAAGATTTCTCCCACCACATTATTATAAACTCTGCTAGGTTAATGACAATCCCTTGAATCTAAGAAGAGAAAGGCTCAGCCACTAGGAACTGCTGTTTTCCAGTATCATTGTAATATTTTCTGATATTACTTTACAAAAGACTGCTAATTCAAATGACTTACTGTTCCATTTAGGCAAGGTACATCATCATAATGAAGTGAGACTCCACGAGGACATGCATATCCATTAGGCATGATGCCACCATATCTATTTGGAGATATTGACCGCCTGTGTAATAAACTGAAAAATAAAAATAAAGATTAACCAATGATGAATATTTATGCAAAGCATTTCTCTCAGAAAGAGCAGGAAAGTCTTTCTTATACCATCTGATAGTGAGACATCTAGTGTTGAATTGACTGAACTACTTTTACATACATTGATCATGTATATTGATATACAGAGATCACTACAGTAACTTCCACTTTAAATCCACTGGGAGCATAGCATGGAAGGTGGAACGTGGATATGTTGGATCTCAGCCTGTTTCCATATAGCCTTGGTCCAGGCACAAGCCAGAAGGCACAGGACATAGGGGGAACATAGTCAGGGAAGTGGGTTTCCTTGGACTGGAAACCTACCAGGTGCAGCACGGTAGCACAGTGGGTGGCACTGTTGTTTCACAGCGCTAAGGTCCTAGGTATGATTCCCGGCTTGGTTCACTGTCTGTGCGGAGTCTGCACGTTCTCCCTGTCTGTGCGTGGGTTTCCTCCGCGTGCTCCGGTTTCCTCCCACAAGTCCTGAAAGATGTGCTGTTAGGTAATTTGGACGTTCTAAATTCTCCCTCCGTGTGCCCGAACAGGTCCCTGAATATGGCAGCTATGGGCTTTTCACGGTAACTTCATTGCAGTGTTAATGTAAGCCTACCTGTGACAATAAAGATTATTATATTATAGTAACATATCTGGTAAAATAAGGTGTGTTTGTCTCTTAGCTGATGCAAGTGCGGTCTACCAAAGATTTGGGGTGGAAATTTCTGGCACCTCCCATTGGCGAGACCTTCCGTTCCCACCAAAAAGACCCCCCAGCGACGGGCGAGCCTAACAAAATGCCATAGATATTGGCAGGACGGGAAGATCCCACCGGCGGCCAATGGCAAGCTGCCCCGCTGCCAGATAACATGCCGGGGAATCTTTTCTAGTTTACAGCCTCTATAAACGAAGTGAATGGGTCAGACTCAAACATGTATCTGGGAAATGCCCTAGTACCACCTGTGCCAGAAATATTGGCTTTTTCTGACCCGTGGGCATTCAAGATGTATCCCCGTTGAGACGGGCACCGGCCATCAGTCAGGAAGTCAAAGATTCTCCTCCGATTGCTGGCCGGTGCAACTCAGCACTTAACACTGCAGGATCACTCTTACCCTGAGTAATGCAAAGTAATGTTTTGTCTGTTGGTGGTGAACATCTATTTGTCCCCCTGGTCTGTACTAAGTATGGCACTGAAGGGAGACAAGTGGCTTTCCTTCACTCTTCTACCAATGTTTCTGCGAACTGAGCTAGAAAGTAGGTGAAAGTAGCGTGGGATAATTCCCAATCCATATTTCCCTACTGCAGTGAGTCTTGGCTGCACTCCCAATGGCATTGTTAAACTGAGAACTCATTATGTGAGGAATCACAGATGGAAGCCAGCATCTGACTACACAGTGGATAGTATATTTTTGCTCCAGTGTGCAATATTGTACTGTTAAGATTAGTACATTTACACAGCTGATCCATCACTTGCTGCATGCAGTAATTCATTGTTATACATGTGCTGTACACTGTAAAGTCCAAAATCAGTAAAAATTCTAAATAAAATTCTGCTTTTGTTTGATCAGTTCAGTCTTAAATTCAAACAGTTGTTTGCTTTGCTGGTGGTTATTCTGTATTTTGTACTTGCGTATTAACAATAATTTATAACTAATGGATTGGAACGCTTACAAGATAGCTATAGAATCACAGCAGTGAAGAAGGCCAGTTGTCCAATGGCGTTTGTGCCAGCACTTTGTAATGGCAGTGTAGAGGGAGGCCATTCGACCCATTGCCTCTGCACCGACTCTCCGAATGAGCACGTACCAAGGCCCACTTCCCCGCCCTGTCCCTGTAATCTCACCTAACCTGAACATTTTTGGACTACGGTAGGAGCACCCAGAGGGAACACACCAGATACGGGGAGAACGTGCAAACTCCACACAGTCACCCAAGGCCAGAATCGAACCTGGGTTGCTGGTGCTGTGAGGCAGCTGTGCTAACCACTGTGCCACGTGCCGCCCATACCAGATTCTCCTTACTTATTGTTTCAATGCCCCTAAATTTCAAACACCTGTTACAGCACCCCTTAACCTGCTCTAGGGGGAAACAATCCCAGTTTCTCTAGTCTCTTCACAGAACTGAAGCCTTTCCACCCCTGGTATAATTCTAGTAAATTTCTGCCATACCCTCTCCAAGGGGGTCTCTTGAACTTGATGTTGAGCAGTACAAGGCTACTCTTTGGTTCAAGTACCTCATCCGCTCACCACCATTCTGTGCCATTAAATGCAATATTGACACAAATATTTCAAATAGATCCATCTATAACAGTGTCACAAAAAATCGGGAACCCATTGATTTGCATCAAAAAAATGTCCAAATTTACAAAATAAGGAATGATTAATTTCTGTTCCAATTCTTTTATATATTTTATCACAGGTCAATTTTCTATGGCTCAGATAAATTCTTACTTGAAGCACTGCTTTGCAGTCTGTATTACACTTGAAGTTGTTTCTACATCGATGTAATCATAGTGTAAGGCTGCTGGGTCTGTGGAAGAACCAGTTTCAGACAGTAAAACACCCAGCCATCTTCCCAGTTCCTCACCTGAAGAGGTCTGCAGAAACAAAATGTTGAACGCTTAGGGATAGCTTTTCAATACAAGCATGATCAATGTAAACCATTAGACTGTGCAAAAAAAAAATACATTTATAATTCTTATTTCTAGATCAATCTGAGAAGGCATTTAAATAATACCTCAAGAGTATTGTTTAGCATTTGCAGATTTTTAAATATACAGACATTTTGTAGTAGATTATCTATAGAAATGATTTTAAGTAAGTTTACAACTTCCAAATTTTAAACAAAGGACAAAAAAACACTTTGCCTTAATTATGTGATATTTAGGTTGACTGCATGGATCTAATTCTGTGGCAATAACTTGTAGACATTGCTATAAAATGGAAATAGCAATGGCAACATTTTTATATTGTGCCCTTAATGTACTGAAAAGTCCCAAGGCACTTCACAGGAGCACGATAAAACAAAGTGCGACAGCGAGCGACAGAAGGAGCTATTAGTTCAGTTGACCAAAAGGTTGATCAAAAGATAGGTTTTTTAAAATGTCTTAAAGGAGGAAAGTGAGAGAGAGAGGCAGAGAGGTACAGGGAGGGAGTTCCAGAGCTCGGGGCCTAGACAAAGTAGAGCAATTATGATTGGCAGCACGGTGACACCATAGTTAGCACGGCTGCCTCTCAGCAGCAGTGACCCAGGTTCGATTCTGGCCTCGGGTGACTATGTGGTGTTTGCATATTCTCCTTGTGTCTGCGAGGGTTTCCTCTGGGTACTCCTGTGTTCTCCCATTGTCCAAAGATGTGCAGGTTAGATGGATTGGCCATGTCAGATTGTCCCTTAGTGTCCAATGATATGCAGGTTAAGTGGGATTACGGGGATAGGACAGGGGATTCTGATAGAATCAGTGCAAAAGCAGGCCATTCGGCCCATCAGGCCTGCACCAACCCTCTGAAAGGGCATCCTACTTAGGCCCACGCCCCCACTCTATCCTCATAACCCCACCTAACCTGCACATCTTTGGACTGTGCAGGAAACGCACGCAGAGACGGGGAGAACATGTAGACTCCACACAGTCAGTCACCCGAGATCAGAATTGAACCTGGGCCCCTGGTGCTGTGAGGCAGCAATGATAACCACTGCGCCACCATGCTGCCCTATGGTTCTATGGAATGCACAAGGGGCCAGAATTGGAGGAGGACAGATATCTCGGAGGATTGAGGTTGGAGAGGATTACGGAGATAGGGACAGGCCATGGAGGGTTTTGAGAACATGGATGAAAATGCAAAATCAAGATGCTGTTTGATAAGGATCCAATGTAAGTCAGTGAACACAGGCGTGATAGGGGAACAGAATTTGACACAAGTTAAGACACAGACAGCAGGGTTTTTGATTACTTCAAATTTAGAGGGTAGAATGTGGGAAACCAGCCAGCAGTCCACTGGAATAATTGAGTCTAAACATAACAAAGGCATGGATGAGGATTTCAGCAACAGAAACTGAGACGGGGGCAAACTCAAGCGATGTTATGGCGGTCTAATAGGCAGTCTTAGAGATGGTGCGATTATGAGATGGATGCTTATCTTGGGTTTAAGATTGTGAACAGACATGGCTTAATCACAGACTGTTGGCAGGTTGGGGGATGGAGTCAGTATTTAACAAATGAGGCTTGGAGCATGGACCGAAAACAAATGCTTCAGTCCGAACATTTCTGCAGTACAATCAATGTTTTAAAAAAAGCACATCATATTGTGGGTTGGCTGGTTGGTTGGTTGGTTGGGGTGGGGGAATATGGTTTCAAGTTAAGAAAAATAACAGAGCAGAAACCAAATCATGGTATCAGAATTGAGAAGAGTTGACCGAAGAATTAATCGAAAAGATGGGCATGGAGAACTTTTTAAAAATTGGGGAGAGAATTAATGAGGTGGATGGATTAAGGGCGGGGGAAATTTAAGAATACTGTGCTTAAATCCAGAGCATCTGTGATCAATGGCAGGGGAAATTGTAGAGTGGATGCACAATTCAAGAATTCATAGAATTTACAGTGCAGAAGGAGGCAATTCGGGTCTGCACCAGCCCTTGGAAAGAGCACCCCACTTAAGCCCACGCCTCCACCCTATCCCTGCAACCCAGTAACCCCACCTAATCTTTTTGGACACTATGGGGCAATTTATCATGGCCAATCCATCTAATCTGCACATCTTTGGACTGTGGGAGGAAACCGGAGCACCCGGAGGAAACACACACAGACACAAGGAGAACGTGCAGACTCCGCACAGACAGTGACCCAAGCCGGGAATCGAAAATGGGACCCTGGCGCTGTGAAGCAACCGTGCTAACCACTGTGCTACCGTGCTGAAGAACCAAAGGGTAGGTCAGGAGGTGTCAGCATGGTAAAAGCTGCAGAGATAGGGAAGGGGAAAGGCCACAAATGGATTTAAAGACAGGAAGAAATACCGGGGGCAAATGTAGGTCAAAGAGGATGTGTAAGCAAGACACAGGCAGGTGTCAGGATATGGACAGCTGTGCTTTGAACAGCATTAGAGGCCCAGCGATGAGGACACTGAGGATGTTTTGTCCTGATGTGTCAATGGTTTGAGTAAGGATTTCAACAACAGTGGAAATGAGGTAGGGGCAAACATGGCAGGAAGTGAGCTTGTCGATGGTTTGCTTTGAGTTGAACAGGGTAATGGCTAAATCAACAACAGCAATGTCCTGAGAATTCAATCAGCGGAATGGAGTTTAGTAAGGGAATTAAAAGTGAGCGCTTTGGTCTTCCAGGTATCCAGTTGGAAAACAATGTTGACTCACATGTGACTTGATGCCAGATGGACAGTTTGAGAACATTTGAGTAAACAAGAGGCATGGCAGGGAGGCACAACTTGGCTATCTGGAAACTGACAGGAAGGTGAAGAGGAGAAGGTGGAGAAGTTAGGGAGGGCAAAAGGAGGTTGAGGAGACAGTTTATTATGGGGGAAAAAATGAATAATTGTTCTGGCATCCAGGAGAACCTTGAAGTTGCATGTGGATTTGGAGGGAAAAAGGGAGACGCAGCTTGATCAAGTTCTGACAGTGAATGCATATCAGTTGCACTTGCATTTGTAGTTCTTGGGTTTAAAGCATCATACTTGGAAACTGTCAGGAATGAAATTGTTTTTCTTTAAAAACATTTACAACATTATCCATGTTTTAATTTTATTGTTTGGTTCTGATACGATGCTGCATTCTTTGGCTGACAGGTTAAGGAGGTAAACTAACCTTTAACTGAACAGAAGAAGGGCAATCAATGATGAATCACTGGCTGATGTTTACTACCTGCTTTCTGATCAGCTTTCCAATCTCCCCTGTTACAGGAAACTATAGGGGTTAGTAAATTAACTCACTTCACTGTCCTTGAGGTGAGCTCGATAGAACCTGCTATGACCAGTCCCTTTTATTTGGGTATTTTGTAGATATATAGTCACAGATCCGCTTTCTGTTCCTTGACACAGATTGAAGAACTATGAATTATTGCAACACAACAGACTTTCCCAATTATGTATCCAAGATTTTAGCCCACGCAATCGCCACTGCTAGATTTGAGCACACAATCTAGGCTGACATTTCACTGCACCTCCTTCAAATGGAAGCACCTCCTGAATTTCAGTCTTCTGTTAGGGATATTTCTTACTTCTCTTTACAATGCTTCGAAATAATTTCATCCCAACTGTTCTTGTGCTTGAAGGCAACCACTTGGATTGGGGGGACTTTGTTCCAGTCTCCCACCACAAGATACCGGAAAAACTGGAGGTACTTCAGATTCGACTGCTGGGATTTTCCAGTTCCACCTCAGCGGGGCCTGCGAGACCAGATGGCCCTGGCGGCAGGCGGGGCTGGAAAACCCAGCCCTATGTCTTTACTGCTTGCCTTTAATTCACTTTACAAGCTTTAAGGTCATTACCGGTTAGGTTAGGTGTTTGCATTCTTTGATAACTTTTAGAGCATGTTTGTTAATTGTCCAACTTTGTTTTTAGCATAGGGACTTTTGCAAGAATTACCTACAGAAAACCTAGAAAACAGCAGCCATTTATTATAACTTCTACAATATCCTCACATTCTTGAATCCTTGCGAAAGCACCACCGAGGTCCGTTCCAGAAATTTTGTTTAGCTCTGTAACCATATGCCAAAGAAAGCATGGCACATGATATATTGCTTAATTCACCTCGGTCTCCAACTACAATCCTGCACGCACACGTTGTAAAGTAAATATATTTCAGTTGTTGTGAATAAAGAAGGGCCTATTCACTTGTGTTTGATCTCTGTGGTGCAGTTTGACATGTTGGTATTCACATGAACCATTACAGAGGAAACTAAACAAATTATGTGCAATGTGTTAAAATTTTAAGTTAAACTTGAACCAAAGGTCCATGGTTATAATTATATTTGGGAGTTACTGATCCAGTATCAGTAAACACTGAAAGCAGAGTTCTCCCTCAGGATGACGCGCACTCAGCTACCATCATCCTGAGAGTCGATGGGGCATACAACCCTGCCGATTCCGACAGGCCCGCTTGCCAAGTCACGCTCCATTGGGCTTTGCTTGGTAGGAGCAGGATGGAAGTCCCGCCGTGGAGAGCTGTCGGCTGATCCGATTGGCTGCAAGCTCGCCAGCCCATCCAGGCACAGCACTGCAGTGGCTGGAAGAGTTCCTGCAGCACAGTGCCTGAAATTAAAGTCTCATTAATCATGCAACTGGGTATTTTACGCTGTATTCTGTGGCGAGACAGACATTAGGACAGTAAGGTGGCACAGTGATTAGCACTGTTGCCTCACACCACGAGGGATCCGGGTTCAATTCTGTCCTTGGATGATTGTGTGGAGTTTAAATGTTCTCTTAGTGTGCTTCCTCCAGCTGTTTTGGTTTCCTTCCAGTCCAAAGATGTGCAGGTTAGGTAGGGCTATGGGGATAGGGCGGGGAAGTGAGCCTAGGTAGGGTGCTCTTTTAGTAGGTCGATGCGCTGAATGGCCTCCGTCTGCAGTGTGGGTATTCTATGGTCCTATGGTGGCATGTAGTCCGCCATATCCATATTGAAAAGGCGCCAACATCCTGAAAACTCCAGGGCAATCCTGAATCCATACAGTGCAGAAAGAGGTCTTTTGGTCCATCGACTGTGCACCGATTCTCCGAAAGAGCACCCTATGTCGGCCCACTCCCCCGTAACCCCACCTAACCTCCACATCTTTGGACACTAAGGGGCAATTTAGCACGGCCAATCCACCTAACCTTCAAACCGTTGGACTGTGGGAGGAAACCGGAGCACCTGGAGGAAACCCATGCAGGCACGGGGGAATGTGCAAACTCCACACAGACAGACACCCAAGACCGGAATCGAAGCCGGATCCCTGGCACTGTGATGCAGCAGTGTTAACCACTATACCGCAGTTGGAAGTGCTGGCAACCCTACTCACTGCTGAATGGTGCGGCAATAGACCTGGTCCATTATTTTCAAAGGATACACATTTGCAATCGTGACTTTTAACCAAGGGATGATACAGGTCAATAACAAGTCAGTGTGTCGCAGTTCAACGGCATACCAAACCAGTTATTAAACAAAACACACATACATACAAAAGAAGTTTATTGCAGTCCTACCAGATAATAACTAGCATATTCATGAGGACTTTGAGCTCTGGTAATGTGAATGTAAAGAACCATTGGGCTGGTTGTATAATGGGCAGCCAATCGGATATTGCCCATTTTACGTGTCCATCAGAATTGAAAATTTCAAGTTCGGGGGTACGGATAGGGATAGTGCAGTGGGGGATAGAGCATAGGGTGTCCTTATATGCCGATGACTTGTTATTATAAGTGTTGGAACCAAGTGCGTCAGTAGGGGAAATACCGGAGCTGCTTCGGGTGTTTGAGCCTTTCTCAGAGTACAAATGAAATCTAGACAAGAGTGAGTATATTGTGGTGCGTCGGCCAGGGGTGGGGGCTGCCAGTCCGGAAGGCAGGGACTCACTTTAGATACCTGGGGGTGCAGGTTGCTCGAGATTGGGGGGGGCTCCGTAGGTACAACATTTCCGATTTGGTGGGGATGGTGACAGCTGATCTGGCAAGGTGGGATGGTCTCCCTCTGTCACTGGCGGGTCGGGTACAGGTGGTTAAAATGAATGTGCTGCCGCGATTCCTGTTTATTTTTCAATGCCTGCTGATTTTCTTCCCAAAGGCAATTTTTAGAGAGATTGAAGGGATGATTACCTCGTTCATATGGGGAGGAAAGGTGGCCTGAATTGCTACCACAGAGAGGAAGGCAGGCAGGGAGTTTGGCTCTTCCAAACCTGATGTATTATTACTGGGCGGTGAGTGTGGAGAAGGTATGGAGCTGGGTCAGAGGTGTTGACTCCCAATGGGTCAGAATGGAGGAGAGTTTGGGTAAGGAGTCGGGATTGAAGGCACTAGCGACAGTGTCGCTCACGACGGCCCCGGGGAGATACTCAGGGAGTCCGGTAGTAATAGCTTTGTTGAGAAATTGGAGGCAATTTTGACAGCACTTCAGGTTGGGAGCAGGATCAAGGGAAATGCCAATTCGGGAGAACCATAGATTTAAACCAGCGAACTGGGATGGAAATGTTTGGAGATGGGAGGAGAAAAATTTGGACACTAAAAGATTGGTTTCTTGGGGGTCGTTTTGCGGGATTGAAGCAGCTGGGAGCAAAATATGGGCTGGAGCAGGGGGAAATATTTAGATACATGCAGGTTTGAGACTTTGCCAGAAAGGAGATACAGAGCTTCCCAGTAGAGCCGACTTCCACATTGCTGGAGGAGGTGCTGACGACAGGGGGACTGGAGAAGGGTGTAGTGTCGGCGGTTTACAGGGCAATTTTGGAGGAGGAGAAGGTGCCGCTAAAAGGGATCAAAGCAAAGTGGGAGGAAGAGTTGGGAGAAGGTATGGGGGAGGGGTTCTGGTGTGAGGTGCTCCGGAGGGTGAACGCCTCCACCTCGTGTGGGAGGTTGGGGCTGATACAGCTGAAGGTGGTACATAGAGTGCACCTTACAAGGGCGAGGATGAGCCGGCTCTTTGAGGGGGTAGAAGCTGTGTGTGAACTTTGCGGGAGGGGGCCCCGCAAACCACGTTCATATGTTTTGGTCCTGTCCAAAGATGTCCACCTCCTAGAAGGAGGTGTTCAGGGTAATCTCTAAAGTGGTGCACGTGAAACTGGACCCGGGCCCTCGGGAGACCATATTCGGGGTGTCGGATCAGCTGGGGTTGGAAACGGGTGCGGAGGCAGATGTTGTAGCCTTCGCCTCGTTGATTACCCGAAGGCGGATTCTGTTAGGATGGAGATTAACCTCTCCACCCCTCTTCCTGATTCCTTTTTGCCATTTGTTTATGTTAACATTCGGGCTAATGTCTGTGTTTTGGTGAGAGGATGGAATTGTTGTTATTGATATGGAGATTGACATTACATTCATTACTGTAGCTATCTGGGATGGCCACTTACAAAGGGAAACATGGCCACTTACAAGGGAAGTATGGCCACTTACAAAGAATCATGGGAAATATGGCCAATACAGGATCCAGACGAACTCAGAGCTTAAGTGTATATTTGCCACTAGATAACCAGACACTATCGAAACCCCAGTCAATTTGCATTCTAATGGCCCATTTCCCCAGAACAAGACTTGTACTCAGGTATCAGATACAGATACAGACTCATCGGCGCCACTCCCTTCACCCAGGAAGCCCAAACAGCCAAGGTGAATGACCGCTCAGGACACGCCCAGCTATCAAGGCACCCGCCCCTTTATTGGCTAAAATCGAAGGCAGTAATGGAAACCTGCCGAATTATTGGGTCCAAAGCTAAGGACCGCCCAAAAGAGTGCAAAACTCCCAAAGGATAAAAAGGGACACTGCCATGTGTTCAGTCTCTTTTAGCACCGGCGCACCGGCACTCTCTTGGCCCAGCCTACGCCTGATACCAACTGCAGCACCACGACCAAAAGCAAGTTCAAGATCAACGATCGCTACCAGATGGATGAGCCCAGCAGAAACAAAGTCACATCTCCAGACCAAGCCACGAAAGATCCAAACAAAGGCCTAATTCCTCTGCATAAAGCCAGGTGCCTGAAGTTAAGTACAGGTTGTTGTCGTGTTAGGTGTATTTTAGCTCATAGTGTTTTATGTTGCATGTCGAAGTAATTCTTGGTGCGTAAATAAACTAGTATTGAACTTGAACTAACTAACTGGTTGTTGGGTTTTTGATCGATATCCAGTTAAACCTTGTGGTGGTATCATCTGATACCTGGCGACTCTGAAAGCAATATCCTCATTAATAACTGTCAGATTAATATCTGAATAAAGTAGATACCCCAAACTTGGCAACATTATTGGCGACATTTGATGGGATTCGACCTAGAAGTGATTTTGTCACTCCGAGAGAACACACAAAACTTTGCATTAGAAACCCAATTGAGAAAAGTGAAAGAAACTGATGTGTTGGGTAAGCTGGGTCTGCGAGGACTGCGTTTACTGTAGCAGAAAGAGACAGGCTTGCAACACTTGAAGAAATGCAACTCTATTTTATTAAACTCTTAACTATTAAACATACTTTAACTGAGGGTTGACACAATGCTGAGTTGACTGGAGACCTGAGGCTAACCTGACCAGACTATCTTACTACCACATGGTGGATGTTCTAGTTGTTGCTCACAGGCTCTGACTGTCTCAGAGGCTGCATCCCCCGAGTGCGGGAAAACTAGTGCCCTCTGGTTTTATAGTGGCCGTGTCCTGTCTGGTGATTGGCTGCTGTGCTCTGTATGTTCATTGGTCATCCTTTGTGTCAATCAATGTCTGTCTGTGCACCATCATATACTTGTGTGTATATTATGACAGAAACCACAAGTGTAAGGCCCGTATCGATCAAATTTCCAAGCTTCGGAAGTGTGTTTTAACTTGCATCCGTACTAACAGGGATATAAGGTAACCTCGTTAGATTTTGTTGCGTAAAACTATCGGGAGTATTGTGAACCGGAAAATAGCTTAGGCCATACCCGCTGTTCGAATCGCCGCCCAATTCCCCCTGTCCCAAACTTACGGTAGAGAAACAGAGATTACGGTAGTAAAAGAGATACGAGTAGCAATGGCAGCAAAGGCAATGGAACGCCTAATTAATCTGCAGGAACCCGAGGTCGCAGCGACCAGTAGAGCAGAGCAGTGCCCCATTTGGGAAGAGGAATTGAGAAAGTACTTGAAGGGGAAAAGATGGCCCCTCTGGTTTTAGTTTTGTTCGAATGAAGAGTCAGGTCCAAGTAGTATAGGACAAACCTGGTATAACCTAACCGAGATACATAAAAAGAATGTAGGAAAAGTTCGTAAACCGATGGCAACCATGTCCTGTCCGGCACAATTGCGAGGCACAGAGGAGGTCGTGAGGATGCTCCTCAGACAGCTTGTAGAGAAAGAGAAGAGTGAGAGAAATTTTAGTGAATGTGAGAAAGTTAATGAGCAATTCCGAGAGCAGCTAGCAGCTAAAGACAAGGAGATGGCTGATGTCAAACGGGCACACCAATCTTGCATAGTTCACCGAAGCAGCTTTCAGACTCAATACGATAAGGCCTACCAAGATACACAACGCGCAGCTTTGGTAAGAGAAGAGACGGAACAGGTAGAACAGTTAAAGAAACAATGCGCAGATTTGAAGGCAGCTTTACGAGCACTCCATAGTTCCACAATGGAACAAAGGCAGAGTTCAGTAGACCACGCCAAATGTAGGCAACAAATATCAAGGTTACTGTCACTGCTCTCAGTGCACAATGGATTCAGAGACACCTTTGGACCGAATTTAGATCAGGAAAATGGCCCCGATTGGCAGGAACTCAATGAAACTGCCCATAGATATGTAGAAGACACTGAGAATCAGAATAGAGCCCCCCAGGCCCCGAAAAGAAAAGCACCCGCACCACCGACTGTACAGGCAGCACACAACCCCATGAATCCAGTCACCACGCAGCGCAAGTCACCGATTGACGATGAACCCGATTTCGTGTACACCACCCCACTAACCATCACACAATTGAGAGATGCGTGCGACAAAATAGAACCATTCCAACCCACCGCAGACCCACACCATTTCTTTGAGCGAGTAAGACAACAGACAGTTATGTACGGTCTGGACGAGGAAGTGGAGCTTATAGTAATGAGCCTTTACCCATTACCATTACCAGACCCACAGAATGTAGGAGGAGGAAGCCTTCAGGACATGAAAACAGCCATTTTAGACACAATTGGTTACAACAGAGGAGACCCCATAGAAGGTCTAAACCGTTGTAGACAAAAGAAGGGAGAGCACCCGACAGCATATGCAGGACGCCTTTGGATACACTTTAAAGCGGTCTTTGGGGATTTAGTCCGCGCGCACACATAGATAACAACACAACCAAATGGGCCCGCACTTTAGTCTCCCACGCCACAGAAGCAGGTCAAAAGGCTTGTGTAAATTACAACCCCGCAGACGCCACGCATAATGAAGTTTGGGTTTTAAAGCGACTCTCCAGAACTTGGGAACAATCCCTACATAGGAAGGCAGATCAGGAAAAGGCAGAGGTGAATATGCACCCAGTCAGGACTAATCAGGACCCAGCATGGGTAAATGAGGGCAGATATAAAGGACAGCGCCCCAGAGTACAGGCACCACGAGGTTGCTATAATTGTGGACACATGGGACATTATGCCCGCGAATGCAACACCCCCCCAAACCAGCACCGGAATCAGCAATCAAACGCCCCACCAAGGAACAATGTTAGGCCCATACATAGCATTAGCGCCCAATCAGATAATGCAGTGACCAATAGCACAGATTGACAGAGTTCGGACTCCCCACCTTGCGTCTGTGACACACTCTGGGACAAATCAGGAAGACCAGTAGTCACAGGCACAGTCCAGTAGAGTTCCTTTGGGACACAGGAGGATCCCGCACCACTTTAAACTCCTCCACAATGTTTCAGCATGACAAATGGCTCACCACAGACACCATCACTCTTAGTGGATTTACAGGACATCTACATTACAGGGATACATTAAGGCAAAAGTAAGAGGGTAGTTGTTATGGGGGACTTTCACTTTCCAAATATTGACTGGAAACGCTATAGTTCGAGTACTTTAGCTGAGTTTTTGTCCAATGTGTGCAGGAGGTTCCTGTCACAGTATGTAGATAGGCCAACGAGAGGCGAGGCCATATTGGATTTGGTACTGGATAATGAACCAGGCCAGGTGTTAAGATTTGGAGGCAGGTGAGCACTTTGGTGAAAGTGACCACAATTCGGTTACGTTTACTTTAGCGATGGAAAGGGGTAGGTATATACCGCAGGGCAAGAGTTATAGCTGGGGGAAAGGCAATTATGATGCGATTAGGCAAGACTTAGGGTGCATAGGATGGGGAAGGAAACTGCAGGGAATGGGCACAATTGAAGTGTGGAGCTTGTTCAAGGAACAGCTACTGCGTGTCCTTGATAAGTATGTACCTGTCAGGCAGGGAGGAAGTGGTCGAGCGAGGGAACTGTGGTTTACTAAAGTAGTTGAGTCACTTGTCAAGAGGAAGAAGGAGGCTTATGTAAAGATGAGACGCGAAGGTTCAGTTAGGGCACTTGAGAGTTACAAGTTAGCCAGGAAGGACCTAAAGAGAGAGCTAAGAAGAGCCAGGAGGGGGCATGAGAAGTCCTTGGTAGGATCAAGGAAAACCCTAAAGCTTTCCATAGGTATGTCAGGAATAAAAGAATGACTAGGGTAAGAGTAAGGCCAGTCAAGGACAGTAGTGGGAGGTTGTGCGTGGAGTCCGAGGAGATAGGAGAGGCGCTAAATGACTATTCTTCGTCAGTATTCACACAGGAAAAAGACAATGTTGTCGAGGAGAACACAGAGATACAGGCTACTAGACTAGACGGGATTGAGGTTCATAAGGAGGTGGTGTTAGCAATTCTGGAAAGTGTGAAAATAGATAAGTCCCCTGGGCCGGATGGGATTTATCCTAGGATTCTCTGGGAAGCTAGGGAGGAGATTGCAGAGCCTTTGGCTTTGACCTTTTATATCGTCATTGTCTACAGGAATAGTGCCAGAAGACTGGAGGAAAGCAAATGTTGTCCACTTGTTCAAGAAGGGGAGCAGAGACAACCCCGGTAACGATAGACCAGTGAGCCTTACTTCTGTTGTGGGAAAAGTCTTGGAAAGGATTATAAGAGATAGGATTTATAATCATCTAGAAAGGAATAATTTGATTAGGGATAGTCAGCATGGCTTTGTGAAGGGTAGGTCGTGCCTCACAAACCTTATTGAGTTCTTTGAGAAGGTGACCAAACAGGTGGACGAGGGTAAAGCAATTCTTGTGGTGTATATGGATTTCAGTAAAGTGTTTGATAAGGTTCCCCACGGTAGGCTATTGCAGAAAATACGGAGGCTTGGGATTGAGGGTGATTTAGCGGTTTGGATCAGAAATTAGCTAGCCGTAAGAAGACAGAGGGTGGTGCTTGATGGGAAATGTTCAGCCTGGAGTTCAGTTACTAGTGGTGCACCACAAGGATCTCTTTTGGGGCCACTGCTGTTTGTTATTTTTATAAATGACCTGGAGGAGGGCGTAGAAGGATAGGTGAGTAAATCTGCGGATGACACTAAAGCCGGTGGAGTTGTAGACAGTGCGGAAGGATGTTGCAGGTTACAGAGGGACATAGATAAGCTGCAGAGTTGGGCTGAGAAGTGGCAAATGGAGTTTAATGCAGAAAAATGTGAGGTGATTCATTTTGGAAGGAGTAACAGGAATACAGAGTACTGGGCTAATGGTAAGATTCTTGGTAGTGTGGCTGAGCAGAGAGATCTCGGTGTCCATGTACATAGATCCCTGAAAGTTGACACCCAGGTTGATAGAGTTGTTAAGAGGCGTATGGTGTGTTAGCTTTTATTGGTAGAGGGATTGAGTTTCGGAGCCATGAGGTCATGTTGCAGCTGTACAAAACTCTGGTGTGGCCGCATTTGGAGTATTGCGTGCAGTTCTGGTCGCCGCATTATAGGAAGGATGTGGAAGCATTGGAAAGGGCGCAGAGGAGATTTACCAGGCTGTTGCCTGGTATGGAGGTAAGATCTTATGAGGAAAGGCTGAGGGACTTGAGGCTGTGTTCATTAGAGAGAAGAAGGTTAAAGGTGACTTAATAGAGGCATACAAGATGATCAGAGGATTAGATATGGTGATCAGTGAGAGCCTTTTTCCTCGGATGGTGATGGCTAGCACGAGTGGACATAGCTGTATATTGAGGGGAGATAGATATAGGATAGATGTCAGAGGTAGGTTCTTTACTCAGAGGGTAGTAGGGGCGTGGAATGCCCTGCCTACAACAGTAGTGGACTCGCCAACATTAAGGGCATTTAAATGGTCATTGGATAAACATATGGATGATAATGGAATAGTGAAGAAATGAAGAAAGAGCTGTTGGCCCCAATACTACAGGCGATCGAAGGGCTAAAGGAGGAACAAAAGACCCAGGAGCGGGAGCTTCGGGTCGTGAAGGCAAAGGCAGCCGAGAATGAGGACGACATACAGGGCCTGGTGGTGAAGACGGAGATGCATGAGTCACATCAGAAACGATGTGTGGAAAGGTTGGAGGCACTGGAGAACAATGCAAGGAGGAACAACCTGAGGATTCTTGGTCTTCCTGAAGGTGCGGAGGGAGCGGACGTCGGGGCATATGTGAGCACGATGCTGCACTCGTTAATGGGAGCGGAGGTCCCGGCGGGTCCGTTGGAGGTGGAGGGAGCATACCGAGTGATGGCGTGAGGACCGAGAGCAGGAGAAATTCCCAGAGCCATAGTGGTGAGATTCCTCCGTTTTAAGGATAGAGAAATGGTCCTTAGATGGGCAAAGAAAACTCGGAGCAGTAAATGGGAGAACGCGGTGATCCGCGTTTATCAAGACTGGAGTGCGGAGGTGGCGAGAAGGAGGACGAGCTTTAATCGGGCCAAGGCGGTGCTTCATAAAAAGATGATAAAATTTGGAATGCTGCAACCGGCAAGACTGTGGGTCACATATCGAGGAAGGCACCACTACTTTGAGACGGCAGATGAAGCGTGGACTTTTATTGTGGAAGAAAAACTGGAATGAGCGGGTTATTAAAAAGAACGTTTGAACAAAGTGGTGGGGCGAATGTGGGGGGCGAAGAGGGGGGTTAAAAAGGGGGGAAAGAGGAGTTTTATGTACTAATCCTGCGATGTGGTAACTTTTCTCTCTTCCACAGGTGGTGATGGGGGGAGGAGGGGAGGTGGAGGAGATGGGGCGTTGGCCATTGGGGGCGGGGCCAAGGGAGAAGCACGGGCTTGGTTCCCGCGCTATGATAATCATGGCGGGAATAGAGAAGCAGGAAGGAGGGGGCGTCGCACGGTGCGAGCCGAGGTCACGGGGGGGAAGCCGAGGTCGGCCAGAGTTTGCTGACTTTTGGGAGCAACATGGGGGGAGTAATTACGCTAGCGGGGGATCTAGCGGGGGTGGGTGGGAGGGGGGAATTACTGGGTTGCTGCTGCTTGGGAGAGGGGGGAGCTGGTATGGGAGGGGATGGGCGGGGGGGCACCGCCTGGGGGAGATACAGCTGCGTGGGAACCGGGTGAGGAGCTGGAAAAAGGGGATGGCTAATCGACAAGGGGGGGGGGTAGGAAGCCCCCAAACCCGGCTGATCACGTGGAACGTGAGAGGGCTGAACGGGCCGATAAAGAGGGCATGGGTACTCGCACACCTTAAGAAACTTAAGGCAGATGTGGTTATGTTACAGGAAACGCACCTGAAACTGATAGACCAGGTTAGGCTACGCAAAGGATGGGTGGGGCAGGTGTTCCATTCAGGGCTAGATGCGAAAAACAGGGGGGTGGCTATGTTAGTGGGGAAGCGGGTAATGTTCGAGGCAAAGACGATAGTGGCGGATAACGGGGGCAGATACGTGATGGTGAGTGGCAAACTACAGGGGGAGACGGTGGTTTTGGTAAACGTATACGCCCCGAACTGGGATGATGCCAATTTTATGAGGCGGATGCTAGGACGCATTCCGGACCTAGAGATGGGAAAGCTGATAATGGGGGGAGATTTTAATACGGTGTTGGAACCAGGGTTGGATAGGTCGAAGTCCAGGACTGGAAGGAGGCCGGCAGCAGCCAAGGTACTTAAAGATTTTATGGAGCAGATGGGAGGCGTAGACCCGTGGAGATTTAGCAGACCTAGGAGTAAGGAGTTCTCGTTTTTCTCCTATGTCCATAAAGTCTACTCGCGAATAGACGTTTTTGTGCTGGGAAGGGCGTTGATCCCGAAGGTGAGGGGAACGGAGTATACGGCTATAGCCATTTCGGATCACGCTCCACACTGGGTGGACTTGGAGATAGGGGAGGAAACAGGAGGGCGCCCACCCTGGAGAATGGACATGGGACTAATGGCAGATGAGGGTGTGTGTCTAAGGGTGAGGGGGTGCATTGAAAAGTACTTGGAACTCAATGATAATGGGGAGGTCCAGGTGGGAGTGGTCTGGGAGGCGCTGAAGGCGGTGGTTAGAGGGGAGCTGATATCAATAAGGGCACATAAAGGGAAGCAGGAGAGTAAGGAACGGGAGCGGTTGCTGCAAGAACTTTTGAGGGTGGACAGACAATATGCGGAAGCACCGGAGGAGGGACTGTTACAGGGAAAGGCAAAGGCTACATGTAGAATTTGACTTGCTGACTACGGCACTGCAGAGGCACAATGGAGGAAGGCACAGGGTGTACAGTACGAATATGGGGAGAAGGCGAGCAGGTTGCTGGCACACCAATTGAGGAAAAGGGGAGCAGCGAGGGAAATAGGGGGAGTGAGGGATGAGGAAGGAGAGATGGAGCGGGGAGCGGAGAGAGTGAATGGAGTGTTCAAGACATTTTATAAAAAATTATATGAAGCTCAACCCCCGGATGGGAGGGAGAGAATGATGGGCTTTTTGGATCGGCTGGAATTTCCCAAGGTGGAAGAGCAGGAAAGGGTGGGACTGGGAGCACAGATCGAGGTAGAAGAAGTGGTGAAAGGAATTAGGAGTATGCAGGCGGGAAAGGCCCCGGGACCGGATGGATTCCCAGTCGAATTCTATAGAAAATATGTGGACTTGCTCGCCCCGGTATTGACGAGGACCTTTAATGAGGCAAAGGAAAGGGGACAACTGCCCCCGACTATGTCTGAAGCAACGATATCGCTTCTCTTAAAGAAGGAAAAGGACCCGCTACAATGCGGGTCCTATAGACCTTTTTCCCTCCTAAATGTAGATGCCAAGATCCTGGCCAAGGTAATGGCAATGAGAATAGAGGAATGTGTCCCGGGGGTGGTCCACGAGGACCAAACTGGGTTTGTGAAGGGGAGACAGCTGAACACGAATATACGGAGGCTGTTAGGGGTAATGATGATGCCCCCACCAGAGGGGGAAACGGAGATAGTAGTGGCGATGGATGCCGAGAAAGCATTTGATAGAGTGGAGTGGGATTATTTGTGGGAGGTGTTGAGGAGATTTGGTTTTGGAGAGGGGTATGTTAGATGGGTGCAGCTGTTGTATAGGGCCCCGATGGCGAGCGTGGTCACGAATGGACGGGGATCTGCATATTTTCGGCTCCATAGAGGGACAAGGCAGGGATGCCCTCTGTCCCCATTATTGTTTGCACTGGCGATTGAGCCCCTGGCGATAGCGTTGAGGGGTTCCAAGAAGTGGAGGGGAGTGCTTAGAGGAGGAGAAGAACACCGGGTATCTTTGTATGCGGACGATTTGTTACTATATGTGGCAGACCCGGCGGAGGGGATGCCAGAAATAATGTGGATACTTGGGGAGTTTGGGGATTTTTCAGGGTATAAATTGAACATGGGGAAAAGTGAGTTGTTTGTGGTGCATCCAGGGGAGCAGAGTAGAGAAATAGAGGACCTACCATTGAGGAAGGTAACAAGGGACTTTCGTTACCTGGGGATCCAGATAGCCAAGAATTGGGGCACATTGCATAGGTTAAATTTAACGCGGTTGGTGGAACAAATGGAGGAGGATTTTAAGAGATGGGATATGATATCCCTGTCATTGGCAGGGAGGGTGCAGGCGGTTAAGATGGTGGTCCTCCCGAGATTCCTCTTTGTGTTTCAGTGCCTCTCGGTGGTGATCACAAAGGCTTTTTTAAAAAGGATCGAAAAGAGCATCATGGGTTTTGTGTGGGCCGGGAAGACCCCGAGAGTGAGGAAGGGATTCTTACAGCGTAGCAGGGATGGGGGGGGGCTGGCACTACCGAGCCTAAGTGAGTACTATTGGGCCGCTAATATTTCAATGGTGAGTAAGTGGATGGGAGAGGAGGAGGGAGCGGCGTGGAAGAGGTTAGAGAGGGCGTCCTTTAGGGGGACTAGCCTACAGGCTATGGTGACAGCCCCATTGCCGTTCTCACCGAGGAACTACACCACAAGCCCGGTGGTGGTGGCTACACTGAAGATTTGGGGACAGTGGAGACGGCATAGGGGAAAGACTGGAGCCTTGGGGGGGGTCCCCGATAAGAAACAACCATAGGTTTGCCCCGGGGGGAATGGATGGGGGATATGGAATGTGGCAAAGAGCAGGAATAACGCAACTGAAAGATCTGTTTGTGGATGGGAAGTTCGCGAGTCTGGGAGCGCTGACCGAGAAATATGGGTTGCCCCAAGGGAATGCATTCAGGTATATGCAACTGAGGGCTTTTGCGAGGCAACAGGTGAGGGAATTCCCGCAGCTCCCGACACAAGAGGTGCAGGACAGAGTGATCTCAAAGACATGGGTGGGGGATGGTAAGGTGTCAGATATATATAGGGAAATGAGGGACGAAGGGGAGACTATGGTAGATGAACTAAAAGGGAAATGGGAAGAGGAGCTGGGGGAGGAGATCGAGGAGGGGCTGTGGGCAGATGCCCTAAGCAGGGTAAACTCGTCGTCCTCGTGTGCCAGGCTAAGCCTGATTCAGTTTAAGGTATTACACAGGGTGCATATGACTGGAGCACGGCTCAGTAAATTTTTTGGGGTGGAGGATAGGTGTGCGAGGTGCTCGAGAAGCCCAGCGAATCATACCCATATGTTTTGGTCATGCCCGGCACTACAGGGGTTTTGGATGGGGGTGACAAAGGTGCTTTCAAAAGTAGTGGGGGTCCGGGTCGAACCAAGCTGGGGGTTGGCTATATTTGGGGTTGCACAAGAGGCAAGCCCCCGGGGGTGGAGACCTGGATAAATGACATGGCAGGGTTTATAAAGCTAGAGCGGATGAAGTTCGTCCTAAGGGGGTCAGCTCAAGGGTTCACCAGGCGGTGGCAACCGTTCGTCGAATACCTCGCAGAAAGATAGACGGAATGGAAAAAAGAAGGCAGCAGCAGCAGCCCAGGATCGGGGGGGGGGGGGGGGGGGGGGGGGAGGAACCAGAAGGACTCTCAGGGTTGTTAATATATACAGTATAATATGTATAGGTCGTTGCTACAGATAATTATATATTGGACTGTTAAATTATATTTTTGGAGAGTGTTACTTGTGATAAGGCAGTTGCCAATTAGGGTTAGTTTTCATTTTTGTTATTTATTATTTATTCATTTTCTGTTTATAAAATAGGTCATTGTTATTTGTGTTGTTATAATATTGTGTAAAGGATGCACAATGTACTGTGTTGGTTGACCAAAAATTTTCAATAAAATATATTTTAAAAAAAGATAATTGAATAGTGTAGATGGGCTTTAGATTGGTTTCACAGGTCAGCGCAACAGCGAGGGCTGAAGGGCCTGTACTGCACTGTAATGTTCTATTCAAATCGGAAACATAAATACCAAGCACCCCGTTGTTTTAGCGGATTTGCCCCAAACAGCAGAGCACATTTTAGGGATCGACTTAATGAGCTCACACAACCTTTCCTTTGACCCTGTGAATAAGTGTGTTTGGAAAATGGCCAGAACAGCAAGAGCCCGCGCCACGCGCACAGTAGGAGACTACGAACACAGAATATGCTCAGTGGGAGATTATTGGTTTGATCCACAATCAATTACCACAAATAGGACAATTAGAGAGGTCCTAAGAAGTCATAAAACATCCTTCGCCCAGCACAAGCACAATGCGGAAAATTTCCAGGAACAGTCACCATTACAGGTCCCGAACCCAAGCCCCAGAAACAATATGGTTTCCCACAGCAAGCCGAGGGCGAGATTGCAAAAGTAATTCAAAGTTTGCTAGACCACGGCGTAATTCGGCCACGGCCCGTAGCCTCAACAAACAATGCCCCAATTTGGCCCGTAAGAAAACCAGACAGTTCATGGAGGCTAACCATAGATTAGAGAGAGCCCGATAAAGTAACTCCATTAGCTGGCTCCACCATTGCCACGAGTCCCGAAACAATGCTAAAGCAGGGAGTGCATGCTAAGTACTTTACTGTGCTGGACATTAGCAATGGCTTTTGGTCCATTCTTTCAGATAAGAATTGCCAATACAAATTCGCCTTCACGTTTCAAGGACAGCAATATACATGGACATGCCTTCCACAAGGTTTCCACAACTCCCCCTCCATTTTTCACCGACAATTGGGAAACGGATTAACCAAATCTTCCCAACCTGAATGCCTCATTCAGTATGTGGATGACTTGCTCCTACAAACGGACACAAAGGAAGAGCACGTTAAGCTTCTTTTCGAATTATTAGGTCTCCCACACTCAATTGGATGTAAAGTTAACCCGAAAAAAGTCCAGATCCTAAAAGAAAAGGTCCTTTACTTTGGCACCATTATCACACACGGAAAAAGAGAGATAGAACGGAAATGGATTGAATCGATAGTTAAATTGCCCTTGCCCCACAATGTCACTGCACTCCGGTCATTTTTAGGATTAGTTGGGTATTGTAGGAACCATTTAGATGGTTTTGCCACAAAGGCAGCCCCACTTTCCAAGCTCCTTAAAAAGAACGCCCCATGGGAATGGTTTCCTCAGCACACGGACGCCATTGATGCATTAAAACACGGCCTAGGTATAGCCCCCGCTTTGCAGATACCAGACCCACACTCTCCATACACCATAGAAGTAGGGACCACCGACCGAACCCTATCGGCCGTACTACTCCAAGAAAGACATGATCATTTAGGACCCGTAACCTATGCCTCACGAGTTTTGGATCTAGTGGAGCAAGGATTTTCAGCCTGCGAACGGCACTTGCTCGCAGTTTTTTGGGCAGTTCAATACTTCGCATATATCACAGGCTTCAACCCCGTAATGATTTTAACCGAGCATACCCCAACGCAACTACTGTTTGATGGTAGGTTAAAGGATGGTTCAGTCAGCCAGATCAGAGCAGCTCGCTGAACCCTGCTCCTACAAGGAAGGGACATCACAGTTAAATGGACAATGACCCACACATTTTTAGCAGATAATTTACAGTATGAAGGAACCTTACACGAGTGCCAGATCATTGCAGCCAAACACCACACAGGACCCTTTATTCCAAAATCGCTACACCCACGTGTAGGTAGTAAAGCACAGAATCCCCCGACCACGATAACTCTTTAAATATTTATGTAGATGGTTCCTCCACCATGGACAATGGAAAAAGAATAACAGGATGCGGTATTTATGTGGAAGATGCGCAGGCATTAGAGGAGATATTGCTAAAATTGCCAGGTCACTTAGGATCGCAGGCAGCCGAATTGGCAGCAATTGCATATATAGTGCAGCACCCAGATTCTTTCCCGACCCCCGCAGATATATATTCGGACAGCTTATATTCTGTAACAGTTTGACGGAATTCCTGCCCCTGTGGTAATCTAGAGGATTTATATCCGCTGACGGTAAACCCCTACCCTCAGCCCCATTATTGAAGGACATTCTTGAAACAGCTAAAGACCGCACATATGGCATAATAAAAGTCAGAAGCCATCGTCATTCGTCCCCACCCGGTAACGTAAAGGCAGGCGTGCCCTAGCAAAGGCAGGATCATGACACAGTCACTTTTCGCAAACCCCCCCCCCCCCCCCCGAGAGTGAGCCGATACACATAGTCCAGGTCTCACAGACAAATATCGAAGATTTAGCCCAGGCCCAAAAGGCAGACAACACTCTTGAGCAAGTTTTAAAAGGTAATTTCCCAACCCCTATGACCAATTCAAGGACACACTGACGGTACAGGACGGAATAATTTTAAAGAATGGAATTTATGTGGTTCCCACCCAGGACAGGAACCAGATAATTTGCCAAGTTCATGATGGACACGGACATCAGGGGATAGAAACCACCATTGTCCATAACACCTTTGTGCTGGTGGCCCGATTTAAAAGCAGACGCCACACCTTATATTGAAAATTGTTTAATTTGCGCATAAAATAATCCAGAAAGATACTCCAGGAAAGGTCAGTTAAGGCACACCCGACCTGTTAATGAACCATGGATGAATTTACAGCTTGATTATATTGGTCCCCTCCCCCCCTGCAGAAATGGTTTTAAATATGTGTTGGTGGTGATCGACATCTTCACAAAATGGGTGGAAGCATTTCCCTCCAGGACAAGCATGGCTAAGGCAATAGTCAAGATTTTAACCCAGCAGATATTTACACGATGGGGACTCCCCCGCAGTATTGAATCGGACCAACGTTCTCATTTTACAGGCAGAGTTATGCAGAATGTCCTGACAATTTTTGGCATAAAACAGAAGTTCCATATTATCATCCACAATCCAGCAGCATTGTGGAACGTATGAATCGGACCCTGAAAGCTACAATCAGGAAAATGGTGCAAAAGCACACCACCGCATGGAGCACGGTTCTCCCATTCACCCTTATGTTTATTAGGAACACGGTATCAAGTTCCACAGGATTCATCCCCCACACCCTCACAGTCACCGCCCTCACCCACGAAAAAGCAGTCCAACAGGTCACGGAAAATATTAAAGCAGCCCAGCTCGCTGCAGCTGTCCGACTAGGCGCTAGGAAAAAGCAGAGTAAGGCCTGCTTTGATAAAACAGTCCACCCAGTAGAGTATACAGTCGGTCAGCAAGTGATGCCTTCCCTATACAACCCAAGTTTATTCCTCTCCCCTAAATTTGCAGGACCCTACTCCATTTCAGATAAAGTGCGCTTCTCTGTATACAAAATAACGTACCCTAATGGAAAATCAGGTTGGTTCCATATCAACCAGCTTAAATGATGTGGAGATGCCGGCGTTGGACTGGGGTGAGCACAGTAAGAAGTCTTACAACACCAGGTTAAAGTCCAACTGGTTTGTTTCAAACACTAGCTCCTTCCTCAGGTAAATGAAGAGGTATGTTCCAGAAACATATATATAGACAAATTCAAAGATGCAAGACAATGCTTAGAATGCGAGCATTTGCAGTTAATTAAGTGTCTACAGATCCAGAGATAGAGGTAACCCCAGGTTAAAGAGGTGTGAATTGTCTCAAGCCAGGACAGTTGGTAGGCCGAGGGCAAAGAGTTTTCGTACTTCTCCCATGTGCATAGGGTCTACTCGCAGATTGATTTTTTTTTGTGGTGGGTAAGTCGTTGCTGGCGGAGGTGGTGGACTCGGGATATTTGGCAATCGTGGTCTCGGGCCACGCGCCGCATTGGGTGGACTTCCGAGTGCACCGGTGGGGGGGCTCGGCACCCGTAGTGGAGGTCGGATGTGGGACTGCTAGCAGAGGAGGAGGTGCGTGAGCAGGTGAGGGCCGCCATCCGGGAGTACGTGGAAGTAAATGACACAGGTAATGTCTCGGCCGCCATGTTATCGGAGGCTCTCAAGGCAGTGGTCCGGGGGACGTTTATTTCAATTCGGGCTCACAGGGAGAAGGAGGGGCAAGCAGAGATGACACGGTTGACGGACGAGATAATGCGGGTGGACAGAAGGCACGCGGAGGCCCCGGAGGTTGGATTGTTGAAGGAGAGGTCTGATAGCGGGGCTGGAAGCTCCCATTGGACTGGTGGAGGTGATGGAGGCAATGCAGGCAGGCAAGGCCCTGGGCCCAGACGGCTTCCCAGTTGAATTTTATACAAAGTTTGAACGAGTACTGGGTCCCCTGCTGGTGAGGGCATTTAATGAGGTGAGGGAGAAGGGTGAGCTCCCCCCCCCCGACGTTGTCACAGGCCTCAACATCTCCAATCCTGCAGAAAGATAAGGACCCAGAGTTGTGTGGGTCCTGTCATGATATGCAGACATGCAGATAATGATATACAGTCAGGCAGCTAATGAACACAGAGAATAGGACATGACCAATGCGCAGGCAGGACACTCAGGGGTGGTATCTCACTATAAAAGGCACGAGGCGCTCACACTCCGCCTCTTTCCACTGTTGAACATCTACAGAGTGAGTCAGGGTGTATTTACAGTATCACACCTCCTGCACGTGGCTAAGAGCTAGTCTGGTTCAGTCAGACAGAGTAACCACACTTAGGCTAGCAGAGAGTCGAACTCATAGAAAACTGTGCTAACTGTGCTATTGGTTCAATAAATCAGATTGAACTAACTTCAAGGTCTGGAGTATCTTTTGGTTAAAGCTGCATCCAGTTGCAGCCTGTGTTATCCCAGAATACATAACACGTCAGGTCCTACTGCCCAATATTACTATTGAATGTGGATGCCAAGTTGTTGGCTAGGATTCTGGCCTCACGGATTGAGAATTGTGTGCCGGAGATGATGGGGAGATCAGACAGAATTCGTAAAAGGGAGGAACATGTCGGCCAACATCAGGCGTCAGCTAAATATCATAATGATTCCCACGGAGGGACAGAATGTGGAGGTGGCGGTCACGATGGACGCAGAGAAGGCCTTTGATCGGGTAGAGTGGGAATATTTGTGGGAGGTATTGGGGCAGTTGGGGTTTGGGCAGGAGTTTGTGGATCAGATCCGATTGCTATACCAGGCGCCAGTGGAGAGTGTAAAAACGAAGCGAGTGAGCTCGGGGTACTTTAGGTTGCACCGGGGGACGAGGCAGGGATGCCCACTCTCCCCATTGCTTTCGCCTTGGTGATAGAGTCATTGATGATGGCACTTAGAGCGTCTATGGGTTGGAATGGGTTTGTGCGGGGTGGGGGGGGGGGGCAGTGGAGCATAGGGTGTCCCTATAAACACATGACCCATTATTGCGTATATCAGACCCACTGGAAAGCATAGGGGGTATTATGGACATTTTGGTGGAATATGGCCAGTTTCCAGGGTATAAATTAAACATGGCAAAGAGTGAGGTCTTCCCGACCAAGCGAGGGGACAGGAGAGAAGGTTGGGCGAGCTGCCATTTAAGGTAGTGGGGGCGTGTTTTAGGTATCTTGGCAACCAGGTGGCGCAGGGGTGGGAGCAATTGCACAAGTTGAATCTGGCTCGGTTGGTGGAGCAAATGAAGGGTGAATTTAGTAAGTGGATGTGCTCTGTTGTCATTGACGGGCGGTTGCAGTCTGTAAAGATGATTATGCTCCCGAGGGTTTGTCTGTATTCCAGAACTTCCCAGTTTTTCCAAGGCCTTTTTCAAGACAATTAACTTGTTGATATAGAGATTTTTGTGGGCGGGGAAGGCCCCTCGGATATAGTAGATGCTGTTGGAGCAGGGGTGAGGGGGCAGGTTGGCCTCGTCAAATCTCATGAATTATTATTGGATGGCGAATATAGCCATGGTAGGGAAGTGGGCAGTGGGGGAGGGGTCGGTATGGGAGTGGATGGAGGCAGGCTCGTGTAAGGGTACTAATTTGGGAGAGCTGTTGACGGCGCCTCTGCCATCCTCGCCGGTCAGGTACTCCACAAGTCCGGTAGCAGTGGCTGCCCTGAGGGAGTGGGGACAGTGGCGACAGCACTTGAGGCTTGAAGGGGCCCTGGTTTGGGCTCCGATCTGCGGGAATCATAGGTTTGCTCAGGGGGGACTGGACAGGGGGGGTTTCGGGGTTGACAGCGGGCAGGGATCGAGCGGTTTAGGGATTTATTTGTGGGGGGCAGCTTCCTGAGCTTGGAAGGACTGGTGGAGGAGTATGAGTTGCCCAGCGGCAACAGGTTCCGGTACTTACAGGTGCGCAACTACGTGAGTAAACAGGTCTTTTCCTGATCTGCCGCCCCCAGGGTTGCAGGACAACGTGCTGTTGAGAACAGAGGTTGGAGAGGGCAGGGTATCAGAGGTATATAAGAAATTGATGGACTGGGAAGCCGCCCCAATAGGAGTAGTTAAGCGAAAGTGGGAGGATCACCTGGGGGGTGAGCTGGAGGCTGGGTTATGGGAGGAGGCTCGGAGGAGGGTGAATGGGTCCTCTTCGTGTGCCAGGCTGAGTCTCATTCAATTTAAGGTAGCCCATAGGGCGCATATGACGGTGGCTAGAATGAGTAGGTTCTTTAAGGGGATGGGGGATAGGTGTGGACGGTGTGCTGTGGAGTCCGCGAATCATGTTCATAAGTTTTGGGCCTGCCCGAACTGGCAAGGATTTTGGCGGGGGTTCACTGATGTGATGTCAGAGGTACCTAGGGTGAAGGTGGCTCCGAGTCCAGAACTGGCAATGTTTGGGATGTCGGGAGATCCAGGAGTCCAGGGGGTGAGAGAGGCCGATGTTCTGGCCTTTGCTTCTCTGGCAGCCCGGAGACGGATCCTGTTGGGATGGAGGGAGTCGGATCTTCTGAAACCGGGGTATGCGAGCAACCTCGCGGATTTCCTCAGGTTGGAGAAAATTAAATTTGCCTTCAGGGGGTAGATGGAAGGGTTCGCCGGAGATGGAAACTGTTCATTGACTTCTTCCAGGACAGTTAAGTCAGCAGGGAGTGGGGGAGGGTAGTTTAAGGTTAACAAGTAAAAGGAGGGAGAAGAGGGTGGGGGTTATGGTAGGGAGGGCGGACTGCGGATGTTGGTTATGATATGATCTCATGTTTGTTATCTTTTGGTTATCTTTTTGATCTTGGTTGTGGCTGTGTTTGTTTATTTATAAATGCCTTAATAAAAATATTTTTTTTTATAACTGGATACAGCTGGCAAAATTCTTTGTGGGTAGCTTTTATGAAATAAACCTTTATTAATGAAAATAATATGTGATAGTAATATAACAAAAATAGAATTATTTCTATCTAGGTGTTGGCTACCAATAGTTAACTTTAAAACATATGGGGCTAAAGAATCCAGTCCATGTATTTTTACCATGATTGGACTGTGGTTAAATGAATTAACTTCTTTTTGTTTGATGCTTGCACCAAGCATCACTTTCTGATGTCCATGTGTACTATATAAACATTTCTTGGGATAAAACCACAAACCCAGTGACCAGAAGCTGAGACACGGTTAAAATAGTTACAGAGTTCATTTGTATTTATATTCACACTTGGAAGTCGGGAGATCCGAAACAGACAAAGCAGCAGCTCTGAGCACAAGCAGAAAGAGTTGCATTCCCTTAAATATGAAATTTTCTTCCAGCTTCAATGGCAAAATGGGAACTGTTGAGGCAGGTTTGCCTTTTGCCATTAGAAACAGAAGAGTAAACAGCACTTTTTTGTAAAGCTGCGTTGAATTGAATGAAACACCTTGGGCGGGATTCTCCACTCCCGCGCCGAAGTGGCCGCGCGTCGTGAACGCCGTCGAGGTTCACGACCGATTCAGGCCCTGACAATGGGCTAGGATCGGAGCCGCGTCATCTACACGCGCCAGGCCTTCCCGCCCGCGTAAAAGCGGCGCCGCATAGATGACGCGGCCGGCACCGCATAACGGGCGTCATCCGCGCATGCGTGGTTGCCGTCCTCTCTAAGTCCGCCCCGCAAGAAGATGTCTGACGGATCTTGCGGGGCCGCAGAAGGAAGGAGGTCCTCCTTCAAAGAGGACGGCCCGACGATCGGTGGGCACTGATCACTGGCCACCCCACATCTGAGGTACCCCCCGGTGCAGAATCCCCCCCCCCCCCCCCCCCCCAAGCGTTCACGCGCCGCTCACGACTGCAGTGACCAGGTGTGGACGGTGCCGGGGGGAACCCGCCGTTTTGGCCTGGCCACTCGGCCCATCCAGGCCTGAGAATAGCGGATGTGCCGGAGAATCGCCATTTTGGGTGTCTCCAGCGATTCTCCGGCCTGCGAAACTCGACCGGGCCGTTCCCGCCACTTGGGAGAATCGCAGGAGGGCGTCGGACCGGCGTCCCGGGAAATTTTGGCAGCCCAGGCGATTCTCCCAACCGGCGTGGGAGTGGAGAATCGCGCCCCATTTGTTTTCCCTGCACCCCGTCCTGACATTATCTTACCCTTATCAGTGTTACAATGCTCTTGGCTCATAGTCCTTTGATTAAAAATATCAATTCAAAAAGTTAAGTGTGTCACAGATCCACTAAAGCAATGATCTTATACCATTAACTTACATTATAATTCATCTGTGGATGCAACAGGATGCAGAAGAGGTTCATGCCCTCCTCTGTGAAGCCAACACTTCTAATGCTAAACACTGCAGTTGATACTGAACTCGCAATCTGACTGTTTTCCTTTTGCTATTTGTTTTTTTTGTTTAAAAATTGCTTCAGTCCTTTAATGCTCTTCCCTGCCCTAGCCCTGAACTCGCATCTTTCTCTAATTACTTACCTATTCTCTATCCTTTCAGGTTCTGCCCCTCTCTCCTCAGAATCTGCCGTCAGCACACACCTCCCAAAGTCAAATCTGTCCTTGCCAACTATTGTACCATCACCAAACTCCCTTTCCTCTCCAAAATCCTTGAACGTGTTGTTGTCTCCCAGATCTACTCCGATCTTTCCCAGAACTCTGTGTTTGAATCACTCCAATCAGGTTTAATCCCTTGCCACAGCTCTTACAAAGTTACAAACAGCATCCAACGTGACTGTGATAAAGGTCAACTTTCCCCCTTTGTCCTTCTCAGCCTGTCCGCAGCCTTTGAGACATCTGACCACAACATCCTCCTCCAAACCCTTCCCACTATCTGCTTTCACAAGGGTTCCATTCTTATCCATCTAACTGTAGCCAGAGAATCACTTGCAATGACCTCTCTTCCTGCACTCACATCATTAGCCCTGGTATCCCCCAAGGATCTTTCTTTGGCCCCTCCTATGTCTTTTCCACAAGCTACCCCTCAGTGACATAATCCGAAAGTACTGTGTCAGTTTGCACAGTTATGTAGATGAGACGGAGCTCTACCTCAATGCCACCTCTCCTGACTCCTCCACTAATGCTAAATTATCAGTCCGCTTATCCAACATCCAGCATTGGATGAGCAGAAATTTCTTCCAATTAAATACTGGAAAGACTAAAGCCATTGTTTTTGGTCCTCACTCCAAATTCCATTCCGTAACTACCGACTCCAACCCTCTCCCTGGCAACAGTCTGAGATTAGCTGGTCTGTTTGGAACCTTGTTGTCACATTTGATCCCAAGATGAGCATCCAAACTCATATGCCACCACAAAGACCGCCTATTTCTACCACCATAGCATCGCTCAACATTACCCCTTTCTCAGCTTAACTGCTGCTGAAACCCTCATCCATGCCTTCTTTACCTCTAAATTTGACTATTCTAACACACTCAGAGCTGCTCTCCCACATTCTACCCTCTGTAAACTCCAAAATGTTGCTGCCTTAACTTTCACCAAGTCCTGTTCAGTTATCGCCCATGCCTGCTGACTTATTTTGGCTCCTGTTCATTTTTAACAATCCTATCCTTGTTTTTCAAATCCTTCCTTGGCCTCACCTGCCCCTATCTCTGTAATCTCCTCAAACCCCACAACCCTTTGAGATATCTGGGCTCCTCTAATTCTGGCATTTTGTGCATTTCCAATTGTAATTGCTCCAGCATTGATTGCCATGTCTTCGGTGGCACAGTGCCAGGGACCCCAAGCTGAGGTAATAATAATATAATCGCTATTAGTGTTACACGTAGGCTTACATTAAGACTGCAATGACATTACTGTGAAAATCCCCTAGTCACCACACTCCGGCGCCTGTTCAGGTACACGAGAGAATTCAGAATGTCCAATTCACCTAACAAGCACGTCTTTCGGGACTATGTGGGAGGAAACCGGAGTGCCTGGAGGAAACCCAGAGAGACACGGGGAGAACGTGCAGACTCCGCACAGACAATGACTCAAGCCAGGAATCAAACCCGTGTCCCTGGCACTGTGAAGCAACGGTGCTAACCACTGTGCAATTGTGTCACCCATATTCCCTCCTTCAAATCCTCCGCCTCACTATCTCACTTTCCCGTTTCAGGACACTCCTTAAAATAACTTGACCCAATTTCTTCTTACTTAGCTCGGTGCCGTATTCTGTTTATAAAGCTCCTGAGAACCACCTTGGACTGTTTCATGATGTTTAAAAGTGCCTTGTAAATATAAGTTGTTGTAAAAACTTTATCTGCCAAGGACTTTCCTTAGCGTGTTTGACTATTATTGAAGTACAGATTTTGAAAAATGTGACACCAACATTTCCAATTCAATAATTGTAGTTCTTCGAATGTAGAAATACTGCACCTCTAAAACTGCCACTTCCTGTCCATTCCTAATCAAACGGAATGCCAGCGGGTGTTTGGAATCCAGTCCTGGAATGATTTCACATCCGCGCAGTGGAATAGAAGCCATGTGAATTTTCAGGTCAGTCCTTTCTTTGTGGAGGATCAGCTTGTTATCTTTCACTCTGCACCAGCGTTCCCTCCATCGATTGCTTGACAGCACATTCAGATAGCCTAGAAAGATGAGGGCAGGAGAGAGAATGCTTACCCCCGAGACACTTGCATCACAATCTCTGGTTCTCTCAGATAGAACTCTTATTTCCAAAGCTGTAACACCACAGATGAAAAGGAGCCTTATCAGCAAACTTTAAGTGTGGGCTTTCACTTTTACATTGCATAAATTGTTCATCGGTAACACTTATCCTAAAAGCATATAATTGGCACATGGCCAAGTCTACACCCTTGTTCTTTGTAAATCTGAAGTCTATTATGAATTATAGTGCAGTCACTATTGAGGCACAACTTTCCTCTGCCAATGTGGACAATTTATATTAATTGTTTTGATGAACATTCAGGGGTTGAATTTCTGTAGGGGTTTTCCCGATCATTTGCTGTAACTTTCATGCATGATCGGGGCAACCCAATGAGGATGGTTGATTGTTGCCAACAATTAGCTTTGAAATGTAAACAAAGTATACGTTTAATTTGTAAAAGTTAACTGAAATATTTAAAATAAAAAATGTGTTCGATATCTTTTTTGGAGCCCTGCAGCTAATAAGTGTTCTCTGCCAAAGACGTTACGAAACATACCACAGGTTGGGATGTCTTCTTCAGCAGAGGAGGTCTGTTCATCTGTTGATGGCTTCTTTTTCCCCAGACCAATGATCCTTGTGATTTTCTTTCCAGTGACCTTGCCCACTGCCCCTTTTGGCTCTGCCTTTGCATTTTTCTTCCCTTTTCCTGTTTGGTGAAGCAAATGCAGATGTCTCGATCAGGATATTATTGTCATGATAGTACATGTGGTTCACATTGCATGCTACAGGCTGTGCCAAACTATCTAATGTCTCTGTCACCACAACTTATAGGGTTGGTATTCTTCAGTTTGGACAGCTGTGTGTTCCACTCCATCTCACTTGCAGCAGTGCAGCGGGGTCATTAAAATGTTGGGTCCAAAGTCTTCATACTGTAATTAAATGGGTTAATTCATACGTTTGCAGATGGAGTGAGGTGGACGTTATCAATTCAGCTGCCGTGATCGAGAGAGACGTACAACAGTGGCTGATCCAATATTACCTGCACAACTCTGTGGCCAAGAGCCAAAATTATCCACAATAACTGCTTGATTTGAGCAAAGAAGTGCATATTCATAGAATCCCTACGGCAAGCACCAACCCTCCGAAAGAGCTCCCTACTTAGACCCACATCCCCGCCCTATCTCCATAACCCCACCGAACCTTTTGGACACTGAAGGGCAATTTAACATGGCCAATCCGCCTAACCTGCATATCTTTGAACTATGGGAGGAACCTGGAGCACCCGGAGGAAACCCAGACATGAGGAGAACATGCAAAACTCCATACACACAGTCACCCAAGGCTGGAATTGAACAAGAGTCCCTGGCACTGTGAGGCTGCAATGCTAACCACTGTGCTGCCCCAAGATTTCAAATGCAGGGTAATAGGGCTTATTCCAGATGTTTTACATTTTCTGTTGATTAAAGATTGAATTATCATATAATGCAGAACTGCTAGCACAATATCGTTGAAAATCTCTGATAATTATATCATGCAAATATTAACGATTTGCTGCTATTTCTGATCATGCAAATTGTTACAATTGTAATGAAATTCGAGAAATTAAATATAAATTAAATGCTGTCCTGAATGACCGGTATGAGGTTTCCCAGCCTCCTATCACCCCCAACTCTCAAAAGTTAATTTGTTTTCCAGTTAACAAGTTTCGTGGCCCAATTTTTAGGTAGTAGAAAAGGTCAAAAGAGACTTGTAATTAAAAGGCCTGTTTTCAGCCCCAAGGTGTCTAAGAGTCTTAATGGGTTGTCCTACTACCTTACACATCACCATGGAAAAAGGCCATTTCTAAGAATCTGGCCTCGCACTCTGCCTGATGATCTACACAACAAACTGTTCAGAAGGTGAATACAATTGAAGAATTATTTAAAGGCTTTTAATGGAGAATTTCTCAATCAACACTTGAACAGATAGTGATCATTTATTTCATTGCTATTTGGGGGATCTTGCTATATGCAATTTGGTTGCCCGGTTTCCTATACGCTAAAGATGATTTCAGGTCAAACATATGCAATTAACTATAAAGTGGTGAAATTGTGAAAGCTGCTACATAAATGTAAGCTTTTCCTTTATTTTACAATGTGCCGCTGATTTTCTACGATGTAAATCTTGTGCTGACATTTCATTGCAAACCGAAAACTACTAGGCTCGCAAAGACAAAAAGTAGTCTTTCCAACAGTTGGTCTTAGTGAGTCCTGGTAGTTTTACAATAGAATTGAAGCTGGTTGTCCCTATACATTGAGAATCCAGCAGCACCACAGTGGGTTTGTGCCTGTAATTTAATTCTGAGAAATGTTGCTGGGAAATGAGAATTGTAATCCAGAGTTCTTGAACAGTTTTCGTAGAACAGCAGTTGTTTGATTCAAATAATTTTACTCAATTGTCTTCAGTGGGAGCCTGATTGATGAGTACTGACAAAATAGTCTCCAGCATTATCGACCAGACTGATCAGCACAATGACATGTCACCTAAGCAACAAATTGCTTTCTGTGCATTGATGTACTGTACAATGCTTTCTTTCAGAAGTTGCTTTGTTTTACTTAAAAATCTGTTTGTAATTTAGTTGAAAACATTGGGTGGAATTTAATGGCCCAGTTAGAGCGGAATCCAGAGCCAGAGATGGGTGGGCAGGGTGGAGTAGGGTCGCCATCCTCCCTCCCTCCAATTAATTCCGGCGTAGAAAGGCTTGCTGGTGGCTTTCCCACCAGGAGATAAATTGAGGCGCTTAGGGGGCACCATCTCACTGCTACTGGTATTACTAGCAGCAGGCCAGGGCCTTGCCATCCAGGTAGCCCACAAAGCAGCCTGCAGCCTTCTGGGTGAGGTACCTATAGAACTCTATGCGTGCTTGGTTGAGAGCCTCTTGTGAGGCTTGGCTGAGAGCTTGGCTCAGAAAAGGGTTATGTGAGTGGAGTTTCTTTGGACAGCTAGAGACAACCATTAACTTCACTTGATTGACGGACGTCCGGTGGCGGCAATGGAGCGAGTTGTCGCACATTTGGTGGCTCCCACTCAAGGTTGATTTTGTTGGTCCTTCCCCACAGTTATGGGGTTTTTTTTGAGTACAAAAGGTGTGTGAATGCCCAGGGAAGGTAATAATCCTCTGGTGAGATCGGTGCATGGATCAGAGGACAAGAAGTGCCACAAAAAGACAGCAGCTAAAATATCTGGAACATCATGCTTATACCTGTAAAACAAGGCAAATGATACAAGATTTATAGTCCTCCCCACCCTGGCCAGCACTATTAATGGCAGCTACCTTTCATAATTGTGAAAACACCTGCCTCAAGAGAGCCACTCATTCACCTTTGACAAGAGCAGGCAAATAGGATTCTAGCCAATCCAAAAACAGGGGTAGAACTTCCTATATTCAAAGGAGATTTTTAAATCTTGTTACAATGTTGCTGATGAAATACAAAAAAAATTTTGTGATTTGAAATAATGCAAATCTATTTGGTCACAGCATGAATATTTGTGATATGCAATATGGGGATCAATTTTACAGCCCTCTTCTGGAGTTTATGAAGGTGGCGGGAGGGGGCATGTAATATTAAGCAATGGTCGGTCCGCCACCTTGGTGTCTAACCCCTCACCTGTTCCTCCCATATTACAGAGGCACAGGTAAGGCATCAACCAGTCGCTACTGCTATAATACGTGTGGTTGGTGAGGGTGAAAGGAAGACAACCAGCCCAGCAGGTTTCACTGCATGGGCTAAAGGTAAACAGGAAGGGGGGAGGGGGGGTACCTCTTTTGGTGGTCCCCTATGCCTATCGGGGGAAAGATGGTAATCCCCCTGCTCTTTGTGCCTCCCCACCAGGCCTCTGAATTTCAACCCCCTCTGATGTCATGAAAATGTGCCTGCCCATAATGCCCAAACTTACCTTAAGTCTTGGAGACATCTTCAGTGCTTCGCAATTAAGACCCCTTGTTGTCCCAGCAATTCCGGTACAAAGCTGGCAACCAATCAGAATTGGTGGTAGCTCTTGACGGCAGGACTTCTTATGCCTGATGGATGTAAGTCCCACTCTTAATTAATTAAAGCCACCCCCAAGATATTATCCCTGCGGAACAGCTGAATTTAAAGTTGTCGAGGTGCTGGCCAACCTATCAACTGGGAGGGGGAGAGGAATACCACCCACCCCAGTAACAACACAAAGATGTAAAGATAAAATTATACATGGTAAAGAGATGAGAAAGTGAATGGTAGCTTGACAGTGATTTTGACAGTGCTTGAAATACCATTATGTTCGTGGACTTACCATGGTCTTTACCATCTGTTGTACTAACATGAGTACCATTCTCCAAGTGTCCTTCACCATCTGAATTTGGCCTCTCTGAAGATAATTTCTGCAAGAGCAAGTCAGACATGACCAATCTTCCACTGCTGTTAATTCAACACATTCTCTACTGATTTCCTAGAATTAAATCTGTGGGAATGATTTCCTCTGGTGTTCACAGGACATTCAAAAGAGCTCATTAAAAAGATGGCAAAGGTCCAATTATATTTGGAACACAGAACTTCCATGAGTTGTCAGTTGACCTTGTAAGGGACAGCACCTCCATCAATCCCTTTCAGGGCTACTGAGGAGAGGTGGTGGTTCTCAGGGACAGAGTTGAGGATGGAAGCTCCCTGCTCCAGGAGTTCCCATTTCTCCGCTCAGTTATATGGTGCAGTACAGCAGGACTAAAGGCCGGCGGTTGAGTGCAATGCAAAATGTACAGTCAGACAATTGTGTGCTTTACAGAGGGAGGAGAGGTGGAAGAGGATGGGTGGAGGGGCCCGGGACAATGGAGACCTTCAAAGAAAAGTGTGGATTTTTAATATTTTTATTTATTGCAACCCACCTTGCTTGGAGCCCAAAAGAGTAAATTTGAAAGAGGAGCAATGAAAAAAGGGCAATTACTAAGGGCAATTTAGCATGGTCAATCCACTCAATCTGCACAATGTCCTCTCTCCCCATTGGCAAATAGAAGTTGAATTTACTAATGCCTGGTGCTTGAAAAGCATGGAAGTGTGCCCTGGTTACTTATGAACCTTGTGCAAATTAGATGGCATCCAAGAAAGAAATAGCGCCATCACAGCTCCTTTTTCAAAAATTGTTTATTATCTTCCCATGCTATGAACCGGGCCTGGATTCCCAAATGGGTCCACACCCAACAGTGACACAGCAGTTATGCATACTTCAGCTCAGCTTTCTGGCTGACACTGGTCCGCTGACTGGAATTCCATGTCCCTGGCCATATCCAATTCAATATCACTGACGCTGTCTGGAGCAGGAGAAAGCTCGACCCCTCACAAAGAAATGCCCAAGGGAAGGTCAAGATCTGGCATCCATTCTAATCCAGCCTTCTGCGCCACTCCAGCTGGAGTTAAAACGGGAGTGTACTGGAATGACTATTGTTCATCAGTCTCCCAGTACCCAAGTCACAGTTTTCTGTCTACTTATATGCAAAAACAATTCACAGTTATGTGCACAGGGCAGAGAATGAATGAAAATAGTTTATTTGAGCCCTGTTATCAGATATTTTGATTTGATACTTGTTATTCAAGGGTCAACACATACTTCAGTAATCTGTTCAACAGGATGTAATCCAATGAACGGAAATTCTGGCAGGATTTGAATCTAGTTTGATATCCTCCCCACCAGACATTCCTCTCTGGGTTCCAGGTGATAAAGACAAAAATTTACTCAGATGGACAAAAACAGTCCCAACATAATGTTCTGCGGATCCAACATACGAGTATCCCTGTATTAATCTACTCCCAGTGATAACTCTCTATTTATCAGATTGCAACCAGTTATCATCTATCCACTACGCCTTTTCTACTGCTATACATGCAGCATTGTATTGAATAATTCTGGAAAGCAAGGGATATAACATCTGCCGGATTAGCATCCAATATTTATTGTGTAGAAACTATGGTACAGAAAGAGGCCATTAGGCCCAATAGGTCACTGCTGGTAATTATTCTGCCGCCTCTCACCTTTTTTTATCTAACCCCATCAATATCTATTCATTTTTCTTGCCTCCATTTAAATGCTTCAAAGCTATTCACTTCACATTTCATTTAAAAAATAAATAAATATAGAGTACCCAATTATTTTTTTCACATTTAAGGGGCAATTTAGCATGGTCAATCCACCTACCCTCCATAGCTTTGAAGTTGTGGGGTGAGACCCACGCAGACATGGGGAGAATATGCAAACTCCACATGGATAGGCATTTCATTTTCTAACCACTCTCAGAGCAAAAAAATTTCTCCCGGATTCCCGATTGGACATAATTATGACTATCGGATATTTATGGTTGAAATATGAAAACTTTTCAAGATCTGACCAGGCCTGTTTCCAGTACTCCAGCTGTTGTCTATCCAAGGTTCTATGCAAGTTTATCATAACTTATCTCTGCTTTTCAATAACATTTTTCTTAAAAAACTGTGACATTGCTTCATTTAATATTTTTTAAATGGCCTTATTAACTTGTAATCCTTCTTTTAGTGATTTTTAGACACCCCGATGCCAGAAAAATAAGAGACGACACCTCCCCCCCACCAAGGAACTTCCCCAACACACGCCCCCCCCCCCCCCCCCCCCCCCCCCCCCAGCACTGCTCCCTGGCACTGCCCAAGTACTGGGTACTGCATGGGCACGATCCTCTCCTCCTGCCAGTTCCCCCTTTTTAAAAACCTATTGCAAATCCTGCTGGCGTGATATCACATGCCAGGGGGTGGGGAACCTTCCTACATCCGGGGGGGATGTTAGAGCGGGAGGCCCGCTAATTATATTAAATTGTATTCAAAGGGATTTCCGTCATTCCCGCATGGCAGGAATCCCGTTACGTCACTGGCAGGGACAATTGAGCGGGGAAATACCACCAACGTAAAAGCCACTTTGGAACTCGGCCTTGAATCTCTGTCTCCTCCACCATTCCCACCTGCCGAAAATCCTGAAGTCGTTCATTATACCATTTGCTTTGTCGGGCTACATCTGCCAGAATCGGAACGGGACGCGGCCAGTAGATGCCGGGAGAGGCCTCCCCTGGGCTTCATGACAGCCATTACACTTCACGCAATCAAACAAAATCTCGCGTGACGTCGCAATCAGGATCCCGCCCAAAATAGCAGGACCCAGTCTCGCATAGTCAAGTGGGTTTAAGAATCCACTTAACCGTGCTGATGCCGGATCTAACCAGCTCCCAGCATTTAGCAGCCTCCCCAGGAAGACTGTTCAGTACTGGTTGACACAAACGTGGACCAGGCGGAACAGCATTTGAGGGGGGGGGTCTCCCAGGCCATCGGAAGCACATGGGTGGTCGGGAACAGGGAAGGGGAGCCCCCTCGCGCACCCCGTGGCACCTGAGAACCTTGGCACTGCCAGGCTGCCACCTTGGCAATACCACCCTGGCACCAGTCATGGTGCCTGGTTGCCACTGCCAGGATGGCAGGAGCACTCTTCAGGGTGACAGGGTGGCACTGCTAAGGCTCAGGGCTTGAGGGGGTCATGCCCATGAAAGGAAGGATGGAGGGGAGAATGAAGAGTGGGGGAGGGGTGGGGGGGGCAGTGAAGGGTTGGTGTGGAGGGGCATCCAGAAGGGGGGGGGGGGATGATGGGTAGGGTACTGAAAGAGGGGCCCGAAAAAGAGGGGGACCTCAGAAACCCCCTGGCGGGATGTCCTCACTTGGGGGGGGGGGGGGGGGGGGGGGGGGAGTGGAGTAATGCCCATGTGTCTGGGGATGACTTGCCCATGGGTGGGGGTGTGGGGGATTCTCAAGCTCACTTAGAGATCTGCGCACCCTTACAAAATGGTGTCCCCAATGTCCGAGGAGCCAGTCTGGCCAGCCGGTTCAGCCCCACAGTGCTGAAATTTTTTAATTTTTAAATTATTTAGTGTGCCCAATTCATTTATTCCAATTAAGGGGCAATTTAGCGTGGCCAATCCACCTAACCTGCCTATTTTTGGGTTGTGGGGCGAACACATGCAAACACGGGGAGAATGTGCAAACTCCACACGGACAGTGACCCAGAGCCGGGATCAAACCTGGGACCTCGACGCTGTGAGACAGCAGTGCTAACCACTGCGCCACGTGCTGCCCTATGAAAAACATTTTTAAGGGCAGGATTTACCGGCTAACACCCCATGTTTTTCACCGGGATTGACAGACCTCGCCATTGTCAACAGAATTTTCTGGTGACTAACCCCTCGTCGCCGGGAAACCCGTGGGACTGGAATATCCCGCCGGCGTGAAAAGCCGGTAGACCATGGCCTAAGTGTGGGCTAGCCCAGAGAGAAACTCCCCAGGGCCTGAAAAAAGTGACTAAGTGTGTTCAGATAGTGGTGGTGAACTCCCAGCCAAACCTGCCTGAAATGAAACTTCGGGCTGGATTTTTCAGCCGCGCCCGTCGCAAGATGGCCACGAACTGGACGTAAAGGTCTGTTGACCTCGGGCGGGATTTTCTGGTCGCCGGGCAGGCGCAGCCGAGGATTCCCGCCCTTAGAAACTTTTCCGTTAAATCACGGCCACAGTGTGTGCATGCACTTTTTAGGTTCATTTCCCTACAGATCTGTGGGATATAAGGGACGGGATTCTCCGCCCCCCCCTGCCGGGTCACAGAATCGCCCGGGGCTGGGAGGGGTGGGAAAGAGAGCGTGAATCCCGCCCCGCCGCTGGCTGCTGAATTCTCCAACGCCGTTTTTTTGGCGGGGGCGGGATCGCGCCGCGCCGGTCGGGGGCCGTTGCCAGTGCCCCCCCCCGGTGATTCTCCGGTCCTCGGTGGGCCGAGCGGCTGCCCGTCTTCTGCCAGTTCCGCCGGCGTGGATTAGACCAGGTCCGTACCGGTGGGACCTGGCTCTGAGGGCAGCCTGCGGACTCCTCGGGGGGTGGGGGGGGGGCAAGGTGGCCTGGCCTGCAATCGGGGCCCACCAATCTGCGGGCGGGCCTGTGCCGCGGGGGCACTCTTTCCCTCTGTGCCGGCCTGTGTAAAGCTCCACCATGGCCAGCGCAGAGAAGAAACCCCCAGCGCATGCGCTGGAAACAGGCCAGCGGTTCTGCACATATGCTAGAACACGCTGGAGTCCCTGATGGTGACATCAGTCATTTGTGGTTGATTTGTTTGCTCTTCTTTGCTTCCTTGGTGCTCCTCTGCTGGAGCCATTTCCGGTACATTTGAATCATCTGTGATCTCTTTATGCTCCTCTTCAGGAGTTATTTCTGGTTCATTTGAATCACCTTTGGTTTCTTGGTGCTCCTCTTCTGGAGTCAAAATCTTCAAGATTTCAATTGACGTGGTCTCACTGGACCCAAGAGTAGTCCCACTCTGTGCTTCTGGACAGTCGAGCTGAGATCTGTCAGTCTTGCTGTGATCCTGCACACTCTGTCGAGTGTGATCACTTTGTCACTGTTTTTACATACAGTGGGTAGATATTCAATGTCTTCTTGTTGGTTACATGAGCTGGGTAGACTTTCATAATCTGCTGCTGGTTGCTCATATAAGGCAGATAGATCTTCACAGTCTTCCTCATGCACGGCTGTCGCTCCAGAGTCTTTAATTGCGTCCATTCTGGAGTCTGTTAACGAGCTCGCTGTGGAGGCTTGGATTACTCCCTCTGTGGAGTCGATTTGTGCTCTCTGCGTGGCGTCGCCTTCTTCTTGGGTATTGCTGTCATCCAATGTATCGACGATCTGCCATGGCATCATGGTATTGGATTCATCTACCATGAGTAGAGCCGTGTTGAGCTTTTCAACCATGTTGCTGATGCAATGATCATTAACTCCGAATAACTCATCCACATCTGAGCAGTAGTCTTCAATGGACAAATTATCTCTGTTTGTTTCGGATTTGTCATAGTGCTCTCTATGTCCAATGAAGAACTCATCTTCTGAGTAGTAATCGTCAATAAACAAATCTTTTGCTCTGGAATTGTCATTGTGCTCTCTCTCCCCTTTGGGTGTTGCAAACTGCTTGTTCCAGGATTCTGCTGAGGTAATCTTTAACTGTGGGTGGAGGCTCTGGCTTCATTCTGTCGTTCGAGGAAAAAAATTTGTGTTTTGTAGCTTTAAAATTCCTTTTTAAGTGGGCGTGGTCAGGGTTTCTGACATCATGATGCTCGTGACGTAAAGCATAGGAATCGAGTGCACATGCGCAATTCGACTTTCCTTTACTGTGCGCTCTTTTCGCATCTGCGCATGCGTGACTTCTCGAGCATGCGCGCAAGTGTATTTTGCCGTTTCTTTTCTTTTTGAGAAGTGCACATGTGTGTGTGCCACTTCCAGGTTCGCGTGTGCGGGACTGCCGGTGGAGGAGCGCCTTCTAGATGCCTAGGCCACCATTTTGAGGGATCCAACCTCGCGGTGGAGGCCTTGTTCCCGGTGAGTAAATTGTTCATACTGTGCTTCAGTAATTTCATGAGCAGAGCATTTTTGAATGGCCATTTCGAGGGTCAGGTTTCGTGTTTCAGGAGAGATGTTCTGAGTCCCTCATCAGAGATGCCACTGACAATTTGGTCTCTGATGAGGGAGTCACGGAGGTTTTCATAATTGCAGAATTGGGCCATCAGCTTTAAGTCAGTGACAAAACTGCTGAATGATTCTCCTGGTTTTTGCAGCCGCCTGGTGAATTTAAAGCGTTCAAATGTCTCATTAACCTCAGATTTGCAGTGGTTGTCAACTTTTTTTATAATTATGGCCAGTTTGTCCTTGTCCTCCCCTTCCGCATAAGTGAATGAATTATATATATCAATGGCCTGTTTCCCTGCCACAGATAAGTGGTTGGCAATTTTTTTAGAACCTGGCGCAGAGGTCATGTCCTTCATTTCCATAAATAGATTAAATTGTTGAAGGAATATTTTCCAATTATACTGGAAATTACCAGAGGTTCTGAGTTGCTGTGGTGCTGGAAGTGAGTCCATCTTACCGGTTTTTTCTTGCCCGAGAGGTCAGAGTGCTGCGAAGACTTCCGTGGTCGAATATCTATCCAAATGTTTTCTTCTCTTGTTGTCTCACCTTATCTAACTAGTTCTTTTAAAGCAAACACGCCTGGTACCATGTCTTGTTACTTGTGTGGTAGGTAACTCGTGCTACTCAATCCTTGGTTGACGGTGAGGTCTTCTGAATCTCGATGAAGAAGACTCGAACTCGTCCAGTAACAACAAAGGTTTATTGAGTAACTATAAGAACAAGTGCATGAGTTCTTTACTTTAACTTTGATACTAGTGATAAGGTTAACAAGAGCTAACTACAATAACTATACGTAACTCCACTAGCCATCTGAACTATTCTGATATTGTCCTGGTCACAGTGCACCCGAGAGAGAGACTGAGGGAGACACAATGTGGTTGCTTTTTATACCCCTGTTGGTCTGGCTCTCTAGTGATCATGTGGTGCTGCTGATTACACATTAACCCCTTGTGTACATGCAGGTACAGAGATCACTACCCCCGAAGGTGCGGAGGATTGTGCACCTTCCGGGCGGCCAGACGCCAGAGTGGTTCACACCACTCCTTGGCGCCGGTACGGCCCGCCCCGCCGGATACCGGAGAATCCCGGCCAAGAAGTCAGAAATGAGCTTTATTATTTCAGACTGCTCAGTCAAGTAGTCTAACACTTCCTTAGCTTTTGTACAACTATAACTAGACTCTATTTGTCTGGAATGTGCACAATTTGTTTTCTTTTCCATTCTTCTCAAGACACACCCGAAGTCGAGCCAACACTAACCTATGACTGGGATGAAGGAGATAATAAACATAGCACAAGAGAAAGAAATGCAGAAAGGGAAAGAACTATGTAAATAGGCAGAAACAAAAAAAAAAACACAAATCAAGGACTAAAATAATGGACAAAAACAAATATACATATACAGGACCAACTGAAAGAAAGAAAAATAGAGGATGTAGATTTTGTTCTCAAAAGTGGCAATTGATTGAAACTGCGGCCACTTTCACAGGCTTCGAGACTGCTGCTCAGAGAGAAGCAGAATAAAGGGGTATTAGAAGCTTAGGCCGACTAAAAAATACTCTAGTAATAATTCAGCAAGGTTTCTTGCATAAGATGGTACATTGTTAGGTGGGGACCAGATCTGACAATCTAGCTTCAGTGTTGTAGCCCCATCTTGATTCTTGCATTCCCATTTTGCCAAGCTGTGCCTATGGAGGGTGAAGCTCTGCTGAATTTACCCTCATACTTTTCATACCTAGCTCTGAATGGACGTGGACAGCATTTTTTGTTGCTAATTAGGACCTATTCTTTAGAATCTAAAATAAATAGATTACCCATCATTTGAATTTTGAATATGAAACCAATAAAAAATTAACAGCTGATTAATGGAAATCGGGAATTTATTAAGTACTTTCTGGTATCACACCCAAGACTACATATAAATTGTAGCCAGACTTGGAAAGTGGCATTAGAAAATATGCAGGTCAGCGTTGGGAGAGGGTATGGAGGAGGGGTTCTGGTGTGAGGGTGAACGCCTCCATCTTGTGTGTGAGGTTGGGATTGGTGCAGCTGAAGGTGGTATATAGGGCGCACCTTACAAGGGCAAGGATGAGCCAGCTCTTTGAGGGGGTAGAAAATGTGTGTGAACATTGCGGGGGGGAGGGGGGGCACTGCAAACCACTTTAATATGTTTTGGTCCTGTCCAAAGCTGGAGGATTACTGGAAGGAGGTTCTTAGGGTAATCTCTAAAGTGGTGCATGTGAAACTGGACCCGGGCCCTCGCAAGACCATATTCGGGGTGTCGGACCAGCCGGGATTGGAAACGTGCTGAGGCAGATGTTGTAGCCTTCGCCTCGTTGATCGCCCGAAGGCGGATCCTGTTGGAGAGGAGATCAACCAGTCCACCCTGTGCCCTGGCATTGCGGGGGGACCTGCGGGAATTCTTGCCGCTTGAGAGGGTAAAATTTGAACTAAAGGGAAGGATGGAGGGATTGTACAATTCATGGGAGTTATTCATTATACACGTTCAAAAATTTGATTACATCGAACATTGGGGGGGGGGGGTGGAGACGAGACGGACGACTGTATGTGTTAATGGTGATAATGGGTGATTCCCGATTCCTTTTTGTCATTTGTTTATGTTAACATGTGGGCTAATGTTTTTGATTTGATTTATTATTGTCACATGTATCAGTATACAGTGAAAAGTATTGTTTCTTGCATGCTATACAGACAATGCATACCATACATAGGGAAGGAAGGAGAGATTACAGAATGTAAAGTTACAGTCACAACTAGGATGTAGAGAAAAGATCAACTTAATACGAGGTAGGTCCATTCAAAAGTCTGATGGCAGCAGTGAAGAAGCTGTTCTTGAGTCGGTTGGTACGTGACCTCAAAATTTGGTATCTTTTTCCTGATGGAAGAAGGTGGAAGAGAGTATGTCCGGGGTGTGTGGGGTCCTTAATTATGCTGGTTGCCTTTCCGAGGCAGCGGGAATTATAGATAGAGTCAATGGATGGGAGGCTGGTTTGCGTGATGGACTGGGCTACATTCACGACCTTTTGTAGTTTCCTGCGGTCTTGGGCAGAGCAGGAACCATACCAAGTTATGATACAACCAGAAAGAATGCTTTCCATGGTGCATCTGTAAAAGTTGGTGAGAGTTGGAGCTGACATACCAAATTTGTTTAGTCTTCTGAGAAAGTAGAGTCATCGGTGGGCTTTCTTAACTAGAGTGTTGGCATGGGGGGACCTGGACAGGTTGTTGGCAATCTGGACATCTAAAAACTTGAAGCTCTCGACCCCTTCTACTTTGTTCCCACTGATGTAGATAGGGGCATGTTCTCCTCTACACTTCCTGAAGTGGAGGACAATCTCCTTTGTTTTGTTGACATTGAGGGAAAGATTATTATCGTCGCACTAGTTCACCAGATTCTCGATCTCATTCCTGTACTCTTGTCTCGTCATTGTTTGAAATCCGACCCACTACGGCGGTGTCGTCAGTAAATTTGAAAATTGAGTTGGAGGGGAATTTAGCCACACAGTCATAGGTGTATAAGGAGTATAGTAGGGGGCTGAGGACACAGCCTTGTGGGGCACCGGTGTTGAGGATGATTGTGGAGGACGTGTTGTTGCCTATCTTTACTGATTGTGGTCTGTGGGTTAGGAAGTTCAGGATCCAGTCGCAGATGGAGAAGCCGAGGCCCAAGCACAGTTTGGAGATGGGTTTCGTAGGAATAATAGTGTTAAAGACTGAACTGCGGTCAATAAATTGGAGTCTGACATAGGTGTCTTTGTTATCTAGGTATTCCAGTGTTGAGTGCAGGGCCAGGGAGATGGCATGTGCTGTGGACCTGTTGCAGCGATAGGGAACTGTCGTGGATCAAGGCAATCCGGGAGGCTGGAGTTGATTCGTGCCATGACTAACCTTTCGAAGCACTTCATAATGATGGATGTCAGAGTCACTGGACGATAATCATTAAGGCACGCTGCTTGGCTTTTCTTTGGTACAGGGATGGTCGGCTTCTTGAAGCAGATAGGGACCTCAGATTGTTGTAAAGATTTTGATTTGATTTGATTTATTGTCACATGTACCAAAGTACAGTGAAAAGTATTTTTCTGCGGCAGAGGAACATACACAGTACGTACAGAGTAGACACAATAATAATCAACAGAGAACATTGACAAATGGTACATTGACAGAACAATGATTGGTTACAGTGCGGAACAAGGGGGCAAACAAAGTAAATACATGAGCAAGAGCAGCATACAGGGAACAGATCAGTCCGAGGGGGAGTCGTTGAGGAGTCTTGCAGCTGTGGGGAAGAAGCTGTTCCTATGTCTGGATGTGCGAGTCTTCAGACTTCTGTACCTTCGGCCTGATGGAAGGGTCTGGAAGAAGGCAATGCCTGGGTGGGCGGGGTCTCTGATAATGCTGTCTGCCTCCCTGAGGCAGCGGGAGGTGTATGCAGAATCAATGTGGGGGTGGCAAGTTTGTGTGATGTGTTGGGCTGAGTTCACTACAGTCTGCAGTTTCATGCGATCTTGGACCGAGCAGTTGCCATATCAGGCTGTGATTCAGCCAGATAGGATACTTCTCTATCACACATCTGTCGAAGTTTGAGAGAGTCGATGCAGACATGCCAAATTTCATTAGCTTCCGTAGGAAGTAGAGACGTTGTTGAGCTTTCTTGACTTGCATCAACGCGAGTAGATCAGGACAGACTGTTGGTGATGGTGACCCCCAGGAACTTAAAGCTATCGACCATCTTCACTTCGGGCCATTGTTGCAGACGGGTGTGTGTGTGGTGCTGCGCTTCCTGAAGTCGATGATCAGTTCCTTGGTCTTTCCAACATTTAGAGAGAGGTTGTTTTCGGTACACCATGCAACCAAGTTATTTAACTCCCACCTCCAAGAGAGGTTGAAGATGTCTGCAAATACCCCTGCCAGCTGATCCACGCAAGACCTGAGTGCTTGTCCGGGTACCCCATCCGGGCCAGTGGCTTTCTGTGGGTTGACCTTCGAGAAGGCTGCTCTGACATCTGCAATGGTGACCTCAGATTCAAGTTCATCCGAGGCTTCCAGGGTGGAGGGCGTGCTCGCGCTGACCTCTTGCTCAAAGTGGGCATAGAATGCGTTGAGCTCATCAGGGAGGGGTGCGTTGGAACTGGTGATTTTACATGCCTTCATCTTGTAGCCTGTTATGTTTTGCAGACCTTGCCATAGTTGGCGGGGGTCTGTGTGGCTAGCTAGGGACTCGAGCTTGGTCCGGTACTGTCTTTTGGCATCTTTGATGAATTTCCTTAGACCTTATCTGGCTTTCTTATATAGATCAGGGTCGCCTGACTTAAACGCCTCAGACCTAGACTTCAGCAAGCAGTGGATATCCCTGTTCATCCAGGGTTTCCAGTTGGGAAACACGCGGATTTGCTTCTTTGACACACATCTTCTACACACTTACTAATCAAGTCAGTTACTGTAGTGGCGTACTCGTTCAGGCTGGTCGCAGAGTTTTGAAATACTGACCAGTCTACTGACTCTAATCAGTCCTGTAGGTGATCATCTGATTCCTCAGACCAACAGTTTGGGGTTTTGGTGGGAGGATAGGATCGTTGTTATTGATATGGGGATTGACATTGCATTCATTATTGATTATTGTTGGGTGTAATTGTGGGAGAAAATATGAAAAAGGAGAATAAAAATATTTTTAAAAAAAGAAAATATGCAGGTCATTACCTTTTCCAGTTCTGCCTTGTTCACAGGAAAAATTGTCATGGATCCATCTGCTTCGGTCGTTACATTGCAAAGTACAACAACATCTTTTATCACCTAAAAATGACGACAAGAAAAAATAAAATACATGATTGCATTGCAGTCGTAAATTCATAGTGCTCAATGTTCTGATATGAAATTAAGTGATGAAATACCACAATTGACTGGGCTGGTTTAGTTCAGTTAGCTGGACAGCTGGTTGTGGGCAGCACGGTAGCACAGTGATTAGCACAATTGCTTCACAGCTCCAGGGTCCCAGGTTCAATTCCCGGCTTGGGTCACTGCCTGTGCGGAGTCTGCACGTTCTCCCCGTGTGTGCGTGGGTTTCCTCCGGGTGCTCCGGTTTCCTCCCACAGTCCAAAGATATGCAGGTTAGGTGGATTGGCCATGATAAATTGCCCTCAAGTGTCCAAAATTGCCCTTAGTGTTGGGTGGGGTTACTGGGTTATGGTGATAGGGTGGAGGTGTGCGGTTGGGTAGGGTGCTCTTTCCAAGAGCCGGTGCAGACTTGATGGGCCGAATGGCCTCCTTCTGCACTGTGAATTCTCTGATCTATGATGCAGAGCACGCCGAGCAGCATGAGTTCAATTCCCGTACCGGCTGAGGTTATTCATGAAGGCCCTGCCTTCTCAACCTTGCACCTTGCCTGAGGCGTGGTGATCCTCAGGTTAAATCACCACCAGTCAACTCTCCCCCTCAAAGGGAAAAGCAGCCTATGGTCATCTGGGACTATGGCGACTTTACCTTACCTTTATCAACAATTGACTATTTGAGCTAAATCATGAGAGATTTTTGCGATACGATCCATATGAAAAAATAAAGGCTATACTCCTTAATAAATTTCCTGATCATGGTTTGTTTTAAAACAAGGCTGCTGAAAGTGTTCTATTTTTACCAGCATCTTCTGAAGCTACCCACTCTTCAATCAACTTTGGACCATTTAAACAAACACATCCTAAAGCTCTAGTGACTTACAGGTCAATTATAAATAGCTTTGTTATTTATATAATTTTTCAGTTTGGCAGACAGAAGGGGCGTTCTCCCTCAACTTGCCAATCAATGTTTTCTATAAAAACATCACTGAGTAGGTGCTTTATCATTAACATTTTAAATCACAATTCAGCAAGAGATTTTTTGGCACATATTACCTCAATGAAAGTTGCAAGTTCATTTGCGGAAAATAATTTGGCTGCTAACTTTTCAAATACATGCTCACCATGTGACTGCAGTACTCAGAGAGCCCCATGATATTCATTTCAAGCAATATTAAACCATTGTGGAGTACGTTTTAGAAATGCGTTTTTCTGGTACTAGATTTAGACATCAAAAAATCTAAGTGAGTATTTTTCTGCTATTGAACTTGAGAAATATGAATTTGATAGGAATGGCAAAAAATCTGCCAATCATTTCACACTTGTAGTAACGGTGGTTTCATGCTTCACTATCACCTAAATTGCCTGTTAATTGATAGGAATGTAACAGTTTTGTTCAGCCAGCGGCAGAATGTACAGAAAAGAACTTCAGTACTGGCTGCCAAATTTGAAGAGCCCAATTAATAGGCTGGAACACTGCTGCAATGCTTGATGCTAGTCTGGTGAAGGAGCAAAACAGACACACTGGGCAGAATTCTCCGTTTTTGAGACTAAGTGTTGATGCAGGGACTGAATCGGTTATGTTCTATGACCCCGAAAGTGACGCCGGTCCAGGAGCAATGAAAGATCTGTTACAGTGCTCGCACCAGCGCCACATGGAACTAGTGCAATTCCAATGCAAAATGGCATCCAAATCGCCGGGGTTGGGTTTGCAGTAGAGTGGCTGACAAGCTGCAGCCGCATATAAACACTCCACTCCCCCTACACACTCAGTCCAGCCAAGATGATTAAAAAATTTTATTTTATTTATTTATTTTTTTTAAAAAGAGTACCCAATTATTTTTTTCCAATTAAGGGGCAATTTACATGTCCAATCCACCTATCCTGCACATCCTCTTTTTGGGTTGTGGGGGTGAATCCCACGCAGCCACAGGGAGAATTCGCAAACTCCACATAGATAGTGACCCAGGGCCAGGATCAAACCTGCGTCCTCAGTGCTTTGAGGCAGCAGTGCTAACCACTGCGCCATCGTGCCACCCCTCAAGAAGATGGCAGCACAAAGAGCGGCCCCAAGATTCGCAGATGCGGGAGCTCGAAACCCTGCTGGATGCTATGGGGAAGTGGCAGGGCACCCTGTTTTCCAGGGTGGGAGGGAAGTTGCCACCCGCCGCCACAGACCGGGCCTGGGCGAAGGTGGCAGAGGCCGTGAGCGCCATGGGCCCTGCCACCAGGACCAGCTAGCAGTGCCGTAAAAAGCTGCACAACCTCCTCAGGATGGCCAGAGTGAGTAACCAGCACCATATCCCATCATCCCACACACCCGTATGCACCAGCAAACCCCCCCCCCACAGAGGGCGATCGAACCCCCCCCCCCCCCGGCAACCTGCTCGCACCCAACCCTGCACCACATGCCAACACCCATACTGTCTGCCATGGATAGGTGCCCTGCATACACAGGCCACTAGCTGCCTAACTCCTGTACTGCCCGCATCCAACTGCTTCACATTGTGCATTTTCTGTCTCCCACGACCCCCAGGAGAAGGCGGTGCACACCTGCAGAGGGAAAGGGGGCAGACAGGAGGGGACCCGCCAGACCTGAGGCCCCTTACCTTTGTGGAGCAGCGGACATTGGATCACCCAAACACCACCACTCCACCCACTCCAGCACCCCCACACCACCTCCCCAGCACGCCTCGCTCCATCTCCACCTACCCACCCCACCGCCCCTCCACCTTCCCACCCTAGCACCCCACCACCTCCACCATCCTCCCTCCACGTCCCCACCCCAGCACCTCACCAGCTCCACACCACCCCTTCACCAGCCCCAACCTAGCACCCCAACACCTCCACCTCTCCCACTCCAGGCCTGGGACACTCTGTGCGGGCGGTGGCCGGGGCACTTGACAGGGCGGCCCAGTCACAGGCAGTTATGTACTAGGGCCTCCTGGACATTGCTGCAGCATTCCAGAGCTTGGCCCAATCAGAACGGATCATGGCTGTGGGTGTCGACAGCATTTCCTGGGCGCTGGCTGACCTGGCACAGTCACAGAGGGACATGGCACGGTCCCAGAGGGAGGTGGCCCACTCTCTGTGTTCCATGGTCGCGAGTATTGAGATCCTGGTTGGGACGAGAGCTGGCCACCAAGACTGGCAGAGCCAGGTGGCACGAGAGCCCCCTGAGCTCGGTCCAGCTAGGGCACAAACCTGTAGAACCATGTTCACCTGTGCACAATAAACACCTTTTCACAAACATTTCAGCCGGCCTCTGTCAGACATGAAGGATGGGCTGGCTGCAGAAGGGGCCCCCAGGTCAGCCATTGCACATCACCCCAGTACCTGGCCCCACCCCCCTTCCTTCCAACCTCCCAAACCCAGACCCCATTCCCACCTCCACCACTCCAAGGGTTCGATGGGAGTGTGAGATGGAATGGTCAGCTCGCATGCAGGAATCACGTTGGAAAGTGCTACCATGGGCAGGAGTCATTATCTTCCTCCACCCCATGGACCAGGGCTCATATCCCAGTAGTGAGGCAGGTAGGAATCATGGAGCAGGTTGCAGGAAGGAGGAAATGAGATGGGGTGGTGGGCCGGGGGAGGAGTTGATGGTCTGGGGATATGGGGGTAGATATGGGATGTTCGTGCCGCTGTCGGCCAGGCCCCCTAATCGGTGAAACTGGAGGCAATTAGAGCAGAGGCCCTGGCGCACCTGTTATGCAACCTCCTCCTTGACGGACAAGGCCTGCCATTCATCCCCCCTTCTCAAACATGTCACCCTTCTGCTGCGCGGTGTTGTGGAGTACGCAGCAGGCCACCGCGATGTGGGAGATGCTCCTAGCGCTGTACTGGAGGGCCCCTCCAGAGTGGTCCAAGTACCTGAATCAAATCTTTAGGACGCTGATGCACCGCTCAATCATGACCCTGGGTGCGGCATGGGTGTCATTGTAGCGGGTTGCCACGCTGGTCTGTGGCTTCCAAATAGGCGTCATCAGTCACGATCTCAGTGGATAACCTCTGCCATCCAAGAGCCAACCCCTCACCTGGAGGATGCTCCTCAAATGCATCGGGAATTGTTGAGGGCGTCAGGATGAAGGCATAGTGCAGGCTGCCTGGGTATCAGATGCAGATGTGCATCTCGTGGTCATATACCAGCTGCACGTTCATGAGAGGAACCCCTTTCGGTTTGTGAAGGCCACCCCCTCATGCGTTGGTGCTCATAGGGAGTCATGCCTCCCGTCGATCGCACCCTGGACATGGGGCATCCCAGCAATGGCGGTGAACCCCGCTGCCCGGGCAACCTGGTGGGCCCAGTCCACATTGAAGTTAGATATATTGTGCTGACCGTGCATATCGGGCCTCGGTGATGGTGTGGATGTACCTGTGCACCAATGTCTGCGAGGTCCCAGACAGGTCCCCACTCGGCACCTGGAAGGACCCCATGGTGAAAACGTTCAAGACGATTGACACATTGCAGGCCGCAGCACCGGTGGTCTGTGTCTGGACACCCCATCCTGTGGGTTATCCCAACCGCACAGCCTATCATCCAGTCACCTCCCAGGACTCCCACCCAGCCCCCCCCCCTCCCAGCCCCCCCGCCCCCCCCCCTTGCCAGCCCCCCCGCCCGCCCCCCCCCGCCCCTGCCAGCACCCCCTGCCAGCCCCCCCCCGCCCCTGCCAGCACCCCCCCGCCCCTGCCAGCACCCCCTGCCAGCCCCCCCCCACCCCTGCCAGCACCCCCTGCCAGCACCCCCTGCCAGCCCCCCCCCCCCCCCAGCCAGTGGGGAGGTCTGGCAGCCCAAGGCTGCACTTTTGGAAGCATTCCTATTTCCTCTCTCTCACTCAGCAGACATAGAATCAGTTTCCTGATTTTAAATACCACAAGTGAATCTTGCCGTTGGTAATTCCTCCTGGCGAGGTAGAGCATCGCGGGAGGCCCGTAGAATACCAGGGTGGGCCAATGGCATTTACTGTACATATGGAGTAGAACGCATTCGCGCCACTGTCGAGGCACATGGCATTCCGTTGGGTGCCTGGCACCGGCCTAGATTTTCAGCTGACCGGTGATTCTCTGCCTAATTGTGCTTTGCGCTTCTGGTGTTGCTGGATGGAGAATTCCATCCACCATTTTTGGGTGCCCAAATGCAACAAAGGAAATAAGTGAAAAATGTCAAAGTTCCATACAAGGCTAATCTGGCAGGAAGTATGAAAAAAGTTACAAGATATTTTAAAGACCTCAGATGTAGGATTACAATGTTAGTACATGTCCTCACCAAAAGACAAAATTTATATGTAGGGCTGATACCCATTGGTTGTTACTGATTGCAAAGATTCCAAACTGTCAAAGGATTGGATTTGATTTACTGTCACGTGTACCGAGGTACAGTGAAAAGTATTGTGCTCCGTACAGTCCAGACAGATCGTTCCATACATGAAAAAAAACATAGGACATATGATAAATACACAATGTAAATACATCGACATTGGGTGAAACATGCGGAGTATATTACTACTCAGTAGAGAAGAAGTGTGAAGAAATCAGTTCAGTCCATAAGCGGGATTTTCAGAAGTGTGGTAACAGCGGGGAAGAAGCTGATTTTGAATTTGTTAGTGCGTGTTCTCAGAATTTTGTATTTCCTGCTCGATGGAAGGAGTTGGAAGAGACAATAGCCCTGGTGGGAGGGGTCTTTGATTCTGCTGTCCACTTTCCCAAGGCAGTGGGAGGTGTATACAATCAATGGTTGGGAAGTAGGTTCACGTGAAGGACTGGGCTGCGTTCACGACTCTGTAGTTCCTAACGGTCTTTCTCAACCAGATATATACGTAAGCTAAATTATCCATACTGACACAGGAAATTCATTCTTTAATCCCGACAGTAGTACATCCTTACTTTTTATGGCAAGTTGCACATCATAAGAAAGCAAGCACGGCACTGTGGTGAAATCTCCCAAGGGGAAAAAAATCTCTTCCTGAGAATCATAGAATAGAATCCTTACAGTGCAGAAGGCAGCCATTTGGCCAATTGTTTCTGCACCTAACCTGCACATCATTGGACTGTGGGAGGAAACCGGAGCACCCGGAGGAAGCCCACACAGACACGGGGAGAACATACAAATGCCACACAAAGTCACCTGAGTTTGGAATCGAACCCGGGTCCCTGGCACTGTGAGGCAGCACTGCTAATTACTGTGCCACGGTACCGTTCTAAAGAGGCAGCATGAATCAGCAGAGGTGCATTTGTAGACCATGAGCCTCATGGGATGAGTGAGAAACTCAGACAACTGAGTGCGATTTGCTATCTCAGGTCTTGATAGGCAGTCTAGCCCACCAGGCCGGCATATTCGAAATTGAAATATAGTAGCCATCTGGGATGGCCACTTCCCGATTGCAAAATGGACACTTTGCAAAGATTACAGAGAAAATGGGCAATACTGAGAAAACAAGCAGGTTCAGGGTTTGTCTGCATATTGGAGCCGCAGCTCCCAGACAAGACCAAAACTGCAAACCCATGAGCATACTAATGGCCCATCTCTGGGAACAAAAGCATAACATTTGAGTAATCGATACGAAGGCAGACACACCGGCGCCAGAGGAGACCAGAACAAAGCAGGCCACCTAGGACACGCCCAGCCATCAGGGCACCCACCCCTTTATTGGATGAAATCGATAGGAATGATCGAGAAACGGCCCAACTGATTGGGGCCAAGTTCAAGGCCCGCCCAAAAGCGCGCGAAGCCCCTTTTGGGTGTAAAAAGCATCCCCCAAGAGAGAATCGCTCTCTTGGCTCCGGATCTCACCAAGGAGAGACCTGCCCAACAGCTGAACCAGAACAAGGAAGTCCACGCTACCAGACAGACGACCTTAGTTGTTCCCCTTCACCACTTCGATCCCAGCAGCCTCAGAACCGAACAACGGCCATTGTTCCTCTGACTGAGGACTGACGAAGCGAAGTATAGGCTTTAGCATTAGTGATTGTTTAGTCTGTCGTATTTGTGCATGAGTATATTTAACTGTGTGTGTTAATAAATAAGCATTTGACTTTGAACTAACTAACTGGTGTATCGAGTCTTTGATCAGTATTCGGTTTGAACCTTGTGGTGGTATCGAAAGATACCTGGCGACTCTCGAGCGAAACGTAATTAGAATTAAGGAAGGCGACCATATTGACTGCCATAATCAGAGCCAAATAAAGAGAACACAATTAGCAACATTTACTGGCGACTCCACCGGGACTCGACCTAGAAGTGGCCTTGTCACTCAGAGAGAACCCAAATTTGAATTAGAATCCAATTGGAAACAGAAAAACCACAAGTGTAAGAACAATACTGATCAAACCTCCGAGATTTGGAAGTGTGTTAATGTGTACTAAAAGGGATATAAGGTAAAACTGAGAGATTTTGTTGCATACAACTGTCGAGAGTTTTGTAGGCCGGAAAATAGCATAAGCCGCACCCGTGTTTACATCACCACGTTATCACCCCCTGTTCCAAATTCAGTAGAGAACCCAGAGAAAGAGAGAAAATGGCAATGAAGGCAATGGAACACCTTATGAACCACCAGGAATTCGAGGTCGCAGCAACCAGTAGAGTAGGGCAGTGCCCCGTATGGGAAGAGGAAATCAGAAAGTACCTCAAAGGGAAAGGATGGCCCCTTTGGAGCGAATTCTGCACGAATGATGAAACAGGACCCGGGAGTATAGGACATACTTGGTAGGAGAACCTGTCAGAGATCCACAAGAAGAGCTTAGGGAAAGCTCGCAAGCCGATGGCAATCGTGTCCTGCTTGGCACAATTGCGAGGCACAGAGGAGGTCGTTAGGACGCTCCGTAGAGAGACAGAAATAGTGAGGGAGATGTGCGGGTTTGAGAAGGAGAATAAGGAGTGAAGAGAACAGTTAACAGCAAGGGACTGAAAGGTGGATGATGCCAAGTGGGCACACCAGTCTTGTCTCACCCATTTGAGTAGTTTTCAGACCCAGTACGATAAGGCCTACCAGGACATGCAACGTGCGGTCTTGGTAAGCCAAGAAACCGAGCAACAGGTAGAGAAATTGCAGAAACAGTGCAATGATTTAAAAGCAGCCCTACGAGCCCTCCACACTTCCACGACGGAACAAAGGCAGAGCTCAGTCGATCACACAAAGTGCCGGAAGCAAATTGCAATCTCTACTTTCTATCCAGAATGGGTTTCAAGTACGTTTGGACCCCAGTTAGACCAGGAAATCGGCCCTGATTGGCAGGAGTTAAATGAAACTGCCCAGAGATACGTACATGGAACGTGTACGCAAGAAAAACCCCAAAAGAGGAAAGCACCCCAACCCCCGACTGAACAGGCAGAACACCCCACCCATGAACCCTGTAACCACACACCGCAGGGCCGTAGCAGAAGGAAACGCAGATTTCCTATACACAACTCCATTAACCGTGACCCAATTACAGGACGCGTCTGGAAAGAGACCCAATTATGGGACGTGTGGAAAGATTACAACGTTCCTTCCAACATCAGACCCCCACCAGTTTTTCACTAGAGTTAAACAGCAGGCTACCATGTACGGCCTGGACGAAAAGGAGCAAGTGAAGCTCCCAGTCTTAAGCCTCGACGCTTCAGTCGTGGCAACCCTCCCCGACCCACAGAATGTAGGAGGAGGTATAGTCCAAGAAATGCACACAGCGATCCTGGATGCTATCGGCTATAACAGAGGAGACCCCGTAGAAGGCCTAAACAAGCGTAGGCAAAAGAAAACAGAGCACCCCACAGTGTTTGCTGGACATTTGTGGATACATTTCACAGCGGTTTTCGGAGAATTAGCATGCACCCATTTGTCCGCGGATAATATGGCCAAATGGACTCGAATCCTAGTCTCTCATGCGACAGAGGCAGGACATGCGACAGAGGCAGGACAGAGAGCTTGCGCAAATTACGACCCCTCAGACGAGGCCCACAATGAGAAATGGGTTTTGAAGAGATTGTCCCGCGCTTGGGAACAATCAGTTCAAGGCAAAACCGCATTTGCAAAACCTGAGGAAGAGCAGGCAGACATGAATCCAGTTAAGGTGCACCAGAACCCCGCATGGGTAAATGAGGGCAGGAACAGCCCACCACAACCAAAATTCTAGGAATGCTACAACTGTGGACAATTAGGACACTTTGCACGAGAGTGCAACACGCCCCAAAAGCAGCAGACAAACCAACAGACAGGCACCCTAAATAAGAACAGGGCAAAGCCAATCCACAGCGTTAGCGCCCGTTCAGAGAACATAGGCAAGAACGGCACCGACTGATGGTGTTTGGGCTCCCCAACTTGGGTCTGCGACACCCTTTGGGACAAGTCCGATAGACCGGTCATAGCAGGCAAAGTCCAGGGACACCCCGTAGAATTTCTTTGGGACACAGGAGGGTCCCGCACCACAGCCAATTCCTCCACGATGGTTCAGCGAGACAAGTGGCCCACAACGGACACCATCACACTCAGCGGTTTTACCGGTCATTTACAACAAGGACACATCACAGCCCCTGTAGCGATACAAATAGGGAGCATTCCGACTAAACAACCCATAGTTTTGGTCGTTCTACCCCAGACCACTGAACACATCCTAGGAATCGATTTTATGAGCTCCCACACCTCTCTTTTGATCCAGTTAATAAATGTGTATGGAGAATGGCAAAGGCAGCACGAGCCCCCGCCACGCTCACAGTTGGAGACTATGAAAACAGAATTAGCTCAGTACGAGTCTTCTGGTTCGACCCTCGAGCCATTAGTCAGGACAAACAGGTTAGGGAAGTCCTGCAGCAACACAAAGCAGCATTTGCACAGCACAAGCACGACTGTGGCAAGATAGCTGGCTTGGTGAACATTACAGGTCCCGACCCCAGACCCCAAAAGCAGTACGGTTTTCCCCAAGAGGCAGAGGGAGAAATCTCCAAAGTAATAGAGAGTCTGCTTGATCAAGGCGTACTCTGGTCAGTAGCCTCCACGAATAACGCACCAATTTGGCCCGTCAGGAAACCCGATGGATCATGGCGACTGACCATTGATTACCGGGAACTGAACAAAGTAACCCCAGTAGCAGCCCCCACCGTAGCCATGAGTCCCGAGACCATGCTCAAACAGGGACTCCAGTCAAAAAAAATTCCGGCTTTGGACATTAGCAACGGCTTTTGGTCCATTCCATTGGAAAAAGCGTGCCAGTACAAATTCGCCTTTACATTCCAGGGACAACAGGATACGTGGACGTGCCTTACACAAGGCTTCCACAACTCCTCCTCCATTTTCCACCGACAGCTGGCAAATGGACTAGCAAACTTTTCCCAACCCGACTGTCTGGTCCAGCATGTAGATGACTTGCTACTACAGACAGACACAAAGGGAGAGCACATTTCACTTCTCGCCGAACTCCTAGGACTCCTAAAACAGATTGGATGTAAAGTCAACCCCAAGAAGGCCCAGATTTTGCAGGAAAAAGTGATTTACTTGGGTACAGTAATCACTCATGGTAAATGCGAGATCGAGCAAAAGAGAATTGACTCGATCGTCAAATTGCCCCTTCCCCATAATATCGGAGCCCTCCGGTCATTTCTAGGACTGGTTGGCTACTGCCAAAACCATATTGACGGTTTTGCCACAAAAGCAGCACCCCTATCTGAACTTCTCAAGAAGCAGGCACCTTGGAAATGGCTTCCACAGCACACGGATGCCGTGGATGCTTTAAAGAAAGCACTCAACACATTACAGGTCCCAGATCCACTTTCCCCGAATGCAATCGAGGTTGCAAACACCGACCGAACCTTTTTGGCCGTGCTCCTCCAGGAACGCCATGACCAATTACGCCCCGTGGCCTCACGCGTGTTAGATCCTGTCGAGCAAGGATTTTCTGCCTGCGAAAGGCACCTGCTCGCAGTTTTTTGGGCAGTTGAGTACTTCGCCTACATTACAGGACTCAACCCCATCACCATCCTCACTGAACACACCCCAACACAGCTATTGTTAGACGGTCGACTTAAAGATGGCACAGTCAGCCAAATCCGCGCAGCCCGTTGGATCCTTCTTTTACAGGGACGGGACGTGACAGTTAAAAGAACCAAGACCCAAACTTTCCTAGCTGATAATTTGCAGTATGCAGGCACCCCAAATGAGCGTGAGATCATCGCCACAAAACACAACACAGGCCCATTTATACCCAAGTCTGCTCCCAGGAAAGCAGAAAATACACCCCAGAGACCCCAGCCCACAGACACGTGCGCACCCCTTAAGATTTGTGTGGAGGTTCCTCCACAGTTTTGAATGGAAAGAGAATCACCGGTTGCGGCATTTATGTAGAGGACGCGCAGGGACGCGCCCTAGATGAGATTTCATTAAAGTTGCCAGGACACTTGGGCTCGCAGGCAGCAGAACTGGCAGCCATAGCTTACATTGTTTATCACCCCGACTCGTTTCCGACCCCAGCAGACATATATTCGGACAGCTTGTATGTCTGCAATAGCTTAACGGAATTCCTACCCCTGTGGGAAACTAGAGGATTTGTTTCCGCAGACAGAAAGCCCCGACCCTCAGCCCCATTTCGACATATCCTAGAGACAGCTAAAAATAGGAAATATGGTATAATTAAGGTTCGCAGTCACCACCGTTCTTCCCCCCTGGTAACGTTAAAGCAGATGCCCTAGCGAAGGCAGGTTCCCGACATGGTTACTTTTGGAACCCCACCCCCCGCCCCCCCGAGAGCACCCCAGTACATGCGGTTCAGGTCTCACAGACCAACATTCAGGATCTAGCAAAGGCCCAAAAGGAAGATGAAAAACTCAGGGAAGTTTTAAAAGGAACCTTCCCAGCCCCGTACGACAAGTTTAAGAACGCAATCACCACACATGACGGTGTGATTTTGAAAGATGGTATTTATGTAGTTCCCAGCCAGGACAGGAACCAGATTATTTGTCAGTTCTATGACAATCATGGACACCAAGGCATTGAACCCACCCTGACCCACCTCAGACCTCTCTGCTGGTGGCCTGATTTAAAAGCCGATGTAACTCACTACATTGAAAATTGCTTGACCTGTGCCCAGAACAATCCGGACAGATATGCAAGAACGACTCAGCTTAGTCACACCCGCCCCGTTAATGGCCCCTGGATGAATTTGCAGATAGGTTACATAGGACCCCTACCCCCCTGCAGAAATGGTTTTAAGTATGTGTTGGTGGTCATCGACACCTTCACAAAATGGGTGGAAGCTTTTCCATCCAGAACGAATACGGCCAAGACAACAGCTAAAATCCAAACACAGCACATCTTCACAAGATGGGGCCTCCCACGCAGTATAGAGTCCGATCAAGGCTCCCATTTTACAGGACGAGTAATGAAAAACGTCCTCACAATTTTCAGAATTAGGCAGAAGTTTCACATAGCCTACCACCCCCAGTCAAGCGGCATTGTAGAGAGGATGAACAGAACTCTAAAAGCCACTCTCAGGGAAATGGTACAACAGAACAACAGCACCTGGGATTCAGTTCTCCCATTTGCTTTGATGTTCTTACAAAACACGGTATCCACGTCCACAGGCTACACCCCCCACACCCTCATGACCGGACGCCCTATGAAAGGGACAGAGTTTTTATTAGGACTGGATTTGGCCAGCCCCGCAGTCACCGTCCTCATGCATGAAAACGCTGTACAGCAGCTTATTGAGAATATAAAGGCAGCCTAACTCGCAGCAGCTGTAAGACCTGGGACCTGGAGGAAACAAAGCAAGGCTGGTTTCGATAAGAAGGTATACGCCACCGAGTTTGTAGTAGGGCAGCAAGTGACGCTTTCCCTATCCAATCCCAGTTCATTCCTTTCCCCCAAATTTTCCGGAACGTACTCCATTTCGGACAAAGTAAGCCCCTCGGTATACAAGATCACATATCCCAATGGCAAGTCTGCGTGGTTTCACATGAACCAGCTTAAGGCTTATGGCTCGCAGAACAACCATGCACACCACATCTCGCTTGCAGCAGCAGATGAGCACGCCCCACCCACAGATGATGCATTCCTACCCTCCCCCAGCCAGTCCAGCCCGTCCTCAAGACACATCTTCAACTCCACCCCCAGAGACATGACTCCGCCTCTCCCTTCCTTCAACCAGCAGTGACAGCGACAGTGATAGTGACAGCAATGACGACAGCCACAGCACACCACGTTATGATTACACCCCTGCACCAGGCCCCACTCCCAGTGAATCCGAGCAAGATTCCAGTGACCCCTTCGAGATCACGTACATCAAAGCCCCTGACCCAGACCCACCGTCCGACGATTGCGGAGTAAAACCTAGTGGCTCCAACCTCGACACACTATTCTGGTACCGAGATAAGTCGTTCAGGCTCAGCCGGAATGATGAGATGGACCCCAATTCGCCCCAAGCAGCTTTAGCCAAACTACTCCAGCCAAGAGTATGGCAGCCGGGAGAAGATGATGACCTAGAGTCTGACTCCCACCAAACGAATCCCTTTGCGACCCTGTTCGCTACTGAACAATGAGGTGTCCACATGATGGGGAAAAAATGGAACTGCTGGAGAGATACGGTGTCCTTTCTGATGGAACCTGCACCATGTTTGTTGTATGTTTGTTCATTTAATGTACATGTTAAATGTAGTTTGTGAATTTGAAAGTTTTCATGCCCCCCGCCACCACCCTTTTGACACCCAATGGCTGTTAGAGGAACTAGTTTGTCAACAGACAATCGTTGAGAGGAACTAGTTTGTCGGCAGACACCACCTATAGCTACTCTGCTGTTTCGATCACGAGAGGCAGCCCCCACGACGACCACATTCTTACCTGTTCTTGCCGGTCGCTCAGGCAGTGGAGAAACGGCACTGGTCCTGCCCTGCCTGAGGACCCCCCTCTGGTCAGCTACACTCGGGTAGAGCAGAAACGGCACTGGTCACCGTCCTACCCGGTGATTCCACCCATTTCTTACCCGCTGCGGCCCATACGCACCCTATTTTTGATCGTTAATTTCGAAATTCTGTTGTTTGTTTCTGGCGACCCTTAGGTTGCTTCCGTATGCTATTTACATCCTCAAACACTAGGATGGTAGATCGCACAGGCTGCGAGACAGCTCGCACTGTGTCAGTATTTTTCACGGATGTCTTGTCCAAAGATTTGGTTTAAAAAAAAAAAATGAGGGAGTCACAGATGGTGACCAATTATAATGGGTAATTGGCAACAAAGGACAGACAGACATACGAGATCTTAAGCAAGATAATAACAGTTATTATGCTTGTGTCCATAGAACTTCGGAACCTCAGGAGCCCCAGAGGAAGAAAGAGAAGACAGAAAAAAGGAAAGATGAAGCCAACCTTCACGCTTTACACCTGGATCTAGCGGGATCCCTTCAGTTGCGCGTGGGGGCTATCCCCCTGACCCGTACCACACAGGCCACAAATGATTTCCACCCCTGCCATACACTGAACCCCGAGATAGTTAACCCAGAGATAGTTACCCCAGAGACAGTTACTGACACCTCGACCTGGTATGACAAGTTTATAACCTGGTATTCACTATCTTTTTTAAAAAAATATATTTTATTGAAAATTTTTGGTCAACCAACACAGTACATTGTGCATCCTTTACACAATATCATAACAACACAAATAACAATGACCTATTTTATAAACAGAAAATGAATAAATAATAAATGACAAAAATGAAAACTAACCCTAATTGGCAACTGCCTATCACAAGTAACACTCTCCAAAAATATAATTTAACAGTCCAATATATAATTATCTGTCGCAACGACCTATACATATTATACAGTATATATCAACGACCCTGAGAGTCCTCTTCCGGTTCCTCCTCCCCGCCCCCCCTCCCCCCCCCCCCGATCCTGGGCTGCTGCTGCTGCCTTCTTTTTTCCATTCCATCTATCTTTCTGCGAGGTATTCGACGAACGGTTGCCACCGCCTGGTGAACCCTTGAGCCGACCCCCTTAGGACGAACTTAATCCGCTCTAGCTTTATAAACCCTGCCATGTCATTTTTCCAGGTCTCCACCCCCGGGGGCTTGGCTTCTTTCCACATTAGCAATATCCTACGCCGGGCTACTAGGGACGCAAAGGCCAAAACATCGGCCTCTCTCGCCTCCTGCACTCCCGGCTCTTGTGCAACCCCAAATATAGCCAACCCCCAGCTTGGTTCGACCCGGACCCCCACTACTTTTGAAAGCACCTTTGTCACCCCCATCCAAAACCCCTGTAGTGCCGGGCATGACCAAAACATATGGGTATGATTCGCTGGGCTTCTCGAGCACCTCGCACACCTATCCTCCATCCCCAAAAATTTACTGAGCCGTGCTCCAGTCATATGCGCCCTGTGTAATACCTTAAACTGAATCGGGCTTAGCCTGGCACACGAGGATGACGAGTTTACCCTGCTTAGGGCATCTGCCCACAGCCCCTCCTCGATCTCCTCCCCCAGCTCTTCTTCCCATTTCCCTTTTAGTTCATCTACCATAGTCTCCCCTTCGTCCCTCATTTCCCTATATATATCTGACACCTTACCATCCCCCACCCATGTCTTTCAGATCACTATGTCCTGCACCTCTTGTGTCGGGAGCTGCGGGAATTCCCTCACCGGTTGCCTCGCAAAAGCCCTCAGTTGCATATACCTGAATGCATTCCCTTGGGGCAACCCATATTACTCGGTCAGCGCTCCCAGACTCGCGAACTTCCCATCCACAAACAGATCTTTCAGTTGCGCTATTCCTGCTCTTTGCCACATTCCATATCCCCCATCCATTCCCCCCAGGGCAAACCTATGGTTGTTTCTTATCGGGGACCCCCCTCAAGGCTCCAGTCTTTCCCCTATGCCGTCTCCACTGACCCCAAATCTTCAGTGTAGCCACCACCACCGGGCTTGTGGTGTAGTTCCTCGGTGAGAACGGCAATGGGGCTGTCACCATAGCCTGTAGGCTAGTCCCCCTTCAGGACGCCCTCTCTAATCTCTTCCACGCCGCTCCCTCCTCCTCTCCCATCCACTTACTCACCATTGAAATATTAGCAGCCCAATAATACTCACTTAGGCTCGGTAGTGCCAGCCCCCCCCCCCTATCCCTGCTACGCTGTAAGAATCCCTTCCTCACTCTCGGGGTCTTCCCGGCCCACACAAAACCCATGATGCTCTTTTCGATCCTTTTAAAAAAAGCCTTCGTGATCACCACCGGGAGGCACTGAAACACAAAGAGGAATCTCGGGAGGACCACCATCTTAACCGCCTGCACCCTCCCTGCCAGTGACAGGGATACCATATCCCATCTCTTGAAATCCTCCTCCATTTGTTCCACCAACCGCGTTAAATTTAACCTATGCAATGTGCCCCAATTCTTGGCTATCTGGATCCCCAGGTAGCGAAAGTCCCTTGTTACCTTCCTCAACGGTAGGTCCTCTATTTCTCTACTCTGCTCCCCTGGATGCACCACAAACAACTCACTTTTCCCCATGTTCAATTTATACCCTGAAAAATCCCCAAACTCCCCAAGTATCCGCATTATTTCTGGCATCCCCTCCGCCGGGTCTGCCACATATAGTAACAAATCGTCCGCATACAAAGATACCCGGTGTTCTTCTCCTCCTCTAAGTACTCCCCTCCACTTCTTGGAACCCCTCAACGCTATCGCCAGGGGCTCAATCGCCAGTGCAAACAATAATGGGGACAGAGGGCATCCCTGCCTTGTCCCTCTATGGAGCCGAAAATATGCAGATCCCCGTCCATTCGGGACCACGCTCGCCATCGGGGCCCTATACAACAGCTGCACCCATCTAACATACCCCTCTCCAAAACCAAATCTCCTCAACACCTCCCACAAATAATCCCACTCCACTCTATCAAATGCTTTCTTTCTCGGCATCCATCGCCACTACTATCTCCATTTCCCCCTCTGGTGGGGGCATCATCATTACCCCTAACAGCCTCCGTATATTCGTGTTCAGCTGTCTCCCCTTCACAAACCCAGTTTGGTCCTCGTGGACCACCCCCGGGACACATTCCTCTATTCTCATTGCCATTACCTTGGCCAGGATCTTGGCATCTACATTTAGGAGGGAAATAGGTCTATAGGACCCGCATTGTAGCGGGTCCTTTTCCTTCTTTAAGAGAAGCGATATCGTTGCTTCAGACATAGTCGGGAGCAGTTGTCCCCTTTCCTTTGCCTCATTAAAGGTCCTCGTCAACACCGGGGCGAGCAAGTCTACATATTTTCTATAGAATTTGACTGGGAATCCATCCGGTCCCGGGGCCTTACCCGCCTGCATGCTCCTAATTCCTTTCACCACTTCTTCTACCTCGATCTGTGCTCCCAGTCCCACCCTTTCCTGCTCTTCCACCTTGGGAAATTCCAGCCGATCCAAAAAGCCCATCATTCTCTCCCTCCCATCCGGGGGTTGAGCTTCATATAATTTTTTATAAAATGTCTTGAACACTCCATTCACTCTCTCCGCTCCCCGCTCCATCTCTCCTTCCTCATCCCTCACTCCCCCTATTTCCCTCGCTGCTCCCCTTTTCCTCAATTGGTGTGCCAGCAACCTGCTCGCCTTCTCCCCATATTCGTACTGTACACCCTGTGCCTTCCTCCATTGTGCCTCTGCAGTGCCCGTAGTCAGCAAGTCAAATTCTACATGTAGCCTTTGCCTTTCCCTGTAACAGTCCCTCCTCCGGTGCTTCCGCATATTGTCTGTCCACCCTCAAAAGTTCTTGCAGCAACCGCTCCCGTTCCTTACTCTCCTGCTTCCCTTTATGTGCCCTTATTGATATCAGCTCCCCTCTAACCACCGCCTTCAGCGCCTCCCAGACCACTCCCACCTGGACCTCCCCATTATCATTGAGTTCCAAGTACTTTTCAATGCACCCCCTCACCCTTAGACACACCCCCTCATCTGCCATTAGTCCCATGTCCATTCTCCAGGGTGGGCGCCCTCCTGTTTCCTCCCCTATCTCCAAGTCCACCCAGTGTGGAGCGTGATCCGAAATGGCTATAGCCGTATACTCCGTTCCCCTCACCTTCGGGATCAACGCCCTTCCCAGCACAAAAAAGTCTATTCGCGAGTAGACTTTATGGACATAGGAGAAAAACGAGAACTCCTTACTCCTAGGTCTGCTAAATCTCCACGGGTCTACACCTCCCATCTGCTCCATAAAATCTTTAAGCACCTTGGCTGCTGCCGGCCTCCTTCCAGTCCTGGACTTCGACCTATCCAGCCCTGGTTCCAACACCGTATTAAAATCTCCCCCCATTATCAGCTTTCCCATCTCTAGGTCCGGAATGCGTCCTGTAACATAACCACATCTGCCTTAAGTTTCTTAAGGTGTGCAAGTACCCGTGCCCTCTTTATCGGCCCGTTCAGTCCTCTCACGTTCCACGTGATCAGCCGGGTTGGGGGGCTTCCTACCCCCCCCCCCCCCCCTTGTCGATTAGCCATCCCCTTTTTCCAGCTCCTCACCCGGTTCCCACGCAGCTGTATCACCCCCAGGCGGTGCCCCCCCCCCGCCCATCCCCTCCCATACCAGCTCCCCCCTCTCCCCAGCAGCAGCAACCCAGTAATTCCCCGCTAGATCCCCCGCTAGCGTAATTACTCCCCCCATGTTGCTCCCAGAAGTCAGCAAACTCTGGCCGACCTCGGCTTCCCCCCATGACCTCGGCTCGCACCGTGCGACGCCCCCTCCTTTCTGCTTCTCTATTCCCGCCATGATTATCATAGCGCGGGAACCAAGCCCGCGCTTCTCCCTTGGCCCCGCCCCCAATGGCCAACGCCCCATCTCCTCCACCTCCCCTCCTCCCCCCATCACCACCTGTGGAAGAGAGAAAAGTTACCACATCGCAGGATTAGTACATAAAACTCCTCTTTCCCCCCTTTTTAACCCCCCTCTTCGCCCCCCACATTCGCCCCACCACTCTGTTCAAACGTTCTTTTTAATAACCCGCTCATTCCAGTTTTTCTTCCACAATAAAAGTCCACGCTTCATCCGCCGTCTCAAAGTAGTGGTGCCTTCCTCGATATGTGACCCACAGTCTTGCCGGTTGCAGCATTCCAAATTTTATCTTCTTTTTATGAAGCACCGCCTTGGCCCGATTAAAGCTCGCCCTCCTTCTCGCCACCTCCGCACTCCAGTCTTGATTAACGCAGATCACCGCGTTCTCCCATTTACTGCTGCGAGTTTTCTTTGCCCATCTAAGGACCATTTCTCTATCTTTAAAACGGAGGAATCTCACCACTATGGCTCTGGGAATTTCTCCTGCTCTCGGTCCTCGCGCCATCACTCGGTATGCTCCCTCCACCTCCAACGGACCCGCCGGGGCCTCCGCTCCCATTAACGAGTGCAGCATCGTGCTCACATATGCCCCGACGTCCGCTCCCTCCGCACCTTCAGGAAGACCAAGAATCCTCAGGTTGTTCCTCCTTGCATTGTTCTCCAGTGCCTCCAACCTTTCCACACATCGTTTCTGATGTGCCTCATGCATCTCCGTCTTCACCACCAGGCCCTGTATGTCGTCCTCATTCTCGGCTGCCTTTGCCTTCACGACCCGAAGCTCCCGCTCCTGGGTCTTTTGTTCCTCCTTTAGCCCTTCGATCGCCTGTAGTATAGGGGCCAACAGCTCTTTCTTCATTTCCTTTTGAGCTCTTACACACAGTATTTCAAGAACTCTTGTTGTTCAGGGCCCCATGTTAAACTGCCACCTTCCGACGCCATCTTGGTTTTTGCTTGCCTTCCTTGCCGCTGTTCTAAAGGATCCACTGCAATCCGGCCACTTTCTCCTCCTTTTTTCATCCGTATCCAGGGGGGATTCCCTTCTGGTTTACCGCACAGTGTTTTTAGCCGTCAAAATTGCCGTTGGGGCTCCTATCAAGAGCCCAAAAGTCTGTTTCACCGGGAGCTGCCGAAACGTGTGACTCAGCTGGTCATCGCCGCACCCGGAAGTCCCCTGGTATTCACTATCTTACATAGTAGAATCACTCTTAGTACTGGCGATACCTGGCAGTGTCGTGCAGACACTTAGACTCAGAAAATGGCGAAGGAGAGCCTGCCGCTCTCGCACCCCGGTATACACGTTGAGGTCCCCTATTTTTGGACTTTGCCAAACCCTCCAACCACTTGAGTGAATTAAAGTGCATCCGTTTTCCTTTGTGTGTGTTTTGTTCAATAAAGAAATGTAAACCTCTGTGCTTGACTGCCAAGCCAGACACTTGTGTTGCTGCTATTTGTACAATTTAAAGTGTTGTAGATTATTTTTGATTGTTTGAGTGAGGATAGTTTATTGAGGATAGTTAGAGGTTCCAGTTTTTTATTTTGTAATACATGCCTGAATGTCAAAGCGCCCCGTAGAGTTTTATAATGATGTATGTATGGAAAATGATTTTAGGTAAAATTGCGTTTCATAGGATAGGCCAGTGTAGAGCCCGTGAAGTGCTTATGGGTGCTCCACTTGGTCAGAGAACGAAGATAATGCGGTAATGTGATCCTTCACGCTTCGCATTGAGGATCACAGAGGGAGTGTAGCCATCTGGGATGGCCACTTCCCGATTACAAAATGGACACTTTGCAAAGATTACAGGGAAAATGGACAATAATGAGAAAACAAGCAGGTTCAGGGTTTGTCTGTTTATTGGAGCCGCAGCTCCCAGACAAGACCAAAACTGCAAACCCATTAGCATACTAATAGCCCATCTCCGGGAACAAAAGAGTAACATTTGAGTAACCGATACTAAGGCAGACACCCCGGTGCCAGAGGAGGCTAGATCAAAGCAGGCCAACGGCCACCTAGGACATGCCCAGCCATCAGGGCACCCACCCCTTTCTTGGATGAAATCGATAGAAACGATCGAGAAACGGCCCAATTGATTGGGGCCAAGTTCAGGGGCCGCCCAAAAGCGCGGCCCCTTTTGGGTATAAGAAGGATCCCCCAAGAGAGAATCGCTCTCTTGGCTCTGGCTCTCACTGAGCAGAGACCTGCCCAACAGCTGCACCAGAACAAGTAAGTCCAAGGTCAACGCACGCTACCAGACAGACGACCTTAGCTGTTCCCCTTCACCACTTTGACCCCAGCAGCCTCAGAATCGAACAACAGCCTTTGTTCCTGTGACTGAGAGGGCGCCCAAAGCTAAGTATAGGCTTTAGCATTAGTGATAGTTTAGTCTGTAGTATTTGTGCACGAGTATATTTAACTGTGTGTGTAAATAAATAAGCATTTGACTCTGAACTAACTAACTGGTGTATTGAGTCTTTGATCAGTATTCGGTTTGAACATTGTGGTGGTATCGAAAGATACCTGGCGACTCTAGAGCGAAACGTAATTAGAATTAAGGAAGGCGACCATATTGACCGCCACATTCAGAGCCAAATAAAGGGAACACAAGTAGCAACAATACACAATGGTTTTCACCAGTTTATTGACTGAAACAGAACAATGTTTCATGGTGTTCTTTTTGGTGTCCTCGTCAAGCAAAATCGCAAGTGGGAAAGCCCCATCATGGTGGACTCTGAAAGATCCATACAAGTTCATGATTTCTCAATTTTAAATGGTTGTAAAATTGCACACAATATGTACACAAATGTTTGATGTCTGCTCCTGGCAGGCTTTAGGATTATGAAGTATGAAAGTAAACCATCAATTGTTGCACACCACATAATCATACATGTGCTCCATATATTGCATGGCAGTATCCATCTGCATTAATTGTCCACAATGCTTATGTTTTCAACACCTAACATTTTAATTACAACATGTAAATGGGCCATTTGGCCCAGTCATTCTATTTCAGCATTTATCAACCACCTGAGCAAATAGCTGCTCATCACCTACCATCTTCCCTCAGCCCATGAATCAGTACTCCTCCATGTTGACCACCAGTTGGAAGGAGTGCTGCAAATAGAAACGGCACAAACCAACACTGGATCGGCGGTTTAAATGTTCATCACCAAGGGTGGCTCAGTCACACCATTATTGCCCGAGATGGCCAACTCCTGAGGGAGATACCTGCCTGACTGAATCCACTGCAGGTGGTGGGAGAACCAACACAAGGAAAATCGTCAACTTGACCTTGACCTCACCAATCTAACTTTCATAGATGCATCTATCCATAACAGGATTGGTAGGAGTAACCATTACATTCCCCAGTCCTTGTGGAGCTGAAGTTGTGTCTTCACATTCAGGATACCCTCCATCGTGTTGTGTGGCTGTACCACTATGCTAAATGGGATGGATTCAAATCAGATATAGCAGCTCAGAACTGGACATCCAAGAGGTGCAGTGGACCATCAGCAACAGAGTTGCATTCCACCACCAGCTGTAACCTCATAGGCTTACCTATCCCTCACCCTATAATTACCTTCAAAGCAAGGGGCCAAACCTGGTTCAATGAGAAGTATAAGGGAGCAGCACCAAAAATAGATAAATACCTAAAAGAGAAATGTCAAATGGTGAAGGTACAACATGGGACTACATCACAGTAGCAGCATGACAGACCTTTCGGGGTTCCAAAGGATCGATCAAAGCTCTGCAATTGTGCCAAGCCCTGCTTTGAATGATGGTGGACAATTAAACAACTAACTGGAGGACAGGTGCTCCAAAATATCATCATCCTCAATGATGGAGGGGCCAGCATGCCAATGTAAATGACAAGTCTGAAGTGTTGGCTGTCATTTTCCTCCAGAGGTGCCAAGTATGTGATTCATCTCAGTCTTGTCATGAAGTTCCCAGTGTCATAGATGGCAGTCTTCACCCAATTTGATTTGCTCCATGTGATATCAAGAAATGGCTGGGTGCACTGGATACCATAATGGTTCAGGGCCCAAAAGCATCCCAGATGCAGTTTTGAAGACTTCTGCCCCATAACTAGTTGTACCTGAGCCAAGGTCTTCCAGTACATTTACAGCACTAGCATTCAATCAACAATGTGGAAAATTGCCCATGCAGTCCACAAAAAAAAAAGACAGATCCAATCTGGCCAATTACAGGCCCATCAGTCCACTCTCAATCATCAGTTTCAAAGTGATGGAAGGTGTCATTAGTAGTGCTAACAAGTGGCACTTACTCACTAATTAATAAGCTCACCAATGCTCAGTTTGGGTTCCACCAGGTCCACTTGTGGAATCCTGCAAATCCCACCCCTGCTCACCAGTGAAGTGGAGCAAATAGCACGACGTAAACCCAGGAAACTCGTTTTAATATATTAACATGTAATTAGCAAACATTCTTTCCAGACCTTCACCCTCGTGGAATATTCACCGGGCTGTTACAACTGGTCAACAAAAGCATGAAGCTGACGGCTTCATCTCCAAAGCGGATATCAGTGGTGAGTGGTCAGGCATCCATGATTCCCCAGTCTCTTCACTGCTCAGGGTGCACTGGAGAGGACATGGGGAATACAGAGAAGTTCAACTCAAGGATGGGGTTGCTAGGAAGCCTCATCTTCCATTCGACTTGGGGAACCCCTTGCTTTAAGGGGTTCTGGAGGCTGGCATGCAGGCATTTCTTTCTGTGTCATCCTTACCAGGCTTCAGAACAAACCACCGCTGAGTGAGTGCCCACCCTCACGGGGAGCTGGAAAGTGGGTGTCAGGAGGTGAATACTGAGGGTCACCACTGGGGGAAACTGTCAGGTAACTGAATGGTGTCCCATGAGAAGGCAGGCTGAAAGGGCAGAGTGGGTGAGTCAGGGATGGGTTGCATCTCTGCCTCATGAGTAATGAAGACTCTCTCACTTGGGGAAGCATAACTGAACTGTGCGTAGAACCCTGCGCACTCAGACAGCCAAGGGGTTGAGATCTATTGAATACCAATCGCACTTGTCTAAGAAGTTGATCTCTCAAGAATAATGGGTAGGGCTGTGAAATGGAAGAATGAGGGAGCCCTCTGATTGTCATGCTCAGTGCAGGCTTTATTCTAATCAGCTGTGCCTCGTTTGTCACATTCAATTGATTGGAATGTAATTTCACCCTTCATTGGCAATTCAGCAGGGACAATGAGATCTGCAAAGCTAAAGAGAACTGCCACTGAGAGGAGGTTGCAATTGGATCTGTTGCTAAACAGCCTTTCCCTGAGGAGAAGGACTTGGAAGGTCTTCTGTGGACTACAAGTGACTGTGTTGAGACGGTGGGGGGAGGTGAAGAGAAGACTTCATTTTTGGACCAAAGTTAGGCCCCTCCTTGGTTGAGGAATCTGTCTCCATATACCAAGTGACAGAAGGAATCAGCCACCACTGCACCACCTCCCCAACCCCATCTCCACCGACCTGGGGCATCCGCCATCTTGCGCCCTCACATCATCCACCCTCCGGTGTCTTTTTCCGCCACCCCCCCACGTCCCCCTCTCTTCCTTCTCATGAACAACACGGGTGGGAGTGCCATTTTTGTACTACCTACTCTCCCTGGCCATTACATACCATTATGTATAACTATAACAACAGCTAGGGTTGGGTGTAGCAGCACCTAGATGGCAACATTACCTTTGCCAGTAGCAGGGCCCTCCAGAATCATCTATGCGGGAGTGGCGGCTTTCCAGGCCCCCACTGCTCCTGCAGCCCAGTCATCGTTTAAATTAACATAGAAACTAGAAGTGAAGTACTACACCCACCTGCCATGCCAATAGAGGTTTGTATATAAAGATTATGGACGGGGTTGTCGCTCCCCTGGCCATTGTCATAGCCTCTAAAATATCACGGCTTCAAATGTCTTTTAGAAGGCCGGGCAGTGGTGCACACTCCCTGGAAAAGGGGCTCACGGTCAGCGGGATCTTATTGGCGGTGAACCTCTAGAGGCCACTGGCCAGAGAGAGATCCTCTCTAATGTCCATTCTCACTGAGCTCCTACCAACCCCCCCCCCCCACCTCCTCCTTCTGCTGGGGGAGAAAGAGTCCGGGGTGGAGCCGATCCCGCTTGGCATTAAGGAAGCCTCCCTCCGGCATATTTACTCCATTTGGCGATAGGTTTTTGTTCGCCTAGCCCAGGGGGAGTGTACGGAGGGAGGCTTCATCGTTACCCATGAAGGGGTCCGCAGATGATGTGTGGTATTATGCCTGCTGGGTGGGGGGAGGAAGAACTGCCCTGCATCCAAGGCCGCTGAACACACTCGGGTGGCTGCAGCTGGCACCACCGCACTGTTGCCCACTACCACTCCATCTCCTCCCCTGCAAGGGGGCGTGATGCCAGCAGCAAATAAGACCACCACTGCTGGTGAGGTGGGGGAGCAACATCTGTGTGGAAATAAGGTGCAGAAGAAGACAAAACACACTAAAGCGGCCGTTATTTCTCAACCGATCCCCAGACACCAGAATAAGCTGGCTTGGTAGGGAATGAGAATTCTCCCGTTCGCGCGTGATCCCAGGTCAGATGGTGCCTCGGAGCCTGAAACTGGACGTGGCATAGTTCTGGCATGAGATCCCTAGTCTGGCGGCGATGGGGCACATCACCCTGGCTGGTGAAAAAGACTAAATTAAGGGCCAAACCCCAGCGGGCAGAATATTGGAGTGAGGAGAGCGAGGGAGGTGAAACCCCTCCCATGGGTGTTTGCCCAACACCTGACTTGCCCTGCGCCACTCCCTGGAGGGTGATGAATCGCCCACCAACTGCCACCCACTGTGGCAATGGACTCAGACCAGGCTGGCGACTACCCAGAGGAGGATAGCTGCGTGGTGGGCCCTGGGAATGAAATGCAGTCCATTTGTAGGGAGGCAGTGGACTCACTAGTGCCCCCCACTGAGTCACCCCTCATTCTCCCTCCCTCCCCGGGAACTTGGGACTTTCTTTTAATAAACTGCAGTCGATTACTGGGGTGAATGAATCAGCGGGCAGGCGCCAAGAGCGTGCCGTGATTCTCATGGGGAGAAAAACCTTTCTTTTAAGGGCCATAAGATTCCGTGAGAAACCCTGCCGACCGAGTCCCCAGCACTGCCCAATGACACTTTTGCCATTTTTTTGTAAGATTCTGCCATCTATATGAGCTGTACATCATAGCAATTGGCCGATCAAATCAAACAGCATGTTCTTTTGGTTGTCTGTAACAGGCAGAATACAACCTGTACTTAACCAGGCCATGTTTGCAAAATCTACAAATAGATGCGATTCCGCAACTGGGTAGCACTTGCTGAACAATCCGGAGTGTGCTAATAGTCATACCAACAACCAATTTAAGAAAATCAGTTAAACTAATTACGTGGCTCATTTATGCTTCCTAGACGTGACATACATTCATACACGGGGACCTAGTCTCTGCAAACAAAAGGAATATATGAAGGGATATATAAACCTTGCACTTTATTTGAATTTCCCGGAGACTTGGGGAATCTATAGTTCCCTCTTGCTTTCCATGGCAATGCTTCAGCCAATCAGAGTCGACTTGCCAACCAATCACCATCCTTTTCTCTTGCAGTATGTATTTTTATTATTTGAAATTTGGCATTCCTGCATTTATCTTGATGAGTGCAAGACAAAAAACCTAAGCACCTTGTCTCAGTTTTCAGCAATATAAAATCGATACAGTCTTTCATCCAAATCCTGTGGATGTGCCTTGCCTGCTTCCCAATGTTCTCAGTAAAGAGGACGACCACCTTCCACTGTACACCCTCCATTCACTTGTGCCCATGTGATTAAGCTGTTGATAGAGTGGTTTAAAATGTTCAGATACTTAGTGCACAAAACCCTAGGCTATATATTACTTGTGTCTGTGGCTCGCCCTCCCCCTGGAAGCAAAGTCGGGAGAAGCCAATTAACTCCGCACCAGCCCGCCCCGCAGTCATAACATGCTAAATTGCCTGTCAGTGGGATTTCCACCCCTCACAGGCAAGGAAGTGTGACCTTCAAGAGCTACCAGCCTATCTAATTGGTCGGTAGCTCCATCAGACCCTGCAGCTTCAAAAACTAGGTCATGGAAGTTGCAGGGACTGCAACTCATCCCAAGAAGAAGCAGCCTTTTTTCATGTAGAATAAATTGTTGGTAATTTAATGTTGCTATTGTGCCGGGAGAGTTCAGCCAGTTTAGGGAGGGGTTTGAGGTAATGAGATTTTGGTAAACAGAGAGTGGGAACTATCTTTAGGGGACTGCCCCGGTATGCAAAGGGCAGCCTATGAAAAAAAGCACACCCCTTCCTTCCTATTCTTTTGAAAACAAATTAGCAACAATCAGCCTGCCCACACTTGTCTGACTGCCCACACCAAGTGTATTATGGTGAGCATCGCATCTTCAGGGCGAATTGGCTTTTTAACAAATTTAGTAACACTGCTGCCATCCTGCCGAGGTGAACTAAATCAGTATAGATTGGAATACAGACCCGGGAACGGACATGCATCTAGTTTCCTATAACCCCAGATACACCACTCGTTAATTGTCAATACAGCATACCACATGCAATGAAGATATCAAGGGAAAGACTTGTGGCTTCATCCTTTACAAACCTGAATGATAGCTGCAAAAATAAAGCTCAAAAAACAACCCTCTTCGGAAAACAATCCATATGATATTGTATGCAAAATAGAATATGATTAGATGGAACTTAAAAAAGTTAATTTAAGCTGACCTTGGACACAGTAACTAATTCTCAAATTCTGCATTGCGCACCTAATTTTGACATCCATACTTTTATCATAGAATTTACAGTGCAGAAGGAGGCCATTCGGCCCATCGAGTCTGCACCGGCAGCTCTTTGAAAGAGCACCCTACCCAAGGTCCACACCTCCGCCCTATCCCCATAACCCAGTAATCCCACCCAACACTAAGGGCAATTTTGGACACAAAGGGCAATTTATCATGGCCAATCCACCTAATCTGCACATCTTTGGACTGTGGGAGGAAACCGGAGCACCCGGAGGAAACCCACGCACACACGGGGAGGATGTGCAGACTCAGCATAGACAGTGACCCAAGCTGGAATTGAACCTGGGACCCTGGAGCTGTGAAGCAATTGTGCTAACCACAATGCTACCATGCTGCCCAATGATGTGTTGTGTACTATAGCCTAAGTCTGATGCAACATAGATTAAAAATGCTTCACGGAATAAAATTATCTGTTTAAAAAACTACGTTTGATGTTTTATTTCCATATTGTCATGACATTAATTTTCCACTGTACAAATCATTGTTATCCAAGAATGCCCATCAAGATAATAAAATTATAAAGCATATCACTTGACATTTCAACTATACAGAAAAATAAACTGGTAGTACTCATTCTTCAAATTACACTTGTCTTTCATCATACCATGGATCTCATACATACATTTGAATCATAAGAAAAACATTAATGATGCACATCCCTCTCATAGAAAATAAAATGACCAGCACAAAAAACAGGATTACCTGAAGCAAAAGTTGTCATTTTCAGCTCCTCTAGATACATCTTTTGTTTATTTTGTCTCCTTACTAGCCCTTCGTGACTTGTGTCATCATCCATTTTGTAATTTCATCTCTTCTGCATTCCACCCTGCAAAGGCCATGGGCCCCCACCAATATTCCGGAAATAGCACTGAATACTTATCCTCCAGAACTTGCCACACCCCTAGCCAAGCTATTTCAGTACAACTACAACACTGGCATCTACCCAGCAATGTGGAAAATTGCCCAGGTGTGTCCTGTAAACAAGAAACAGGACAAATCCAACCCAGCCCATTACCACTCTATCAGTCTACTCTCCATCATCAGCAAAGTGATGGAAGGAGTTATCAACACTGCTACCAAGCGACACTTACTCAGCAATAACCTGCTCAAGGGCGTTCAATTTGGGTTCCGCCCGGGTCACTCAACCCATGACCTCATTACAGCCTTGGTTCAAACACGGACAAAGGAGCTGAATGCCAGAGGTGAGATGTGAATGACTGCCCTTGACACCAAGGCAGCATTTGACCGGGTATGGCATCATAGAGCCCCTAGCTAAACTGGAGTCAATGGGAATCAGGGAATCAACTCTCTGCTGGTTGGAGTCATACCTGGCACAAAGAAGATGGTTGTGGTGGTTGTAACTCAATCATCTCAGTTCCACGACTCACTGCAAGAGTTCCTCTGGATAGTGTCCTTGGCCCACCAACTTCAGCTGCTTCATCAATGACCTCCCTTCCATCATAAGGTCAGAAGTGGGGATTATCCCAGGTGACTGCACAATTTTCAGCACCAATCGCGACTCTTCAGATAATGAAACAGTTCTTGTTCAAATGCAGCAAGACCTGGATAATACCCAGGCTTGGGCTGACAAGTAGCAAGTTACACAAGTGCCAGGCAATGACCATCTCCTACAAAAGAGCATCTTACCATCGCCCCTTGACATTACCATCGCTGAATCCCCCACAATCAACATCCTCGGGGTTACCATTAATCAGAAACTGAACTGGACTAGCCATATTAATACTGTAGCTACAAAAGCAGGTCAAAGGCTAGGAATCCTATGGCGAGTAACCACCTCCTGACTCCCCAAAGCCTGTCCGCCATCTACATGGCACAGGTCAGAAGTGTAATGGAATACTTTCCACTTGCCTGGATGAGTGCAGCTCCAGCAACACTTAAGAAGCTCAATATCATCCAGGACAAACCAGCCCACTTAATTGCTCCCCCTTCTACAAACATTCAATCCCTCAACCACCAACGAACAATGGCAGCCTTGAGTACCATCTACAAGATGCACTGCAGGAACTTGCTACGGTTTGCAGACACCTGGGATCCCCACCAACTTGACGTTCCCCTCTTCAGTCACCTACCACCCTGACTTGGAAATATATCACCGTTCCTTCACTGTCACTGGGTCAAATTCCTGGAACTCCCTCCCTAATAGCACTGTGGGAGTACCTACATCTCAGGGACTCCAGCGGTTCAAGAAAGCAGCTCACCATCACCTTCTGAAGGGCAACTAGGGATGGGCAATAAATGCTGGCCGAGCCAGTGACGTCATCCCATAAATGAATTAATTTTTTTATTTTTATTTTTTTTATATAAAAGTTCCCCATTGTAATTTCCTCTCCTCCTCCTTTCTCTGCTTCTGCACTTGTTTTGGAGGAATGACAAAATTGTGGCCGGGGTGGGGCGAGTGTATGGGACTTGAACTGAAGAAGGTTTCCTAAAAAAAAAGCAAGCTTTGCATTTATACGGTTTCTTTCCTGACTACTTAAATGTTCCAAATCACTTATCCAGGCAATTAAGTAATTTTGAAGTGTGATCATTGTTGTAATGAAGGAAACACAGCAGCCAATGTGATGTGCACATAGTTAATTCCCATAAACAACAATGGGATAATAACTAGATAACCTGTTTTGCTCATGCATTTTGAGGGATAAACATTGGCCAGGACACCAGTGATAGCTGTGCTGTTCTTCCTCAAAGTAATTCCATGGGATCTTTTATGTCCACTTGAAAGAGTCAGCACGGTGCTTATCTGAAAGGCAGCACCACTGACAGTGCATAGAATCATAGAATTTACAGTGCAGGAGGCCATCCGGCCCATTGAGTCTGCTTCGGCCCTTGGAAAGCGCGCCCTACCTAAGCCCACACCTCCACCCTATCCCCGTAACCCCACCCAACCTTTTTGGACACCTAAGGGCAATTTGGAATGGCCAATCCACCTAACCTCCACATCTTTGGACTGTGGGAGGAAACCCACACAGACACGGGGAGAACGTGCAGATTCCGCACAGATAGTGACCCAAGCCGGGAATCGAACCTGGGGTCCTGGAGCTGCGAAGCAACTGTGCTAACCACTGTGCTACCGTGCTGCCTGATTCCCCCAGCACTGCATTTGAGTGTCAGCCTTGATTGTTGTATTCAAGTCCTGGAGTAACCTTCAACCCACAACCTTCAGAAGTGAAAGAGGAACCAACTGAGCCAACCAACGGGTCACCGAGACAGGGATGGGAAAAGCTATGAAACGATATAAGGAGGAGAATTTTAAATTGGAGTTTTGCAGATCTGCAAGCATGCACAAGGTGATATAAACAAAACAGATTCTTCACGGAGGAGATTGCCCCTCATCGCAGTTCTGTGTTTCCAGCACAGAACCAGACTTGCTCATTCATGCTCAGGGGGGTATTGTGACTCTAACTGTCACGCATGATAGGAGGCAACACAAGGTTAGCTTGAGCTACTATATCAGGACTGAGAAAAAATAAAATCACATAATAGACTCTTAAAAGGGAAAAATATGGATCGTGCCTACTTTGGATCATTACCTATGGTATGCCGAGGAGACTGAATGAAGAATGATGTTTTGTTTAAGCGGTGCAATACAGTTGCTTCAACATCTTGAATTTAACACTGAAACAGCAGCTGCCACACAGACTGTGAAAACAGTGCAGTCCAGAGAGGGAAGAAAGCTGCTCTTTCTGAAACACTATTACAATCCAAGTTTGTATTTTAGGTCTGATAACTATACTTGAACTCCACACAAAGGCTTCCCACACAACTTTCTAATTACATTAAAGGCAGCCAAAATTCGGATGGTTACTTGAAGCAAAATACCCTGTAGGTCTGTGCACCTCATCATTATCGCTACAGCCCTGATGTCTTCTGGTGGCTGGACCAAACACCAGCTATTGTTGACTTTGTGCAAGGAGCGGTGAAATCCAATCTACCCAAACAGGCATTTAGTTTGGGCTGCTGAACTCATTTTACAGAGAAACTCTGCTTTTTGAAGCATAATGCTTGGTCTGAACAACTTGGTTTCCAGAATTTCAACACACAGTGACACATACATTCAATTATAAAATGCCTTGATGTAACTATCATTAAAGACAATTATGAAGAGAGGTGGAACAATGATGATTCAAGGGTTTGCATCCAGATTTTCATTTGTCACAGGCCAGCATTCATTTTTTGTCTCTGCAGAAACAAATGTTAAGCATGTGTGTCTGGGTTGTGGGGGGAAGGGGGATGTTGGGGCTGGAGACAGGAGTTACTGGGGAAAGGGGTTCAAGCTAAGGAAGCAGCGAGAACACAACATCCAAACTGGTTAAAAAAATTGATTGGCTGCCCTTACACAGGGCTCCATAATGCACAGAGATGGGGCAGGCGAGCACAGGAAGGACACCCATAGTGGAACTGTCTGCTTCATGCAAAATAGGTGTATTTCCTGTTGATCCAGCAAGTTCAGTGCAGAGGACACCTACAATCATAATCACATGTAACCACACGATTTTGTTCGGTGGATTTTTGAGGCAGTTTGCCTTTTTGAACCTGCAATAACAGAGAAAATTATAATTTGTGGAAATCCTATTAGTGACCGGAAATTGTATGAAAGCAGTAATACGAATCAACATGTCAGCAGAAGGAATGATCTGCATCCTTTCTTACTTTATAGCTTCAGCTTCTGTGCAATAGTACAGCATAGAAGGAGACTATTCAGCCCCTTCACTGGCTCTGATGAAGAGCAATCCAGTTCGGCCCACTTCCCCAATCTTGCCCCACATCCCTACAATGTTTTTCTCCCTTCAAGTATTTATCCAATTCCCCTTTGAAAATAACTCCTAAATGTATTTTAATCACCTATCGCGCAGTGCATTGCAAAGCTCATCTTGGATGTAACCTCAATGGAAAGCAGGCCGACTCGAATTTACTTTCTTTTCAGCCCAATGGCAAACTCTCCTTGGAATGAAATATTGGGCGCGATCTAACGAAAATGAGAGAGTTTCGAGCGGCACTCTGTTTTTTTTGGGTCCTTAGCGGGGAACGCCCCGCTGAGGCTGCACTCAGTTGCATTTCCTGCACCGAGGAGTTCCGCTCGTTCGTGCAGGAACAGATTGCGCCCTGATCTCACGACCACCCAACGTGATCCCTAGATCCTCCCAATGCCCCAACTCGCCTGTTGGAGAGTTCTCGACCCTTCCACACCCCACCTCATATGGCAGGGCACCCCCAGGCCCAATCCACGGAATGGGAAAATGTAACCCGGACACCTTGGCATTGCCAGCCTGGCACCCTGGCAGTGCCACAGTGCCCAGGTGCCATCCTGTCCAGGTTCCTACCACCAGGAGAACTCTTGATGGCCTGGGAGACCCATCCAACCGCCGTTCCCCATTTGTGGGGACCAGTATGAAACGGCACCCAGCTGGGTCTCCTCGGCGAGGTCGATCGATCTTGGCTGCTGGTTAGCTCTGGCATCGGCATTGTTAAGTGAGCAGTTAAGATCACTTAACTATGCAAGTCTGGATCCTGCCTATTTTGGGCGAGATCCAGATTGTGAAGTTTCACAAGATTTCGTTGGATCTCGCGGGGCGTAACGACCGTCGGGAATCCCGGAAGGGGCATCTCGCGGGATCTATTGGCCGTGTCCCATTGTAATTCCAGTGGGACGCGGCCAGTAAATCGCTCCTAATATTACTTACCTGGAAAAAGGCTTATATTCACATAGCCACGTGAACATGCAAGTTTGTTATCCAAGTTTGTGGTTCAGAACAAAACCAAAAGAATCATCTGGGGGAGTATTTAATGGGGCCTGTGAGAACAAGGAACATAGCAGCAGGGGCAATTTAATTAAGTGGAAGGCAGAACCTCAATTTCCCAGGTTGAGTTTGTGAGATAAAGTAGGTGGCAGCGTGTCAACAACGGAGCAACCAACATGTTGCCAGGTAGCAGGAACCTAGTGACCATTCACTTGCATACCAGGAATACTGATTAATTGGGAAGCACCCAAAATTAATTTGTATCTTCCAGATTATGTCAGTGACGTACAGAAACCCATGCCTCCTGTTTCCTGATAGCTCAAAGTGCAACAGGCGAGGTTTCCCAATATTTGGATCTGAGGTGAGGTTTTGACTTTGTCTAACCCAGCAGCACAGGAGGCAGGACCATGGGCAGATGGATGATTCAGTAGTGGAAAGGACAAGGCAGGATGGCGAATTGGGTCCTCAACTAGTTGCACTGCAGAGAGGATGGGGCTTGTGCTCAAGTCCTGAAGTGGTAGCACAGCAAGACACTGGGATGTTTGGGTCGCAGCGGGAGGAGGAGGTGTCTGAAGAGAGAAAAGGTTGTTGTGAGCTCAGTGGGCGAGACAGCTGGATCGTGACGCAGAACAAGGCAAGCAGCGCTGGTTCAAATCCCATACCCACTGAGGTTATTCATGAAGGTGCCACCTTCTCAACCTCGCACCTCACCACCTGGTGTGGTGATTCTCAGGTTAAATCACCCCCAGTCAGCTCTCCCGCTCAAAAGGGGAAAGCAGCTTATGGTCATCTGGGAACATGGCGAAGGTACCAACAGAGGAGGAGATGCAACACCTGGCCAATGACCATGGTTTCTTGCAATCTTGCTTGAAGATATGGATGGAGTCTACTTGCATACTAAGACAGAAGGCTCGACAATCTACCGTGACTGATGGCAAAGGTAAAAACATGTTGTATCCCGATCAGGGAAGTTCTCTCGACCAATAATGTTGGGCTAGTCACCCACATGATAATTCAACTACAGAGATTCAGAGACTATCTTTCCCACGTCTGTAAATTGTTCTCCCCGACTATAAGCGTTCAAGGAGGTTAGGAAAACCACCATGGAAACTTAGGCCAATATATCCAGCAGAACCGATCTCAAGCAGAAAAATAGAAAGGACTTAATAATGCTAATTTTCCTTTCGTGTTGCCACCTGTGCGAAGTAACTGAACTTTGAGCAAGTATACTCCAGTTAGCTCTGTTGGCGAGATGGCTAGTTTGTTGATCAGATTAATGCCAACAGCGCAACATTCGAGCTCCGTCTGAGGTAGCCTCAAGGCCTGACACCTCACTCCACCCGTGGTTTACCACGTTGTGGCTAACAATTGCCAAGGGCTTGCCTTCAGGCACAGAACTGAAGATGATTCTGCGTAAATTGCATGGATAGGGTGTCATTTGTATAAAGGCCATTTGGCATTCTGTGTATGAGAAAGTACTCTGCTTGAATTATCGTGAATAAAGGACTGGGAAATAATTACCCATACAAACAAACATTCCTACCTTTAGCCACTCCTCTGCTTGTTCCTTGCTTTGCACGGCCAGTACCAAAATGTCTGCTCCTTGCTGGGTGATTCGTAGTTCATGTTTTTTCCTTTTGCTGTCTTTAGGAACATAGGACACATTGTGGGCCGACAGCAATAACTCCATTTGAGGTTGATGATCCTTTGAACTTTTGTAGCACTAAAAAAAAGATTAAATCCTGAGTTCACAGAGTACCTCTCGTGAGTTATCTATATTCTACAAGTTTACCTGCAACTACTTATTTTTGAAGAGAACATAGTACTTGAACAGACATTTGTGTTATAGAAGGAACGTGCCTGTTTTGACTGAGAAGTTTATCACTTCTCTATTGAGCTAGGAGATGGAACATGGTGGATCAAGGCGGGGTTCTGTCCATGATGGGCACACCGTATAATTATCTGAATCAATACCACGCTGAAGAACTTTGCAGCTTCTCAGTAAGTCACAAAATAGAATTAGCAATGGTCAATGTGAGCTCCAGATCAGATCTCCTTTCATAAGGTTCAACCTTAGAGACAGTCCTCAAAATGACCTCTACTTATTTCAAATATGGGAAGATAAAGTAGGCTTCCAAACAATAGAATGGATGATGCACTATGTGTCGTAGGGTTAAAGTACATGAATCAGAAGCCTCCAGATACGCACTGAATTAGAATGGGTAACAGTCAAGGCTCCGCAATTTGCTTCAGAGTCCTTGGGTTAGGAAGGAATTATCAGCCGCAGTTTCCACTCCTGATTGTTAGTCAGTGAACTGTAGCTGGATGGTATGGGTATTAGGAACCAGGAGATGACACTTAAAAAGCAGCCACCGTTCACTGAACAAAATCACACATGCATTTGTGTGAGGTGCTCCAAGATTTAAAAAATATGTATTTTTATCCAGAAACGTTTTTCATTATAAGGTAAAACAAAATAACATTGCAAAATAAACCCACTCACATCTAACTCCCTACCCAACCCAACTACCACCCCCATCAACAAAGTTTAACAAAAAACAAACAACCCCCTAGCAACAGATAGTGATCAATTCCTTGAAAAAGTTGTTGAAAGGCTGTCACCTCGAGTAGATGCTTTCCACCGACCCCCTCACAGAATATTTAACCTTCTCAAGATACAAAAATTCCATCAGATCACTCAGCCAGGCCGAGGCACCGGGCGGTACTGGGGACCGCCACCCGAGTAGAACTCGCCTCCGGGCTATTGATGCTCGCCTTCACCCCTGTCTGCAGCGCTGGCAAGTCTGATGCACCACAAATGGCCACTAATGCGCACGGCTCCAGCTGAATACCGAGAATCCCTGACATGGTGCTGAAAAGGTAGACCCAGAACCTTTCAGGTTTAGGGCAAGACCAAAACATCTGCGTATGATTCGTCGGTCTCCTGGAACAACGATTGCACCTATCCTTCTCTCATGAAAAAAAACTCCCATCTGCACCATGGTCAAGCGTGCCCTTTGCACCACCTCGAACTGGATCAAGCTGAGCCTAACACACGAGCAGGTGGAGTTGACCCCAATCAAAAATCGGACCGTGTTCACCCGCCTACTTTTACTTTACTTCCTTCAACGAAGCCTGCTCCATCGACAGGCTCCAGCAATAGATATCCGAAATCCTGCCCTCACCCAACTTTGCCAGAGACGGGCCCTAGCCAAGAGTGAGGGCATTGGTGACAGGAGAAATTAAGGAATCTCCTTACACAAAAAGTTCCAACACGCAGGTACCTAAATACATTGGGAGGGATTCTCCATCCCGGGATGTCCGGAATGCCATCCCCCATGACAGAGAATCAGGCGTCGGGGCTGTCGCCAATCTAAACGCAGTGCTCTGACCCCCTGCTGACAGTGTGAATGAGGTCTACGCTACACGCCGGCGGGGGAAGTAAATAAATGGAAATGACCCATCTGCATCTATTTACTGGGCCTGCACACTATGCTCCGGCCTCCTGTGATTTTCCGTTCCCCGTGGCTGGGAATCACATGGGCACGGATTACTTGTAGTGTCAGCAATAGTGAACATGATGTGTGGGACCTCGCGGTGGGCCAAAGGGGCAATAGTTGCCCCCTTGGCAAATCATGGGGTCCATCACACCAGCGCCAAGCTCACTGGGCTAAATCGCTGGCTTTTAAAGCAGACCAAGGCAGGCCAGCAGCACGGTTCAATTCCCGTACCAGCCTACCCGAACAGGCGCTAGAATGTGGCGACTAGGGGCTTTTCACAGTAACTTCATTGAAGTCTACTCGTGACAATAAGCGATTTTCATTTCATTTTCATGTACGTGCATTCCAAGCACTAAGTGCGTGATTTCACTGCACCTACTCTCTTTGATGTAGTCAATGTTTACAAACATTGGGGTTTCACCACTTAGGCCACTGCAGGTGAAAGGATATGAATGGATCAAAGCTGCAGTTGGTTTTTACAAGCTGTCAAACACAGACCACTACACGAAAGCTATGAATAGCTTGCAGCTGATGGCTCTGTGGGAACCAGATGCAGGCTCAGCTGATCCCCTGCGAGGAATGGACACATGGAGCTGCAAGGGAAGTATTACAGCTATAATCCTTCCCATTTCCCCTCTCTGGACTGCTCTCCAGCTTCCAGGCAGGGGTCCCTTTTCTGGTGGTGTGGGGGTGGAGGGTCTTTGTGGGGGGGGGGGGAGGATGTGTGTGCGGGATGTCTCAGGGGCCAGTTGGGAGGTCCCCCTATTACAGAGGTCCCTGAGGGAGACTCCCCTCTCCCCCCAACCCACTACATGGGCCCATGGCGGCGGGGGGGGGGGGGGGGGGGGGGGGGGGGGGAGAAGAGATATTACCAGGGTCCTGGTTGGGGAACCATGTTGGGTCAGCTCCGTACTTGGACATCCCGATCTCCTAACCCCAATGCAACTCCCGAACCCACGCTAAGCCCTAACTCATCTTTCAGAGGGTTTTTGCCAGGGTGCAAGGCTGGCAGTGCCAGGGTGCCATCCTTCCCAGAGGGCAAGCACCTGGGGGCCTCAACACCTGGGAGACCCCCACAAGTGCCATTCCATCTGGGATCCTCACACTGTCTCACTCTAATATGCAGATTTGCCAGAAGTAATCCAGCCCACAATGAATGGGATTCACATTGTTAGGTCACGTTAGATCTCATGAGGCTAGGCGAGCCATGTAGATCCCAGAAGAGGGATATCCCGGCAGCTACCTCGCTGCTTTTCTGACACAAAGCAGCCTGCCAACCTCACCCAAATCTCAGCGAGAGTCATTGGACTGATTTTCGTTGCCCAATGCAAAGGAGACAGCTAACCAGAGGAGTTGCTGGACAACCCGTTTCATTTCCAGATCATGCCTCATGTCTATGAATCAAGAGAGCTGCCAGATTGAAATGCACTTACACACAATGTATCCATGATGTGGAGGTGCCAATGTTGGACTGGGGTGGGCACAGTAAGAAGTCTTACAACACCAGGTTAAAGTCCAATAGGTTTGTTTGGAATCATAAGAACATAAGAACTAGGAGCAGGAGTAGGCCATCTGGCCCCTCGAGCCTGCTCCACCATTCAATGAGATCATGGCTGATCTTTTGTGGACTCAGCTCCACTTTCCGGCACGAACACCATAACCCTTAATCCCTTTATTCTTCAAAAAACTATCTATCTTTATCTTAAAAACATTTAATGAAGGAGCCTCTACTGCTTCACTGGGCAAGGAATTCCATAGATTCACAACCCTTTGGGTGAAGAAGTTCCTCCTAAGCTCAGTCCTAAATCTACTTCCCCTTATTTTGAGGCTATGCCCCCTAGTTCTGCTTTCACCCGCCAGTGGAAACAACCTGCCCGCATCTATCCTATCTATTCCCTTCATAATCTTATATGTTTCTACAAGATCCCCCCTCATCCTTCTAAATTCCAACGAGTACAGTCCCAGTCGACTCAACCTCTCCTCGTAATCCAACCCCGTCAGCTCTGGGATTAACCTAGTGAATCTCCTCTGCACACCCTCCAGTGCCAGTACCTCCTTTCTCAAGTAAGGAGACCAAAACTGAACACAATACTCCAGGTGTGGCCTCACTAACACCTTACACTATTGCAGCATAACCTCCCTAGTCTTAAACTCCATCCCTCTAGCAATGAAGGACAAAATTCCATTTGCCTTCTTAATCACCTGTTGCACCTGAAAACCAACTTTTTGCGACTCATGCACTAGCACACCCAGGTCTCTCTGCACAGCAGCATGTTTTAATATTTTATCATTTAAATAATAATCCCTTTTGCTGTTATTCCTACCAAAATGGATAACCTCACATTTGTCAATATTGTATTCCATCTGCCAAACCCTAGCCCATTCATTTAGCCTATCCAAATCCCTCTGCAGACTTCCAGTATCCTCTGCACTTTTTGCTTTGCCACTTATCTTAGTGTCGTCTGCAAACTTGGACACATTGCCCTTGGTCCCCAACTCCAAATCATCGATGTAAATTGTGAACAGTTGTGGGCCCAACACTGATCCCTGAGGGACACCACTAGCTACTGATTTCCAACCAGAGAAACACCCATTAATCCCCACTCTTTGCTTTCTATTAATTAACCAATCCTCTATCCATGCTACTACTTTCACCTTAATGCCATGCATCTTTATCTTATGCAACAACCTTTTGTGTGGCACATTGTCAAAGGCTTTCTGGAAATCCAGATATACCACATCTACCGCACTGTTAATGTCCTCAAAAAATTCCACTAAATTAGTTAGGCACGACCTGCCCTTTATGAACCCATGCTGCGTCTGTCCAATGGGACAATTTCCATCCAGATGCCTTGCTATTTCTTCCTTGATGATAGATTACAGCATCTTCCCTACTACTGAAGTTAAGCTCACTGGCCTATAATTACCCGCTTTCTGCCTACCTCCTTTTTTAAACAGTGGTGTCACGTTTGCTAATTTCCAATCCGCCGGGACCACCCCAGAGTCTAGTGAATTTTGGTAAATTATCACGAGTGCATTTGCAATTTCCCTAGCCATCTCTTTTAGCACTCTGGGTTGCATTCCATCAGGTCCAGGAGACTTGTCTACCTTTAGCCCCATTAGCTTGCCCATCACTACCTCCTTGGTGATAACAATCCTCTCAAGGTCCTCACCTGTCATAGCCTCATTTCCATCAGTCACTGGCATGTTATTTGTGTCTTCCACTGTGAAGACCGACCCAAAAAACCTGTTCAGTTCCTCAGCCATTTTCTCATCTCCCATTACTAAATCTCCCTTCTCATCCTCTAAAGGACCAATATTTACCTTAGCCACTCTTTTTTGTTTTATGTATTTGTAGAAACTTTTACTATCTGTTTTTATATTCTGAGCAAGTTTACTCTCATAATCTATCTTACTCTTCTTTATAGCTTTTTTAGTAGCTTTCTGTTGCCCCCTAAAGATTTCCCAGTCCTCTAGTCTCCCACTGATCTTTGATACTTTGTATGTTTTTTCCTTCAATTTGATACTCTCCCTTATTTCCTTAGATATCCACGGTCGATTTTCCCTCTTTTTACCGCCCTTCCTTTTTGTTGGTATAAACCTTTGCTGAGCACTGTGAAAAATCACTTGGAAGGTTCTCCACTGTTTCTCAACTGTTTCACTATAAATAAAGTCTTTGCTCCCAGTCTACCTTAGCTAGTTCTTCTCTCATTCCATTGTAATCTCCTTTGTTTAAGCACAAAACACTAGTGCTTGATTTTACCTTCTCACCCTCCATCTGTATTTTAAATTCCACCATATTGTGATCGCTTCTTCCGAGAGGATCCCTAACTATGAGATCCTGAATCAATCCCGTCTCATTACACAGGACCAGATCTAGGACCGCTTGTTCCCTCGTAGGTTCCATTACATACTGTTCTAGGAAACTATCGCGGATACATTCTATAAACTCCTCCTCAAGGCTGCCTTGACCGACCTGGTTAAACTAATCGACATGTAGATTAAAATCCCCCATGATAACTGCTGTACCATTTCTACATGCATCTGTTATTTCTTTGTTTATTGCCTGCCCCACCATAATGTTCCTATTTGGTGGCCTATAGATTACTCCTATCAGTGACTTTTTCGCCTTACTATTCCTGATTTCCACCCAAATGGATTCAACCTTATCCTCCATAGTACCGATGTCATCCCTTACTGTTGCCCGGATGTCATCCTTAAATAACAGAGCTACACCACCTCCCTTACCATCCACTCTGTCCTTCCGAAAGGTTTGATACCCTCGGATATTTAACTCCCAGTCGTGACCATCCTTTAACCATGTTTCAGTAATGGCCACTAAATCATAGTCATTCACGCTGATTTGCGCCATCAACTCATTTACCTTATTCCGAATACTACGAGCATTCAGGTAAAGTACACGTATGTTGGCTTTTTTTACCTCCGTTCTGAATCTTAACACCTCGATCAGTAACCTCTCCTAAGTTATATTTCCTCTTAACCTTTCTCCTAATTTTCCTTGTCGTCGAACCCATATAGAACGGGCAGCACGGTAGAATTGTGGATAGCACAATTGCTTCACAGCTCCAGGGTCCCAGGTTCAATTCCGGGTCACTGTCTGTGCGGAGTCTGCACATCCTCCCCGTGTGTGCGTGGGTTTCCTCCGGGTGCTCCGGTTTCCTCCCACAGTCCAAAGATGTGCAGGTTAGGTGGATTGGCCATGATAAATTGCCCTTAGTGTCCAAAATTGCCCTTAGTGTTGGGTGGGATTCATGGGTTATGGGGATAGGGTGGAGGTGTTGACCTTGGGTAGGGTGCTCTTTCCAAGAGCCGGTGCAGACTCGATGGGCCGAATGGCCTCCTTCTGCACTGTAAATTCTATGATAGCTATGATATCTTCCTGTAACAACCTGCCGTGTCGCTTACCATTAATGTTTTCACTTCCCGTTTTATTTCTTTTAGTATTCCTGGTCCTATTCACTGAGCTCCCCTCAGTCACTGTACCTTGTACTGTCGCCCTTTTTGATTTTTGACTATGGCTTCTCTGCCTTACTTTCCCCCTTACTGCCTTTTATTTCTGTCCCTGTTTTACTACCTTCCAACTTCCTGCATCTGTTCCCATCCCCCTGCCACATTAGTTTAAACTCTCCCCAACAGCTCTAGCAAACACAGGACATATTTCCAGTCCTGCCCAGGTGCAGACCGTCCGGTTTGTACTGGTCCTACCTCCCCCAGAACCGGTTCCAATGTCCCAGGAATTTGAATCCCTCCCTCTTGCACCATCTCTCGAGCCACGTATTCATCCTCTCTATCTTGACATTCCTACTCTGACTAGCTCGTGGCCCTGGTAGCAATCCTGAGATTACTACCTTTTGAGGTCCTACTTTTTAGTTTAACTCCTTTCACTAGCTTTCGGTGTATACCTGGTGTTGTAAGACGTCACACAATTTATCAATTAGGCGGCAGTCAGCCATCTGCAGCAGCTTAAAAAGAAAATGCTGCTTTTTGGTGGCCAAAGCTGGAAAGGAATACTGAGGGACAAAGGAGGAGTTAGACCACAGCTTAGATTGCCAGATTCAGCCATGGAGATATTGGTCGAGTAAGCTCATGATCAGAGGGACAAAAACTTCGCCAGAAAGGTTGGTGGGCGGGCTTCTGGTGGCGACTGGTAGGAGAAGATTGCACATAGGTCGCTCCTGCAATGGCCTTTAGTTTTTGGCCTTTTTTTTTTTAAAAACTGGTTCCCGGGGATTTTGATTACCAAAAACCGGCCCATCATACGGCACAAGGAGTTTGTTGGTGGAAATATGTCGCTATCTATGAAGAAGGCTGGTGGCAAGAAGATTACAGGGGTAATCCTTCAACATAGTCAGAAAGACTACGAAGCTCAGCAGCAGGGAAGATGGTGGACCCGGCCTTGGGTGTGGCTGCTAATATCACGGTGGAAATGTTGACTGAGGTAATGGTGTAAGAGTTTGAAAAACAGTTTGCAGAGGATTTTGAGGAGCTGGGCAGGGTGATGATGGAAACCATTAAGTGGTCAATTGAGGAGGCACTTGGCCTGATTCAGAAGCTGGAAAAAGCCTCAAGAGGCAGTGAAGGAACATGGAGAGGTGCCGACAGGTGTGGAGGCGGCCTTGCCATGGCATGGTGATTGAATCATCTCTTTGGAAGCTGCGATGTTGTGGTGAAGGGGATAAACTAGACTTTGAGGGCAAAGGTAAATGACATGGAGAACAGGTCAAGGGATCATGAGGTTGCCAGAGGGGGTAGAGGGTCCGAAGCCGACTGACGTTTGCCAAGCTTTTTGGGGGGGGCGGTGGGGGCTGGAGCGATTGTCCTCGCCAGAGTTGGAACAAGCCCACCAAAGTACTCCTGTGGAAGCCTCGGGTGAATGAGCGTGGGCAGTGACTTTTGGATTCCACCGTTTCCAGGAGAAGGAGTGGGTTTTGCAATGAGTCAAAGTGAATCAGGTGGACTCAGGTGGGAAGCAAGCATCATCCAGATATAGCAAGTTGTCGGAACAGAATTGGCGATGCGGGGTGCGGCTTTTAATAAGACAAAGTCAGCGCAATTCAGGAGTGACGTTAGATCTGGAGTGCTGCACCCAGTGAGGCGGAGAGTGATGGAGGGAGGAGTAGGGATCTGACTGGGACAAAGGGCTTTGCTTTGTCTCATCTTGGGTAGGTCCGAGCCCCGGCCTGCTGGAGGCACAGTCTTTGTCTTCTAGCTTTAGGAACTGAATGTGTGCGGTATTAACACTTGGCCCAGGTTACAATGCAGAAAGATGTTAATGATTTCAACTGGAAAATCAATATAAAGACGTCCCACTGCATGTTTTCCACTATCAATCATTTCTGTCATCCCATATTTATTCATAACTCAGCAGAGACTTAACTGCTTCTCCTTTCTGTTTTCACTCATTCCTCAAAATAAGCCCTTTTTTTAATTGAATTGCTCCCTAAAGTTCTTGTACTGCACCCTAAAGTTATTGTCTTGCTACCTAAAGTTATTGTACTGCAGCCTAAAGTTATTGCACTACACCCTAAAGTACTGTTCCCTGAAGTTTTTGAACTGTACTGCTCCCGAAAGTTATTTTCCTCCTCTCCTTAGAAAAGTGTTAAATATTTTCTTGTATCACAGGTATACCATTGAGGTTTAGTCAACTTGATCAACATACTGCCCGCCATGGCTAGTGTTGGTGTCAAAGCAAACATTGGCAGAGACATTTGGGTTTATTTTCAATGGGCTGCAGGGTCAAGGTCTGGGGTGGGCAGGAATTAGAAATTGGGGTCCGCATGGTTATACCTCAGGGAAGTTTTCTGCTTTCAAAGGGTCAGTGGTTGGGGGGGGGGGGGGGGGGGGGGGAATTGGGAAATGTAGTCACCGCCAATTCACAACCCTTTGAGTTCATTAAGGAGCTCGTTAAGAAGCTTCTCATTTCTGGAATATTCAGATTTTATTCAGACATTGAGCCAGAATAATATTTTATTGACAGTATTGAGATGCGCTGGAAAGGGATTTGCACAAAACCTTATTATCCTTAGCTGGTTTCAACCTCCTGGCCTTCCAAAGGGATGCCTAATCTAATCAGCCAAACAGGAGCCACCCCCAACATGGCGGCATGTCATCATATCCCAGTACCTTTAATTGTGTGGCCTGTTAAATTTTAAAATCATGTTGCAAAAGTTAAGTAGCCTAATTTGGCAATTTAAATTTTAAAATAATTTTGCAAAAGTGGCACAAATGGGTGCCGGGTAGGGATACCTGGATGAATTCATCCAGGTTCCAAGTTCCCAACCCCTCAGTGAAAATTAGGCCCACTGCCTCAGTAACTTATGCAAGTTCTGCCCTGAAATTTATCATAGAATTTATAGTGCAGAAGGAGGTCATTCGGCCCATTGAGTCTGCACCTTGGAAAGAGCACCCTACCCAAGCCCACACCTCCACTCCATCCCCATAACCCAGCAACCCCACCCAACCTTTCTGGAAAGCAACGGCAATTTAGAATAGCTAATCCACCTAACCTGCACATACGCGGACGACCTGCTTTTGTATATTTCTGACCTTCCTTGTTACCACCGCAAAAAATTTAATCAAGTCAGACAGTTGATTGGTGTTCCGAAGTGGGGACCAAAGGCAAGCACTCAGTCTAGCCCACAAGTATTAATGCGGACTGCAGCACTGTAGCGCCACCCCGTGTGAGATCAGCACAGTGCATCTGGGATTTAGAATAGCCAATCCACCTATCTTGCACATCTTTGGACTGTGGGAGGAAACCGGAGGCAACCCACACAGACACGTGGAGAAAGCGCAAACTCCGCACAGACAGTGACCCAAGCCGGGAATCAAACTTGGGACCCTGGAGGGTTTCTCAGGCTTGAGAAGATCATGTTCACCCTGAGGGGATCGATGCTAGGGTTTGCCCGGAAATGGCAGCCGTTTATCAACTTCTTTGGGGAAAATTAAGCTGTTAGCAGAGAGCGGCGGTGTAAAAGGAAAGAGCGAGGCATGAAGTGGGAAATAGTTAATAGGAAAGGGGGAATGAGGAATTGTGTATGTAAGCCATGTTGGCTGGGTTTGGTTGTTGGTTGGGTGGATATTATTTACTTTGTTGTTTTTCCTCTTGAAAATTGTTAAAATTATATATGCCTTAATAAAAATATTTTTAAAAATAAAATAAAATGTCGTGCAGCTCCATCTTCATGCCATGTGGGATAGATTAAGAACAGATCTCACCCCTCACATATAGGCATTAGGGACCCATTAGCAGGAGCAGAATTGCATACCACCACAAGCAATAACCTCATGACCAGCATATCCTTTATTCCTCCATCACAATCAAGCTAAGTGATCAATTTTGGTTGGATAAGGAGCGTGGAACAGCATGCTGCAGCTAATCTACCTGCTAACGCGGCAAATTGTCTAGGCATGTCCTGTTCATAAAAAGCAAGACAAATCTGACTTGACCAATTACCGTCCTGTCAGCCTACTCCCAATCATCAGTAAAACGATGGAAGGAATTACTCACAGTGCTATCAACAAGAGACATTCAATTTGCACCCTCTCTTCTTGTTGAGATTTAAGAACCTAAAAGAGAGTGTGATGTGACCAGATCCCAAATTCATTCTGCTCATTACATGTACCACATAAGCCGTAAATCAATTTTAAAAAACAAATTAAAAACTCAAACCATGCTGAGGTGTCAGGTTTTGAGAATTGTGAATTTGTAGCAACGATCTTAAATCATTTAGATTTGATATTCAATGTTTATCACAAGACAGTATTATATCCAATTTTGTTTCAAATTTGTGTCCAATCATTAGCTGCACGAAAAGCTTTGTTTTTAATTTTCTTGCATGATATGTAAAAAAAAAAATGGCTGTTTTGAAGAAGTCTGGCCCATTCTTAAGCACCTGTGGTTCACAGCCTGGATCAACCATTCTCCCATTATCAGGCCAAAACGAAGAGGAGCATACCAATAATTTGTTATCTTTAATGACACAGAATTGTTTTGTCCACTGTCCAAAACGTTTCTTGCGCAGAAGAAAAGCACAGATCTTAGCATCTTTCACCAAATCCATTGACGCTTCCTCAGATGGCCACTGGTGTCTTAGTTTCTTCCCCTTCCCATCCTCATCATCTTCATCATAGGATTCATAGGAGCTACTCATGGCATCTGAATCATAATCTGCAAGAAAACATAATGCATGGAAACAATCAGTCAAATGTAATCTCATTATCAATACACCATACTTAAATTGATAGGTAAATGATTTCACTTTTCAACTATATTATTCCCCAAAAAAATCCAGCATCATTGCTTTCAGAATGCTGGTACGGTGGTTAGATCTTGAGGAATGTGGGGACTTATTTTCGGTGAACTGGAAGGGCAAATAATTAATGCAGAATCAGAGCACCTGGAACTGAATTAATAGTTATTTTAACATTCGTCTGAATTCACTATATTAAAGAAGGGGTGAAATTAATAATAATCTTTATTGTCACAAGTAGGCTTACATTAACACTGCAATGAAGTTACTGTGAAAAGCTCCTAGTCGCCATATTCTGATGCCTGTTCGGGTACACAGAGGGAGAATTCAGAATGTCCAATTCACCTAACAGCACGTCTTTCGGGGTCTGTGGGAGGAAACCGGAGGACCCGGAGGAAACCCACACAGACACAGGGAGAATGTGCAGACTCCACACAAACAGTGACCCAAGCCAGAAATTGCACCTGGGATCATGGTGCTGTGAAGCATCAGTGCTAACCACTGTGCTACCGTGCCACCCAAAGTTAGCAGGACCAGTCGTGTAATGGTTCTGTTACTGGGCTAGTGCTGTAGTAATATAGAATAGCAATATAGTGGTTCTGTTACTGGGCTAGCACGATAGCAGTATAGAAAGCAATATAGTGGATCTGTTACTGGGCTAGTACTGTAGTAGTATAGAACATCAGTATAGTGGATCTGTTGATCGGTTACTGGGCTAGTACAATAGTATAGAAAAGCAATATAATGGTTCTGTTAATGGGCTAGTACTACAATAGTAGGGGCTGGTTTAGCACAGTGGGCTAAAAAGCTGGCCCGTAGTGCAGAGCAAGGCCAACAGCACGGGTTCGATTCCCCTACCGGCCTCCCCGAACAGGCACCGGAATGTGGCGACGAGGGACTTTTCACAGTAACTTCATTGAAGCCTACTTGTGACAATAAGCAATTATTAGTATACAATAGCAATACAGTGGCTCTATTAATAGGCTAGTAATGTAGTAGTATAGAATAGCAATATAATGGTCCTGTTATTGGGCTAATACTATAGTAATATAGAATAGCAATATTGTGGTTCTGTTACTGGGCTAGTACTATAGCTGTATAGAATAGCAATATAATGGTTCTGTTAATGGGCTAGTACTATAGTAGTATAGAATAACAATATAGTGGATCTGTTAATGGGTTAGTAATATAGCAGTAAAGAAAAGCAATATAGTGGTTCTGTTACGGGTCTAGTAATCCAGAGGTCCTCACTAATGATCCGGTGATGCAAGTTTAGATCCCACCATGACAGCTGGAGAATATAAATTCACTGAATTAAATAAATCTGGAATAAAAATTAGAAATGGTGACCATGTAACCATTGGTATGTTTTCAAACCCCATCTAGCTCACTAATGCCCTTTAGGGAAGGAAATCTGCAATCATTACCAAGTTTGGCCTTTATGTGACTCCAGACCCTCATCAAACTGTGTAACTCTTAACTACCCAATGAAATGGTCCAGCAAGCCACTCGGTCATCTGTAAGATGACTCACCACCAGTACCTTCTTGGCGGCAATTAGAGATGGGTGATAAAATGCTGGCCTTGCTAGCTGTGCTCACATCCTGCAAATGAATTTTTAAAAATGTCTTTTGGACTTCTAATATGATCTATTGTCAAAATTGTGTACTTTGTCTTCTCATGAATTTCACCTAAATCATTATTTCTGCTGAGGAAAGCAACCAATAATAATTAAATATTTGAGAAGAGATAAAATCGGTTACTGGGCTAGTACTATAGTAGTATAGAATAGCAATATGTGGGATACAAACATGCTTAATATATTTGTCTTAAATTTCTCTGTGCAATTTTTGCCAAGTGTTGTCTCATTTCAAATAAATAGGTTAATATTTGGTATCTTGTGACCATAATCTCCATCACTTGAGGTAGATAAGTGTCATAATATCCACTCATGTATATAATGAGATGCAGACAGGCAGTGATTGACACACAGGATGACCAGTAAGCACACAACACAGTGCAGCCAATCACCAGACAGGACACTACCACTATAAAACCAGAGGGCAGTAGGTTTCCTGCTCTCTCGGGACCCAGCCACTGAGACAGTCAGAGTCCACAAGCTAGCAAGCACAAACACCATGCGGTAACTAGTAAGTCTGGTCAGGCTACTAAAAGGTCTCCAGTCAGTTCAGTATAGTGTCGACCCACAGCTGAATATGTATATCAGTTCTATTGTTGAATAAAACAGTGTTGGATCTTCTCCAGTGTTAGACGTCTGTTTCTAGCTTCCCTGCATCGAGTGCAGTCCACATCGAACCTACCTGCCGAACACATCATGGTACCAGAGTGATACTGATCTTGACAGACCTACCGCGAGTGAATCAGCATTGACCAGCAAGCAGCCATCCGGTGAAATGGAAAACATCCAGCCTCCTCCGCAGCTCCGGCAACCTCGGCGCCAATTGGAAAATCTTCAAGCAAAAGTTCCTCTTGTACATCGAGGCCTCTGACCTCGAAGCAGCATCGGACGCCAGGAAGATTGCACTATTTCTCTCCACCGCAGGGGACCACGCCATTCACATCTACAACTCCCTCATGTTCGCTGACGGCGAAGACAAAACGAAATTCAAAACAGTCCTGCTGAAGTTTGACAGCCACTGCGACATTGAGGTGAATGAGAGCTTTGAACGGTAGATTTTCCAGCAGAGGCTTCAGGGTAAGGATGAACCTTTTCAGTCCTTCGTGACCCATCTCCACATCCTAGCGCAGTCATGTAACTATGACTCGACGGCTGATTCCATGATCCAGGATCAGATCGTTTTCGGGGTCCACTCCAACACCCTTCGGCAGCAGCTCCTGAAAGTCAAACAGTTGACCCTCTCGGTCGCTATCGAGACATGCATTGTCCATGAGCATGCTAAGAATCATTACTCCCACATCAGGGCGGCAGAAAAGCTGGCCTCCCACGAGGCGGAACGGGTGCAGGCCATTGCAAAAATGCAGGGCCTGAGCATCGAGGAGAGTGGCTGTTTCGCACGCTTTTCCCGGGTCCCTGCGCATGCGCGCCACGACCGAGTGAACGACGAGCCCGACAACCCGACTGCGCAGGTGCGTACGTTGACCGACCGCACTGCGCATGCGCGATGGCGCATGGAACGCGCTGACGTCGGCGTCATGAAGTGTCCAAATTGTGGCTCCGCCCATTTAAAGCGGCAATGTCCGGCAAAAGCATGCCGGTGACTACAGTGTGCAAGCTTGGCCACTACGCAGCCCTTTGCAGATCTGCTCCACCGCTCAGCAGCCAGCGATCCCAGCTACGGCGCAGAAGTGTCCGCTCAGTACAACAAGGCATGTCAGATTCCGATCCCAACAGCCCAACAGATCCCGATGCTGAGTGCCTCAAGTCCCCATACCGGGTGGGCATCATAACTACACATGCGCTGCCTTCCACCACAACGGCGAAACGCCTCTCGATCCTGTGTGGATCCCGACGACGAGTGGTGTGCTGTCCTCACAGTTAACAAGGCTCGCATCCAATTTAAACTGGACACCGGCGCATCAGCGAACCTCATCTCAAAATCCGACCTCGGCACCATCCGCGCCAGACCAAGCATTCTTCCAGCGGCCTGCCAGCTCCTTGACTACAATGGCAATGCCATAGCTGCCAGTGGCTCCTGTCAACTAGGGGTATCCAACAATGCGATCAAGGCAACACTGCGGTTTGAAATCGTCGGGCCTGGCAGAGCGTCCCTGCTCGGTGCTCGAGCCTGCAAGCTCCTGAACCTGGTTCAGCGAGTCCACACCATGTCATCATCACCGGCGACGGCCTCGCCTGATGGTAACTTGCAAGCCGACATAGATGACATTATTACGCAGCACCACAGCGTATTCGATGGAATGGGCACGCTCCCATGCCGATATAAAATCCTGCTCAAGCCAAACGCCACACCTGTAATTCATGTACCACGCCAGGTGCCAGCACACCTCCAGTATCATCTGAAGAAGCAATTACAGGACCTCCAAGACCAGAGCATCATATCGAAGGTCACAGAGCCAACAGAGTGGGTCAGCTCCATGGTCTGCGGCAAGCCGTCAGGGGAGCTTCGCATTTGCATTGACCCTAAGGATCTAAACCGATGCAGGGTGTTTTAGCCACCTAAAATAGCTGATTTCCGATTAGAATGGTCAAACCCCGATCTAAAATGGCAAACGAAAGAGGCTGATGCGAAAATCAGCCAACAGGACTCAAACGGACAGCTGCAGGTAAAACAGTGTATTCGCCTCTGGGGAAGTCAGCCCAGACCGATACCTGCAGCCATCAACATCACAACAACCCAGCCATCTGCATATTAAGCAGCCACCCCAGGAACAATTGCTACACATTAGCAACATAAAGCCGATCCAGACCTGTCGGCACCAGCAGGGGCTGTGACAAAGGAAGGTAAACGGCCACCCCCCGATCAAGGAATCGCCCCATTATTGGAGCATATCGAACCAAGTGATTGGGACCAAGTCCAATCACTTGGAACCAGGTAGGAGGTCCGCCCCGAGAGGCGGACAGCCCCTGGGGACTATAAGAATAGGGGCCAAGTTCAGATCAACCCTTCTCTTCCTGCTCGCAACCTTCGAGACCCTTCGACAGCTGGCAAAAGTCTTACTCCAGCGATCACTACCAGATAGGCGCTCCTGACTATCGACTTGTACCAGCCTTTGAATCCCGCAGGCTCAGAACCAATTCGAAAGACCATTTGTTTCCCTGACCTGGTGGGCCGTTTCCAAAGTTAAGTATTGGCCTGTAGTGGTAGGTAGTAGTCTAGAAGTAGGATTATTGTATAAGTATTAATTGCTGTATGTAATAAATGAGCGTTGATTTAACTCTTACTAAGCGGTGCGTTGCATTATTAATCAATACTTGGACTTGAACCACGTAGCGGTATCAGAAAGATACCTGGCGACTCATGAGCAAAGGTGACAGAATAAGAATAAAGTAAATTAAGGCTAAAACGAGCAACATTTTGGCGACATCCTGATGGGACCCGATCTAGAAGTGGAAAACCACTCCGGGAGAACCCAAGAAATTTTGAATTAGAATCCAATTGGAAACAAAAAAACCACAAGTGTTCAAGCAGTTCTGATTAATAGTCATAGTTCGGAAGTGTGTGTATGCATGCGTAACTAACAGGGCTATAAGGTAAAACTGATAGATTTTTGTTGCGTCAAAACTGTCAGAAATCTGTATTTTCGGAAATTAGCGCAAGCTGTACCCGCATCTACGACACCACCTTAGCCCCCTGTTCCAAATGTAATCGAAGCAAGCGGATAGGAAAGATGGCCATGCAGGCAATGCAACGCCTCATGAACCCTGAGGAATTTGCGGTCGCAGCGGCCAGCAGCGGCCAGCAGTAGTAGAGTGGGACAGTGTCCCATTTGGGAAGAGGAAATCCGGAAATACCTCAAGGGCAAAGGATGGCCCATGTGGAATGATTTCTGCGATAATGAAGACTCAGGTCCCGGAAGTATAGGGCATACTTGGTGGGAGAACATGAGTGAGATCCATAAAAAGAACTTAGCAAAAGCTCGCAAGCCGATGGCAATTGTGTCCTGTCTGGCACAATTGCGAGGCACAGAGGAGGTCATCAAGACGCTCCGCAAAGAAGTAGAGGGCATACATCGTATGAGTAAAGTCGATGTATGCGAGGTTGAGAAAGAGAATCTGGAATTAAGGAGGAAATTAGCAGCAAAGGACGAAGAGGTGGCTGACGCCAAACGGGGTCACCAGTCTTGTCTGCCACATTTGAGTAGTTTCCAGTCCCAGTATGAAAAGGCTTATCAGGACACGCAGCGTGCAGTCCTGGTAAGGAAAGAAACAGAGAAGCAGGTGGAGACGCTACAGAAACAATGTAGTGATCTCAAGGCAGCCTTGAGAGCGCTCCACGCTGCAACCACAGAACAAAGACAGAGCACCATAGACCATGCAAAGTGCCGGAAGCAAATTGCAGACCTGCAATCACTGCTTTCTGTCCAGAAGGGATTTCAAGAAACCTTTGGGGAAAAATTAGACCAGGAAGATGGCCCTGATTGGGAAGAATTAAAGGAAACAGCGCAGAGATATGTTCAGGGAACATGTGCGCCGGGAAAGCCCCAAAGGAGAAAAGCACCCCCACCCCCCCACACAGCAGGTAGTTCAGGCTCCCATGAACCCTGTAACAACCCACCACACAGCCACATCGGACGAGGCGGAATTCCTATATTCCACCCCCCTCACAGTGACCCAATTACGGGACGCGTGTGCAAAAATCACACCGTTCCTCCCTGCTTCAGACCCACACCATTTCTTTGCCACCGTCAAACATCAGGCGGCCATGTACGGCCTGGATGAGAGAGAGCATGTAAAGCTCATGGTTCTAAGTTTGGGTCCATCAGTAGAAGCAGCCCTTCCCGACCCACAGAACGTAGGAGGAGGCACCCTTGCAGAAATGTATACCGCGATCCTGGATGCGATCGGGTATAACCGGGGTGACCCCGTAGATGGCCTAAACAAGTGTAGGCAGAAGAAGTCTGAGTACCCCACAGCGTTTGCAGGACGCCTGTGGATTCACTTCGAAGCCGTTTTTGGAGACGTAGACCGTGCCCATTTGTCCCCCAACAATATGGCCAAATGGACCCGCACCCTTATCTCCCATGCCACAGATGCAGGACAGAATGCCTGTAATAGTTATGATCCCTTGGAGGAGGCCCATAACGAGAAGTGGGTGGTTAAAAGATTGTCCTGCGTTTGGGAGCAGTCTGTTCACAATGAACCCGCCGCTAAAACCACCGAGGAAAAGCAAGCCGCCGCAGACATGCAGGCGGTAAAAGCCACACCTCACAACCCCGCCTGGGTGAATGAGGGAAAGAACAGCCCCCCACCCAAATCACAAGAATGTTACAACTGCGGACAGTTGGGACATTTTGCAAAAGAGTGCAATGGCCCCAGAAAGCCACAGAAAGCCCAACAAACAGGCACTCTGAGTAAGAAAAAGGCAGAGCCCATCCATAGCGTTAGCGCCCATTCGGATCAGACGGACTTGACCGAAACAGACTGATGGTGTACAGGCTACCCCAGTTGGGTCTGTGATACTCTTTGGGATAGGTCAGGATGACCCGTAGTCGCAGCAAAATGCGGGGACAGCCTATCGCGTTTCTTTGGGCCACAGGAGGGTCCCGCACCACCATAAATTCCTCCACCCTTTTTCAAAAGGACACGTGTCACACTACAGCCACTATCACCCTCAGCGGCTTTACAGGGCATTCGCAGCAGGCACACATCACAGCCCCTGTATCCATCCAAATCGGAACCATCACCACCAAGCACCCCGTAGTTTTAGTAGACCTGCCCCACACAGCAGAACACATCCTGGGGATTGATGTTATGAATTCCCACCACCTATCCTTCGATCCAGTCAACCAGTGTATCTGGAAGATGGCGAAATCCGCTAGAGCCCCCGCAACGCTCAACATAGGGGACTATATGAACAAAATTAGCGCAGTAGGCGAGTTTTGGTTCAACCCCACCACGCTTAGCACAGACAAGCAGGTTAGGGCAGTCCTGCAAAAGAACCGGGCAGCATTCGCAACCCACTGGCTCCGTACAAGTAACAGGACCGGACCCTAGACCCCAAAAACAGTACTGATTCCCCCTAGAAGCAGAGGGAGAAATCCTAAAAGTTATAGCGAGCTTATTAGAGCAGGGCGTACTAAGATCGGTAGCCTCTACTAATAATGTCCCGATATGGCCAGTAAGAAAGCCCGACGGATCAGCGCCTGACCATTGAGTATCGGGAACTCAATAAAGTCACCCCCGCAGCAGCCCCCACCGTAGCAACAAGTCCCGAGACCATGCTGAAGCAGGGACTCAATTCCCGCTATTTCACGGTTTTGGACATCAGTAATGGATTCTGGTCCATTCCATTGGCAAAGGCGTGCCAGTACAAATTTGCCTTCACTTTCAGAGCGCAGCAGTATACGTGGACATGCCTGCCACAAGGCTTCCACAACTCCCCCTCCATTTTCCACCGACAGCTGGCAAATGGACTAGCAAAATGTTCTCGCCCCGAATGTCTGGTACAGTATGTAGATGATCTACTACTGCAGACAGACACCAAGGAGGAGCACATTGAGCTTCTATCCGAACTCCTGGAATTATTACATTCCATTGGCTGTAAAGTCAACCCAAAAAAGGCCCAGATATTGGAAGAAAAAGTGGTATATTTGGGTACAATTACCACACACGGCAAACGCGAGATCGAGCATAAAAGAATTGACTCGATCGCTAAATTGCCCCTTCCCCAGAACGTTTCAGCCCTCCGGTCGTTTTTAGGACTGGTTGGCTACTGCCGAAACCACATTGACTGTTTCGCCAGCAAGGCAGCACCCCTCTCAGACCTCTTAAAGAAAGGAGCCCCCTGGGAGTGGCTTCCGCAGCATTCAGATGTGTAGAATCGTTAAAACAGGCACTCATAGCCGCCCCCGCACTACAAGTTCCAGACCCGCTTTTCCCTTACGCCATAGAGGTAGCAACCACAGACCACACCCTTTCAGCTGTGCTCCTGCAGGAATGGCATGACCAGTTAAGACCCGTAGCTTATGCTTCCCGACTTTTAGATGCTGTGTAGCAGGGATTTTCAGCCTGAGAGAGGGGCACCTGCTCGCAGTTTTCTGGGCAGTCCAGTACTTTTCCTATATTACCGGACTGAACCCAAATCACCATTCTGACCAAGCACACCCCCACCCAACTTTTACTGGACGGACGACTTAAGGACGGTACCGTCAGCCAAATACGCGCAGCTAGATGGACCCTTCTCTTGAAAGGACGGGATATCACAGTAAAACAGACAAAGACTCACACATACTTAGCGGACAATTTGCAGTACCCCGGAACCCCCCATGAATGTGAGATCATCTCTCCACACCATAACACAGGCCCCTTTATAGAAAATCCCCCCCCCCCCCCCCCCAGAAAGATAGGAAATTCATCTCAGAGCCCCCCGCACACGGACACGTGTGAACCCATTAAGATTTATGTGGATGGATCTTCCACAGTCTTAGATGGGCAACGCATAACAGGTTGCGGGATTTATGTTGGGCCCTCGAGGAAATAGCATTAAAACTCCCCGGGCACTTAGGCGCGCCGACAGCAGAGCTTGCGGCCATCGCGTACATAGTAGACCACCCAGCTTCCTTCCCCAGCCCAGCAGACATATACTCAGACAGCCTCTATGTCTGTAACAGCCTTACAGAATTTCTGCCCATGTGGGAAACAAGAGGATTTGTTTCCGCAGATGGGAAACCCCTCCCCTCAGCCCCATTACGCCGCCATATTTTAGATAAAGCCCAGAACAGGACTTTTGGCATCATAAAAGTCCGCAGCCACCATCGTTCTCCCCCCCTGAAAATGTGAAAGCCGACGCACTGGCTAAGGCAGGTTCCAGACATTGGTATTTTTGGAAACTCCCCCGAAAGCGCGCCAGTGAGTGCTGTCCAGGTCACACAGACTAGGATCGAGGATCTCGTAGAGGCCCAGAAGCAGGATAGCGCTCTCACAGAGATTGTGAAAGGGAAGTTTCCAGCCTCATACGAGTGGTTCAGAAATACCCTAACCACACATGACGGTGTGGTGTTAAAGGACACCCTTTATGTAGTTCCTGAGCAGGATAGGAACCAATTCATTTGTTTATTCCATGATGGTCATGGACACCAGGGAATCGATCCCACTACAGCCCACCTCAAACAGCTTTGTTGGTGGCCAAATCTCAAGGAAGATGTAAGTCATTACATTGAGAATTGCCTTATCTGTGCGCAGAACAACCCCGATAAATATGCCAAAAAGGCCCAACTCAGCCACACCCGACCCGTTAACGGCTCCTGGACTAACCTCCAGATTGATTTTATAGGTCCATTGCCCCTTGCAGGAATGGCTATAAATATGTTCTGGTGGTCATAGACACTTTTACAAAGTGGGTGGAAGCATTTCCAGCCCGCACCAACACCGCGAAAACCACAGCCAAGATCCTAACCCACCACATCTTTACAAGGTGGGGACTCCCCCGCAGTATTGAATCGGACCAAGGTTCTCACTTTACGGGACGTGTCATGCACAACGTCCTCACGATATTTGGCATCACCCAAAAATTCCACATTGCGTACCACCCACAGTCGAGTGGTATAGTGGAGCGCATGAATCGGACCCTAAAAACCACCCGCAGAAAAATGGTCCAGCAGAACAACACCACTTGGGACTCAGTCCTCCCTTTTGCGCTGATGTTTTTGCGTAACACTGTTTCCACCTCCACAGGTTACATCCCACACACTCTCATGACCGGACGCCCCATGAAAGGGACAGAATACTTGTTAGGTTTAGACCTGACCAGCCCTGAAGTAATGGCCCTCACCCACGAGAAAGCCGTGGAGCAATTAGTTGCTAATGTCAAAACGGCTCGGTTAGCAGCCGCAGTTAAATTGGGCACCAAAAAGAAACAGAGCAAGGCCTGTTTCGATAAGGCAGTGCATGAAACGGAGTATGATATAGGACAGCAAATGATGTTGTCGGTATATAACCCCAGCACATTCCTGTCTCCAAAATACTCGGGTCCGTACTCCATTTCGGATAAAGTCAGCCCATCAGTATACAAAATAAAATACCCAAATGGTAAGACTGCGTGGTTTCATATAAACCAGTTAAAGGCTTATGGAACACAGTCAAACCACGCCCACCATGTCATGCTTGACGCAGCAGACTACACCCCGCCTACAGCCAACGTAACCCGACCAACCCCCACCACGTCCAACCCAGCCACGGACTCGACCTCAACTCCACCCCCAAAATATACACTCCGCCCCGGTATGCACACAGACTGCAGCAGCAGAGACAGCGACTGCGACTGTGACGATAGCCACAGCACGCCTCCCTACTATCCCCATGCAACCGGACCCACACCCAGTGACTCCAACAACGATCCCAGTGATCCCTTCCTGATCACTTTTCTAAATAAATCCCACCACCGAACCACACAGACGACCCCGACTTTGTCCCCACACAACTCGACGCAACTCATTGGCACCGCGACAACTCCTACAGACTGGTCCACAACGACGAGAGCAACCCCAACTCACACAAAGCAGCCCTGTCAGCCCTAATTCACTCCAGAGTTTGGCACCCGGGAGAAGGGGACGACCTCGAGTCTGACTCCCAAACCGCCAACCCCTTTGCGACCCTGTTCGCAACAGAGAACTGAGGTGTCCACATGATGTTTCAAGGAAACGCTTGGGAGAAGTGGTGTCCTTCCTGATGGAACCTGCAGGATGTTTTATGTTGTTCGTACGTTTGTTTCGTGTTGTTCGTCCAACAGGAGAATTTTTTCCCAGCCGCTGGTTCAGCGGTATCAACTTATCTGCAGATACCTGGTCAAGAGACCACACGCTTGTTCAGTGAAACTAGCTTTTCAGCTGATACTTGTTCGGGTATCAGACGCCCGATCGTAACTGCTCTTCTGATTCAAGGATAGAATCACAATGGCAGCCCCACCACGATGACTACATTTTTACCCGTTCTTGTCGGTTGCTCAGGCAGAGGAGAAACGGCGTGAGACCCGCCCTGCCTGGGGACCCCCCCGTTGGTCAAACATGCTCGGGTAGGGGAGATACGGCATTGGTAGCCGTCCTACCCGGGGACTCCATCCAAATCTTACCCGTCGCGGCCCATACGCACCTCATTTGCCATTCTTTCATTTCAAAAGGTTTTTATTTGTTTAGGCGACCTTTAGGTTGCTGCCATCTGCTATTTACATCCAGGAACATTTGGATGGTAAATCAGCACAGGTCCGTCATTGGGAAGTGTGCCGTGTCCTAAAATTTGTTTTTGGAAAAAAAATGAGGGAGTCACACATAGTGACCAATTATAAGGGTATAATTGGCCCCAAAGGACAGACACACTAGCATACCGGATATTGACCCAAGATAGTTACAGATACGATGCTTGTTTTTACAGAACTCCAGAAGCTCCAGGACCGGAGAAAATACAAGAGAACACACAGAAAGAAAAGGAAAGAGGACAGCCATGAGTACCCCCTTCATCGTACTCAACATGATTTTTGAGGCCATTTGGTTGCGCGGGAACGTGAACCCCATTACTTCAAACCTCCCTGCCGTTAATGTTTCACTGCCCCGCAGTACCCAGAGCCCAGTCACCAGCGACACTGCATCTTCCTGGTGTGCCAGGTTCATAACCTGGTACTCCCTGTCCTACGTGATCGAAGCACTGTTAGCGTTGGCAATACTCTGCTGTGTAGTGCAGACTATGCGCCTACGTAAATGGAGGAGAGCGTACCGCGCTCGAACCCCGGTATATCGGATCAGATCCCCTATATTCGGTTACGACCAGACCCCCACGATTTATAATAAAAACAATAAAGAGCATTCATTTGCGTTATTACTGTAAATAAAGAGATGTACAAAACTTTTCATGAACAAAAAAAAAAATGTATGATCCTGAGCTTGACTGCCAAGCCAGGAAAAAGTATATGAAATGTTGTGATTGTTGTTGTATGTTTAGGAAGATAGGATAATGCAATGTTTAGCGAGTATAGTGTAATAAGGATAAAATTAGAGGTTCCAAGTTTGTTATTTTGTAATGCATGTCCCTGCCTGACAAAGCGTCCTTAGAATTGCTAGGTAAAATTTGTGCATAGCTAGGGTCAGAGCAGAGGCCATGTAGGAGGTGTCCCCCCCGGTCAGGGAATGGAAAGAACAAAATTTGTGATCCTTCACGCTTCCCGTTCGGATCACAAGGAGGGTATGTAGCCACCTAAAATGGCCGATTCCCGATTAGAATGGTCAAACCCCGATCTAAAATGGCAAACGAAAGAGGCTGATGCGAAAATCAGCCAACAGGACTCAAACGGACAGCTGCAGGTAAAACAGTGTATTCGCCTCTGGGGAAGTCAGCCCAGACCGATACCTGCAGCCATCAACATCACAAAAACCCAGCCATCTGCATATTAAGCAGCCATCCCCGGGAACAATTGCTACACATTAGCAACATAAAGCCGATCCAGACCTGTCGGCGCCAGCAGGGGCTGACACAAAGGAAGGTAAACGGCCACCCCCCGATCAAGGAATCGCCCCATTGTTGGAGCATATCGAACCAAGTGATTTCCGAGCGATCCCCGGGAACAATTGAAACATGTAAGGTGAATAAGGCCAAGCCAGACTCCTCGGCGCCAGCAGGAACCAAGACAAAGGAAGGCCAATGGACACTCAGGGACCGCCCAGCGATCAGGGAATGGCTCCAGTATTGGAGAAATCGATCCAAGTGATCGGAACGTAGTCCAATCACTTGGAACCAGACGGCGCGAAGCCCCTGGGGACTATAAAGTAGAGTCCCCGAGTTCAATTCGGTCTTCTTGGCAGGGTCACTCAGCAGCGCGAACCAACCCTTGACAGTGACCTGCCTAGCTGCCGCAACAACCAAGTAAGTCTCCAGTCGACGCTCGCTACGAGATAGGCGCTCCTAGCTACCAGTCCATACCAGCTTTTGAATCCTGCAGACTCAGAATCGAACAAAAGGCCATTTGTTCCCCTGACCTGGTGGGCCAGTTCCGAAGCCAAGTATAGGCCTTTTAGTGATAGAGATAGTCTAGTAAGTAGAATTTTATGCATGAGTAGTGATTGACTGTGTATAATAAATGTGTTTTGATTTGAATCTTACTAATCGGTGTGTTGAGTTATTGATCAGTACTTGAACTTGAACCTCGTGGTGGTATCATAAAGATACTTGGCGACTCTAGAGCAAAGGTTATAGAAACAGAGCAATTAAGTAAAGCCACAACAGGCAACGAATTAAGAGCCAACCAAAGTTAGCAACAACAGGCAACGGGAAGCTTGGTTAAAATGTAATAGTTGCCACATGGACTCCCTTGGGCTCAGGAAACCCAGCAGAGGGGAGGTGGGAATTGCCATCTGAGGAGGTAGTACCATTTTCAGCATTCCTTGTGAGCCAGGAGCAGCAGGAATGTTGTCGCTTGTCCCTCAAGTAAACCTTCAGCCTCCCTCCACCCCTCGCAGCTTTTCCATTTTAAAAAAATATTATTTTTTGGGATGCAAACATCATTGGCTCGGCCAGCATTTATTGCCCATCCCAAATTGCCCTGGAGATGGTCATGATGAGTCGCCTTCATGAACTGCTTAAGTCTCTGTGATGTACTAATCCCCATAGTGATGTTCAGGATGGAGTTCAAGGAATTTGACCCAGCAACGGTGAAGGAACGATGATATATTTCCAAATCAGGATGCTTTATGGCTTGCAGGGGAATTAGCAGGCGATGTTGTTCCTATGCATCTGCTGTCCTTGTTCTTGGAGATGGTAGAGGTTGTGGGGTTAGAAGCTGCAGTCGAAAGAGCTGTGTTGCTGCAGGACATCTTGTAGCTGGTACACTCAACCCTCCCATGATGGTCAGTTTCCTTCCTTGCACCACCACTCCCCCACTGAAGCCCCGATGTCTCCCTTCCTTCCACAATGGCCAACTTCCCTGAACCCCCTGCACCCTCCCCCAATCCCTGATCACTCAGTCCATTCTCCCTTTCCAATTACCTAACAGTACAAGACAATGCATTGGAATCGTAAAATGAGAAGCAACAATTGAAGGAAAAGGTGTGAAAGGAAAGTGGAATAATTTAAGACAAAAGGGGGAATTATAGCTGGCAGAGTTTAGGAACAGAATACAAGAGTAAAAACAGTTTAGCTTACTAACAAAGTTTTTAAAGGCATTAGAGAAAAAGAGAACAAGCAATTCTTAATAATATTCAGGAAAGTATCAAGATATGGAGATTTTTACAATTAGACTGAAGAATGGCATCTGCTCCACCCATCCCACTGGTCCTCCCTCTCTATGCCCAGCCTCCGCTCCGCCCATCCCACTGATGCTCCCTCCCCTGTCCAGCTTCCACTCCACCCATCCCACTGGTCCTCCCTCCCCTGTCCAGCTTCCACTCCACCCATCCCACTGGTCCTCTCTCCCCTGTCCAGCTTCCGCTCCACCCATCCCACTGACCCTCTCTCCCCTGTCCAGCTTCCGTTCCGCCCATCCCAATGGTCTCCCGTCCCTGTCCAGCCCCGGCTCCACGCATCCCACTGGTCCTCCCTCTCTATGCCCAGCCTCCGCTCCGCCCATCCCACTGGTCCTCTCTCCCCTGTCCAGCTTCCGCTCCACCCATCCCACTGACCCTCTCTCCCCTGTCCAGCTTCCGCTCCGCCCATCCCAATGGTCTCCCGTCCCTGACCAGCCCCGGCTCCACCCATCCCACTGGTCTGCCTCCCCTGTCCAGCTTCTGCTCCACCCATCCCACTGGCTCTCTCTCCTTTGTCCAGCTTCCGCGCTGCCCATCCCACTGGTCTGCCTCCCCTGTTCAGCTTCCGCGCTGCCCATCCCACTGGTCTGCCTCCCCTGTCCAGCTTCCGCTCTGCCCATCCCACTGGTCTGCCTCCCCTGTCCAGCTTCTGCCCAGCCTCCCTTGATCAGTCTTCGTACAGCTTGGCCAATCTCAATCAGGAGTCTGATATTTTTGAGTGGACCCAAAGAAGGCCAAAGCAGCATCTGCTCACTTCGAAGTCCTCGAAGAAGTCAACCTCGCCAGGTGCACGCCACTTATATGTGAACTTTCCAATTTCTGACTGGTGGGGAACTTAATTTGGAAATAGCAGTTAATTATCACGGACTAGCTTTCAATGCGCATGCATGACATGTTAATGCACGTGATGGGTTTCCTGACATTGCTCATTGGGATGGTCAACCTGCCTTTAAAGTCCAGAGAACTTTATTGCAAAAGTTCATCCCGTCGGCAGTAAACTGATTTTTGGCCTCTCACTGAATTAAGTTCCTCTGTCCACCAAGCTGCAGGAGCAACCGGAAGATTCCTGTCCATTTTTTATGTCTTTGCCTCCTTATAAAAGGTAACAGCCTCATATGGGAAGCCTATATCAGGGTGTACACAGGGTTGCCAAACTAGTGGCCGTCTGAGTAATGCCGATAGTGGGAAAGATAGGTGCCTTTGGTCCTTTAGTAATGGAATTTCCTACTGAACTCAAGTTCCTCAGGATTAATGCTGTTCCCGGTGGGTGCGTGTAGGAACTGGTGGGGGTAAGGTCCCCCATGGGTTTTTAGGATCATTGTCTAAACAGAAGCTTGTCTGTTGGAGCATCAGGCTTATCTCACTCCTCTACATTACTCTGGCAACCTGCTCCTGTTGGTTATAAAATTCACTCGGTGTGGGTTTACCATATGTGTCTGACTACAAGCTGTCCATTACAGAGGGATCCAGTCATTTATTGGCCCTGATTAGTGATCTCAGCCTCAGCTGTCAATCAACGCCACCCCCAGGCTAGGGCTAATCCAATGATCTGTGGCTTCGACTAGTGCACAAAACAGCTAATGATACACCCCTCATGGCTTCATTACATAGAAACATCCACCAATTACGAATGAAGGCAATTTCTGGCAGCATGGAATTGCAAATATTGGTCTCACAATGAGTACCCAATAACAATTCACAACTTCTGGCCTAGCCAGAGTTACCCACATCCTGTGAACAAATAAATGGAAAAACCCACTTCAGACAATTATTTGGTGAGTCATAGATAACTCACACAGTTTGCAGCCCTTTTCCAGACAATAAGTCTGTTCAGAACTGAAAGCTTTCTGCTCACAAGACACTTTTGTATGACTTTGGCTGTTAACCCTTTACCTGATGTTTCCAGCATTACTAAATATAATTTAAAACTAAATTAAAGTAAACAAGTGCATTTTGTCCAAGAAGCCAAACTGAGGTTACAGGTACTGTACTCAACCACGGCTGTTCGAATTGCACAGAGGATGGTTGGAATTCTCATTTTTTCTGTCTAAGTGTGGTGGTGGGTGGTTCCAGCGGCACCATTCCTGCTGGCCACAATGGTATGGACATGTGCGCGATTCCACTCTTGGAGCCTCATTAATTATATACAACGACTATCTTGCAGGGTCCTTCATATTAATTCTCTGTTTATTCCCTTATTTCTGCTTTCTTTTATTTTTTCTGTTATTATTTTGATGCGTAACGGACATGTCACTTTAAAAAAATATATTTCTTTATTCTCCTCCTTTTTCACATTTTCTCCCAAATTTACACCCACCAACAATAAACAATAATCAGTAACAAATATGTCAATCCCCATATCAATAACAATGATCCCATCCTCCCACCAAACCCCAAACATTAGCCCGCATGTTCACATAAACAAATAACAAAAAGGAATCAGGCATCACCCATAGTCACCATCAACACACACCGCCCCCCCCCCTCCCCCCAACTAATGTTCGATGTTATCCAGTTCTTGAAAGTGCATGATAAATAATGCCCATGAATTGTAGAACCCCTCCATCCTTCCCCTCAGTTCAAACTTAACCTTCTCAAGAGTCAAGAATTCCAACAGGACATGGCAAAGGTGTAGAGGCTGCTCTCCATCCCTCAGGATCCGCCTTCGGGCGATCAACGAGGCTAAGGCTACAACATCTGCCTCCGCACCCGTTTCCAACCCTGGCTGGTCCGACACCCCGAATATGGCCACCCGGGGGCCCGGGTCCAGTTTTACATGCACCACTTTAGAAATTACCCTAAAAACCTCCTTCCAGTAATCCTCTAGCTTTGGACAGGACCGAAACATATGAACGTGATATGAAAATTTCCATCCCACCTCCCTGGCTCAAATCTGTGGTTCCCCCGAATCGGCATTTCCCTTCATCCTGCCCCCAACCCGAAGTGTTGGCGAAACTGCCTCCAAATTCGCAATGAAGCTATTATTACCAGGCAGGACATGTCACTTTAAGGCAAGCAACTATATCTTTAATTCAAGCATGAGGAAGCAGACTGTATCTTTAATTCAAGCAGGAAGAATCCGGAAGGCCGAGCTAGTTTAAACTGGAGTTGTAGACGGGCCGGCATCAGTGACGTAAGGATGGGATGGGACTTGGTTTGATTGATTTGGCTGATGGCCAATGAATTGATCCAAAAGGCTGTGCTATGTCCATTAACAGGTGATGATTGGATTCTACTCCACAGGGATGTTTTTCAGAGTTCCAAGGTTAAGTTCGGTTTCAGTTTTGATTCTGGCTGCAAGAAAGAGACAAGACTCTGCTAACTTTAACGCTGCTAAAGATCCAGTTAACTCTCTCCAGAAGGCCACTATGAGGGATGATTCTCTCTCCAGAAAACCTTTGAGTACTATTTTGCTACAACTACAAGAGGCCTGAAAACAAACCATAAACTAAAAACACAGTTTGACAATAAATATGGTGCCTCTACATGGAAAGCTGTGAGTAATGCTTTTCTAACCGGCAGAATACCTGAATGAATGAATCTACAAAGATTATAACAGGCTGAAATACAAAAACTTTAATCTGCCAGCATGCTGCGAGGAAAGGTGTGCTGAACGAACCATAATCTGAAACAAAGACTCTTTCTTTTCTCCATTTATCATTTTTAACCCCTTTCCACCCCTCTGTGTTTGTCTGTCCTGTGTTGTGTCGAGGGTGGGTGGCAAGTTAAAGTGGGTATTAGGCATTAGCTTCTCGTTAATCAGTTGTATTCACTGCATATTTCACGATAGTTCTTGTTATAAATAAACAGTACTCATATTTAAATTTATAAACCTGGTGACTGTGATTATTGGATAGTCAGGAGCAGACTTGGTATTTTGATAAGAATTATTGGTTAGTTAACAATGTTGTGACTCCAGGGCACGTGGGGCTGGAACTGACCGCACACTAGCCCAGTGTGCCGTAACAATCTCTCAGAATCACCAGGCAGGTCGGAAGCTGAATTGTCTGCCCACCATCAGTTTGGAGGTTACGGTCCATATTTAAAACACCAGTGCAACGCACTCATATCACTCTCTCCAGACGACCCGTCATCAGGAGGCTGCTCAAGATGGCATCTGCCCAAAAGCAAAAGGCCACCTCCCTCAAGAAGAATGCAGCACTCTGTTTCAGTCATAGAACATAGTGCAGAAGGAGGCCATTCGGCCCATCGAATCTGCACCGACCCACTTAAGCCCTCACTTCCACCCTATCCCCGTAACCCAATAACCCCTCCTAACCTTTTTGGTCACTAAGGACAATTTATCATGGCCAATCCATCTAACCTGCACATCTTTGGACTGTGGGAGGAAACTGGAGCACCTGGAGGAAACCCACGCAGACACGGGTAGAATGTGCAAACTACACACAGTGACCCAGCGGGGAATCAAACCTGGGACTCTGGCGGTGTGAGGCCATAGTGCTAACCACTTATGCTACCATGTTGCCCTATGCCTGCCCAATCAGGCCCCTGTGCCTTGATCCAAGGTGTCCGGGTGCAGAGGCAACCTGGATGGCTACAGGAAACGCCCGAGCATCACCTCTCTGGCCTGTGGGGTCTGTCACCCAGGAGGTCAGTGCAGCTGGCAACTGCGTCCAAAGCGCCACACAATGCAGGAAGCGGGATGGATGATATTATCTGCTTCGCTAGGGTATGTCATCCTTCAACTCCCTCGAATATTAAGCTCCCATCATGCCATTATGTGCTCAAACGGTTAATCTCTTCACAAACCTCACGCATCAATTAGGGGGGGGGGGGGGGGGTTACATATCAACACTCATTCTCTGACAGACACTTTCACATCACCACCATCCCAACTGTCATGATGTTCACACTGCATCCTCTGGCTCTTCTGGGGAGGGCTCATCACACACAAGGGACATGCATTTAACCCAACCTCTGTTCCATCCCTCTGATCACATACCTTTCTTATATCTTCATACATGTCAAGCTGGCACACAACAAACGAGAGTGAGCCCAGGATGGGGAAAGGACGGCAGAGACCCTCGTCCCAACTGAATTCACACAGCTGCCACTTACCTTGCAAGGGAGGACAGGGATCGCACCTGTGTAAAAGGGGAGATTGCTTCTCCTAACAACCTGGTACAGATCACAGTGTAATCACTTCATCAAATCAAACAAAGTGAATCAAATGTACTCTGAAATAGCTTAAGCTCATCCACTAAAACTCTATTTTCTTTTTCGCAGGCGCCAGCAGATTGCAGCCAGCCAGCCAGCTGTGCAGCAACCTGAGCCCCCAGAGCACATCCGAGGATGAGCAGGCTCAAGAGGTTATGTCACATCAGTCACCTGCAGCCTCTGTTCGTGCAGTGACACACACCTCAGTGTGCATAGCTCTAGTTTGGACTCAGGGTTACTTTCTTTGTTTAAAAATAAATTTAGAGTACCCAATTTTATTTTATTTTCCAATTAAGGGGCAATTTAGCATGGCCAATCCACCTAACCTGCACATCTTTGAGCTGTGGGGGTGAAACCCATGCAGACACGGGAGAATGTGCAAACTCCACACGGACAGTGACCCAGGGCCAGGATTCAAACCCAGGTCCTCAGCGCCGCAGTCCCAGTGCTACCCACTGTGACACATGCCACCCCCGACTCAGGATTACTTTCTGGCGAAAGCCTTGCTGACACATCCCCGCAGCAGTTAGAGGTAGGAACAGCCCAGGTCTGCAGCATTCTGAGGCCTGCAGCACCCGCTCTGTGCCAGTCAGATGTTGAGCCTCTGGAAGCAGCTGCCAGCTCAACTGTGGAGATGCAGCGGCAGGCAGAGGGTCCAGGGTTACTGCACAGACGAGAGTGACAGATGAGAAGTCCATCTGCTTTCTGTCCGATGACACATGCACACACAATGAGCTCCTGTTGGACACCCCAGGGGCCTTCACGCAACACACTCCAAGGGTGTTTAGCCACTCGGAATCTCCTTTGCATGTGCCCAAACCCACCTCAGCAGCACGGACTGCAAAGGATGCTTCTGCCCCTGAGCACGAGACCTTTATCAGGCCTCAAGCCACCAGGGAACACCTGCCATCACAGGCATCTGGGCGTAGCAATCAGCAGGCTGCCTCCATCTCTGTTGCACCAAGGTGTAGCGGTAGGGTTAGGAATGTTTAAAATACTGCAGGCACTTTTGGCTCATGGGTGTGCTATAACTGTAGATGAATTGCAGTTATTGATATTCATTGGAAGGATGGGCGGCACGATGGCACAGTGGTCAGCACTGTTGCCTCACGGCACCGAGGTCCCAGGTTCAATGCCCTGGGTCATTGTCTGTATGAAGTTTGCACATTCTCCCAGTGTGTTGTAGCCACTTAAAATGGCCAACTCCCGATTCAAAATGGCCAATGGCAAAGGCTGATGGGAAAGTCAGCCAACAAAACAAAAACCAGCAGCTGCAGGTTGTCTGTGTATTTACCTCTGGAAAGGCCAGACAATATCGATACCAGCAACCATCAGCATAACAAAACAACAGCCATCTGCATACTAATGAGCAATCCCCGGGAACAACAAGCAACATTTAGACACACAAAACAAAACCAGACTCTTCGGCGCCAGCAGGAGCCTACACAAAAGGAGGTGAACGAGCACCTCAAGACCGCCCATCGATCAGGGAACCGCTCCAGCATTGGAGAAAATCAAACCAAGCGATTGGGACAAAGTCCAATCACTTGGGACCAGGTACAGGGTCCGCCCCGAAAGGTGGGAAGCCCCTGGGGACTATAAGAATTGAGCCCCAAGTTCAAATCACTCTCTTCTCTTCCTCTCCACCTCTTCACGCTCTTCGTCCTGCCCGGGTAACCCAGCAACAACGAACCAACATTGACCGTGACCGGAGCAGTGAAGATCGAATCGTAAGCTTAATTCAACGCTCGCTACGAGATAGGCGCTCCTCGCTACCAATCTGTACCAACTTCGAATCCCGCAGACTCAGAACCCGAACGAAAGGCCATGTGTTTCCCTGACCTGGTGGGCCAGTTCCAAGTTAAGTATAGGCCTGTTAGTTGTAGAAGTAGCTTAGACGTAGAATTTGTGCATGAGTAGCGATTACGGTGTATAATAAATGTGCTTTGATTTAAACCTTACTAATCGGTGTATTGGATTATTGATCATTACTCGGACTTGAACCACGTGGCGGTATCATAAAGATACCTGGCGACTCAAGAGCAAAGGTGACAAAACAGAGCAATTGAACAAAGGCAAAGTTAACAACAGTGTGTGTGGGTCTCACACCCACAACTCAAAGATGTGCAGGGTAGGTGGATCAACCATGCTAAATTGCCCCTTAATTGGAAAAAAATAATTGGATACTCAAAAATAAATTTAAATTTTTATTTTTTATAAAGATATTCATTGGAAGGTAATGTGAATGTTTTGGTCAACTGAAGGCACTGTGATTTTGTACTTTGAAATGCTCATATCTTAAGGTTTAGTCATCCTCCCACTCAGTGACATTGCCCCACTCTGAGATAATCATTCACATAATGCCAACCTCAATGCAACTAGTCTCCAGAACCATATGTGCCGTTAGGGAGACGTATGCTGGGAAAATTTTGAACCCTTATTCCACAAGGGACAGAAATGGTTGAGCACAGCTCATCAGTAATGAAACTCTAAAAGCATCTGGGTCTCCTCAGCGTTAGTGACCAAATACAGACATGCAACTCAAGAGCACCCTAGGCTGGTCCGCATCTTATTCGCGGCAGTGTTTGCATCATTAGATGGAGTTGAAAGTGTCAAGCCTCGTCTTGCATCTCTTATCGTCAGTCAGTGGACTTCAAGTTCACAACATGAGCGCATTAGCAGGCCACCGCTGACCAAAGCTAAGATCATGCCATGGTGAGTCATGAGATCAGAACACACAAGTATGAATGCAGGACTCGTTCTCTCAGCAATGGCTTGACTATCCCCAGAGATGACAGAGAATGGCTTGGCGGGATAGGGGAGATGTGCCCAGATGGCCTCCTTTACTCTTCTTGGAACCTGCCAGCTGTTACAGTTTCAATGGCATGCCTCCCATATCCTCCTTCCTCCATGGCATCTCGCAGTAATGCAGTCCATCAGCAGCCCCTGGGGCTTCCTGGACCTCAATACCTCGATCATCTGATCAGCTCTCTCCTCCTTCAGTTAATCCTCCAGCAAGAGCTCACACCATTGCATTAGGCAGTTTGTGAAGGGCACCACACATGGCGATCATGCTGGAAACCCTCTCCAGTATTGCAGAGAGCCACCTGAGCAGTCCAGGCATCTTAAGCGCATCTTCAGAAGTCCTATGGTCCACTCCATAAGGGAGCATGCAGAGCTGTGAGCAGTGTTGTACCTCTCCTCATCACGTGTTTGAGAACAGTGCGTCGGAATCATGAGCCAGTGTTTAAGTGGGTAGCCCTTATCCCCCAGAAACCATTCCTGCAGACATTCCAGCCCCTTGGAAATCCCAGGCATGTAGGCGTGACTGAGGATTTAGGAGTCATGACAACTCCAAGGATACTGTACGCACACATACAAGATGTGTTGCGATGGTCACACACTAGCTGCACGCTAATGGAATGGAAGCTGTTGCGGATTTTAAGTGTTAAGGGCTACTGCCATGGAGCCCGTATAATCACATGGGTGCAGTCTATTGCACGCTGCACACTTGGGAAGCCTGAGATCTATTGCACCCTGCACACTTGGGAAGCCCGAGATGTTTGCGAAGCTGGTGAATCTTTGAGCCTGGCTATCTTTGTCCTGAGCAAACTTGACATAATGATGGGCCTTCCTGTCAATGACATCGGTGATTTCCTTTATGTATCGATTGTGCTGCTGACTGAGAGATGCCGCACTGTTGATCCCTGGAATGATGTAATCAGGTAAAGTGACAATATTTAAAAGAATCTGGGCAAATTAAGTCCGTGGGCGGAAGATGAAATTTAATGTGTGTAAATGACTTCATTTATATTGAAACAGACATCTTAAAATATATCCATGAGGATGTCATTTATTTTCAAAAACTGTAGTTATTTTCAAAAAGATTTAGTTGTAATAAAAGTAATTTAATTTTTGCTTAGGGCACTGGTGAGGCTTATTTTTGGAGTTGTAGGGGCAATTGTAAAAATATGTTCACAGCACGGTGAAATAATGGTCAGCACTGCTGTCTCACAGTGCCAGGGACACGGCTTCAATTCCGGCCTTGGGTGACTGTTTATGTGGAGTTTGCACCGCTCTCCCCAGGTCTGCGTGGATTTCCTCTGCATGCTCCGGTTTCAACCCCCCCCCCAGTCCAAAGATGTGCAGATTAGGTGGATTGGCCATGCTCAATTGCTCCTTATGATCCAGGGATGTGTATCTGTGTGGAGTGCTGTTTCAGAGGGTCGGTGTAGACTCGATGGGCCGAATGGCATCCTTCTGCACTATAGGAATTCTATGATTCTATGACTAGAGAATGTTACAGTTCAGCAATCTGGATCGCTTTGATATAAAATAAATTGTTAGAATGCAGGTACAGCAAATGATTTGGAAGACAAATGGAATGTTGGCCTTTATTGCAAGAAGGATGGAGTAAAAAGTAGGTGCAAAAAAAAAAAAAAGTAGAAAACAGCACCCCACGAAAATGGAACACCCACTGCCCCCGCACCCTGAAAACAGGGGTAGAAAATCCTCCACCATGGCTTTTTCTTAACATGTAAGAACGAGGTGAGATTTAGCCTGTACTTGACTTCTTTGTAATACATTTCGCCAAAGGCGGCACAATTTTTTCTGAAACCTGCCTTCAGTAAGTTGAAATACTGGCAATCGCTTGTAACAAAATGCAAAGAACTCTTGCAGGAGGAGAGGAGTGGCAAAACATCAAAAGGCTATTGATAGTTAATTACTGCAAGTAACAGTTAGTGTTAGGGACTAGCCTACAATGAAAACCATGATAGAATGACTAAAATTTGCTATATTACAATTTTCCTGGTCTCTTTTTTGGATTACAATGATTCAGCATTTTTCCCATTCACAACTCCTCTGGATAAATCTTCTGTTTCTTGTTCCATTACCATCCCCTTTGCCTTGCAGTTTCATCTCTTTTATTGTTCAATCTCGTCTACCTTCCACTTGACCGCAAACTTTCCTTTTATTCTTTTCCTTCCCTCCTCCCTTTCCCTACCTTGGAGCCTCGTATTTCTCTAACTGATGAAAAGGCATTGAAATGAAATTTTGGGTGGAATTATATTCCCCACCCCCACCCGAGATGGATATGTGCAGGCTGGAAACCTCATCACCTTCCAACTACTACCAATTAAGTCTGAGGCAGGAAGGCCCGGAAACCAAATGAGGCTTTTATCCTCCTCCCGCTACTGATATACAACCAATGAACAGCAGGGATGCCTGTGGCTTGATGGAGGAGTCCCTTCCACTTGTGCAGTCCATGCCCAATGGAGAGATCCACTGGAGGTATGGATTGCTCATGGGTGAAGACCCCTGACCTCCCTGTCTGGCCCAGATGAATCTGTCTGCTGTGTGTTATTCCTGGAGTTCTGCTGCTGATTCCTTAATTTGCATGTATCTCATTCCCCTATCATCTCTCTCCTCGCTGAGCTATACTGACTCCCAGTTAAGCAATGTCTCGAATTCAAAATTGTCATCCTTGCTTTCAAACCTCACCAGGGCCTCACCCATCCTCATCTTTGTATTTTCCTGCAACCCCACAACTCACTGGGATATCTGTGTTCCTCTAATTCAGGCCTCTTGAGCATCAGCGATTTTAATCGCTCCACCGTGGGTGGGAGAGACATTCACTTGCCATGGCCCCAAGCTCTGGAATACCCACCCTACACAATACCTCTCCCTTTTAGGACCCCCCCCTTCAAAACCCAACTCTTTCTACCAAGCTTTTGGTCACCTGGCATAATGCGAATACTTCAGCGGACTTTTAGTTAAAGTCCACTAAAAGGCGCGTTTAGCGGGGTGTTTCTCAGCACTGCAGTTGCTATCCAATGGCACTTTGCCATTTTATTTTGGCCTCGAGGAGATTCTCATCCGCCGAGGCTGCATTTAAGGGGCCGCATTTACTAATATTATTTTTTAACAGTTTATGATGGCAACTAAATTTTGGAATTCCATTTACATTTTGAAATCACCTCTGTGTATCTTCCAATTTTTATAAAACTGTATGAAAGAATTTGTGTTCCATTTTTCCAAGCGGACATCATTAGTCAATACTCTCCATTTAGTGGATGTGGGGCTAGTGAATTTGGCATAATGCCAGATAATATCAGATCTATCAAATTGTTTATTTGTTGGGAAATTAAAAGATTTGTGATGGGGTTCTCTCTTCTTGAGCTGAAACCTTGTAAATACTAGCATTTCTGCAATATCATAGAAATTACAGTGCAGAAGGAGGCCATTCGGCCCATCGAGTCTGCACCGGCTCTTGGAAAGAGCACCCTACCCAAACACACACCTCCACTCTATCCCCATAACCCAGTAACCCCACCCAACACTAAGGGCAATTTTGGACACTAAGGGCAATTTATTATGGCCAATCCACCTAACCTGCACATCTTTGGACTGTGGGAGGAAACTGGAGCACCCGGAGGAAACCCACGCACACACGGGGAGGATGTGCAGACTCCGCACAGACAGTGACCCAAGCCGGAATCGAACCTGGGACCCTGGAGCTGTGAAGTAATTGTGCTATCCACAATTCTACCGTAGACTCAAAGGTTCTCTAAATAGGTTTGTGTACAATTGAAGCTGTTGTACATTCATCCATTTATACCTTGGTCTCCAACATTCATTTGTATACTTGTGGTGGAATATCACTGCACAATTTCTCTCAAAGTGTTCACAGAATTCATTTTTTCTTTAATATACAAATTCATTGAATTCTCAAAGGATTGAACAAAGCATTTAAGAAAGTAAGCATTTCTATTGACACCTCACAGTAATGGGCATTTACCTCGGGAAGTGATGTACTCTGGAGCTTTCCCTGGACTCAGTGGCACCGCTTCCTCATAGTAGCCTTCAGGCAAGGAAGAAGTTGGCAGGGGTGGCGGGCTGTTTTCTATTGGCTGAAGCACACAAAGCACTGTTATTAGGCTAACATGAACATGTTTCCATCAATCCCATGCCATTTGCTGAATATTGCAGAAATACCTTCCTATGGAATATAAAGTACAGGGGAAGCGGGCGTCTCAAAAATCACATTCATAATTATTGCTGAACCCTGTTCAACTGTCCTTGGATGAATGTCAAATATGCATCGCTTAAACCTGAATCAACAATTTTGACTAAAACCTCCAGAAAGAGACATGTCAATTCCTGTTCTCCCCATCTGCCAGCTGAATTTTTATCTTGAACCAATCGGGGGGAAAAAACAAGCAAAGGGAGAGAAAACAGGCAAGAATCTTAATTTTTTTAAAAAGGAAAACCTCGAAAATCAAAACATTAAAACATAGTTAATTCATCCAAGCTAATAAAGTGGGACAGGAGATGGGTCATGTATTTGATTAGACTACAACAGACATGTGAAAGAAGAAATTAAACTTTTAATTTTTTTAAAATTTCAGTTTAGTTAAATGAAAAAATAAATATGTATGTCTATTTTTGGATTTTGGCTTTATCCAAATCTATTACTTTACTTACACTCGATACATTATTCCAAGAGATATCAGGCAAGATACGCAAATCTGTTCAAAGACAGTCATCAATACGCCTGGGGAAGAGGTAATGGAGGGGGCTGAACAGGGCTGGAACAAAGGATGTTTCCTCGATCTCACAAAAAGGCAGGCATAACTAAAAGCATTATGGATTCTGATAGCAACACCATTTATTTGGAGAAAGTGAGTGGAGTCAAAGTTGTTCAATATGAGAATAGGTTCAGCAAGATGGAGGAGGGGGGTGGTGGTGGATGGTGACAGGTTGAACCTCCGTTCAAGGTGGAATTAGGGAATCCTCAGACCATCCTGATGGGAAATGGAGGTGTAGAGAGATCGGAATACAGTGAAAAGCAGACCACTAGGGCCAGGAAACTGGAAATTGTTAGGCACTGCTTCTCTGAAAGTAGTAAATATAGTTGGGAAGTGACTGGATAGGGGAAGAAAAACAAGAGTTGAAATCGGAAGAAATCAGTTCCGTGGGGCAGGACTGTTTGTAGATCTTGGGCTATATATCTGGGCACAAATATAAAGCAAACAGCAGGTCGCTCACTATATGTGGATAAATGCAAATGTGCATGGAAATACTTAAGTATATTCTTGGGACCGGTTACATTTTCTAGAAAATAACAACTTGCCTTTCATTACTGCTGCATTCTCATGTGACTTCTTAAAATTAGATAGTCTGTTTTACAGCCTCATTAGCAAACAAGCAACAGAAAGGGAAAGAAAAGCATTGACAATGCCAACCATGCACTTTGGGAAAACCATAAATTATTTCCTTAAATAACTTGCAGAGTTTAACCAATACCATTTGCAGTAGCGACAAAAATGTCCTGTTCAAAAACGTTCAGTGCCCTGTCTATCCTTAAAATAGTCTTTAATTATGTTTCTGTGCAAGAACTATGATCATAAGTTCTATCATCAGAAGTGCTATGATCAGAAGTGCATGGTCACCTCTTGCTACTTAGCCAAACTCACTTACACCTGTATATTTTAAAGTTAATTTTTCATTTTTTTGATGAAGCTGCAGCACTCATCACTGAGAACATACAACTTCTTTTATATCTGTACAGGTTGTCCTTTGCTCCCAGTCACCTATTTACAACTACAGCAAGGAGAAAATAGGGGAAATACTTACCTGTTGTTGACCCAGCCACCAGGTCACATGGCAGAGTGACTTGGTGGAGACACAGTTTGAATTGCTAAAACATCATGATGCCATTGCATAATCTGAGCCACCCTTTTGAAACAAATGACCCAACAACTTTTACTAAAAACAAGAATTAAATGGTCATTGTTGATAGTTATTGAAACATCTTGCTCTCAATCAGCAGTCAATTTTTTTGGGACAGCAGAGGCAACTGCTAAAATTCCTTCAGAATAGAGCCTGGCACAAGTTAATCTTTCAAAGATTTAATTTTGGGATTTAAAAAAAAAATCACTATCTAACTGTGTTAAATACTGGAGTATTTGGTATTTGGAAAATGACACTTCGGAACACTCCATAAACAAACGGAACTTTATTGTGGCGTGTTCTCTCTCATACCATCTGCCGCTCTGTTTCCCGTTCTACATTGCACTACATCACTCCCTTGCATACATTACTACAGCAGATTCTACATTGAGCTAAAGGGACAAATATATAACATTTCCTCCCCCGCTTAATTTAAACGTCTGCAAAACAAGTTCAACATGAACAATGGTCAATAGGTTAGTCATTACTAAATTCAGGTGGTCTGGAGGTCGCCACTCTTAGAACGGTTGACGGCGAACCTCTGGTGTTTTCATCTTCACACTGATATCAGTGGTAGTTGGTTTAACCAGCATTGACATGGGAACTGGAAGTTGCCTCTGCATCTGGACAGAGGAGGTGATGTTGACTTCCTCAGCAGTGTCTGGTGGTGTAGGGGCCACAGGAAAGTCCTGACTTGGTACAGCCGAACCGGAGTTCTCAACAAGCTCCAATTTTAGCGGATCTGTTTTTCCAGCCAGTAACTAACTGGTCTGCATGTCTCCTCCAGATAATGTCACCTGTCATCTGGACAGTATAAGAGACAGGTCCACTTTGCGCAAGGACTGCGGCAAGAACCCATTTCTCCCATGAGGAGTAATTCCAAGTCAAGACTCCTTGTCCTGGTGGTAAACTGTGCTTTGCTTTCATGCCGTTCCAATTGGGTTTGTTGTTGTTGCCACATAATCTCCTTGGTTTTTAGAGGTTTTAAAAGATAAAATGCAAAATGCAGCTGTCATTTCATCATGAATAATGCAGGACAGGTCTTGGTCGTGGCATGTGTGGTGCTCTGATATACCAGTGAGAATTTGAGGTGTTGGATAATAAAACCTTGTCCTTTGGTTGTTTTCAAAGAATGTTTCAGGGTTTGGATGATGCATTCTGCTAATCCATTAGTGGCAGGGTGATATGGCATGGATGTAGTGCGTTGAATGCCGTTTTCTTGTATGAAGTTCTAAAATTCCTGCGAGATGAATTGAGGTCCGTTGTTGCTCACCAGTTTTTCTGGAAATCAAAAGCGACTAAATGCTTCTCCCATATTCTTTTTTTATTTTTAAATAGACATTTTATTGAGGTATTTTTGGTATAGTAACAACAACAAAATAAACAAAATACATGAAACCATAAACATAGTGCAAAAGCCATTTACCTCTCATACAGGTCCCACCCTTATTGACCCCCGACTCTAATCTAAACTACGCCCCCCCCCCCTGACGATTAATTTCCCGCAAAGTCGATGAACGGTTGCCACATCCGGGTGAACCCTAACAGTGACCCTCTCTAGGCGAACTTGATTGTCTCCAAACAGAGAAAGCTAGCCAGGTCCGATAGCCAGGTCTCCGACTTTGGGGGCTTTGAGTCCCTCCATGCTAATAGTATCCGTCTCCGGGCTACCAGGGAAGCAAAGGCCAGAACGTCTGTCTCTTTCTCCTCCTGGATTCCCGGGTCTTCTGACACCCCGAAAATTGCCACCTCTGGACTCAGCGCCACCCTTGTTTTTAACACCATGGACATGACGTCCGCAAACCCCTGCCAAAATCCCCTAAGCTTTGGACATGTCCAAAACATGTGGACATGGTTCGCCGGTCCTCCCACACATTTCGCGCACCTGTCCGCCACCCCAAAGAATCTGCTCATCCGGGCCACTGTCATATGTGCCCGGTGAACAACCTTAAACTGCATCAGGCTTAGCCTGGCACATGTTGCGGACGTGTTGTCTCTACTCAACATGTCTGCCCATAGACCATCCTCTATCTCACCTCCCAGCTCCTCCTCCTTCTCCCATATTCTTAATGGTCTTCTCAGATGAGGTACATGTCATCATAGTGACCTCTGGCCATTTGGTGTGAATGTCAACAGTTATTATAAACATGTGTCTTTTGAAAGATCCTGCAAAATTCACATGCACATGTTGCCAAGCCCCTTCAGGTCACTCCCTAGGATTTAACTTTCTGCACGGAAAGAATATATTCAAGTTTTTTCTTCGATCTTAGCACCATGTCCAGGACACCAGGAAATGTTGCACTATTTCCTTCATGCGTTCCAGTCCGCAGCAGCCTTCATGTAGCTTCTCGAACATCCGTTTCCTCAATGGTGGCAGATTAATCACTCTGAGCTCATATAGAAGACACCCTGACTGAACTGGCAGCTCCATTCTCCTGGAGTAGTCGGGTTTCAGGCTGGGCGAGTCCTGAAGTGTTTCATTGTAAAACCATGTCCATCACCTCTGAGAGCATAGGGGCATTCTGAATGTGTAATGGCAATCTTGAAAGTCCATCTGCATTACTATGTAAACTAGACTGGCAATGGTGCAAGTATGTGCAAACAGGAGCAATCCCCATCTTTCCATCCTACTTGAGAATGATGGAATTCCTGTATGGTCCAAAATTGATAGTGATGGACGATGGTCTGTCAGCAACTCTCTTCCATACAGGAGTTGCTCTCAGCTTTGCTTACGGTTCAAGAAGCAAAAGTAATTCTTCATCCAATGGCATGATGTGGGAGACCACCACTACACCACAAGGAGATGCATTACAAACTAACTGTAAGGGTAAAGTTGAATCAAAGTGCATAAGTGCTTCCGATTTAAGAAGAAAAATCACACACAATCTGGCAAGATTTTCTGAACATCAACACAGACTAGATTATCCCTACTAATATTAGTTACACAGGACACAACATGGTTTATTAACTGTCAATAATTTCTACATCCAGAGAGCTTCTTTCTTGCAGAGCAAGATGTTAGCCGAGACAACTTAGAGAACAGCATCAATTTTGGCTATGTTATTTCTGGCGCACAAAACCTTTTCACGGTTTGCATTTTATCAAGTTCCTTTGGAAAGAATTGGTGCTATCCGTTTACTGAATTATGGAAAAGTAACTGACGGTGAAGCAGTCTTGGAGTGATAGTAGACAGAATGCTGAACTATCTCGCTAGATTGACACAATGTCAATTAAAGGACACTAGCCAAAAATATGTAATTTGCTGCTTGGGCCATACCCATCTTCACTTTAGGTCACAAGAATCTAAGAAATCTGGCCCCTTGAGCCTGCTCGGCAATTCAATAAGATCATAGCTGATCTGATCGTGATCTTGTCTCAACCCTCCTGCTTGCCCCCTATAACCTAGACTCCTTTTCAAATTAAAAACTTGTCTAATGTAGCCTTGAGTATATTAATTGCTCTGCGGGGGTAGAGAATTCCAAAGATTAATAGTCTGTGAATGAAGAAATTCCTCCTCATCTCTGTCTTAAATGAGAGACCCCTTCTTTGAACTCTGCCCCAGTTCTAGATTATTTAATGAGTCAGTTGGTCAACTGGGTCCGTTTGTACCACTCTTGCCTTTGAGTTACACAGTTGTGGACTCAAGTCCCACTCAAAGGCTTAAGCATAATAAATTCAGGTAAAAACTCACTGTGCAGTACTGAGGGAGTACTGCACAGTTGAAGGTGCTGTATTTCAGATGAGACGTTAAACAGAGCACCTGCTCTCTCAGGTAGACACAAAATACCCCATTGCACTTTTTAAATGGAAGGTCAGCAGAGCTATCCCCAATGACCTTGCCAATATTTATATATTCATAGAATCCCTACAGTGCGGAAGAAGGCCATTCAGCCCGAGTTTGCACCGACCCTCCGAAAGAGCACTCTACCTGAGCCCACTCTCCCGCCCTATTCCCGTAACCTAACCTGCACATCTTTGGACTGTGGGAGGAAATCGAAGCACCCAGAGGAAACTGCTGTGATGCAGCAGTTCTAACCTCTGTGCTACCCCAATCAACATTACAAAAGTAGGTTACCTGGTCATTATCACATTGCTGTTTTTGTAGGAAATTGCTGTGCATAAATTGACTGCTGTATTTCCCACAATACAGCAGTGACTACATTGGCTGTGAAGTGCTTTGAGGCATCAAGTGGTCATGAAAGGCACAAGGAAAATGTATGTCTTTCTTTCCTTTTCATAGAATTTACAGTACAGAAGGAGGCCATTCAGCCCACCGAGTCTGCACTGGCCCTTGGAAAGAGCACCTTACCTAAGCCCACACCTCCACCCTATCTCCGTAACACCACCTAACCATTTTGGACACTAAAGGCAATTTAGCATGGCCAATACACCTAACCTGCACATCTTTGGACTGTGGGAAGAAACTGGAGCACCTGGAGGAAACCCACACAGACACAGGGAGGACGTCCAGACTCCGCGCAGAGACTAAAAAAGTATACATTTGGAACTCCAGGTAATTCAAGACAGCACAATGGGAAGGGAAAGGAGGCTAAAAGGAATAAAGTATCAATGCAATGCAGATATCAGGATGAACTTCATCCAAAGGGTAAATAGCAAGTTAAAAAAGTAAAGTCACAGTAGTTCCAGATGACCATAGGCTGCTTTCCGCTGTGAGGGGGAAGAGCTGACTGGTGGTGATTTAATCTGGGGATCACCATGCCTCAGGCGAGGAGCAAGGTTGAGAAGGGGGGCCTTCATGAACAACCTCAGCCAGAACAAGATTTGAACTCACACTGTTGGCCTCGCTCTGTGTCACAAACCAGCTGTCTAACCAACTGAGCTAAACCAGTTTTGCTAGCACAAGTAAGTTAGCGGATGTAATATACAGGCAGATGATGGGAAACAGCACAGTGATTGGTACAGGGAGCCTTGCTAAACAAGACCTCAGATCAGGGAATTGACCGCAGAAGTCAGCATATCAAATTTCATTGTTTTTCATTCTCTGATTGCTGAAATATAGGGCGCGATCGAATAGCCATGCACCTGAAAAGCTGAGTACCATGGCACAGTATGGCCAATAGAAGCCGGGAGACCCTGTTCCCGGGATCTACTCGGCTCGCAACACCACGCAAGATGTTGCAATGTAAATCCCACCCATTGTAGGCGGGTTCACTTTTAGTCAAATATGCATATTAGAGCGGCACAGCTAGTCTCACTTTAATGTGCAGTTTCCCGAAGTATCCGAGGCATTCGGATCTATCTCCTTCACCATGGACACCTCGAGCAACACTGTTCAGTACTGGTTTCCACAAATGGGGACCAGACGGAATGGTACTTGTGGGGTCTCCCAGGGGATCGGAGGCTCCCAGGTGCATGCCCTTTGGGCAGGGTGGTACCCTGGCACTGCTGGTGCCAAGGTGCCCAAATGGCACTGCCAAAGTGACAAGCTGTCATTTTATATGTGGTAGTGATCGTGCCGGGGTACCCTGCACAGGTGTTGGGGGCTGGGGGGGGGGGGGTTCCGGGACCCTCTCATAATGCATTGGGAATTGGGGTGGGTCGGGATCGCTTTAGGGGCTCAAGAGATTTAAAAATGGAGCCCCGATCTCTCGCTACACTGAGGGGCTCTGGTGAGTGGAGCTCCTCAGTGCACAAAACGGGGCTATGTGCAGCCTCGGCCGAGACCCCTATCTAACCCGGGTGCCGTTTTATAGCGTTGTGTTTCTCGGTGCTGTGAGCGCTGGGAAACACACGGCTAATCGCGCTTGCTATGGGACTTTGTTCCCATTTCGTTAAATCTCGCCCAAAGCATATTTTAAAAGGTCGCATTTCAAGTAGTCAGTTGGTCTGAGTCAGCCTCTTAAGACATTCCTGGATGGAAATGTAAGAAATGTTGCTGCGGATTTTGGGATGATTACAATGAATTTGCTATTTACAGCAATGTCTGTACGTAAGAGATTATTATTTCCTGCATCTTGAGGTTAATGCTTTATTTCTCTTTACTCAGACACAGGCAGAGTCAGTTGAACTTGCAACTTGCGACCTTGCGCATGTTTTTAGGAGCTGAAAGCAGCACGTCCCAGTAGGCTGCAGGGTTATATGAATAGGCCATTGTATGATAAATTAGTGTGGTGCGCACTCAGCTGGAGGTCTTCTGAACTCTAAAGCTTAATCACGCTACAGCAATTTAAATGGTAAAATCTGCTTTACATTTGAAAATGTCTCGCTATCTTTCAGGAATTAAAAACATCTTTCCATAATCACGTTAGCAAATAAAATGAGAACAAAATGAAGACATACAATTTTCTTTAAAATCTCATTAATTCGTTGATAAACTTTAGTCAGGTGGATATGGATTGGTACAAAGCTCTTCATGAGAGTAATCAGGGTATCATCTGATGAATCAAAGGGGTGCTTCTGAAACAGACTGCAAAAAATCAGTTTTTAAACATTATGTTCGAGGACAGAAATGGAGTGGAAGTGATCTACATGGATCTTCAGAATGCTTTCGGCAAGGTACCACAGGGGACTAGTGGAGAAGATTAAGGGGTATGGAACATTTGGGGAAGCACATCAAATTAAAACAAAAAAAACTGGTTAAAAAGTGGAACTTAAGGAAAATGCCTCAGGTTGCTTGGAACTGAGTAGCGGTGTTCCATTGACTTTTGTTTGGGGTGGCTTTGGTTTACTTCTGTGTACATCATAATAAAATTCAGGATGCACTGGTGACTTATACTAGAATTCAATAACTTTACTGTTGCAGCATTGCGGGCAGTTTTAAGCATTAACGGTGCAATTTAGCTACCGCATTGCTCCCGACGTGGATCTGGGCACGCCGGTTAGATAGCGGGCAAGACCAAAATCGAGATTCGTGACGGCCGCGAATCAGTTTGCAATCTAACCAGGCTGCTCCGGGTTGGCTTCCCTGACGGTGCCTGTAGGACCCTGGGGGTCTCCATGGAATGGTGAAGCAGCTGGAAGGAGCTGAAGAGGCCTCTGCGTCATCCGGCCCTGGCGCCTCCCCATTGTCTGCACCATGATGTCAATGCCCTCAAGAGATGCTCATCAATGACTGGGCCATGCTCTGCAGTTGCTTGGCAATATCCACCTGCACCTGGGACATGACGTCAAGGCCCTGAGCCATGGTCATCCCAGACTGAACTATGCCTTGGGCACCCCCACTCAAGACGTGCTCCAGGCTTTCCACTGTGGTCACCATCCTAGCAGTGTTGGCTTGGTCCACACATTGTTGGCATCATCTCCCACACCCGTAGCCATTGGGACTCCTCCAATCGGCTATGCACTCACTGGAATATCGCTGAGATCCCCTCATGACAGTGTCCTATCACCTGCATGAGCTTTGGAATACCCTTTTCCAGAGGCCTGGCATCTGACTTGGACTCAGCTGTGTCCTGGGATCCAGCAGACCTCTGACTGTTCCTACCTCCACCTGTGTGGTGCTCACCAGATTGTGCCCCATAAGCCTATCTATTAATGTTGCCCACCAAGGTGTGTCTCTGCGCTGGTGGAAGGTGGGGATGATAGTCTCCTCGGAGTTTTCTTCCAAAGTTGCCTCTTGGGTGGCAGGCGGGGGGAAATGACTCCAGATCTCCCGGCCGCATGAGATGGTGATACTGCGAGACAATGGACATGTGGTCAGTGAGAGCGAAGGATCGTTTTGTCTGACTCACTTGAGACATGTCATGTGGGTGAAGAGGCAGTGGCTCCTCAGCTCTGCGGTGGAGATGAACCTCACTGTTGGTGACTGCTCTCTCCTCAGACAACCTGCAGTTTCCAGATCCCATTCCTCATAGGGGATGTGGACTCAAATCTCTGATATTTGGCCCTTAATTGGAAAAAATTAATTGGGTACTCTAATTGATTAAAAAATACAACTTTCAAGAAAGTTAAAAGCTCTCTCAGCTATGCTGCTGCCGGATCTAACCGGCACCTATCGGCCTCACCATGGAGACTCCAGCCGGGCGTCGTTCGTACTGCTCGCCACAAACAAGGACCAGGTGGAACGGCACAGATGGGGGTCTCCCAAGTGACCAGAGATCAGGAGGTTGGCCTCTGGCCAGGCTGGCACCTTGGTACTACTGGTGCCACCTGGGCACTGCAAGGCTGGCAGGGGCAGAGGCAAGGTGCCAAGTTGGCATTTTACCTGTGTCGGGGATCGTGTGTGGGTGTGCCCTGCCGGTACATGATGGGCTGTGGGGGGGCTCAAGGACCCCCTCCAAGAGGTGAGTTGGGGCTTTGAGGGGGTCCGGTGGTCGCATCACGGGATCGAGACAAGGCACCCCAATCTCTTCCTGCAGCGAAGAGCACTGTTCATCTCGCGGAGCTCCTCTGTGCAAGAAATGCTGAAGTGTGGCCTCAAGGAGGCCTCCCTGGGAACAACCCCACCAATACCACCTCGAATGTACTTTTTTCTGTTAAATTGCACTCTTTGGGCGGGTTTGGCAGGGTGTTTCCCACCTGCTTTTTGGGTGAGATCTAGACCTGGATTCACCAATATGTAGTAATTTCTTTAGGTTTTGGGGAGTTTCTCAGCGGTCTAGCCCACACTTGGCAATATTTTCAGCAATTGGGAGCTGAACTCACTGGCGAGACAGGCTCCTCAGAGATCCGCCGTCATTTTGGAAAAGCTGCCCCGATCTCTTAAGTGATGCCATGGAGTCGCTGATGGGCCACTCTTTTCAGGTTCACCCCCCCACCCTTCATACCTCCGTTCACCCCCACTCTCATGGGCGTGGCCCCCCTCAGGCCCCGATCCTTGGCAGTGCCAACCAGGCATCTGGGTACCCTGGCCAGGTTGGAACTGCCAAGGTGCCCGGGTGCGTTCCAGGGTACTGCCCTGGACGGTCCCCAACCACCTGGGGGCTCTAATGGCCTCCTAAACCATCGGTGTGACCATCACGCCTGGCCTCCGCTTGTGAAGACCAGTACTAATTGGCGTCTGGTTGAGGCCCTGCCGGTGTAGCCGGTGACACCTGGGTGCTGAGAATTCGGCCTCAACCTGACCGTGCATATTTAAAATGAATCTAATGGCTCATTATGAGTTATGGCGAGTGAGTGCAAGATCCAGATCACATCGGGATGGGTCACTGTCCATGTGGCGTTTGCACATTCTTCCTGTGTCTGCGTGGGTCTCAACACCACAATCCATAGATGTGCCACGCTAAATTGCCCCTTAATTGAAAAAAAAAGAATTGGGTACTCTAAATTAAAAAAAAAAAATTATGGGCACAATCCAATGACCGCGCTGCGCTCCCAGGATCTACCCAGCTCGCAATGACTCGTGAGATTCAATGCAATCCCGGGAGGTGTTGCTATGTAAATCCCACCCATGTGGGTGGGTTCACTTTTTGCCAAATCTACATATTAGAGTGAGACATTTAGTCTCACTCTAATGTGCAGATTCCCGAGGTACGTGAGGCTTTGGGATTCATCCCCTTCACCTCAAGAGACCTCGGGCAAGTGCCATTCAGCCCTGGTCCCTACAAATGGGGACCAGACGAAACAACACTTATGGGTGTCTCCCAGGGGATTGGAGGCCCAACAGTTGCATGTCCTTTTAGGTAGGATGGTGCCCTAGCACTGCTGGTGCCAGCCTGGCATCCTGAGTGTCACTTGTGTGTCACCCTAGCACTGCCAATGTGCCCAGGTGGCATTGGCAGCAGGCATGGGCACTGCCAGCTTGGCGCTGGCCTTTTTTTAATGCACATGTGATCCAGGCTGGGGATGCCCTGTGTGCTACACTGGGGAGTTCCAGCGAGCAGAGATCACCCATGTTCAAAAGGGGACCATGTGCGGCCCCAGTCGTGTTTTCCCTGTTGAGGCCCCTCATAAAACGCGATTCACATTGAATAGCCATGAGTTACTCGACACTGCGAGTACTGGGAAACATGCGGCTAAATGTGCTCACTGTTTGACTTTGTTCCCATTTGGCTGAATCAAACCCTATGTTAACACACGAGTAAATTAATCCATAATTCTCGCCTCTTGTGCATCCCAATTTCCTTCAACTACCTAGGTCCTAGGATAAGGAATTTACCCTGAATTCCTTCTAACTCTATACTACTCTAAATCTTTGATCGCCCTTTTGGTTATCTGTCATAACCTCTCGTTATATGGCTTGGTGCCAAATGTTGGCGGACAACCCTCATGTCAATCACCTTGGGGACATTTTCTTACATTAAAGGCACACTCCAGTACAAGAACTTGCTATTCTTGTTAGTGAGTTTGTTGATGGAAGGAAGATAAAGGTATATGGGAACATGCAGGAACACAGCTGCTCATGTGAAGGATAAACACCAACTTTGAGTGGTTGGGGAAGATAGTTTGTTCCATGTTGTAACTTGTGTGTGATTCTTTGTCATCCATGCTTCATGAGGTGGCCCAGTCAGGAAATATTGAAATGGCTCTCAACAGTGTCTTTAGTGACTGACAATTCCATGATTCATAAACGTAACCATCCAGTTGGCGAAGCAGGTGTCATAACACCTTGTGCTATAAGCTCATTGGAATATCAGACATTTTTTAAAAATATAAACAAATACACTTGAATCCCATTTAAGAAATGCGATTGAATGTGAACTTGATTTAACAATACTTAACACTTTCATTCTATGAATATCACGGACTGTAACAGAAAACTCTCTACTCACATGCTTAAATTTAATGCTCACAATAATATGTCCCATTTGTGTCTGTAAGTTGTTTAGTCAGTGCAACATAACATGTCTGAATTTGTAAAAAGAAAAATTAGATGGCAGAGAATTTTCTAAACTATCTTGCAATTAAAACAGGTCAGTCAAGCAAATGCACGAATGTGCTTCCCATTTCTCCAAGAGTCATCCAGAATATAGTGAGAGAGGAAATGAGACAAATGCTGCTTGTCTGACTCCGACCCATTGGTGTACTGAAGAATAATGGTGGTTAGCCTACACAGCTGGGCAGCGCAGCGCACACGGCCAATGTCAACACAGATGGATTCCATTTCAATCTCTACAGGGTGTTCTACTCAAAACATTATCAGACTGCTTACTATGCCAACATCCTCCCGAATTCTGAGCTTGCATAAAACTTAAATATTTCTGAAGTCACGGCCTTTGTTGTAGTATAAAGATACGAAAAGAATTACAAGGCTAAGATCAGAGCACACCATACTGTAAAAGAAAAAAATATTCTCCTTGCACTCATACTTTAACCCTCCACTAACTGTAATGGGAGTCACCATAATATTTGGCTGCAGCAGGTATGGTCCCAGTTCCAATCAACTACCCTCCCCCACCCCTTTTGTTTTACCTCCAATTAATCCCTTGGTTGGAGACACTGTCCATGCTGTTCTATGATGTTAATGACCGTTTAACTGATACTAGTAATTGTTCTTGGAGCATAGGCAGCATGGGTCATAAATTTATACCCATTGAAAAATAAAACCCCTGATGATAACAAACGTATCAATCTCATGTGCATGTTTGGCCCGATTTTAGGCATCTTGGGCAGCTGCATAAAACAAGTGCTTGGCCTCTTGCATTTGTTAGTGAGCCACCGAACACATATTTAAGGAGCACTCTAGGAAATTAGTCTCTGATGAGCGAATTAGGATTAGGAAGTGGGTCTGTGGCAGTGAATTCTTCAGGAGTTACTAAACAGCACCTGCCATAAGACAGGTCCGGGTTTATTCTAAATTTGAAATGAAATGAAAATCGCTTACTGTCACAAGTAGGCTTCAAATGAAGTTACTGTGAAAAGCCCCTATTCGCCACATTCCGGCGCCTGTTCGGGGAGGCTGTTACGGGAATTGAACCATGCCTCTGGCCTGCCTGGGTCTGCTTTCAAAGCCAGCGATTTAGCCCTGTGCTAAACAGCCCCGGTGTGGAGCCATGAGGGAGCAACAGTGCTTACCTATGTCGAGAGTCTCCCTATTGGCCCCCAAAGCTGCAGCTCCACCACTGTCCCACTGAAATGATCTTTGACGTCCCTATTAGGAGCGCAAGGGGTCCAATATTAATTTTGTTCAGGTGGGTGATCGGTCTGTTCATCTATATCACTGCCATCACACCTGAAACGGAGAACCAGTGGAATTTCTACCCCAAAGTGTAAACTTTATTTAACAAGTCAGGATTTTAACAAACAGGCCTTATCTTGTTCTCACTTTATTATGGAGTGCCAAAAGAGACTATCCTCATGAATGAGTCATTAAGCACTACAAGGTACCAGAATATTGGAAGTAGGTTAATGTAATACCCGTATTCAAAACAGATGATGTAACAAAAGAGGCAATTATAGCCCCTTTGGGCGTGACAAATTAATAATAAATTTGAGTATTTTCTATCCAATTACCTTATTAGCAGGGCACAACTTCGGGGAGCATAGTGGCTAGCACTGCTGCCCCACAGCACTGAGGTCCCAGGTTCGATCCCAGCTCTGGGTCACTGTCCGTGTGGAGTTTGCACATTCCCCCCCCACCCCCGTGTTTGTGTAGGTTTCGCCCCCACAACCCAAAGATTGCAGGATAGGTGGATTGGCCACGCTAAATTGCCCCTTAATTGGAAACAATGAATTGGGTACTCTAAATTTAAAAAAACAAGCAGAGCACAACGTCAGAAGAGGATAGAAGATTCTTCTAATATCATTGATTACTTTGCTGAAGTGACAGCCTAAAGTGGGCTGTTAAGCCCTATAATGTGGCACATCTCAACTTCTTTTGACCAAAGTCCACTGGAAAGACTTAATAAATCTCAGCTGTGGGAATGCAGGATATACCCCGGAAATAGATAAGAAACTGGGTGAAGGGTAGAAAATAACAAATACTCATGTGTAGAATTATGCAGTGTATCGGGGGGGAGGGGGGTAAATGAGATTACAGAGTGAGGTATCTCGGGCTTCCTATTCAGACCGGAATTACTACTTCCAATTTAAATGAAACTTGATACAAAGTGATCAAATGTGCAGATGTTAACAAATTAAATGAGCACTGGAATCAAAAGAGACAGTTCAGAAACTACCGAATGAGTTGGACAGGGTGGGAAAATGGCCGAAGTATGCAGACAAATCTTAATGTAAACAACTGTAAAGCATAGAAGAAAAAAATAGAAGACACACATCTTCACAACTGCTGTTGAAATAGCATCTATTTAACAAAGCTGGTAGGATGCTGAGCCACATAGCGAAAACAGCAGGATATAGTCGGCGAGATAATGATCTAACTTTATAGTGTTCCCGTCAGACCTTGAATAACACTGCTCAAGTTCTGGTCTCCAAAAAAGAATGAGGTGTTCAAATGCTGAAGGCAGGGTAGAAATGTGTCAAAAGGCTGATTGCTTGGGCTGGTGTCAGGACTCCGATGTCGGGTAACTTTCAGGGACCGGCTCTCCAGAGATTAAGTCCCCCTTTTTAAAGGACGCCCCAATCTGAACTATAAAAAATGCATCCACTGCTGCGCCTCCCCCCCCCCCCTCTCCCATGAATAAGGGGAAAAGGGGAAACCCCCACCCCCACCCATCCCACATCCCTCCACACGCATACGGCAGCCCCCCCCCCCCCATGGATACAGGAAACCCAACCTCACACATGCACAAGGATAGTTCACTCCATGGATTCAGGAAACACTCCACATAGAGCTACCCAGAGGGGCCCTTGGCACAGCTCCTCTTGCACCATGGAACTGACAGCTGGCACCCTGGTACTTCCCCCAGCTCTTCCCCTAGCATCCTGGCACTGCCCTGGCATTTCCCCGAACACATCCCCTTGGCAACCCAGCACTTCTCGTGACACCCTGGCACTGAAGTACTGCCCCCTGGATCCATGTGCCTGGAACGTCCCAGCCCTGCCACTTGGCACATTCCCTTGGCACTATCCTTTTGTACCTTGGCATTTCCCCCTGGGCAGCACTAGGGGGCAATGCTAGGTATCGGGGGAAATGGCATCTTACTCCCAGGCCATGTTCCTTTCCACCCGGGAGCTCCACTTACCCATAGAGCACCCGGCAGGTTCTCTTCACCTGACTCACAGTTTTCAAAACTAGTTTTAAACCTCGTTGAGGTAATGGATGAATTTCTACTGTCGGGGGAACCACACGGTGGGAATCCCCCCCCCCCAATCATTGGGTTGTGGGGGTGAGGCCATTGACTTACATCGATCTTCCATTTTCTAACGCCCCAAGTTTAACATAATTGGACGGAATTCTCCAGCCCCCCGCAACAGGTTTCCCTACGGCGGATGTAGCTCACCATCGGGCGCTGGCGGGATCTTCCAGTCCCGACGACGTCAGTGGCGATTTACATTCTTCGCCCATGTGGCAGGGGTTAAATTTCATGGGGCCAGGAGATCCTGTCAGCAAAAATGGCTGGAGAATTCCGCCCATCATCTGTGTGTTTATATTTTTTCATTATTCTGTCCCTCTATATCACTAATATCCTCCTTCATTATAACCACTACCATCCCCAAACCCTCTGTTCTGATTCTGACATCTTCAGAATTCCCACATTCTGTGGTCAATCATTGCTGGCTGTGACTTTTGCTGTCTGGACCTCAACCTCTGAAATTTCTGTCAGTCTCTCCATCTTGCTCTCTTCCTTCCAGGCCCTGACATTTGATTAGGATATTTGTAGTTTTTGTAATAATAACGATAACAGCAACATAAAACATGATACATAAAACATTTCCATCCCCAACAATGAAACAGTTGTCAGCAGAGGAGCTCCCCCCCTCCTTCCCCCCTAGTAACTGCACCAAAAACCCAACCCCCCCCCCCCCTATATCAAACGTATCACCTGCTCTTCTCTCTCTTTCTCCCGCCCCCCCGCCCACTGCGCTTCCGTGAGTTAGCTAACCTGGTAGCTCGCCATGGCGACATCCTATCTCCCCATTGCTCCCCCCCCCCCGGACATATATATTCAAAGGCTCACAGTCCCCAGTAAGCAAACAGCAGAAAAAATCCTCAAGCATCTTATCACAATGAAGACCAAAGAAAAAAAGGAAGGGGCAGACAAAACATTTTTTTTTTTTAAAAAATAACTTTGAGTACCCAATTATAATTTTTTTTCAACTAAGGGGCAATTTAGCGTGGCTAATCCACCTAACCTGCACATCTTTTGGGTTGTGGGGGTGAAACCCACGCAGAAACGGGGAGAATGTGCAAACTCCACACGGACAGTGACCCAGGGCCGGGATTTGAACCCGGGTCCTCAGCGCTGTAGTCGCAGTGCTATCCACTGCACCACCGTGTTGCCCTTAAGGGGGGGGACAAACAAAAATAACCCCTCGTTACAGAGAGCACTGCATATTCAAAACACAGGAGTAATTTTGACCAAATCGCCACTGCAATGCCCTGCCCCACGGTTCAGTGACCTTAATCCCCTGCTAGCCTTTTGTCCTTGATAAAGTTCAAAGCTTCGTCCGGTGTTTCAAAATAAAGTTCCTGGCCCTCAAACATGACCCAAAGACACGCTGGATGCAACATCCCGAACTTCACCCCCTTCTTGAAGCAGGCCAATTTTGCCCTGTTAATTCCGGCTTGCCTTCTGGCCAGTTTCACGCCCAGGTCCTGGTAGATGCGCAACTCAGTTCTCCCACACGCAGCTCCATACCTGCTTGGCCCACCGCAAAATCTGTTCCTTGACCAGGAACCGGTGCATTCGCACCACCATCGGCCTCGGCGGTTCATTCGCTCGCGACTTCCTTGCAAGAGCTCTATGCGCTCTGTCCACTTCCAAGTGCCGCATAGACGCCCATCTCCCATCAGCTTACTTGCCACATATAAACCCTCACTGCCCTCAGGGAGGCCGACGATCCTCAGGTTCTGTCTCCTGGACCTGTTCTCCAAGTCCTCCAACTTCTCCTGCAACCTTTTCTGGTGGTCCTTCATCAGCTCCACCTCGACCTCCAAAACGGTTAAATGGTCCTCTTGCTCGAACACCTTTTCCTCCACCTACTGAATCACCCGTCCGTGCGGTTCTAGATTCTGTTCCACCCAATCAATCGATGCTTTAATCGGGTCCAGCGTATCTTTCTTTAGCTTGGTGAAGCTCTCCTCAAAGAACTTCACCAGCTGTACCGTCGACCACTGTGCCACCCCACCAGGATCCTGCGATTCCGCCATGCTTTCCTGCGCTGCCGGCTCTGCACGCGTCTTTCTTGCTTGACTATGTCTCCTTACATGGCCACTTCTAGTCCACTGCTCCATACGCTGGTGGGGGATTTCTCCTCACTGTCTCGCTCTCCACTGATTTATCCAGTGAAATTCCGAAAAAACCAGGAGAAAAGGTCCAAAAATTTCATCACAAGCGGGAGCTACCAAATGTGTGACCTACTCCTCCATGGCCACCACTGGAAGTCGATTTGAACATACTTATTTGACCAAACCATCAGCCATTCCAACTAATATCTTTGACCGTTTTCCTTAAGTCTTGTGAACCCACATGGAATATCTTAACATATTAAAGACACTCTACAAATTGAGGTTGTTGGGTGCGATTCAGCGAATGCATTGCGCCCGGCGCGGATCAGCGCGCAGCAGGTGAATTGCGCACAAGCACCAATCCGGGTTCCATGCTGGGCGCCGGGCCGATTGCAATACACCAGACTCACTCCACCTGGCAAAGTCCATGTCTGCATATTTAAATGAGTCATTAAGCTCATTTAAATACATAGAAACCAGATTCATCAGGCGCCCAGGAATCAACAGCCACGCCTGCGAGACCTCGCCAGTGTGCCGTTTAGTATAGGGCTACACAAACATGGCACATACGTAACAGCACCTCGGCGGTGTGGGGGGGGGGGGGGGGGGTGAGGTTACGTAACCATAATAGTAGCATTACTGAAGCCAAAGTGAAGGCTTTAATGAGATCATACATGCTATGAACTTCATGCAGCAAGACTTTGCTTCAGAACTTCCAGAACGGGTTCCAACATACCCTGCGTGAATTTCTGTCAATTAAAATCAACTGATAGAGTAGCATTATGACCAGGTGACGAAGTGTGCACTGGCTCCCCTTTATTCAACCCCTCTGGCTTTTAAAAAATAATTTTCCTTCATCCTCAGGTGGGTCTCTAGCAGCAGAACCATGTTGGCTATCAAGCTCTTAAACTGCGAGAAAACCCTGGCTCGCTTCACTGGGTCCCCCAACCCTTGCACGTTCCACGTTATCAAATGAACCGAGGGTCTCACAGCCCCTCCCCTAACAGTGACACCATTACTCTTGGCCCCGCCCAGCCGGTGGGACCCAGCCCTACCCCTAATCGCCATCAGCCATCTACCCCACCCCCGCCTTTCCAGAAGTTCCCCAGCCATCGTCTAAACTCCTGCCCAATATCAAAATGAAACCCAACACAAAGGCCCCCCACACCCAGACCTTCCAAATCCCTAACACCATGATCCATCAAACCAAGAAGAAACAAATCCCAACAAATAATTTTTTAATAATCTTTATTGTCACAAGTAGGCTTACATTAACACTGCAATTAAGTTACTGTGAAAAGCCCCTAGTCGCCACATTCCGGCTGCTGTTCGGGTACACAGAGGGAGAATTCATAATGTCCAATTTACCGAACAGCAAGTCTTTCGGGACTTGTAGGAGGAAACCGTAGCACCCGGAAGCCCACGCAGACACGGGGAGAACGTAAAGACTCCGCACAGTGACCCAGGCCAGGGATCGAACCTGGGACCCTGGCGCTGTGAAGCCATAATGCTAACCACTATGCTACCATGCTGCCCATTACCACAAACTCCCCAAATCATCCCCTCCCAAATACCACCTGAAAGGAAAAAAGATAAAAACGAAGTCCAAACTCAATTCAGTCCTAGTCCTTCAGCCTCATCATAGAATTTACAGTGCAGGAGGAGGCCATACAGTCCATCGAGTCTGCACCGGCCCTTGAAAAGAACACCTTACCCAAGTCCACACCTCCACCCTATCCGCGTGACCTAGTAACCCCACCTAAACTTTTTGGACACTAAGGGAAATTTAGCGTGGCCAATTCACCTAACCTGTTCACCTCTGGACTGTGGGAGGAAACCGGAGCACCCGGAGGAAACCCACGCAGACACGAGTAGAACATGCAGACTCCACACAGACAGGGACCCAAGCCAGGAATCGAAGCTGGGACCCTGGAGCTGTGAAGCAACTGCTATTCACCTTATTAATCTGGTCTGGGCCACCATCAATTTCCCCGTACTATCCTGCACCTGGACAATTTCCCTCACCGCCGCCTCCCTCCGAAGTTGGCTTGCCTTCTCCCCATACTCATAAAATCACTCCCCTCACCCAACTCAGTTGGCGCACCGCCTTTCCTGTGGACAACCGATCAAAGCTAGCCTGTACCTCTCACCTTCTGTCCAAAAGTACAGGATACGCATCTGCCCCGTACATCCTGTCCACCTCCAACATCTCCTCTATCAGCCTTTGACGCTCATCCCTCACCTCTTTATCCACCTTGGCCTTAAACAATATCATCTCCCCCCTCTACCACCTTCATGGCCTCCCATAGCACTGTAGCCACCTAAAATGGCTGATTCCCGATTAGAATGGTCAAACCCCGATGTAAAATGGCAAACGAAAGAGGCTGATGGGAAAATCAGCCAACTGGACTCAAACGGACAGCTGCAGGTAAAAGTGTATTCGCCTCTGTGGAAGTCAGCCCAGACCGAATCCTGCAGCCATCAACATCACAACAACCCAGCCATCTGCATATTAAGCAGCCATCCCCAGGGACAATTGCTACACATTAGCAACATAAAGCCGATCCAGATCTTTCGGCGCCAGCAGGGGCTGTGACAAAGGAAGGTAGACGACCACCCCCCGATCAAGGAATCGCCCCATTATTGGAGCATATCGAACCAAGTGATTGGGACCAAGTCCAATCACTTGGAACCAGGTACGAGGTCCGCCCCGAGAGGCGGGAAGTCCCTGGGGACTATAAAAATAGGGGTCAAGTTCAGATCGACCCTTCTCTTCCTGCTCGCAACCTTCGAGACCCTTCGACAAAGAAAACCGTAAGTCTTACTCCAGCGATCACTACCAGATAGGCGCTCCTGACTATCGACTTGTGCCAGCCTTTGAATCCCGCAGGCTCAGAACCAATTCGAAAGACCATTCGTTTCCCTGACCTGGTGGGCCGTTTCCAAAGTTAAGTATTGGCCTTTAGTGGTAGGTAGTAGTCTAGAAGTAGGATTATTGTACAAGTATTTATTACTGTATATAATAAATGAGCGTTGATTTAATTCTTACTAAACGGTGTGTTGCATTATTAATCATTACTTGGACTTCAACCACGTGGCAGTATCAGAAAGATACCGGGCGACTCATGAGCAAAGGTGACAGAATAAGAATAAAGTAAACGAAGGCTAAAACGAGCAACATTTTGGCGACATCCTGACAGGACCCGCTCTAGAAGTGGAAAACCACTCCAGGAGAACCCAAGAAATTTTGAATTAGAATCCAATTGGAAACAGAAAACCACAAGTGTTCAAGCAGTTCGGATTAATAGTCACAATTCGGAAGTGTGTGTATGCATGCGTAACTAACAGGGCTATGCGGTAAAACTGATAGATTTTTGTTGCGTCAAAACTGTCGCAAGTCTGTATTTCGGAAATTAGCGCAAGCCGTACCCGCATCTACGACACCACCTTAGCCCCCTGTTCCAAATTTAATCAAAGCAAGCGGATAGGAAAGATGGCCATGCAGGCAATGCAATGCCTCATGAACCCCGAGGAATTTGCGGTCGCAGCGACCAGAGCAGTAGAGTGAGACTGTGTCCCATTTGGGAAGAGGAAATCCGGAAATACCTCAAGGGCAAAGGATGGCCCATGTGGAATGATTTCTGCGATAATGAAGACTCAGGTCCCGGAAGTATAGGGCATACTTGGTGGGAGAACTCAGCAAAAGCTCGCAAGCCGATGGCAATTGTGTCCTGTCTGGCACAATTGCGAGGCACAGAGGAGGTCATCAAGACGCTCCGCAAAGAAGTAGGCGGCATACATCGTATGAGTAATGTCGATGTATGAGGTTGAGAAAGAGAATCTGGAATTAAGGAGGAAATTAGCAGCAAAGGACGAAGAGGTGGCTGATGCCAAACGGGGTCACCAGTCTTGTCTGGCGCATTTGAGTAGTTTCCAGTCCCAGTATGAAAAGGCTCATCAGGACACGCAGCGTGCAGTCCTGGTAAGGAAAGAAACAGAGAAGCAGGTGGAGACGCTACAGAAACAATGTAGTGATCTCAAGGCAGCCTTGAGAGCGCTCCACGCTGCAACCACAGAACAAAGACAAAGACAGAGCACCATAGACCATGCAAAGTGCCGGAAGCAAATTGCAGACCTGCAATCACTGCTTTCTGTCCAGAAAGGATTTCAGGAAACCTTTGGGGAAAAATTAGACCAGGAAGATGGCCCTGATTGGGAAGAATTACAGGAAACAGCGCAGAGGTATGTTCAGGGAACATGTGCGCAGGGAAAGCCCCAAAGGAGAAAAGCACCCCCACCCCCCACACAGCAGGTAGTTCAGGCTCCCATGAACCCTGTAACAACCCACTGCACAGCCACATCGGACGAGGCGGAATTCCTATATTCCACCCCCCTCGCAGTGACCCAATTACGGGACGCGTATGCAAAAGTCACACCGTTCCTCCCCACTTCAGACCCACACCATTTCTTTGCCACCGTCAAACATCAGGCGACCATGTACGGCCTGGATGAGAGAGCATGTAAAGCTCATGGTTCTAAGTTTGGATCCATCGGTAGCAGCAGCCCTTCCCGACCCACAGAACGTAGGAGGAGGCACCCTTGCAGAAATGCATACCGCGATCCTGGATGCGATCGGGTATAACCGGAGTGACCCCGTAGATGGCCTCAATAAGTGTAGGCAGAAGAAGTCTGAGCACCCCACAGCGTTTTCAGGACGCCTGTGGATTCACTTCGAAGCCATTTTTGGAGACGTAGACTGTGCCCATTTGTCCCCAGACAATGTGGCCAAATGGACCCGCACCCTTATCTCCCATGCCACAGATGCAGGACAGAATGCCTGTAATAGTTATGATCCCTCGGAGGAGGCTCATAACGAGAAGTGGGTGGTTAAAAGATTGTCCCGCACTTGGAAGCAGTCTGTCCAGAGTAAACCCACAGCTAAAACCACCGAGGAAAAGCAAGCCGCCGCAGACATGCAGGCAGTAAAAGCAACACCTCAAAACCCCGCCTGGGTAAATGAGGGAAAGAACAACCCCCAACAAAGTCACAAGAATGTTACAACTGGAATGGACCGTACCAGCCTCCCCGAATAGGTGCCGGAATGTGGCGACTAGGGGCTTTTCACAGTAACTTCATTTGAAGCCTACTTGTGACAATAAGCGATTTTCATTTTTCATAAATTCCTCCACCCTTTTTCAAAAGGACACGTGGCCCACTACAGCCACTATCACCCTCAGCGGCTTTACAGGCCACTCGCAGCAGGGACACATCACAGCCCCTGTATCCATTCAAATCGGAACCATAACCATAAAACATCCCGTAGTTTTAGTAGACCTGCCCCACACAGCAGAACACATCCTGGGGATTGATTTTATGAATTCCTGACCACCTATCCTTCGATCCAGTCAACCAGTGTAGGGGACTACATGAACAAAATTAGCGCAGTAGGCGTGTTTTGGTTCAACCCCACCACGCTTAGCACGGACAAGCAGGTTAGGGCCGTCCTGCAAAAGAACAGGGCAGCATTCGTGACCCACAAGCACGACTGTGGATGGATGACTGGCTCCGTACAAGTAACAGGACCGGACCCTAGACCCCAAAACCAGTACGGATTCCCCCGAGAAGCAGAGGGAGAAATCCTAAAAGTTATAGAGAGCTTATTAGAGCAGGGCGTATTAAGATCGGTAGCCTCTACTAATAATGGCCCGATTTGGCCAGTAAGAAAGCCCGACGGATCATGGCGCCTGACCATTGATTATCGGGAACTCAATAAAGTCACCCCCGCAGCAGCCCCTACCGTAGCAACAAGTCCCGAGACCATGCTCAAGCAGGGACCGTCAGGTCCAAACTGACGGTTTTGGACATCAGTAATGGATTCTGGTCCATATAACCCCAGCACATTCCTGTCTTGTACCAAGTTCCAATCCCCTCCTCCTATTAGTTTGTGCAAATCCAAGTCCTGAATGGCCCCAAACACCTTCCTCACAAACCCTGCATCATCCCAGTTCAGGCCATACACACTTGCCAACGCCACCAACCTCCCCTCCAATGCCCCTGTTACTATCACATATCTACCCTCCTGGTCCACCACCACTTTCTCCATCATACACCTCACTCCCTTAGACCAAAACCGCTACGCCCCGCGCCCTGCTGTCGAACCCTCACTGAAATACTTGGCTTACCCAGTCCTTCCTGAGTCTCACCTGATCTTTCACCCTCAGGTGAATCTTTTGAAGCCTTTTAGGTGTGCAAACACCCACCACCTCTTCACTGGCTCCCCCACACCCCTCACGTTCCATGTAACTAATCTGACCAGGGGTTTCTCACCACATCCCCCCACCCACTTTCCGCAATTATTCCCCCCCCCCCCCACCCCCACTATCTGCCGTTATCATATCTCTGGTTATCAATGGACTATGTTTGTAAAACTTTTTTCAAAACCCATCTTGCTGTTACTATAGGGATCATTGTTTCTGTACAGTGGGCATGGAAGTGCCATAGTTGGTAAATGTGGCATGAGGGGCCAAGGGAAGTGGGTTGGAATATAACTTGGCATTGGGGCATAAGGGGACATAAGGTTGTTTGGGGGGTATAGCTGCTCATGGGGGCATGAGCATGGCTTGGTGGGAGTGGATATTCTGGTATAGTTTTCACTTTTGACATGGGCAATTCATTGGTGGTATTGGATTGGCCAATGGTTATGGAACCCACCTGATCTTTCAAACCACTGTCTTTTGACAGAAAGGACAAATCAGATTGAGTGTACAACATATAGCTGCTCCATGACCACCTGCTTTCTGCCCACAGCAAGGGTGATAATCCATGGTGATGATCGAGGTCTCGCCCACCAGCGGAGAGCTAGTAGGAGACCCCTCCCCCTGCTGCTCAGGCACTTAACTGGGAAGGGGCAGGCATTCCCTGGGATCAAGGACCTGGGGGAGGGGGGAAATTCACCTGCTGAGAACTGCCAGCCAATCAGACACCAGCTGCTCCACTGAAGGACAGCATCACCAGGGAGGTGACGGCTGCTGTCGATACAATACCCACTAGAGGTTTAGTATTATTGCTGATTCCCAGGCCATAGGTGAGTGATGGCAGCAGAGTTGCTGGGTGATGATTGTGGGGAAGGGAGAAGGGGGGGGGGTTGGCTGCAAGAGCCAACCAACCTCATAGTACCACCCAACCCAAACTTCCCAATGTTGGTCCCTTGATCAGGCACTGAGTGCCTTTGAGAGGGGGAGCCCCTGGAAGGCCAGAAGAAACGGGGCACAGGTTTGCCCGTCATGCTGCCCTTTTGGTAATTGCCCCGCCTGCCACTGGGTTAATACCAGCAGCGGTAGAATGAGGCCCTTTGGTTGGTATTAATCATCCATGGGCATTACCATCACAGACTTAATTGGTAGAGACAGGAAGATGGCAGGGTCTGCACTAGGCAACCTCTAGCCTGATGAAATGCCCCTCCCACCACCAAACTCACCACAGGAGAGGGCATTAAATTTCATCCCAAAAGTTTTAATTACCTCCAGTGCATCCAATGAAAAACTAGGCAAACTGCCCTCACAAGTTCATTTGCAATGTAAGGGTGAAATATGGCACAAATCTTTAATATTAGGTCAATAAAAAAATCTAATTTTGAACTGGCAAGCCAGAATTTGCCATCACAGAATTCTTAGCACCAAAAAAGTAATGTCGGGCGAGTAAAAATCTACAAACTATGTTTAAAATAACGGCTATACTTTCCTGTGAGTGAGGACAAGGGATGACTGCTGGAATCCAAATGTTAGTTTAGCCAGTGGTATTTTACACTGTTGACAATAGACTCCCTTTCATTTATTTCAGCAGTGCCAACTTTTAGCAGCCCAAAAGGATTCGCAAGCGTGTGTGTGATGTTGATCGTGATGACTTTGGAGTTGGTGGAACACTGCTGTTCCTTTGAAAGGTTGGTCAAAAATGCAGACTTACTTTTCACTGGTGGCACAGCAGCCCCGTCAGAATCCTGAACGCCAGCTCAGCATCTGCTCCACTCACCAGTTCCACATGTTGCAGAAGGTCCATCAACAGATATTAGACCCCTTTCATATGTTAATTGGCTGTCTAACAACTATTTTGAGTGGCTACCTGGGATGCCTAAAGTATTGGCCCTTCAAATTTGGTGGTGTTCCAAAAGTGGACACAATGCCTACCAGGGTCTGCTCCTTTGAGCTGCAGTTACCTGGTAGAAATTGGAGAATGTCAAAAATTGAAAGTGGCGTAACTTCTGCAACCTAGCCTCCATTGTTCGTGTCGGCCACCCCAGGACTAAATCCCATTATCAACATGATAGCATCAGGAAAATATTTTAACCTAAAACACCAGATTGCTGGCTGATGAAACCATTGGAAAACTCTTCTGGTGGATATACTACTCAATGAATAATCCAAACCCAGATGTTTTCAATTTATTGTGTCAGTAATGTGGAGTTTACTGTTTTAGCAATCTCAAAAGCACAGAGCAAGCGCTAGAAAAGAGTAATATTCAAAAGAAGGGATCAGTTTTTAATCCCAACAATGCAACACATGAAGCCATTCAGCTCATTGTAGTCCATGTCAGCTCTCCAGAGAGCAATCCAGTCTATCCCTGTAGGTCTGCAAGTTTATTTCTGTCAAGTGTCCACCCAATTTCCTTTGAAGTCATAGATCTCCATTTCCACCACCCTCACAGGTGACAAATTTCAAGTTGTTAGCACTCACTGGGTAAAAAGCTTCTTCCTCACATCCCCACCATGCATTTTGCCCAAATTAAGGGCATGATTCAATCGGAAGAAAGTAGAGTCCGGTTTCTAGTGCGTTGAGCGGGATGTTTCTCGGTGCCTCTATTCAATGGCGCTTTGCCGATTTTCTGGCTTTGGCGAGGAACACCCCGACTAGACCACAAATATATCATTTCCTGCAATGACTCATGGATCGGGGTGCCATTTTTAAAGGCAGCCACATTCTTTTGAACCCACCCCCCCCCCCCAGCAACCCCATCGCAGCCTCCGTCCCCCCCTCTACACCCAACTTATCTGGGGTCTTCGAGCCCCCCTCACCCCACCTCTTATGGGCAAGGTACCTGGGCCAGACCCTGGCATGGGCAACCTGGTACCCAGATACCTGGGCACAGCCAGCCTGGCAGGCACTCGAGCAATGTCCCTGCCAGCCTGCAGGGACACCTGGGCACCCTGGCAGCACACAGGCTGGCTGCCCCCGAGTGCCAGCGGGAGTGCCAAGGTGCCACCCTGCCCAACCTCCACCCACCCAGGGGTCTCTAATGGCCTGGGAGACCCCTCCACCTCAGGTGCCATTATCTGGCCCAGTTTGTGAAAAACAGTGCTAAACGGCACCCTGGCACAGTCTCACAGGCACGGTCATTTGGTCCTGGGCCCCGGAGAATCCGGCGCAGACATGAACCTATTAGCTCATTTAAATATACTAATCTGGATCTTGCCCAGCGATGAAGAGATCCAGGTCATGGTGTCTCGCGAGGTTCGGTTGAATCTCTCAAACCGTCTCGAGCATATGAAATCTCATGAGGCCTCTCGCAAGATTCAACGGCCTCATTGCGTCACCAAGCCCGGCATGACTGAACGGTAAATAATAATCATCTTTTATTGTCACAAGTAGGCTTACATTAACACGGCAATGAAGTTACTGTGAAAAGCCCCTAGTCGCCACATTCCGGCGCCAGTTCGGGTACACAGAGGGAGAATTCAGAATGTCCAAATTACCTAATAGCACGGCTTTCGGGACTTGTGGGAGGAAACCAGAGCACCCGGAGGAACCCCACACAGACACGGGGGGATCGTGCAGACTCCGCACAGACAGTAACCCAAGCCGGGATTCGAACTTGGGACCCTGGCGCTGTGAAGCCATATAGCTACCCACTGTGCTACCGTGCTTGTATCATCGCTTCTTGCACCATCATGTGGTGAATCGTTACCTGCCAGCAGTAAACCAAAAGAAAAATGGAGTGGTATTTTCCTGGATCTACCAGCAGTCTAGGAATTAATATGCAATAAAAATTACAAATGTGTAATAAGAGGTCAATAATTGTTACTTTATGGTTAGGATTTGCTCTTTGGATAAGCAGTTGGACAAAGCACTACTTTGTTCAAATTGGTTTTAGCCGTGATCACAGTAAGAATGGGGGACTACTCACATGCCATGGATGAGGGATCTCAGGTAGAGGGATCTGAGGTGGAGCAGGCATACTGCAGGATAAGTCATGCTTATGTGTCGAGTTTTTCATTTGAAAATCTGGAGTAAAAAAAAAGCAAATTAGCAGGAAAGAATGCAACATTTCTGCAAATTTGAATTAATTCAATCAATGCATATCTGATAAAAATGTGAAACAATATCAAAATATCATCAGCTGTACTTCAGCAATAGCAATCTTATGGTAGACATCGGTGACCTGAATCAGCTCTGCTAGGCGATTACCTACTAAAGATCTTGGGCAAAATGGCTATTTTTCAATATTTCCTGTAGTCCAGTATCACTTCTAAAGGTGACAGAATGGTTAAATGCAACCACTCTCCGTGGAAATAGATTCAGAAACATATTTAGATATTTTAATCTGAGATTGCAGAACAAATTTAAGGCATCTGTTTAAAAGTACTTAAATTGTTGATTGATCGACAAACAAGTGGGCGGCACGGTAGCACAGTGATTAGCACTGCTGCCTCACAGCGCCAGAGACCCGGGTTCAATTCCGGCCTCGGGTAACTGTCTGTTTGGAGTTTGCGCTTTCTCCCCGCCTGTGTGGGTTTCCTCCGGGTACTCCAGTTTCCTCCCACAGTCCAAAGATGTGCAGATTAGGTGGTTTGTCCACACTAAATTGCCCCTTACGTGTCCAAAAGGATAGTGGGCCTAGTAGGGTGTTCTTTCGGAGGGTCGGTGCCAACCTAATGGGCTGAATGGCCTCCTTCTGCACTGTAGGGATTCTATGATAATAGATCATCAATATATGATTCACAAACAAACACACAGAGAGAGATATGAATGAGACATAAGACAGTCCAGCAGGGAAACAGACAATGTACAAAATGACAATTCATAGAGCATACAGTGCAGAAGGAGGCCATTCGGCCCATCGAGTCTGCACTGACCCATTTAAGCCCTCAATTCCACAACATCCCCGTAACCCAATAGCCCTCCTAACCTTTTTGGACACTAAGGGTAATCCATCTAACCTGCAAGTCTTTGGACTGTGGGAGGAAACCGGAGCACCCGGAGGAAACCCACGTAGACACGGGGAGAACGTGCAGACTTCGCACAGACAATGACACAGCGGGGAATTGAACCTGGGACTCTGGCGCTGTGAAGCCACAGTGCTAACCCCTGTGCTACCATGTTGCCCTATTGCTTTCAGGTCAGAAAATTGCAAGGGCCCAATTAGCATTGACACATTTACCGCTTTGGAATACAACACAACTGGAAGAGGTTTGGCTCACAGACATGCAGTATGCAAGCCCACTGACACGGAGTGGACATGCCCTGGCACTCATCAGCCAAGTTACCATCTAATACTGTTTGGCTCCACTGCCTTGTGAATACCTGGGTAGAGTTGAAGGGTAAGAGAGTAAATCCTGATAGAAAATCTGCAGTGAGCCCAAAGGCAGACTAACGTGTCCATATGTCATTGTTGTGGCAAGTTGCAACCAAGCATTAGGAAATCATGAGTCATGGTCCAGCAATCTGGCAGTTGATACTGAAATCAACACATGCATTGCAAAAGTGCAGCTTTTGTTCGAAGCCGAGTAAGGGATTGCGAAATAACAGTAGCCAAACTGAGAACGTCAAATTGTAAGTATACCACATCTGTGACTTCAGCCCCCTCCTCTGTAGTGGTGAGACTTGGACAACATCAGCTAGGTAGGAGAAAAGGCTGAGCAGTTTCCACCTTCGCAGTCTCAGACATATCCTTGGCACCTCTTGGCTGGCTGGACAAGGTCAGTGACTCAGAATCTGGAGTGTTTTAATTCCATCAGCATACACTTGTTGCTGGGGCAGCACGGTGGTGCAGTGGTTAGCACTGCTGCCTAGGCACTGAGGACCCGGGTTTGATCCTGGCCCCGGGTCACTGTCTGTGCAAAGTTTGCACATTCTCCCCGTGCCTGCGTGGGTCTCACCCCCACAACCTAAAAATGTTCAGGTTAGGTGGATTGGCCACACTAAATTGCCCCTTAATTGGAAAAAAATAATTGGGTACTCCACAAATTTTTTTAAAAGCATACACTCGTTGCTAAGCCAATGACATCTGCGTTGGCTTGGCCATGTTAATTGAATGGAAATTGGCTGTATATTCAGCCTTCTGTATCATGAACTGGCCACTGAGTCACCCCCCCCCTGAATATCCATACCTCCACTACAAGGTCCCCTGCAAGCAAGATATGAACATAACAGACATTGACACTGACAACTGGGAGACAATAGCAGAGATAGAAACATAGAAAATATGAGGAGGAGGCCATTCATCCGTTCAAGGCTGCTCCGCCATTCATTATGATCATGGCTTATCATCCAACTCAATAGTCTGATTCGACCTTCCCCTGTAACTTCCCTCTTCATTCACCTGAGGAAGGAGCAGTGCTCCGAAAGCTAGTGATTCAAAACAAACCTGTTGGACTTTAACCTGGTGTCGTAAGACTCCTTACTGTAACTTCTGGTGGCTGACTGTTTGGAAGGGCATTGGAAGAGGCGGGCAGAAACCCGAAGCTCAGCTGGCTGAGAAAAAGGCTCCGATAAAATAGAGGCACCTGCTCAGCCCACGGTCTTCTTTTGCAACAAATGTGGCAGAGACTATCATGTCAGAGTGAAATTTCTGAGTCACACCAGGCGATGCTTAACATAGAGTTGATTGTGCAAACCATCATCTTCTGCCTCGATGTATCAACCCAAATCCAATATGCCCCAGAATCAAAATTTAAACAACTTGACCAATATTGGTATGGAAATTCCGGTCCACATGAGAAATAACTGCATCTGTGATAACAATAACAATAGGTCGTCTCATGCATATTCCAGGCCAATTTAGGTCAAACTAATGGTCAAGACCATTTTGTAGAACATCAAAGAGGGGACATTAATACTATGTCACCCAGTCTTTGATCCAAGGCAGATTACTATCCTGTGATTTTTTAATAAACCTCATTATAGATGCTTTATAGACGCACAAAATTCTTATGATTCACAAAAATAAAAGACTTCTGAGAATGTCTAACATTCAAATTCACTTGATAGATTAATTCTCTCAATTGTTTGACGTAAAGTCAAGTGATACTTTCAAAACTTGTTTGATGTGAGTTAGCACAGTGCCAATTCTTACCAACATTACTGTTTAACAGCGACATTTAGAATTTTAAGTGCTTGCAGGGCAATTGTCAGTCTTACAACATCAAACAGTGTGATTTGCTGTCTGAGAAACAGGAATTCCTGCATAGTCTACCCTATTTTTTTCAGATATTAATCCTTAGAAAGTTAGAAAGAATAAGTCATAGTGTCATAATGTTGAGCAAATCTGAAGACTTGCGAGTGCAATCCACCTGAATGGAACAGAGCCCCGCAGAGCGATTAGCCGGATGTTTCCTGGCACTTGACGAGGGTGGGAAGGCCATCGTTTTGAAATGGTGCCCCGATCTCGAAGTGAGCTTGCGGGTCCCCCACATAGATGGGCATTACCCCACACCCCACTATAGGGTTGCTGAGGGCCCTCCCCATTCCAGGCCTTCCCACCCCTTCACTCCCACAACCTTACAACATGCCCCTTCATACCCACCCTGCACCCCCCATATCCTTCATATGCCACCCCCTCCTTTCATGGACATAGCCCTCCTCAGGCCCTGGCCCTTGGCAGTGCCACCCTGGTACTGACACCCTGGCAGTGCTCCTGCTGGCTTTTCAGTGCCATTTGGGCACCTTAGCAGTGTCAGGTTGGCAGTGCCAAGGTGCCAGGCTGGCAGTGCCAAGATGTCCATATTCAAGAGGCACACCCTGCACTGTCCGCAACCACTCTAATGTGCCGAGAGATCCCCCGCAGGTGCATTTCCACTTGGTACACATTTGTGGCACCCGGCTAGGGAATCCCTGGGGTGGCCGTTATATGCCGGGAGGCTGGTAGATCCCGGGTGAGTATGCTAAAGTAGGCTTAAAACCTACTTAGGAGGCTCTATTTGGTCCCGACCTTTGTGGGTGGGACCCTGATCGCAGTGCCTCGCGATGCCTGGGTAGATCCCGCGAGGCGTACTGGCTGCTGGGAAGCTGCTGGGATTCCCCTGGCCAAGTCGTGCGGCCGGTAGATCGTTCCCATAGTTTCCCAAGTGGAGAATCCCGGTCTTAGTTTCCTGTCACTGAGCCAACCTTGTCAAATGCTTTATTAAAATCCATGTAGATAACATCCACTGCAGTATCCTCATCAATCCTCCTCGCTCCTTGCTCAAGAAATGTGATTAAATTAGCAAGACAAGGAGCGCAATCTTCCCAAAAGGGAACCAAGTCCCCTAACAAGCGCATTTAGCCTCGTGTTTCCCGGCACTCGCAGTGCCGAGAAACACATGGCTATTCAACGCTACTCGTGTTGAATAAGGAGCCTGAATGAGGAACGTGCAGCCATGGCCGCACATAGCCCCGATCTTTACATCGGGGAGCTCTGCTCGCCGGAACTGCCCGTTGTAGCGAGTGATCAGGATGCCATTTTTAAATGGCAGGAACAGTACAGGTCCCCGCCGGTCAGCTCTGCCACACATTTTTCATACTGGGTGAGGGGTCTGAGCTCCGGCATCTCTTCTCTGGTCTGGAATCTCACCCTTTGGTTGTGGGCTGTCTTGTCCTGCATAAAACAAATGGACAGATTGTGAGCAGGGCGGATTCCAAGGCAGATGATAAGGATACCTGGGGCTGGATTCTCCGCCGGTGCGATTTTCCGTTTTGCCGGCACTCGGTTTCCCGATGGCGCGGGGTTTCCCCACAATGGGAAACCTCATTGACCGGCTGGCGTAACATAGAATCCTGCTGATGGGTCAAGGCAGAAATGTGGCGGGGCGGGGCGGAGAATCCAGCCCCTGACTTCAGTGTATGCTGAGGGAACCGGTGTACGGCTGAGGATATGAGCTGCAAGGGGTGTGAGAAGAGATGAAGATGTCAATGTGTATGTGAGTGTCAGTGGTGGTGATCCGTATATTGGTAGATGTGTGAGATTGTCGTCAACAGTAACCCTCCAAATTCTTGATGGGTTTGTGAGAGTGAGAGTTGCGAGTGAGGGGAAGGTTAACGTACCCTGCTGGAGCACATGAGATCATTCATCCTCTTCCTACACTGGATGGCAGAGCTCCTCGGAGGAGTGTTGGCACTGACTGCCCTGACAATCTGCCCCCAAGTTGGCGTGGTGAGGTTAGTAGACTTCCTTCTGATATTATGGGGGTAAAGAATGTCCAAGCATTCCTCCACAGTGTCCAGAACTGCCCCCAATGCATTCTCGCTGACTTAGAGGCAGTCGGCTTCTTACCTTTGGAGGCCATCACTCGCCGCAAACAGCCCCGGGATGCAGAGAGCGAATGATGTACGCGTGTGTGGTTTAAACATGGCACCCAGAAAGGTGATCCAATGAGGTCATGGCGGGGCAGACAAATCCCAGCCCTGTCCGTCATGAGATATGACTTGCTTAAAGTCCATGTATATATAATTAACTGAAAGAAGAATGCCTCTCGGGATCAAGTACCCCATGAATAGAATTCCCACCCAGCCAGAGTTGTCAACTAATCGGACGGGCATCTGCTATGAACAGTGCTAGCTGCCAGCAATGCGCCCACCAGCGGCACAGGATCAGTGAGGTTTCCAGGTCACAGGTTAGTGAGCATGGGGATGGCTGAGAGAGGCGGCGCTGGCGTGGGGGAACAGTGGGGCCTTGAAAGAACGAGCCATGGGGTGTCTCACAGCTCATGCAAGGGCCTCAACTGACTTCAGAGCGAGAAAGCAAACCATAAGCCTTCCCATACTGGACTTAATTAGAGCAGAGGGAGGAAGGGACAGAGCATTAAAAGGGAAAATGAGCATTAAATTCTGCAATGTGGGACAAGGTGACAGGCTCACTCCAACTGGCTAGCATAAGGCCCGGGCCATTTCAGTAATACTTTTAACCAGTAGTTGACAACTAATTGTTACTCTGTGGTAATATTAGCTTTCTGAAATGCCCTAAATTGAATATACAGGGCTGAAGTTCTGATAGATCGGCTCCAAATCCAGAAGATACTTTACCCTCCCCAAAATAAAAACTGAGCATCCCACTATAATCAATTACCTTTTGAATTGCTGCCCCAGATCCTAACATCCCCCTCAAATATTGGCCCCACGCACACACATCCACCATCCTTGTGCCATTGGGAACAACCGGAATTTTGGGGCCCTCGGTGATTTGTTCAATTCTTCTGTAAGTAGAATGGATTAAAGGAGTATGGTTGTGTTACTTACTAGGCACTGCTTTGATCCTCCGCAAGATGTTGCAGACTGCAGTCTTTTTCTCTCTGGCCGAGGAGGTTAGATACTCATGATCAAGAAGTTCCAGAAATAGATGTAATTCCACAATCAACTCCTCCATCACTGAAAGAGCAAAAAGTGCAATGATCAGTCCACAATAATCCACTAACCATCACACAATGTAGGTGCAATTCTACAATCCAGCATTTCCTGTGAGGAAAGGCACTGTATAGTACTCATGAGGAAATTGAGGGTCAGCAGCTGAGTTTCTGTCCATTAATTATAATAAACGGAAAATAATATGTTGTGCACCTGTGATTCTCTGAAATAAATCCTGCTCCTTACTTGGATGCAGAATCACGTCTTGTGTACTGTATAGTATGGGAAAGCTGGAACTTTGTGATTTGTGAATTTATTTTAAATGCATGCAAACTATGACATTCCCGTATCGTTCAGTCACTAAAGTCTCAGCACCACATGCTGTTAAATCATTTGTTTTGGTCCCAGAAGACTGCTATTAATTTCTGTTTGTCTTGACAACCTTGCATGAACAAATCATACCAATAGAACAGAATGGCAAGGTTTACTTGATATAATACATCAGTATTCTCCCCAGATAATACACAAATCACTAAATCTGACACAAGATAAATTATTCATAATTCCCCCCTCCGGTAGAGAAACCACATAAAACATCCCCATTATACCTGTAGAATGAGCATCCTGTCAAATCTGTCACTTTTCCCACAAATTTTAAAATTTAAAATGTAATTTTACGGTTTGGTACGGTTCCTTTAGAAAGCTGAAATAGGCTGACAGTGGCAGGGGTGTAAATCAAATCACTTCTTGCCAAGCCCATCCCCTCGGTGCTTCAAGGTTGTGGCATGGCCACCTTCTTCATTTGCTGCAGAGTTCTAGACCTCCACTGCTAGCTTGCTCCTTGCTGCCGCTGCAGTAACCTCACAGCCAGCAAATTCCTGGAGTCTGCTTTCTTCCTTATCCAACAGCCTTCAGCGAATGGATAAGCATCAGATAGAATTGAGATGTAGAGTTTGCAAAAAGGGAGAAGCAAAAAAAAAAAAAAGGTCTTTATCTGTGGAAGAAAAATTGCAAGACCCTGGTGTTACGTGCTGGCACTCTATATCTTCCACCAAGATATCCCTTGTATCTAATTACACAGATTTCCAATTGCGTAAGGGATAAGATTATTTGAGTACTTGAGGCAGTTGTGTGGGAAACCTCCAAGCAGATGCTGCAGCTAATGGCTTCTTCTGTTATGGGTCAGGGTTTAGAGAACCCCAAAGTATATCATGGAGTTCACCTGACCCACAATTTTTAATAGATTGTGGTATGGGGAGCACACGGCCCACTCTACAGGTGTGGTCCAGCAGAAATCGAAAAGTATTTTTTAAAAAGCAAAACAATGTTTATTCTATGAACGCAAGTTAACCTTCTTAAAACATAGTGAACATCTTAGCAACCATTAATTCAAATACAACCCCCAAAGAATACAACACTAAGTAATCCTTAATAAATTCCCAAACAATATCCAGAAGACAAAATAAATACCTTTAAAACATTTATAATTCTGAATTCACCAAATGATCAACGGATACTCTTTTCATGGCAGAGAGAACAACAGTACACCTGCTTTGTCTGGCTTCAGCTCCAACACTGAAACGAAACCAAAAAAAAAACAGACACACCCAAGCTTTTCTCAAAGTGAAACTAAAAAGCAGAGCCAGAGCTCAGCTCCACCCACACTCTGACATCACTGCAGTAACATGAGCAGCCAAACATTTCTTAAAGTGACATTCTCATGACACTTCTAACCGTTACAGTTCAGGACCTCATTTGCACCTCGTCATCAGTAAGACCCATGCTGTTAAGCATTTTTACGTTGCCATGTTTCTTGTCATGGATCTGCCTTCTGGCCTCTTCCATGTCGGTGGTGCTTTGGTGTGAACACCCGAGCGAGTCAGATTCAGGATCGCACATGAAGGATCCATACCAGAGCAGTTGGAAATGATCGAGTAACCGGGAAAGCAATGATTCACCAAGTTTTGTACAGTCACATTTAAGATTAAAATCACTGCTGTTGGACGGCGAGTGATGAGTTGAAGAGTGACAGAAAAGGCTGAGGCAGGATATTTTATCCTGTTGTTTTCTCCTCTGTTTGGTTGGTTTTTACACTGGTTTCGATTTGGAGCTATTTTGCACAATTTCTGTCAACCCACATTCCACATTTGTGGCCAGATTGCAAGGAATGAAAATGCATCGAAAAATACCAATCAGGGAGATGAACCGATACACTCTCATTTCAAACTTGGAGTTGTTGGTTAATTGATAAATCTGTATTATAGTGTTCCATGATACCTCCATTCTTGAATATATTAAATGCTGTGGTACTGAATCTTGTGGACCAGCGAAACCCCAGTTTTGACCTCCAGTGGGGTTGCTACAACCAGTAATATTCCAGGAATAAACAGTACAAGAATCAACAGGAGTTGCTGTTCCTCGCTGCTGGAGTGAGGTGCTTGGATTCCAGGCAGGCACTATAGGGCTTGCTTATGAGGCCTCACCCCATCTGTTGTGTTTCTCTTGCGATTAAAAGACTCGTCATGAATCAGCATTCCAAAACTACCAACAAAGATTGGAAGATTGCGGCCACTAGCAGCCGACAGTGTAAGAAGATGTTGATGGTGGGGTGGAAACACAAATGCTTCACTTGCAGTTCTTCAAGTTAGTGTCAAAAGCGGAGTATATTTTAACCATGGGGAGGCATTGCTGTAACTCAATGGCTGGTACGTTAATCTTCAGAGAAGTTGCCTTTTTGGCGACTAGAATACTTCACTATCCGCAGATCACTTCAAATAATTAATTCACGCAGTTATCCAGATTTAAATTGTATTATATTTTGATCACCTGTACTGTTCGGTTATCATTGGTAAAAGGAAAGAGGAAGGCAAATGGGGCGAACAATATTGCCCCTTCGGAGGGCCTTGATGGCCCAAAAGCCTTTGTACTGTGCTTCTGCATTCTATGGTTCAAAGCAGGAGACTGAAGGTTTGGAAGAGAGAGGGGGCTGGAAGAGAGGAGAGCTGCAGCAAATCAGAATTGGAGAGGAAACAAGTCAAACTGAACCTGTAAGGAAAACCAGTTAATTAGATAAATAAATAAATGCAGATAACAGAAAAGGAATAAGAATGAAGTGAAAAAGGAGAAAGTGTGATGAAATGCAAATCAGTGAATGAGAGAGAGAGAGAAAGCAAACCAAAGGGAAGGACCAGTAGACCAGTAAAATAAAAAGATACGGGATTGCATAAAGATAATGAGAAAATGGGATAGGGAGAGAGAAAAAGAAAAGCGGAATCATTCAGGGGAGGAGAGAAAGAGAGAGGAATAAGGATAGAGAAACAGACGAGAGTGGATGGAGAAAGAGACAGAAAAGGGCAGGTTGGAGAAAGGGATTCTGAAGACAAAGATGCAAAAAAAGGAAGAGAGGCTGACAGAACAGGAGCAGAATACAGACTTAGATAGCCAACACACAAAGAGAAGATAAAGCGAAGAGACAGAAAGGGAGAAGCAGGGGGAAAAGAGACAAGGGACAGAATAAAAGGAATAGCAAGGAATGATGGTGAGAGAAACAGAAGAAGGAGCAAAGAACCACAAACACACAACATAAGGTAGTGTGCAATTAAAATGGAAGGTGAAAGAGAAAGTCAAGAATGAATAAGAGAATGGATGATGAGGGACACATTCAAAGGGAAAGAGGAGAAAAGGGCGCAATTCAACAGGAAAATTATAAAGTGTAATTCTGGGCGGGTTTGGCGGAGTATTTCTTGATGGCGGTGTTGGCAAGATCGTGGCCCGTATTCAACGGCACAGTGCCAGAAATGAGCCCCCACGAGCTTCTCGCCATTACTAGCTGTCTCGCCATCTGATTCTCCTGACTCGCGCCTCAGTGTCTAGCCACTAACAAGACGGAGCTGCTTTTAAACGCTCCCTCACCACTGACTCCCAGTCAATACACAAGCATTAGTGCCCTGGCTCAGGTCAATGCGGCTTTTGAAACATTTTATCGGGATATCTATAGATCAGAACCCCGGCAGAAAGTTAGGCCATGACATACATCTGGATGGTTTATCCATCCCAGTGGTGGAGAGGTGAGAAATGTTGGAATCCCCATTGGGCCCAGAGGAAATTAGGTAATGCATTGGGTTAATGCAGACGGGTAAAGTTCCAGTCCCTGATGACTTTCCCAATGAGTTTTATAGGAAGTTTGCAGAACAAATGGCCCCTCCAATTTCAAATATGTTCAACGACTCCTCGCCCTGGGGCTTGTTACACTTGCGCAGGCTTGTTACACTTGCGCAGGCCTCTATTTCCTCAATCCTTAAGAAAGATAAGGGCCCGGCAGAATGTGGGTCGTACTGACCAGTTTCGTTTTGATGCAGATGATAAGTTACTTGCAAAAGTGCTGGCACTGCAGCTGGAGACCTGTCCCCAGAGGGGATCTCGGAAGACCAGACAGGCTTCGTCAAGGGATGGCAATTATCGGCCAATGTACGTAGTTTATTAAATTTTGTCCTCTCCCTCTCTTTGGTGTCGAAGTGGAGGTGATTGTTTCCCTAGTCGCTGAAAAGGCATTTGATAGGGTGGAATGGGGGGGGGGGTATCTCTTCAAGCTTCTTGGGAGGTTTGGATTTGGACAAAAGTTTAATTTCCTGGATTTGTCTATTGTATTATATTAGGGCCACGACTGCTGGTGTTCAGACGAAGGCTTTTAATTTGGGCTACGATTAGAGGCATGAGGCAGGGATGGCCTTCATCTCCGCTACGTTTGCTCTGGCAATAGAATCGCTGGCCATAGCGTTCTGATATTCCAGTAAGTAGAGGGGATAAATTGGGGTGGGGTGGTGCATAGGGTGTCCTTGTACACGGATGATCTGCTTCTTTATATTACGATCCAGTATCCACTATGGATGAGATAATGAAGCTGCTTGGGAGCTTTGACTCCTTCTTTGGGTACAAGCTGAAATTGGATAAGAGCGAATACTTCCCAGTTAACAAATTCCTTTAAGGGTTCTAGCATTGGTGCATTAATAACTGCATCGCTGCTGTTCTGTCCGGCACGATTTTCCACAAATCCGGTAGTGATGTCCACCCTGAGAATCTGGAAGCAGTTCAGACAGCATTTTAATCTTGGTTCCATGTCCTTGCTCGCCCCCACCTGCAATAATCCCTATTTCTGCCAGCAGATTTGGACTCGACATTTAGAACATGGGAGGGGAAGGGTTTTGAAGAGGTTTGGGGACCTGTTCATGGAGGGAAGGTTTGTCAGATTTAAGGAGCTGTTGGAGAAATGTCAACTCCCTGGTTCCAATCTGTTTGGATACTTTCAGACTGTGACTTTTCGGGTAAGTTTCCCTCTTTCCCCTTGGCACCGTCCTCCTCCCTGTGGAAGAGGGTTTAGCATTGGCCAGGGTTCGTTGGGGGGATTCTTTTGTGCATATATGGCCAGATCCTATCAGTGGAGTCAGCCCCATTGAATGAGGTAAAGGTGAAATGGAGACATGGCGTACCCTGGAGTAGGCACTTGGGAGTTGAGAATAGTTTGTTTATTAAACGGTCAACATTAACCAAAATTTGAAAATCAACTACATAACATTCCACATATCACACTAACCATTAAATAACAAGGAAACATCACCGTTCCATATTGGTACCAGCACAAAGCTATATCAGCTCATTTTCACGAAGAAAATGGGGTATCATCCCTCGCAGGTTCCTCAACAGAAACGGAGGATAAACCTGAGAATGTGCTAGCATATCCAGGATTTTGTCATAGAAGTGATTTGTCTATCAATGTGCTACTTGTTCCACGTATCAGTGCCATTCTCCATCCAGGAGCTGCAGTTGTGCAGACCGTCCCACATGGCCCAATCTCACCGGAACCAAATCCTGGCATCCACTTATTCCACTGGCGCTCGAGGTGCATGCTTGAACTCCAGCTGTTTAACCCAGGGTGATGTGCCAGTTACATGCAGCATTCATCACACCAGCAACAAAGGCATCAGCAAACTGCAAAAGCATTTATTCAATGGTGTCATCAGGTGGCCCATTTGGATGAATGTCACGCACCAGGTCCCACGGTGTCTTCTTGCTTCAAACCGGATTGCCTTCTAGACTCATATGTCCCCTGATCCCGGTGTTCCAGGACCCAGGTGTCTTAAAAAAAAAAATGTCCTTCTTTCTGGCTACAGAAAATGAAGGAAATAGCAACAGCAACTTCAGCCTCCAGGCATTTGCAGCCACAAGCAGCATCAAACATAACCTGCAGCTGTGAAGTGCTCTCACAACTAACAAGGCTAATCCCTCATTTGTGATCGCCTTCAGCTGTGAAGCTAGAGGTTGCTCACAGTCAAAGGGTGTGACATTGAATTTCAGCATTGAAGGCACTGGCCTATCTAGGAAGTGTTTGGTGGGACAGACCAACTGCAGCTTGCCACCGTTAGGGGTCTCCACAACATTTAAAGATGGCTTGAAGGCCTCACAGATGCAAAGTCTCTCACCTCCCACCGCACCCCCCACAACCCAATGGCCCAGGGGCGATCCCTGACCTGGAATGCTTCAGCCCCCCCCCTGCCATGCCGAATGCCACCCGAGGGGTCCCCCATTCCCCCGAGCATTGGGCCTGCACCTCCGGTGTCCTTGAGCTGCATGCTGAAAAATGGAAATGGCTACTCACCTCCTCAGTTTCCCTCAGCAGCCATTGTGCCTGTTTCACGTTTTTAAAAAGGATCCAAAGGCGTGCAGGTTAGGTGGATAGGCCATGATAAATTGCCCTTAGTGACCAAAATGGTTAGGAGGGTTATTGGGTTACGGGGATAGGATGGAAGTGCGGGCTTAAGTGGGTCGGTGCAGACTTGATGGGCCAAATGGCCTCCTTCTGCACTGTATGTTCTACGATTACTAAACGATGCCCATGTGATTTTTCACTGGGGAGCCGGGTAATTCCTGGGAGGCTGCTGCATTCGACTTCAATCTCGATAATGAGATTCAAATGAATGCAAATGAGGGTTCATGAAATATTTGCCATTTTGGGGCAATTGGGAGGAGGTCAGGTGAATTGAAAACTGGTTTACACTTGGCGCGAATCTCAATTTTGTTTTTTACTGGGCACGCCCAGATCCGTGCCTGACGCAACGCGGTGGTTGAATCGCTCCCTATCTTTTAGATTAATCAATATTTTTTATTCTTTGTCATAAGGTTTTTTTTTGTGTAGAGTAGGTTTTTTTAAAATTCTAAAATTCTTGATTGCATGCGTTTCATTCTCAAGATAATGAGCTGGATTTTTTATGGCTACAAATTGGGTGATCTGCTCCTCTGTGCTTTTGTGACATGCCTGACATGGCATGTCAGGCCGGCAATCCAATGTCATCCCAAAATTTTCCGATTGTATGAAGGAAAACAGGCATCGAAATTCGAAGCCAGTCACCATTTTGAAAAAAACAATCGGCTATCGAGCTTAAAGAAGAAACTGACTGCTATTTTATATTGCCTGCCCACTCCATTTTTTGGTAGTCACACTGGAAAAACATGGAAAGTGATTTACACCAGGTATGAGGACGCTGTACAGAGGCGGATGAAGATGCCTGCAAATGGGACCATGGCTGCAGATACAACAGAGTCTGCTGCTGAATGTGGCTGTGTTTGGCTGTTAGTAGATTTTATTCCATCAGTGTTTTTAGGCCAACATTAGATACAAGGAGAGAGTGAGAGGGCAGGGGGCCTTTAAGTGGGCGGCTGTGACCAACTTCAGGTTCATGTCCTAGCCCCTCTCCCACCAGATGGCCCACCCAATAGGACATGGAGACCACCTTCCCAGCACTAATTCGCCGATCTATGCCTGATTCACAATACTATAAAAGGGCAGACATGGGAGCGAGTGAACCACACACTTCCGGTTCTGTCTCCTTCACCCCGCCGGAAACTAGAAAATCCAGCACATTGTAAGTAAACCACTAGGAAATTTGAGACATAAAAAGTAAAAATTATTTTTGTGCTAGAGCTCCTGGAAATGTTTTTCCCCCAATTAAGTGGCAATTTAGCGTGGCCAATTCACTTACGCTGCACATCTTTGGGTTGTGGGGACGAGATCCACGCAGACACGGGGAGAATGTGCAAACTCCACACGGACAGTGAACCGGGCTGGGATCGAACCTTGCAATTAAATGAAGTGTGACCATCACTTCTTTATCCTACTCTGAGCTGCAACACATTTTCCCAAGGGAATCTGAAAAAAAATTCACTCGTGAAATTGTTTCAGTACCACTGCATTGTGAATTTACCACTTTTATAGTGTGGCCTTTTTGGAACTGCACTGTGGTGCAGAATCATGAGTGATGTTCTGTAGATTGCTTGGAAACTTTTCACAAACCCCCCAGAAAACTATAATACGTTTATGGAAGATTAATTAACCAGGCCAGCCTCATTTTCCATTCACAAGCACTGATGTTATTTCTTCCTCATGATTGTGAATAATGACAACTCATTGTGAGAATAATTCATATTCTAAAGTTTAAACCTTATATCTACTAACTAAATTCAAGAGTTATGGAGTAACTGATTGCACTATCCAAACTCTGGGGAATTGGGGCAATAAAATATTTAGTAGTAAAAAACATTGGCTCCAACTGTCCTCTCCTGCTGTGCTTGCACAAATCTGCCCCGCACAGAGTGGCGTAATTTCCAATGCCCTGCCAAACTAATGTTTTCCCTGTCAGCAGTGTATTGGCGAAAAAAGAAACTCATTAAAACCCATCTGCATTTTCCTACTGCCTTTTTTAATCTTAACCTTGAGACGATCACAGTGATTTGGTTCTTGGAAGCACTGTCACAATAAAATATTGTTCACTTTTTATTTTAAAAATGCATAACATTTGATCTATACATTGGTGCTACACAAAGTTGTTGCACGCAACATTTTGATGAATTTCCACTAAAACAGTGTTGGCACAGTGATCCGGCACAGCAGTATTAATGATCAGGGTAGGAGGTGGCATCGTCACTGGAGTGGTAATCCAGACCCAGGGTAATGATCGGGGAACCTGGAGTCGAATCCCACCACAGCAGGTGATGGAATTTAAACTCAATAAAATATCTGGAATTAAAAGTCTAATAATGATGACCATGAAACCATTGTTGATTGTTGTTATAAACCCATCTGGTTCATTAATGCCATTTAAGGAGTTATAAACCCATCTGGTTCATTAATGCCATTTAAGGAAGGAAATCTGCCATCCTTACCTATGACTCCAGACCCACAGCAATGTGGTTGACTCTGAAATGGCCTACAAGCCACTCAGTTGTATTCAACTGCTACGAAAACACAAAGAAGGAATGAAACTGGACAAACCACCCGGCATAGAACCAGGCACCAGAAACAACAACAGCAAACCCAGCCCTGCCGACCCTGCAAAGTCCTCCATCCTAACTTCTGGGGGCTTGTACCAAAGTTGGGAGAGCGGTCTCACAGACGAGTAAAGCAACAGCCTGACATAGTCATACTCACAGAATCATACCTTACAGACAATGTCCCAGATACCACGCTCACCATTCCTGAGACAGGGAGATCCAGCACAAGTGGTATACAGTAAGGAGGGGGTTGCCCTGGGAGTCCTCAACATCAACTCTGGACCCCATCAAGTCTCATGGGCTTCAGGTTAAACATGAGCAAGGAAACCTCCTGCTGATTACCACAATCAGCTGTTGAATCAGTACTCCTCCATGTTGAACATCACTTGGAGGAAGCACCGAGTGTGGCAAGGGCACAGAATATGCTCTGGATGGGGGCAATGTCCATCACCAAGAGTGGCTCGGTAGTACCACCACAGACCAAGCTGGCCAGGTCCTAAAGGACATAGCTGCTAGACTGGGACTGCAGCAGGTGGTGAGGGAACAAACAAGAGAAAAACATACTTGACCTCATCCTCACCAATCTACCTGCTGCAGATTCTGTCCATGACAGTATCGGCAGGAGTGACCACCGCACCATCCTAGTGGAGACAAAGTTTCGTCTTCACATTGAGGATACCCTCCATCGTGTTCTGTGGCACTACCATTGTGTTAAATGGGGATAAACTTTGAACAGATCTAGCAACTCAAGATTGGGCATCCATGAGGCGCTGTGGGGCATCAGCAGCAGCAGCGTTGTATTCAACCACAATCTGCAACCTCATGGCCTGGCATATCCCCCACTCAACCATTACCATCAAGCCAGGGGGTGAACCTTGGTTCAATGAAGAGTGCAGGAGAGCTTGTGAGGAGCAACATTGAGCATACTGAAAAATGAGATGTCAACCTGGTGAAGCTACAACACAGGACTACTTGTGTGCCAAGCAGCAAGTAATTCCACAACAAACGCATCAGATCTAAGCACTGCAGTCCTGCCACAGCATCACAGATGTCAGTCTTCAACTAATACGATTCACTCCACCTAATATCAAGAAATGGCTGAATGCACGGGATACTGCAAAGGCTTTGGGCCTTGACAATATTCTGACAATAGTACTGAAGACTTGTGCTCCAGGACTTGCCACACCCCTAGCCAAGCTGTTCCAACAAGCTGCAACACTGGAATTCTCATAGCAATGTGGAAAATTTCCCAGGTGTGTACTGTACACAAGAAACAGGACAAATCCAACTCAGCCAATGACCGCCCTATCAGTCTACTCTCCAAGATCAGAAAAGTGATGGAAGGAGTCAGCAAAAGTGTTATCAAGCGACACTTACTCAGCAATAACCTGCTCACGGATGCTCAGTTTGGGTTCCGCTATGGTCACTCGGCTCCTAATCTCATTACAGCTTTGGTTCAAACATGGACAAAAGAGCTGGATGCCAGCGGTGAGGCGAGGGTGACTGCCCTCGACATCAAGGCAACATTTGATCAAGTATAGCATCAAGGAGCCCTAGCTAAACTGGAGTCAATGCGAATCAAGTGAGAAAATCTCCACTGGTTGGAGTCATACCTGGCACAAAGGAAGATGATTTTGGTGGTTAGAGATCAATCTCAGCTCCAGGACATCACTGCAGGCGTTCCTCAGGGTAGTGTCCGAGGCCCAATCATCTTCAGTTGCTTCATCACTGGCCTCCCTTCCATCACAAGGTCAGAAGTGGGAATGTTTGCGGATGACTGAACAATGTTCAGAACCATTCGCTACTCCTCAGATAACAAAGCAGTCCATATGTCCAAATGCAGCAAGACCTGCACAATATCCAGGCTTGGGCTGACAAGTAGCAAGTTGCATTCATACCACACAAGTGCCAGTCAATGACCTTCCCCTACAAGAGAGGATCTATCCACCACCCCTTGACATTCAATGGCATTGCCACCACTGAATCCCCCACAATCAACATCCTGGGGGTTACCATTGATCAGAAACTGAACTGGACTAGCCATATTAATGCAGCAGCTACCAGGGCAGGTCAAAGGCTAGGAACCCTACGGCAAGTAACCACCTCCCGACTCCCCAAAGCCATCGACAAGGAATAAGTCAGGAGTGTAATGGAATACTCTCCACTTGCCTGGATGAGTGCAATTCCAACAACACTCACAAAGCTCAACACCATTCAGGATGAAGCAGCCCGCTTGATTACTCCCCCCTTCCACAAACATTCGAACCCTCCATCACCAACGAACCTCCCCCTTCCACAAACATTCAAACTCCCCGCCGCCCCCCCCAAAAAAATGTAAATCCTGCCCAAAGGATCTGAGAGGGCGTAAAGCCTTGTGATGCGCTTTAGCTTTCTATGAAGTAACATGCTGCTTTCTACAGTTCTGTCTGAGGCAGCAAGTGTGTAAGGCTCAGCTAAGTGAAAAAGCAGTGAGTTTTCACTGTTCCTGCCTGGACTGATCTTCAGCTTCCTGGCAGGGATGACTGGGGGTGAGGTCTCCATGATATCCGGGGGGGGGGGGGGGGGGGGGGGTCTCTGATCTGAGCGGGAAAGGAGTTCTCTGATCTGGGCATAGGTCTCTGATATGGAGGAGGCTTCTGTTATGGTGGTGGGGGGGGCGGGGGGGTCTCTGATATGGCCACTGAACCTCTATCAGGCTGTCTGTTCTAAATGGTGGCCCGAACGTGGGATTTGGAACGGAATCCTGGGAATTCCCCGCCATGCATAAATTAGCATGGCAAGGGAGACTGAAGTCACTCCGGAGTCCCGCTCCTAGCATCGGTGCAGACCAGGAGCGACTCTACTCTGGCGGGAGAACTTAAGTCTCTCAAACAGAGATCCCTGCCCCGAATGTTGCTTCACAATCAACCCTCACTTTGCTGTCAACTGCATTCAAAACATAACATTTGTACTTGTAACCTTGAGTTGCATCAGGCTACATCCAATAAAAGCATTAAAAACTACAATTACAAATACTGCAGCGAAACAAACAGATTATGTGTTTTAAGAGATGTATTTTATTTTCATGGCCCAAATCAGATATGGGTCACATGGAAGAGAAGTTTATTTTGTTAGCTTGTTAAAACTCTGCATCTTCAACTAGTTTCTGTCGAAGGGTGGAATTGATGGGCTTGCTTTAGAATTGTCTAACTTGAACGAGTGTTGGGGCTAATTACATTCTTTTCATTTTATGGATCCATTAAAATGTTTTTGTGCCATGACTAATGAGAATTTTTTTTTTAAAATTTAATTTAGGAGTACCCAATTATTTTTTCCAATTGAGGGGCAATTTAGCGTGGCCAATCCACGTAACCTGCACATCTGTGTTGTGGAGGTGAAACCCACACAGACACGGGACGAACGTACAAACTCCACACGGACAGTGACCCAGGGCCGGGATTCGAACCCGGGTCCTCAGCGGCGTAGGCAGCAATGCTAACCGCTGTGCCACCCTGCTGCCCTACAAGTAATGAGAATGTCAGTTAGCTAGCCTGTTGTGTGCAGGAATACAACCCTGCTTGCACCACATGTTCCCTCTGCTCTCAACTGGACAGGGGAAACACAATGGGTGGGATTTTCCACGCATTCCACCGCAAAGGTGGCCCTCCATTGGCCGCCAGCAGGGTCTTTTGATCCCGCGGCTGTCAATGGGGTTTCCGGTTGAAGGGCAGGGGTGCGCCGCCGGCGTGAACTGTTGGAAAATTTCAGCCAATGAGTCATTATAAAATGCTCGTCTCCAAACTGTTTAAAACCTCATACATCACACTACAGCTTAGTTAGGAAAACAAAGTGAGTTCTTCTAATAAGTCAATGAGATTACCTCGTCAACATCTATGCCAGAGGTGGGCACCGGAGACCCACGTGAAGCCCATCTGGGTTCCGAGTGCGTCCCACAAGATATTTTGTTGAACACTGCCCATGTGCAGGTTTTCCACATTTTCATCTGCATAGTTTTTTTCCTACCGGTCTAATTGAAGCGATACATATGTAACGTGAGGGCAAGTGAAGTGAGGTGCATGCCGACAACACAACATTGACTGAGAGCCGTGCAGGCCCTCTGTTTCCAAAGCATAAATATTTATTTTGTTTTTACCATTTGAAATTGCTGACAGTTCTATTCATACATGAATTATTAAACATTTTCTATAACTCGTGATGAAATATTCGGCGTGTATTCATCTTATTCATGGGGTCATGGTTCGAGAACAGGCCCGATTTCAATCTTGCGGCCTACTGAGATGAAGGAGGGACACTTCTGCGGCCCACTCACTAGCCTAGGTTGTCTACCGCTGATCCAAGCTATACGACCAGGAATGTTCCAAATTTCATCCTTGACCCATACGGTGTTAAATGGTCTCAGTTTCAGTGATAGAGCCATTGCTATTTGCCTCAGAAACATGGCATTCGGGTTTGTGACGATTGAAATTCACAGGAGGAGACTGAGCAAATTAATTGTTTGGAAAAGAGCCAAAGAAAATGAAATCTTGAATTAAGAAAAAAAAGCAAGACAAAAGGATGCTCTTAATAGTTTACTCTGTTTTTACTATTCTGCCAACTAAAATGTGGGCTACCTGTCCCAAACACTGAGCCAGTCCACGAAACGAGAGAAGTGTAATCCTCTTGAATCAGCTGTGAACTGCAGTTAGGAACTACCTACCATGGTAATGAATCAACAAAGACAGATGTTGGCTCAGTAAAATAACCATAGAATTGAACATTGTAGAAAGAGGAAAGTTAATTTTACAAAGCAAGGACTACAGGGACAAGGGAAGAAAAGGCACACATGTGGGACTTGTGTTCCTTCCCTGTCTCTCATCCCAAGAAGTGCTTGGCACTCCATATGTGGGAATAGATGGCTGACAAAACCAGTCAACCCCTCGAGACCTCTCAATTCAGAAATAACCAGTGCCATCAAAAACCTTGAAGGCTGTTAATGAGAGTCTGCAGTCAGCCAACATATTTACTCTTTCCAAAGGAAATTGCTTAGTTGGAGCAACAGGGTACATCTGAAACAAATCAGAAACAGCAAAGGACAGTATTGTCCAATTTAAGCGGTCAACATTCACAAAATAGGTAACAGTAGAAAATGTTGCCATAATTTCATTCATGTTGAACATTTGTTGACCATTGGTTACAATACTGTAGGAGTCCAGTAAAATATTATAAAGATGATTTAGATGTAACTACCTGGCAAATAGTAATGAAGCATTTGTAACACTCCTTAGAAAATGTATGGAATTGGTAAAATGTATATTAATCTCCATTACTCTGTTGGAGTTGTTAATTTCTCAGTGACGATTTCACTCCCATACTCTGTCATGGCTTTCCTATCCTGGTCACTGATCGCAGGAGATCTTTAGCCAGGCTATGGGTCACAGGGATGTTGATAATTAAGATTGGGGATAGTTGCATTGCAAGATTTTCCTTAATTGATCCAGATGTGAAGCACTGCATAAAAATGCACTTAGATCAGTTAACTCAGTATGGGTCACGGATCAAATGTGGAACATTCCTGGTTTGCATAGATTAGATGCTGACTAGATAAACACATTGGCTCATGAGAAGAATTCACATTCTTTTTCTCATGTAGATGTGGTGTAATGGAAGATAAAGCAGCATGTTTTTACTTCATTGCACTTAATTGCTCTATTTCAGTTATTGGTTAGTGCATTAGCCCTGGGGTTCCATATTGTCACTGTTCCAATCATCGTCCTCCTTCAAATAAAAGAGGCATAGATGACTGCCTTGAAATGATGGCATTGAGAGAACTTTCAGGGAGGAAAATTAATCCACATGGTTATATTTTGGTGGTCACAGACCAGGTCCGCCATCAAATTATTAATAATCCCTTTTGAGTTAATGACACTTTGGTCTGCAGATCTACAAAATACCAGTGATCTCTCAGTGTAACTATTTGGAAATAGTTTTAAAAAAAGGTGAGGTTGTTGGCCCTGCTGAATAAGTGCAATTGTGACCTATCTGATCCATCTCAATGTTAGCCCCACTGAAGTCATCCTTATTTTATATTCTTTTGTGGGACATGAACATCACTGACAAGGCCAGCACTTGTATTACCCATCTCTAATTACCCTCGAGTCGATGGTGATTGTGGATATTGATGACCACTGACTCTGCAATGCCTGTGTGTGTGTATGTGTGTGGTTGTTTGCAGGTCAAGTTGGAGAGGATTGTGCAGCTCTGTGACTGCCTTCTTGTTAAAAATTCAATCTCGACAGCCATTGCTGGTTTGCTGTTCCTGTTCTTCTAAATGTGATGGGTGAAATCATGGAATGTCTAAATGGTACATCTGCAATTTTCACCTGCCGCTTTGTCATCCTCGTACAGTTACTCCTGTGTCAGGACTTCCCTGGCAGAGTCCCCATTGTACTTGACTCACTGTCACCAGAATCTCAGTATACCTATCCTGTAGAGTTGTAACAGGCGAGAATTTTAACGCTATAAACACATTTCATTGTGAAAACAGGAGAACAATGCATGAACTTAATGCTTTTCCCTTTATTAAGCAATTGCTCAACAAGCATATGACACAGTTTAGGCATAATAGAACAAAGCACATTACACAACAGTTTCAGGGCAGGCTGGAACCAGACGGGAATCGCAGGCTACAACTGAATTCCCACCTTGCTGGCCCATATTCATATTTCCATCCAGCATAGAGGTTTACATAGGGAACAATTTCAAGACTATGGGGGGGGGGGGGGGGGGGGAATCACCATCAGTGGGACGAGAAGATCCCACCAGCTGAAAGGACCGGAAAATTGGAATCTTTCAAGACATCTGGGCAGTATGGCTAATCACTCAAATATCCCAAAGCGTATGACTACCGGTTAGAAAACTTGGACCTGGACATTTACTGGGGTGAATTACATAATGTTAGCGGCTAGAGAATTGAGAATGGAGTTTTGGAAACCCTGAAGTCTTGGGACCTATTATATTTCCTGATACAGTCGGCCTGGTTGACAAGCTGGGCTTCCGATTGGGGACACAACATTTGAAGCAGATTGATCCAATTAATGAGCCTGATGGGGGTGGGGAATAATCCCAGGCTCCAGGTCTTTAAACCGGGGGGGGTGGGGGGGTGCGTCATACTAGAAGGGAAAGTGGGAGGCTAGGGAAAGCATGCCAGGCTCTTGCTGGCCCACCAGAGATGTTCTAAAAGATGCTTGACTTCACCCTGAAGCTGTCATTGCCATACTTCAGCTGTTGGGTTTCCTATGACTTGGGAAGCCCAGTCGGCCAGGGTAAACCTGCAAATCACTTTAAAATTAAATTACGGTCTTTAGCAGAGGCATGGAAAAAAACTGGCAAAGGAAGAAAAACATATCTTGTCAATCAAGATTAAGGCTCCTATTTGGAAGGTTGAAAAATACCTTGCAGCATCTTAAAAAATTAAATAGAACCCTTTAAGCCTCTTTATTTCCACCACACTAAAGGTTGCAGGTTTCCGGACTTAACAAAACAAAACAAAGTAAAATTCCTGAAGCAGCATTATTACTGGCACATAGTCAGGTGGCCTCCCCATTCTTCAACTAAATTCCTACAAACTTTTTTTGTAACCACTGAGTAATCAAAATAAACTGCAGGCTCCATATTTCTAATAATGCCATGTTTTAAACAGAGCCCTTGCTCAGTGTATGGGCCTCAGTAGAACTCAGAATAACCTCTGCAGCTAGTGATTTGCTTTTTAAAAAGTTGTCATGTTATTTTCAGGTTAGAAATCACCGACTATCGTATCTATTGAAAAGTTAAATCCCATTGGCGGAATGATTAGGTGCCAAGCATATGATCCCATAAAGCTGACTCAAGTGCATCTTTATTGGCCTACGGACAGGCTAGTTGTCCACTTGTGGGTGGTCTAGTGAGGTAACAGGAGTGGGAGGAAGAAAGCAACTTTGCAAAAGGTATGTTTTTACCATTACAGAAATGTACTTGACAGTTTCAAAAATTAGGGTTAAATCACCATTTTGCATTCATCTATTTTAACATTTCCCATTTATTCTACAGCAACATTTTGATATTGCTTTAATGAAATACAATAAGCGTCATCTTGAGGCTATACTCACCTTCCGCGGGATCAACGTCGAGTGCGGAAAATCTCATAAGAATCGGGAAACGCGATTCTTGCCAGAGAGATTACGCTTTCTGATTGTCCCGTCCCACCCACATTTGAATAAGTATTCCATCCCACCCACATTTGAATAAGTATTAATGCATTTCCGTCTCCTCCGCCCCCCGCCCCCCCCCCCCCCCCCCCCCCCACACAGCGTCAAATGATCCCCCTCACTAAATAATCACACCCTCGTTGACGTGATTTACAAAGGATTGGGCCAGGGGTGAGGCAGTCAAAGTTCTCTCTCTGGGGGGGGCGCAGAGGTAAGTATAGACCTCCAGGAGGGGGGGGGGTTAGAAGGACATGTAGTTGGCACAGGTTGGCGGAGGGACAGCGGACATTGAGGTGAGGGGGGGATGTCAGCGATGAATGTCAGGAAGGAGTCTTTTGCCGGTGATGAATGTTGGCGGGGGGAGACCGCGAGTCCTCCGCAGTGGCTGAGGGTCGTTAGACTGCAGCGTTGGCTGGGCGCCCTTCTTTAAAGATGGCGCACCAATCGGTTTGGAGCCGGTTTCTGGCTCTAAAGAGACTCCGCCCACCAGAATGCGCCGTAAACCATGCTCGCTCACTTAATTTTGGCAAAGAAGCTCAAGATTCCGTGAGAAAACTGATCTGTGCAGCTGGAGTATTCCACGCCGGTTTTCTGTGTGAACCTGATACTTTGCAAATTCTGGTAAGATTCCACCCAATATCTCAAGGCATGTCACTTAAGCAACCCGATCTAACAGTGATAGCAGTATGGGTGGGGGAGGGGGGTTGACTAAAAAAGGCTTTTCATGCGACAATTTGCAATAAAATCAAGAATCAGATTCTCCTACCCCGGGCTATTAACAACGTCCCAGAGCAATAACAGTCGAAGTCTGGTGATTGGCAGGGATCTGCACTAGGAAAGGCACTGGAAATGAGGCACAGCCGTGCAGAGAGGCACCATTCGTGGAATCTTTTGTACTGAAATCTCTGGGCCAGGATTTCCCAGCCCCGTCTGCCGCATGGTCCTTCCCACCAAGCCAAAAATCAATAGACTTTTGGCTGGCCCGCCACTTCCCTTCCCCCCCCGCAGTGGGTCCCACCACAGTAGGGCTGGAAAATCCGGATCCAGGTTAAATTTGAGCACAAGGGTTGTTGAAAGGTTAGAACAAAAGGCCGGCCTAGTTTATAGACTTTGGTCTGTTCCCCAGGACCATTGTGGATCCTCCAGTCAAATGTGGGATTCTGGAGTGTATTGGAAAATGAGGCAGGAATCTGGGCCAGGACATTACGGCCCCGCCACAGCATGTCTCCCACTGGCAGGTGTGGCGAGCCATTTAAATTGCCGTTGGATTCAGACCGTAATATTTCGCAAAGTGGGAGGGGCTGTAATATCCTGATCCTGGAAATGTTCATTATTTGCATTGCTGAACCTACTACATGTTCAGGCCAAGCTTCGCTGCATTGGGAAGGTGCTGAAAAACCTACAATGGCATAAAAGGGTCAACCAGCAACATGGATCTCCACACCCAAGGAAATGGGAGTTTCCCCAAGGGGAAAGGATCCCACAAATTGACTCTGATGCCTTCCAATGTCTACCCTCTAAACATAGGTGCAAGAGACCCCCATGGCACATCAAAGAAGTTCACCCGATATGCTGACTAATATTTATAACAATGTCAATGCCAGCAAAGACAGATTATCGGGTCGATTTTATAATAAAAGCAAAATACTGCAAATGCTGGAAATCTGAAATAAAAACAGAAAATGCTGCATCACTCAACAGGTCGGGCAGCATTTGTGACGAGAAATAGAGTTAACGTTTCAGATCAAAATGATTCTTCTACGCAACTGATACAACTACACAACATTCTTGTTTGAGAAGCCTTGCTGTGCAAGTTTTAACTTCTCTATTTCCCTACATTTGCAACAATGGTATTTCAAAAGATTTTTACAGGCCAGTGATTTGGGATGTCCTGGTATTGTAAGAAGCCCTGTATAACAACTCGTATTTATAAAGGACCTCTAATGTGGAAAACAACCAAGTTATACCACAAAGGGCGCAATTCTCCGGCCGCATTGTGCTATCGCTCGAGCGCAAGGTGGCCAGAGAATGTCGGAAGAAGCTTGCAGTGAGCCTCCTGACAGGCTCCGCAATTCTCCGAAGTCCCACGAGACTTCGGAGTCGGAACCAGGGTTCAAATGGGTGGGACTGAATGATGCTCGCGGAAGTAGGTCGTAAACCTATTTACGACCTACCTGCATGGAATCCCTCGATTCTTCGGCCTCCCCAGGGAGGCTGCAGCCGGGCACCGATCAGTGCTGATCCACACAAACTTGGACCAGGCAGAACCGCACTCGGGATGGGGGGGGTCTCCTGGGCCATCGGAGACCGCCGAGTGGTCAGGGTATGTGCAGGGTGGCTCCCTGGCCCTCCCCCTGAAACATGGGCACCATGGCACTGCCCAGCTGACACCTTGACATTGCCATCCTGGCACTGCCAAGCCAGCAAGAGCACTGCCAGGGTGGCTGCCAAGCCGCAAGAGCACTGCCAGGGTGGCAGTGCAAGGTACCCGAGTGCCAGGGTAACATTGTCAAGGACCAGGAGGTGAGGGGGCCACACCCATGAAATGAGGGTGGTGGGGAGGGGTTTGAAGGGTGGGGGAGTGCAGGGCAGGTAAGTAGGGGCTCTGGGAGGGGGGGGGGGAGGATGTGTGGGGGTCCTAGAAGGGAGGGGATGCAGTAAGGGGCTTGGGGAGGGGTTTAAAGAGAGGGGACCCCCAGGGACCCCATAGCGAAGGGTCCTTACTTGGGGGATGTGGGGTAATGTCCATGTGGGGGGTAGTAACATCGCCCATGAGTGGGGGTGCGGTGGATCCACAAATCCACAAGCTCACTTAGAGATCAGGGCACCCTTTCAAAATGGCGGCCCGAGTGAGTTCAGCTCCCCAGTGCTAGAAAAAATTCTAAGTGTGGACTAGACGGGTGCAAAACTCCTCAGGGCCTCCAAAAAATTACTAAGTGTCATTGAATGGCGGTAGGAAATCGCCGGCAGAGTCGACGGAAAACTCCCTGAAAAACCTGCCACAAATTACCTTAAATATTTTAGGAGAATCACACCCAGGCACCCAAAGTATGGCATCAAGCCACACACACAGTGATACAAGGACAGATGTTCAAAAGCTTGGTCAAAGTTGTAGGTTTTAAGGAGTGTCTTAAAGAAGGAAGGTAAACAAGGTGGTGCAGACATGTTTCCAGAAATTCCAGAGCTTAAGTCTTTGGAAACTGAAGGCACAGAGACCAAAGAGGAGCAATTAAAATCAGGAATACCCAAAAGGCCAGAATTTGAGGCGCGCTGATAACTCAAGATTGTGTGGCAGGAGGAGATTGTAGAGATAAGGAGGTGCAAGGCTGTGGGAGTTAAGTCATGGGCAGCAAAAATGGTGTTCCTGTAAAAATTGGTACAGATTTGAGAGGTGACAACGTGTCCAAGGGTTTGGGAAAGGCGAGAGAGGTTGGAAATTAGGTAATAGTTTGCAAGGGTGGTCGGATCAATGGTAGTTTTTAATGAGGAGAGGGGTGATGACAGCAGATCCAAAAAGGAGAGGGGGACAACACCTGAAGAAAGAAAACCTTACCATTATTAACTAATACGAGGCAAAATGTAATAGGAATAGGATCAAGGGAGCAGGAGGTGGATCTCAAGGACAAGATGAGCTCACGGAGAACATGAAGGGAGATAGAGAGAGGATCTGGAGAAAGATGCAAGTTCAGGAGTAGGGCAAGTGGGAACTTGAAAAAGGAGTTCAGCATTGTAGGTTAGCGGAATGGAGGATTGTGGACAAAGCAGCTCAATGAATGATCTCGATCTTCATGACAAGCCCTTGAGCTTCTCGCACTTACTGCAGAAGACGAAGGTGCAGAAAACAGGGAAACAACATTTAAGAAGTCAGATATATGCAGAAATGGAAGTTCTTTCTCCTGATGAGACAGAGGGGGTGCTATATTTGAAATCTTTCAGTGCTTCATGGTAACCGCTCAACAACCCTAAAGTAGCCGCATGGCTGTGCTCAAGTTGGCCCCAAAGTTAACAAGCATGTGCACCCGTGCAAAATATTTAAGTGGGCCACACACTTAAATAAATCATCCCCACAATTCAAAAAAGACTGGAGGAAACATTCATGAAGACTGGATTCAAATGTTTTCCGCACACTGGTGGAATGTGACCGTATATTTGAGTTGTTTTTGAAGTGAAGTGTTCCTATGGAGAAGAACAATACATTTGCTGACAATTGTTCAGAATTCTGTTTAGAAAGAAAACGATACCCAGCCAAAGATATTATCATAGTAACACATTGTTTTATTGTTACACATTTGTTTGACATTTTACAAACCATCAGTATTTAAACAAAGAACAACTCTTCTGGGTCCTTGCTTAACCTCAGTGAGCTCCCAGAGTACTGCAGTCCTAAAATCCCTGAGCATCCACAATCATAGGATCATATTTGGGAAGGGCTGGTTTTGTATTCTGCAATGTCTCAAAGGGGTAGGAACAGTATGTATTCACTGGGGAGTTAGAATAATGTTTGTTCTGCATTCAAAAACATTTATTTGGCCTTATACCACGTTTCAAAATAATCTACAGCATAACAGCTGACAAATATGGAATGCTTAAACTGTATCGCTCATCATTTGTTCACTGGCAACAAAAATCCAATGTTCTATAATGATTATTTGTTAATCTTGGATCTCTGTCACTGGTAAATAATGGCATTGGAATATTGTAAGTGCTAGGTACTTTCATATTTTATATAATATTTCAAAAGCTCCAATCATCATAGAATTTACAGTGCAGAAGGAGGCCATTTGGCCCATCGAGTCTGCACCGGCTCTTGGAAAGAGCACCCTACCCAAGGTCAACACCTCCACCCTATCCCCATAACCCAGTAACCCCACCCAACACTAAGGGCAATTTTGGACACTAAGGGCAATTTATCATGGCCAATCCACCTAACCTGCACATCTTTGGACTGTGGGAGGAAACCGGTGCACCCGGAGGAAACCCACGCACACACGGGGAGGATGTGCAGACTCAGCACAGACAGTGACCCAAGCCGGAATCGAACCTGGGACCCTGGAGCTGTGAAGCAATTGTGCTATCCACAATGCTACCGTGCTGCCCCAATCTTGACCTTTCTCTGACCTAGGTAGTTTATTTTCTGATTCAATACTAACTCCAGTGCAAACTTTAAAGGGACATTGTCATCACTGAAGGGTTGGAGGAGTAGAATTTCATTGGAGTTCATACACACACACACAAAGAATGTGAATCGCATTAATGATCATATCATGTGGAAAAAACTTTCTTTTTTTAAAAAAAAAGTTATTCCACAAGATTGCAATACAGTAAACAAGACATGAAATTTCACAACAATTGTTCTTCCAGTCTTTTTGTGGGTAAATGCAGTGTGGTGTAGTATTAAGAAATTCAGATCACAAGGTTCCAGGTTCTATTTTCCATCTCTGCTGAGTTAATAGAGTTCAGCTATTTCAACAATCGGCCTAATGCCACTGGATTAGAAAGACAGCAAAAAGCAGCAATGTTCCATCGTGTTTTTTCTCCCATGGTCCTGTCGGAAATTGCATCTATGTGCATTTATGAAATAAAAGGATGTCTGAATTTTGATGCTATCCACAGTTAAATAGCCAGGAATTGTTCATGGTTTGTGAACTCATGGAGAATGCCCATTTGAGAGTATTGCCATGGGATGAGCAAAACACTTGGGAGCATCTCCCAGCAGGAGTCTGTCTCTTCAGATAAGAGGTGCAAAAATATAAATTAACCAAAAATTAATATGATAACTCCAAAATGAATTGAGTTAGAATATAGAACATAGAAAAATACAGCACAGAACAGGCCCTTCGGCCCACGATGTTGTGCCGAACCTTTGTCCTAGATTAATCATAGATGATCATAGAATTTACAGTGCAGAAGGAGGCCACCCGGCCCATCGGGTCTGCACCGGCTCCTGGAAAGAACACCCTACCCAAGGTCAACACCACCACCCTATCCCCACAACCCAGCAACCCCACCCAACACTAAGGGCAATTTTGGACACTAAGGGCAATTTATCACGGCCAATCCACCTAACCTGCACATCTTTGGACTGTGGGAGGAAACCGGAGCACCCGGAGGAAACCCACGCAGACGCGGGGAGGATGTGCAGACTCCGCACAGACAGTGACCCAAGCCGGAATCGAACCTGGGACCCTGGAGCTGTGAAGCAATTGTGCTGCTATCCACAATGCTACCGTGCTGCCCTTAAAAACAAATTAATCTACACTATATAATTCTACCGTAATCCATGTACCTATCCAATAGATGCTTGAAGGTCCCTAATGTTTCTGACTCAACTACTTCCACAGGCAGTGCATTCCATGCCCCCACTACTCTCTGGGTAAAGAACCTACCTCTGACATCCCCCCTATATCTTCCACCATTCACCTTAAATGTATGTCCCCTTGTAATGGTTTGTTCCACCCGGGGAAAAAGTCTCTGACTGTCTACTCTATCTATTACCCTGATCATCTTATAAACCTCTATCAAGTCGCCCCTCATCCTTCTCCGTTCTAATGAGAAAAGACCTAGCACCCTCAACCTTTCCTCGTAAGACCTACTCTCCATTCCAGGCAACATCCTGGTAAATCTTCTTTGCACCTTTTCCAAAGCTTCCACATCCTTCCTAAAATGAGGCGACCAGAACTGTACACAGTACTCCAGATGTGGCCTTACCAAAGTTTTGTACAGCTGCATCATCATCTCACAGCTCTTAAATTCAATCCCTCTGTTAATGAACGCTAGCACACCATAGGCCTTCTTCACAGCTCTATCCACTTGAGTGGCAACTTTCAAAGATGTATGAACATAGACCCCAAGATCTCTCTGCTCCTCCACATTGCCAAGAACTCTACCGTTAACCCTGTATTCCGCATTCATATTTGTCCTTCCAAAATGGACAACCTCACACTTTTCAGGGTTAAACTCCATCTGCCACTTCTCAGCCCAGCTCTGCATCCTATCTATGTCTCTTTGCAGCCAACAGCCCTCCTCACTATCCACAACTCCACCAATCTTCGTATCGTCTGCAAATTTACTGAGCCACCCTTCAACTCCCTCATCCAAGTCATTAATGAAAATCACAAACAGCAGAGGACCCAGAACTGATCCCTGCGGTACGCCACTGGTAACTGGGCTCCAGGCTGAATATTTGCCATCCACCACCACTCTCTGACTTCTATCGGTTAGCCAGTTCGTTATCCAACTGGCCAAATTTTTGGACAGTTAGCGGTCTTATAGAATCATAGAATTTACAGTGCAGAAGGAGGCCACTCGGCCCATCAAGTCTGCACTGGCCCTTGAAATTAGCACCCCACTTAATCCCACACCCATAACCCAGTAATCCCACCAAGCCTTTTTGGATACTAAGGGCAATTTATCATGGCCAAACCACCTAACCTGCACATCTTTGGACTGTGGGAGGAAATCGGAGCACCCAGAGGAAACCCACGCAGACACGGGAAGAACATGCAGACTTCGCACAGACAGTGACCCAAGCCGGGAATCGAACCTGGGACCCTGGAGCTGTGAAGCAACGATGCTAACCAATGTGCTACCGTGCTGCCTGGTAGGAGTTTGCCCAAATATTATTTGAAAGGAAAAACAAAACTTTCCATGGTCAGAATTTCTTCCCAGGGGGCACTGCCAAGGGACCCCTCTGGGGAACTCCATTGGAGGGGGGAGGGTGTTGCCTTTATACCTGGGGGTGCACTCCCCTTAAGTGCAGGGTGTGTGGGGGGGGGGGGGGGTCGCCCTTATTCATGGAGAGGTTTTCCCTTGTGTGTGTGTAGGGGAGGAAACAATGCTTTTTTTCCCCCTCACAGATCGTAATGGCTTTTGCCAGCATTTATTTTGATGCTTTCCCCCTCACAGATCGGAGCGGCTTTTGCCAGCTTTATCAGGCCCGACCCCACCAGCATGACAGCATCACAGACGAGTGCATCACAGACGTCTGCAGCATTTTCTTGACTCCAAGTGCTGCATTATCTGACGAGAAAAGTCGGCTGTGCAGACTGAGGGCTACATGCCGGTTTTCTTGCCACAGCCAGTACTTAAATTAAATATCGGAAAATGTCACCTGGGATTTGTCGGCATTAGAGGCAGGACTTCCAAATCTGGGTCTTGCCTGCCATTTTTGATGCTCCATAGATCTCCACAATTCTGTGAAAATCTGCCCTATAGCTTCATTACATTCGTTTCGATGAAATATCAGTCAGCATGTCTGAAAAATCCATATACTCATTCCTTTGTACATGTGTTTTCAGAGAGAATGAGGTTCTTATTTCTGTGATTCTTGTTCTGAAAAAGTATGAAATCTAATAATCTAATCCATTATATTAAACAGCTCTCCTTGATGTGTGTGCTCGTTTATTTTGTCCATCAACTATTATAAACTTGGGCAAACACATTCCAACAGAAAAACCAATTCATGCATTACATACTCAGCCACAATAATATCCCGGAGAGAAAAATGTTTCCTTAACAGGATAAAAGGTCGAATGTTTTTCATAAGTCTCCACACTCCAGAATGTTCCTTTAATTTTTAAGCATTTAGCTGGGCATTTTCTTACAATTTGATATGCTTCATATGAACCTAGTCTTTAAATTTACCTTTAACAATACAAGTATGTGTGGAAGCATTACATTTATCTTAGCTTTACCATCCTGACTTCCCCAGCACTCTTGCTGCCAGCCTCCTCGCTTCCACTTGCTGACGAAAGATCATGGGCGAATTCTCCATTTCTGAGACTGTGTTGACGCCGATGCAGACTCGTGGACTTGCACGACTGTAAAACTGCCGCCAAACCTGGGTCAATTCAGCAACTGTGGAGGGGCTAGCACCGGCGCCACGTGGAACACAATTGATTCCAATGAAAACGGTGCCAGATTCACCCAGTCCACGATTGACACTCGGGAGGCTGACAAGCTGCAGCCGCATATACACATTACAATCCCCACACACACTCATCCCAGCCAACAAGGTGGTACTGGTTGTGCTGGAGCACGCCCATATAGCTGATCGGTTGGCTGGGGCCCACAGGCATCTAAGGGAGTGACCTGGGGGGGGATATCAATATGACCCGTGTTCACAGTGGGCAGTCAGTGCCATGTGCAGCTGCATGGCTGCCTTTCTGGCTGCAGCAATGGTGTTCCGTGCCCGTCCACCCCGACCCCACAACCCACCTCTTCTGGCCACCCCCTGCTACTCCCCCCAGCCCTGGCAGAAGCTCCCCAGCCAGCAGCACTACTGTCAGCAAACCGTGGCGATGTTGGACACTTTCTGTACCCCCCCCCCCCCCCCCTCTCTCCCTCAGCAGCAACGTCGCTGGTTTCACGATTTTTAAAAACACAAGTGAGCCGGGCCGTCAGAAACTCGGCCCATCGGAGGCAGAGAATAGTGGAGGCCCCGGAGAATACCGAGTCAAGCCCATTAATGACATGAAAGCGGTGACTATTGTACGGGCGTTTTGGACCGCATTGACGCCACTGTCGAGGTGACGGAGAATTAAGATTTGGCGTCAAGTCGGCGCGTGACGCGATTTTAGCAGCGGAACCAATTCTCCGCCCAATCGCATTTCGCGATTTCGGCGTCAGCCAATGAAGAATCCTGCCCCACCAGTCTGAAACATTGCGAGTAATTTTAATGGTCGCGAAAAGGTGGGCAAAGATGTGGGGTGAAACCACCGAAAAGTGCCATCTGTTTAGGAACTGGACATCAATCACCCTGCCCACTTCAATGGCTGGTCGGAGATGAGCCGAAAGCTACTGAATATTGTAACTATTTTCCCAACAGCTGAAAAGACCCAATTCGATCAGTTTTCAATCCAGCATTGTGGTTTTAACAGCCAGTGCACAGGTTACACAATCTTTCCGCACCTCGCCAGGGTATAGCTGGCAAGTACACTGGGGAGCGAGGGGAGGGGGAGTGGAAACATTGCTTACTGAAATTGGTGTGCTGGGAAAGCTCCATAGACTGAAATTGCTTTGTGGTTAACCATAATGAAAAACTGTGCCCAAGGATTACTTTCAACAGCTGAAATCACCGGTTTCAGAGTCAATTGCAACGTTTTGGAGTTACTTTCACATGGCTTCATCTTAACTTCCTTGCAGTTGGTCCTCATTACAGCATCGGAGCAATTGATGCAACACTCATCTGAACCTCTGCCAAACACCACCTGGAGCAGCCGTATTCTGCTCCAAAGGATATAGGGGTTGGATTCAGAGCTTTATCCCAAAGGGAGCCATACCACCAACACAGGATATACTGAACTTCCAACATTTCATGATAATAATAATAATAATCTTTACTAGTGTCACAAGTAGGCTTACATTAACACTGCAATGAAGTTACTGTGAAAACCCCTCGTCATCACACTCCGGCACCTGTTCGGGTACACAGGGGGAGAATTCAGAATATCCAATTCACCTAACAAGCCCCTCTTTCACGACTTGTGGGAGGAAACGGGAGCACCTGGAGGAAACCCACGCAGTCACGGAGGGAATGTGCAGACTCCGCACAGACAGTGATCCAAGTCGGGAATCGAAACCGGGTCCCCGGTGCTGTGAAGTAAAAGTTAACCACTGTGCTACCGTGCCGCCTCAGAGAACCAGCATCCCAGCAGGCTCTGGTTCTCACCGCAGGTCAAGAGGACCAGATGGCCATGCACTTCAGTCAGGGTCCCCACAGTCTCTTTTTTTCTAGAGATTTGCTGGAGACATCGCGCGACAATCGCCAGGCAGGAATGTTCCCTTCCAGTCGGGGAACACTTCAGCAGTCAAGGGCATTCAGCCTCTGATCTCCGGGTAAGCGTTCTCCAAGGTGGCCTTCAGGACGCGCGACGACACAGAATCGCCGAGCAGAAACTTACAGCCAAGTTCCGCACATATGAGTGCGGCCTCAACCGGGACCTGGGATTCATGTCGCATTACATTCATCCCCCACCATTTGGCCTGCAAAATCCTACCAATTGACCTGGCTTGATACAATTCACACCTCTTTAACCTGGGGTTACCCCATCTCTGGATCTGTAAAGATTTAATCACCTGCTAATGCTCGCATTCCAAGCATTGTCTGGCATCTTTGAATTTGTCTATATATGTTTCTGGAACATACCTCTTCATTTACCAGAGGAAGGAGCAGCGCTCCGAAAGCTAGTGATATCGAAACAAACCTGTTGGACTTTAACCTGGTGTTTGAAGACCTTTTACTGTGCTCACCCCAGTCCAACGCCGGCATCTCCACATCATGACAACACATCAGAGTTTAAGACTTGAAGATTCTGCCCATTCACTCTATTTTGCTCGCTCCAGATGCTGCCCAACTGGCTGAGTATTTGCTGCATTTCTGGTTTTTATACAGTTATTTGCATTGTCCATCACACTATCTTTGCTTTCATCGTCAAGCTCAAATGGCTGTTTGTATTCAGCTTTTGCTCCCCTAGAACACTATAATCTTCATTACATGGCTCTATTACTTTAGTACTTCACCCTACCTTAACTCTCAAATTCTTCCAGCTTGGTTGTACTTGCTGTTCTTCTTGACGGGTCACACCACTCCTCCGCCCCTCATTATTTAATCACCAGGGGCCTTTTTTAAAAAGTCCTTGTGCTCAACTCTTTGGAATTTCCTCCCTAAAATATCTCCATCTTGCCTACTCGAACCAATTCTAAAAACTCCACCCCCACCCCCTCCCCAACATACGTGCAAGCACTTATAATTTCAACTTCCATTTTCAGTTCTGCTCTATATTCATTTTTTCTCCCTTCACCCTTTAATGTAGTCTAAAATGCTTTCTGTTGTAGAACCCCTTCAGTATTTTTAAAGTTCATTAGCATGTCACCAACTTGAGACAGCATTATTACATTAGCAGCTATGAATTGCATCTGCCATTAAATTTTAAAAAAAAAAATTTAAATTTAGAGTACCCAATTCAGTTTTTCCAATTAAGGGGAAATTTAGCATGGCCAATCCACCTACTCTGCACATCTTTGGGTTGTGGAGGCGAAACCCACGCAAACACGGGGAGAATGTGCAAACTCCTCACAGACAGTGACCCAGAGCAGAGATCAAACCTGGGACCTTGACGCCATGAGACAGCAGTGCTAATCCCTGCGACACCTTGCTGCCTAGCACATGCCATATTCTGATTCAGATCTCCTGTCCAGAAATCCTACATTATGTAAGACTGTATTCATTTGCAATGCATCAATATGCTTCGATACTTCCAGACTAAACAGTACAATCATAATTAAGTCTAGAATTGGTGCATGTTTGAGAGGGGTAAAGCCTCAAGTAAGTGCAATACTATTCTATTGTTTACTCGAGTAACAAAATTACACGTTGTGGTATGTTCAAACATTTATTGATAACTTGAAGGTCACCGCAAGATGGCATGTTTTCCTGACACTACAAATTAAGCTGGAGCATGTGAAGTATTGATCTGTCTTCATGAAGCACTAGGCAGGACCCAGCCAATAAATAGATTTCAAAAACTCATTAAAACGTGTTTCTGCAAGACTTAACTGACAGACTGTCCGCGTTGAGCCACATTTCATCTGGTTGTGGGCAAAATGTTCCCCCCACTTGCTTGCCAGTTGGCAGGTCAATGGATTTTATGTGAAGTCACATTGATTTTGTTCTCGTGCTTACAAAAAAAAAGCCTATTGTTATTGAAAACGCCTGTTGTAGCAAATCAATTAATACTGAAGACTGGAAAACTCTTTACACCATATAAACCAATTATCAAATGTTTTTGGAGCTTGTTCTCTTTAATACTTTCCCATATGAAGATTAATTGCAAAATGTACTCTAAATTTCCCATTTTTACCCAATAAGAGGAAGACTGCTAATGATGTTCTCCTGCCATTAAAGTCCACTTTTTTTCTTATACCTTGAAGGCAAACCTGCATTTCAGACCCAATAAATATTCCTGACATCCCATTCATTTCAATCAACAGTCAATTGTTAGGTATCAAATGGTGAATTATCGTGCATGTGGAAGACCTATGTGACCAAAATGGAGTTAATATTCCATTGTACAATTATGGTACAGGCAGATACATTCCGCATCGCTTTTAGCAGCTTCATTAATAACATAAAAAGCAAGGTGCTACCATTTCAGCAAATGATTCAATCTGGTCACAATCGAACAGTTGATGTTCAATTTCGCTCCGTGAAGAATGAGTTTGCCTCAGCACAGTCCTCAATCCAGAATAAGGATGGGGCATTATGGTTGTAATACTCTGTACAGCCGAAAGTCAGCATGCACATTACACAGATTGAACAACATTGCAACATTGTTAGGATCAATGTTAAAAAAACAACAATAATAATAAATAATCTTTATTAGTGCCACAAGTAGGCTTACATTACCACTGCAAATGAAGTTCCTGTGAAAATCCCCTAGTCACCACATTCCGGCGCCTGTTTGGGTACACGGAGGGAGAATTCAGAATGTCCAACTTACCTAACAAGCACGTCTTCCGGGACATGTGGGAGGAAACCGGAGCGTCCAGAGGAAACCCACGCAGACACAGGGAGAACGTGCAGACTCCGCACAGGCAGTGACCCAAGCTGGGAATTGAACCCAGATCCCTGGCACTGTGAAGCAACAGTGCTAACCACTGTGATACCATGTCATCCTTAATAACTTCTGGAACTCTGTCTAAATCATTTTAGTCCTTAATTTGTAAATTTTGGCTCTGGTATTAATTGTTCTAATCTGGGGGAAACAGAGTAGGGGATGAGCAGTTTAAACGAGTGCACAAAGCTACCCCTCCCTCACTATCGTCATGCTCAGAATCCTCACTCTCTCGATCATGCCAGGACCCTCAACCTGATCGTGACACCACATCCCGCTAACTGCTGGGGACCACCCTTACGAGTCTCCGATTGCAATTTCTGCTGCTGTTTGTGCTCCCTCCTACTGACCAGCTCATCAGCTTGTCCAGTTGGTAGGTGGTGAAGTCCTGCTGTCAAGTGCAACAGGGCCTCCACATTCCTCTATTTTTTTCTCCCCACTCAACCATACTCTCCTACACCTTTACCATCAACCATTAATAACAAGGTCTTTATGCCTTGTTACTTGGACGTAAACAAATATAACGGCTGTAGAAGGGATTCTGTTGTGCCCCTGGTATCACACCTCCTCCCGCAGGTTTCCCTACAGTGTGGGGTGGCTTAAATGACAAATCTCATTGACAAGCGGCAGGAGTAGAGAATCCCGCTGACAGTGAACGGCGCTGCCGAGAAACACGCGGCTAGAGGACCGGAGAATCCAGCCCAACATCTCACTTTCAATTTAGAAAGTCACAACTTATAGCAAAGTAAGTCACAATTTTAATATGCTTTTGTCTAAATCACTATAAAGTTTAGGGCCATGATGTACCGACCTCGTCGTGCTGACTTGGAACATGGCGAGGCCATTAAATCTCGCAGGAGGCCTCTCGCGAGATCCAACAGCCTCATTATGCCTCGCAAGATCTTACACGACACCGCGAGAAATCACGATCTGGATCCCGCCCACGATGGATGGGATCCAGATTTGCAGATGTGCAGTTAGGCCGAGTTACCCAAGGTACGGGATCTGACACCCGTGCTCAGAGACACTGAGCGAGCGCCGTTTAGCACTGGTCTCCACCAACGTGGACCAGGCATACTGCCACTTTGGGGGAGGGGGCTGGGGGGGCCACTCAGGCACTTCCAGGTTGTCCAGGTGCCACTACCATGCTGGCAGGTGCACTGCTAGGTTGACAGTGCCCCAGTGGCATCTTGTCCATGCCGGGGATCGGGCCGGTGGTGCCTGCCCTTATGAGGTGGGGTGCAGGGGCTTGAGTACACCCTCTTGGTATGTTGTGGCATTGGAAGGGGGGGAGGTCCGATATTGGGCCACATTCCATAGTGCAGGAAATGGGACTAAGATTCCTCGCCGAGGCCCAGAATTGATGCGAGTCCCATTTAATAGTGGGGTCATTCTTGCCGTCGCCAGCACCAAGAAACACCCGGCTAAACACGCCTGAACAGGACCCATTCCACGTCTGTTAAATTGAGCCCGAGATCTCGGTTCTACACGGAATTATCTGTTGTCAGTTAACATGGAGGCAAGGACATGACATTTGACCACAATAAATGGAGCACTTTGAATGAATCAAAGTACAAAATATCTGAATTTCTATGTTCATGCTGATACAAATTGTACACTAATTGGGTGAATTGGTCTACAATAGGATTATCTTGTCCCACAAAGTTTGATGAAACTTGGTAGGAGTCAAATCCCTAATCTAGTGAGTGATTCATGAGGTGTACAAGATCCGTTGCCTCAAGACATCATTAATCTTAGGAGTGGGTCATCTTTTAGCTCAGGTGGTACTTTTGAAGCATTTTTAAAAATGATATATTTGCTTCAACAAAGCTCATTTCTGTAGTATTATTGATTATGAAATCCAGAGCATTCGTAGACAAGTAAATGCTCCATGCAAATCAGACTAATATTCTTGCCACCCTAGCAATTTATGATCTCCTGACGCTTTCTGACATGTCATCTTTGGATTGTTTTACAAATCTGTTGGAGGATTTGTACATGACTGGGAACCAACTCATCCCTGCTAATTTTTGCAGCAAATACACCTGACCCATTTGTGACTTCACATGCCAATTTTGGTTTTTTTGCACCAGGTCAGGTTTGTGTAGTTTGTGAGCCGCGTTGGAGTATTTGAGGACTGTCAGTGAGAAGACGGCCGGTTAGAAGGCTTGCCTCTTTTTCAATGCATTATCCAGCCTACAACAGCCCCTAACCTCGCAATCCATGCCCTCTCAGGTTTCCCATGCACCTCTATGCCCCAAGTATCCTCCATGTCCCTTCAGATCACCTATGCCACCCATATGCCCCCCATGTATCCTCCAATGCTACTTACCCAGGATGCACTATGTACAGTCCTCAGATTCCATGCAATAACAATGTAAGATATTCCACTTTCCTTGGGGGGGGGGGGTGGAGAAAGAACCTCACAATCTAATAAAAGCCATTGTTTCATTGAGAGTAAGGGAAAATGCATTCTGATATGTGAAGAAACCTTGTAATACCTGGAATTCTATTCGCTTGTCTCGACAAATCAGACACTACATCAATGGTACAATCTGTCATTACAATTTCTTGAAATTTTTAATTCATCCTCAGATGAATGCAACACCTGCTGTGCTGACACCATTAACACTAATTAACTGAGCATTGCTAATGGTCACAGCTCTATGAACAATATATTACTTTCTAGGAAGAAAAGAACAGAAGGTGCTTGTTTCAATTTCCACTCAAACTATTGTAATATGCTTTTAAGGAATATCAGTGTTACAGCATGAGAAGAGACGTGTGTTGTACGATTGAGTCTTAGTTTCACTTTTGCTTTTATGAGCACTCACATAGCAATGCTCCTTCAAACTTTCAGCCTTTGTACATCTGTACTCGTGTCCCTAGTCTAAATAAATGAACCCACAAACTGTTTACACAATCCCTTATGAGCGATTGGTGTTTATATCATTACAACAACATGACACAGAGTGCCCATTGGTGTAAGGTTAGATTTTTTCAAATGTCAAAAGCAGTTTTTTAAAAATCCATTTAAATCTGTTGAAAAGATGACAGCGTGGCTGATAGGACATTTTGTAACATTACATTGGAAAAGCACTGTAAGGGAACAAATACACACGTAGGGCCCAACTTACCTTTAAAGAGGTCAGGGGCGGGATTCTCCGACCCCCCGCCAGGTCGGAGAATCGCCAGGGGGCGGCGTGAATCCGCCCCCGCTGGCTGTCGAATTCTCCAGCGCCGGAGATTCAGCGGGGGCGGGAATCGCGCCGCGCCGGTCGCAGCGCCCCCCCCCCCCCCCCCCCCAGCGATTCTCCGAACCCGCGATGGGCCGAAGCCACGTTCATTCCATGCAGGTCCCGCCAGCGTAAATTGGACTAGGTCCCTTACTGGCGGGACCTGGTAGCGCGGGCGGGCTCCGGGTTCCTGGGGGGGGGGGGGGGGGGGGGGGGGGGGGGGCCACCGATCCGCGGGCAGGCCTGTGCCGTGGGGGCACTCCATTCGTCCGCGCAGGCCGTGTAAGCCTCCGCTATGGCTGGTGCGAAGGTGAACCCCCCCCCTGCACATGCGCGGGGTTGACGTCAGCAGCCGCTGATGCTCCCACGCATGCGCGGACCCGCGCCGGCCGGCAGAGTCCCTTCAGCCCCAGCTGGCGCGCCGCCAAAGGCCTTCCACGCTGGCCAGCCCCTGAAGGTGTGGAGGATTCCACACCTTTGGGGAGGTCCAACGCAAGAGTGGTTTATGCCACTCCGTCCCGCCGGGACCCACCACCCCGCCGGGTACGGGAGAATCCCGCCCCAGAATCACTGCATTAAAAACATCCACTTTATTATATAGCTCTTTTCACTTCCCTTTCCAAATATTCCGGACTTCTCAGTGGGCTTTCCATTTTCTTCATGAACTCTTAAACTTGGGTGCGCTTCAATTTTCATCCCCGATTTAAAATGGTGAATACGATCTCAGCGGGATCGGGTGTGCATTTTGCCACTAGGCATTCCCGACCCACAAAAAGGACAGAGGAAAATGGTGCAGGGTCGGGAATGTGGAGGAAAATCAGGTTTCCTTAAAATATATCTGAGTATGGCCATTTGCACACAAACCTCCACATCTAATCCAAGCTTCAGCACCAAGAAAAGACTCTCCAGCATGCACGGTTAGCCAAAGGTCTAGGTTAGCGAACAGAAATTCAAAATGCCTTGGTAGGCAAGCTTGCTGTTCAGAGAATTATTTTCTTGCACTTGCAAAAACAGCATGAAACAAAATTTAAAAAAAGAACAAAGACAGCATGCAGTGCATGAAATAGAGGAAACAAGAGGATGTAATAAGCTTGAAACACAGTATCTCCTTGAACCTTCTTCCCTGTGCTTTTGGATCAACATGTAAAACAGAAATCAGATGATTTAGGTGCCCTGTTGAACAGTGGTTACACTCTGAATGAACCAGAAGCTAACAAAAAGTACAAATAGAAAAGTATGTTCACCTAAGTTTCACTCAGAAGTGGCTGTTGGGATAAAAATCTAAAAATCAGGTGGCAGTTGTTCATCATTCAGCTGTCCACACCTCCTCTAGACACATCTTTTGTTTCTTTGCTTGTCCCATTGCCACTCATTTTGGCTTTGCACCACTGACTCTTTTAAATTTAAATATCTCCTGTTTTCCATCCTCTCAGACAATCCGGGCGGGATTCTCCCAGCCCCGCGCTAGGCCGAAGAATCGCTGTAACCGCGCCACGCGGAGAATCAGTGCCATTTGCGCCAGTCGAGGGCCGCTGTATGCGGCCGGGCCGCCAATTCTCCGGCCCGGGTGGGCCGAGCGGCCGTGTGGAAAAAGCAGAGTCCCACCGGCGGCATCCACACCTGGTCGCTGCCGGCGGGAATTCTGCGCGAAGGGTCGGGGGGTGGCCTATGGGGGGAAGGGGGGGTTCTGTCCCTGGGGGGGGGGGGGGGGCCCTCCGATGGGGTCTGGCCCACGATCGGGGCTCACCTATCGGCGGGCCGGCCTCCCCCCCCGCCGAGCCTACTTTGTTGCGTTTCCGGCCCCAGAACCCCCGCGCCATGTTGCGTCGGGGCTGGAGCGTTCCGTGAGTCTACCGCGCATGCGTTGGTTGGCGATTCGCCACTGCGCATGCGCGGGTTGGCATAGCCCCCAGTCCGCACCAGGATGTAAGGCTGGTGCAGCGTGAACTGCTCCAGCGCCGTGCCGGGCCCCTATGGGAGCCAGAATCACTACTGCCCCCGCCAGTTTCGCGCCGTCATGAAATGCGACGGCGTTCACAAAGGCGCGGACACTTAGTCCCGCGATCGGCGCCCTCCCTTTTGGTATTTATGCACTCTCCCCATTTTCATTTGCAGTTACTTTTTAAAAAAACTATTCCCAGTTCTGATAACGTTCAGCAACCACTCTGGTTTCTCTCTCCACAGATGCTGCCAGACCTGCAGAATTTTTTTTAAATTTCTGTTTTCCAATTTTACAAATACCACATAGGCCTATTTGGCAATTTCCTTTAACTACTAAACTTAACTTACGCCTTCACAACACTTCATTCCAGTCTTTGAAAACAGACAGATCACCACATCAGACCCAGCTGGAAATGAAAGATGTCAAGGATATTTATTTTAGAAATTATGAACAAGTAACAGAAATTATTAATTTTTGCGTGGCATGTACTCCCACTTTTCCATCATACATTCCAATGTCAACATTTGGTGAAAAATGACCATGTAAACCTCCCATGGAGGGATTCTGTCCTCGTGCACTAATGGATCTCAGTTCTATATCTCACAGTTCCTCAGTTTGCATTGCAGAGAACATGTTCCAAGAAACTTTACTTCTCTCCTTTACAAATTTCACTTCTCTCCTTTACAAATTTCATTGCATATTTCCATAACATACTTTGATTTTAGATTATATAGATTAGATTACAGCCAGAATGTATGACTTTAAGGTCACAACTAAATTACGTCTGAATGCCGTGATCTAATTTCCACCCCCTTCCCTCTCCTCACTGGAGGATAAAATTTAGCATTAATTTTCCATGTGCAAGACACAGGGGTTTGATTAATGTTAAGCCACGCTGCTCATATGCCTATGGACTGCTAACAGTTGATTGCAATCACAGGGCAATACGCCAACGGTAAATTCTGTTATTCTTATTTTATTCCAGTGGTGTGGCTATTATCTGTTTTTTTTTAAGAAAAAGAAAATCACGAACAGAAAATGCTGTAAACACTCAGCAACTAGAGGGGGGGGGGGGGGCACAGAGTCTCGTATGCGGTTGACCTGCTTGTGTATGTTTCAGATCCAATTGAGGGGATGGAAGAAATCATGGGAATTCAGCCGGTTTTCGGGGTACAAGCTTAATATGGGGAAGAGCGTGATGTTTGTGGTCCAGGCGAGGGGTCAGGAGTGGCGACTGGGGGAACTGCCGTTTCAAGTTATAGGGGACAGTTTCAGGTACCAAGGTATCCAAGTGGCGCGGGATTAGGACCGGCTACATAAATTGAACTTGGCCCGGTTGGTGGATCAGATGAAGGAGGATTTCCAGAGATGGGATGCGCGCCCGTGGTCTCTAGCGGGCACAGTCCAAACGGTGAAAATGACGGTCCTCCCGAGATTCGTGTTTGTATTTCAATGTCTCCCCATCTTCATTCTGCGGTCCTTTATTAAATAGGTCAATAAAGTTATAGCGGGCTTCATATGGGGGGGGGGGGGGGGGGGGGGGGGGGGAGTCCCCGCGAGTGAGGAGGGTAATGCTGGAGCAGAGTCCCGGTTTGGGGGGGGGGGGGGGGGCTGGCGCTGCCGAACTTTAGCAATTATTACTGGGCGGCTAATATAGCCATGATTGGGGGGGTCGGCATGGGTGCGTATGGAGCCGGCTTCTTGCATGGGCACATGTCTGGGGGCGCTGGTAACTGTATCTCTGCCATTCCTGCCGGCGGGATACTCCACCAGCCCCATGGTGGCGGGGCCTTGAGGGTCTGGGGCCAATGGAGGAGTCATGTGGGAGCATCGGTCTGGTCCCCAATCTGCGATAATCACCGGTTTGCCCTGGGGAGGATGGACAGGGGGTTCCGCATTTGGCGGAGAGCGGGAATTGAGAGAATGGGGGACTTGTTTATATAGAGGGGAGCTTTCAGAGTACGAGGGCGCTGGAGGAGAAATTTGCATTGGCGGGGGGAAACAAATTTCTATATCTGCAGGTGCAGGACTTTCTGCGTAGACAGGTATCAACCTTCCCACTCCTGCCGCTAAGGGGGATTCAGGACAGGGTGGTTTCTAGAGGGTGGGCAGGTGAGGGGAGCGTTTCTGACATTTATAAGGAGTGTCTGGGATCAGAGGAGATGCAGACCGAGAAGCTGAAGCGCAAGTGGGAGGAGCTGGGGAGAGGGATAGAGAAGGGCCTTTGGGCGGACGCGTTGAGTAGAGTCAACGCGACCGCAACTTGTGCCAGACTCAGCCGGATTCAATTCAAGGTTGTCCACCGGGCTCACATGACAGTGGCCCAGATGAGCAGATTCTTTGGGGTGGAAGATAGGTGCGCAAAATGTGTGGGAGGACCAGCGAACCATGTCCACATGTTCTGGGCATGTCCAAAGCTGAGATGATTTTGGCAGGGGTTTGCTGACATCATGTCCAAGGTATTAAAAACAAGGGTGGCAGTGAGTCCAGAGGTGGCGATTTTCGGGGTGTCGCAGAATCCGAGAATCCAGGAGGAGAAAGAGGCAGACGTTCTGGCCTTTGCTTCCCTGGTAGCCCGGAGGCGGATATTACTAGCATGGAGGGACTCAAGGCCCCCAAAGTTGGGGACCTGGCTATCGGACATGGCTGGCTTCCTCTGCCTGGAGAAAATTAAGTTTGCCATGAGAGGGTCATTGTTCGGGTTTGCCCTGAGGTGGCAACCATTCATCGACTTCTTCGCAGAGAATTAATCGTCAGCAGAAGGGGGGGGGGGGGGTTTAGGTTAAGCGTAGATTAGGGGGCTAATTAATGGTGGGACCTGTGGGGGAGGGAGGTGGTATTTGCACTATGTTTATATTTTTATGTACATTGTTTATATTGCTGCTGTTACAATGCCAAAACAAATACCTCAATAAAATGTTTATATAAAAAGAAACTATGAAGGAAGCAACAGTTAAAGTTTCAGCTCGATGACCTTTCACCAGAACGGAAATATGCTAGAGAGAAACAGCCTTTAAGCGAATACAGAACCAGTGTGTGTGGGGCCAGGGGGAGACAGGAAAAGATCAAAGTGAAAAATTTGATGTTAGGGTGGAGTGATAAAGAACTTCATTCCTGTCCTTTACTCTGTCACAAGCCTCTCCTTTTTGTTCTTTTCCTGCTCCCATCTCTACTCACCTTTCTATGGCACATTATATGGATAAAAGCTCTAACTTTTTACACTTCAATTGAAGGGCATTGACCTGATAAGTTTGTTTTGTTTCTCTCGCCACAGATGCTCCCACATCTGCTGAGTATTTCCAGTATTTTCTGCTTTAAATTCAGACTTCCAGCATCTGCAGTATTTTGCTTTTGTTTCAAAGATTACAAAAGCACCCGTTACACTTGACTGCTCCAGATGTGGTCCTCTGACCTCACTCAACCTGTCACAAGAAGCACAGCTCAAAATATACAGGTGCCCTTTTCCCCCCCCCAGTGCACACTTTGGGCAACTAGGAGACCTCGCAGGAGGCTTGGTCCACTTTGAAGGTGCAGCACTCATTAGCACCCAGCCAATGAGCTGTGGGCCTAACTGGAGTTTCCTGAAGCAGGCAGGCCCCTGTAAAATCAGGCCCAACAGCCTCCAGCTGAAGCCAGTTCCACAGGTCATCTCAGAAGGAGATCTGAATGGGGATCTTGTTTGGCATTGGCCCAAGTTGGTTCAGAGCTACAAGGAGCATCCTCTTTGTAATTAATCAATTGGACAAAGTAGCCTACTTGATTGGCACCACCTTAAGAGAGTTACTCCCTGCACTACCAATACGCAGTGGCTGCTGTATGTACCACCGACAGGGTGTACTGCAACACCGCACCAAGGTTCCCTTGACAGCACCTTCCAAAGTCGCCACCTCTATCACCAGAACAATGGCTGCAGCTTCATGCGATCACCAGCACCTGCAAGTTCCTCTCCCAAGCCATCTCGGCTTGGAACCAAATCACTGCCGTTTCACTATCGCTGGGTCAAAATCCTGGAACCCCCTTCCCTAACAGCACTATGGGTGTTTCTACAACATATGGGACTGCAGCGGTTCAGAAGGCAGCTCACCACCATCCACTACCCTCTCAAGAGCAATTATGGATGGGCAATAGATGAATCCATAGAATTCCTTCATTGCAGAAGGATGAAATTCGCCCATCGAGCCTGCACTAACCCTCTGAAAGAGCACTCTACCTAAAAACACTCCTCCGCTCGACCCCATAGCCCCGCGCATTGATCATGGCCAATCCATTTAACCTGCATATCTTTGGACTGTAGGAGGAAATAAGAGCGCCTGGAGGAAACGCACATAGACACGGGAAGAATGGGCAAAACTCCACACAAACAGTCATCCAAGGTCAGAATCAACCCTGGGGGGTGTTCCTGGTGCTGTGAGGCAGCCACGCTAACTACCATTCCGTCCACCGTGCTGGCCCAGCCAGCGATGTTCACATGCCATGAACAATTTTTTTTAAAATGTTTTTTTTAAAAAGGAGGCTCACTTACGATTAGATTGAAATGTGATAATGCGTGTGTGGTGCACCCTCCAACCAGGACTTTCCCAAAATGGCAATCTGGGTCACATGTAGAAGCCGTATTTGCATGCTGAAAGGGTCTGCTGCCTGTCTCAGGCTAGAGCTCCAACTGCCCACCAGTAAGCTATGGGATAGTTTGTCGCAACGATACTGATAGCAGGAACGTGGCTGTAAATAATTCTCTAGCATTAGGGGGGTGCTACTGTCCCATTTCCATTCGGCCTCAGTCTCCCCCATACTATTTCCTCCAGCTGACTATGAACAAGGCTATATGGGAAGTTTCACGAGTGGCTGCGTATTTACACCTTTTTATCTAACTGAAGTGTAAAATGAAAAAAGCCAACCCGAAAGAACTCAAGTAACCAATTGCAAATCATTTTTTTTAAATAATAGGGTTTATTTTCCTTGAATTTCTTACCACTGTGGAAGCCTAATTAATGTTGGCTGTTTCGTGGTAATCAAAACTTCTATTTTTTTTTCATTTTCAGGAGTTCCTTCCCTTGATATTCAAACGGACTTTGATTTGAACAGAACAGCTCACTTTTAGATCATGGAAAAATAGTTACTTGGATGTCCTGGATTTTGAGTGTCCCAACACTCAGGAGCCATATTTATATTTAATAACTGAAACTAATCACACACCATTATTTAACTCAACATTAGTTTACTGTGCGGTTAGTAATTGGCAAAAAATTGCAACATCATATTGGAACAAGGTTGGTACAGGAATCTGAATGATGTCACTTTTTAAACTGCTTAAATATTATACCTGGATTTAAAGAAACAGCCATTTAATTAAACTAGACAGTGTAGTAAGCAGTTTAAATCAACAGCTTGTAAATTTATGAAACCTGAACACTTAATAATGTCAATCTTGTCTTTGCATCAATGGAGTTGAAGAGTGAACAGGTAACCTACTCCAGGTCCCCCAGCAATGCTCCTGAATGGTTAGCCGCAAGCAGCTAAGTCCTGCCACTCAGCCAAAGGTTCGCAGCACATTTTCCCTTCATCTTATCAGCCAATTGTGTGGTGAGGATGGGAATTCCAGGATTTTGACCCAGTGACCACAAAGAATGGTGCTAAATTTCCAAGTCAGGATGATGTGTGGCTCGGAGGGGAACCTTCAGGTGGTGATGTACCCATGCATCTGCTGCCCTGATCTTTCTCAGTGGTAGAGGTCACGGGGTTGGAAAGTGCTGTCAAAGGTGATGTGTTGGGTACTCTGCTACACAGACGAACCAACACGGTTGCGAATGGTACAACTCAGTTTTATTACTAACATTTATTTACAGTGGTAAACTGGTTACTGAGGTTCGATCATAACCCTAGAATCTGTGGACCTATGCCTAATACGATCTTGGAGTGGCACTCAGCACATGGTGGAAGTCTGAGTGGCTTGCGGTGAGCTCTGTGCCCTGAGCTGTCTCCTGCTGGAATGCCCAGGAAGTGTTGTGTTCCCTGTTTTGTACTGTGTATGCTCTTGCCTGTGGTGTTGTGTGTGTGTTGATTGGTCCCTTGATCTGTCCATCAGTATGTATGTATGTTTGTACCATGATATTTACCTGAATATCATGACAGAAGGGGGGGGAGGAAGGCAGTGGGTAACAGTAATGTCACTGGACTAGTAATCCAGAAGCCCAGGCCAATGCTCTGGGGACGCAGGTTCAAATCTCACCATAGCAACTGGTAGAATTTAAATTCAATTAATCAATCTGGCTTTAAAAGCTAGTCTCAGTTATAGTGACTGTGAAACCATTGCCGATTGCCGAAAAGACCCATCTGGTTCACTAATGCACTTCAGAGAAGGAAATTGGGTGACATACCTGTGACTTCAGACCCCCAGCAATATGGCTGACTCTTAAAACGGCCAGGCAAGCCACTCAATTGCTTCAAACCGCTACAAAGTCTAACGACGTCCACGACCTTCATGGTAGATGTTTACAAGTCACTAAGCTCATTTACCCTGCTTCCATCTAACCAATCTCTTGCTGTCAGCTCCAAGAAGATAGCACAACTACTATCTTTTTTGTTTGCCAATGTTAACTTGCCCATTCCATCAGCGTCTAAAAATACTTGTGGCTCTTTAGCTTGGTATTTTCCTCTGTGGCGGCATACTTGAGCAAGGGTAATTATATCTTAAGAGTCCATTCAAGGAAATAATTAACAGACAAATGACATTGATACTGTCTATTTCTCATTCAAAATGTTGCAGATAAAGGTCTGAAACAAAAGTCCCTCATCAGAAACATTTACTGGAATGACAATCTACAGCACTTTCTGATATATGATGTGCTAACGTTTTGAATTAACAATGCCACAAGGTCAGAGAATCATAGATCTATTCAGATCTGCCAAATGTTTGAGACTGTGGTTAGTCTCAGATTGCATCAAATTATTAACTGCAATTAATGTTAGTAACATGGGCAGCACGGTAGCACAAGTGGATAGCACTGTGGCTTCACAGTGCCAGGGTCCCAGGTTCGATTCCCCGCTGGGTCACTGTCTGTGCGGAGTCTGCATGTTCTCCTCGTGTCTGCGTGGGTTTCCTCCGGGTGCTCTGGTTTCCTCCCACAGTCCAAAGACATGCAGCTTAGGTGGATTGGCCATGATAAATTGCCCTTAGTGGCAAAAAAAAAAGGTTAGGAGGGGTTATTGGGTTACAGGGATAGATAGGATAGAAGTGAGGGCTTAAGTGGGTCAGTGCAGACTCGATGGGCCGAATGGCCTCCTTCTACACTTTATGTTTTATGTATAAAACTTACCTAGTGAATTCATTAATGTCAGGACTGAATTACAATATATTGTAATGCGGTTTTTACAAATTATTTAACCTTAACCACAGAAGAACAGCTGCCACTCAAAAGTTTTATCAATGGAATCCAATACATCAATACATGCTCATCGCTGATTATATTAGCAACAGCTCCGCATCTATATCAATATCATAAAAATCAAATTTAGTTTGAGCCTGTGCTGCTTAAATCTATCAGCAACGCGTGAAAATCTGCACCCACACACCAAAATTATGGGGCGCGATTCTCCCAGCCCCGCGCTGGGCCGAAGAATCGCCGCCGCCACGCCGCTCCGACGCGCAATTCTCAGAGGTGCGTAGAATCGGTGCCATTTGCGCCGGCGCGTTTGGTGCGGCGCCAGTCGCGGGCCACTGTCCGCGGCCGGGCCGCCAATTCTCCAGTACGGTTGGGCCGAGCAGCCGTGCGGAAACGGCAGAGTCCCGCCGGCGCGTTTCAGCCCTGGTCGCTGCCGGCGGGAACTCTGCGCGAAGGGTCGGGGGGGCAGGCCTGTGGGGCGGGGAAAAGCGCTCTTCACGGGGGGGGGGGGGGCCTCCGATGGGGTCTGGCCCGCGATCGGGGCCCACCGATCGGCAGGCCGGCCCCTTCTCTCTCTTCCCCCCCCCCCCCCCCGGGCCTACTTCCCTGAGCGGCCCGCCCCTGAACCCCTATGCCATGTTGCGTTGGGGCCGGCGCGCTGAAGAAGTCCCCCGCACATGCACAGGTTGGCACGGTGCCCATTTGGCACCGGGAAGGGAGGCTAGAGAGACGTGAACTGCTCCACTGCCATGCTGGCCCCCTGTGGGGGGACAGAAACGCTACTGCCCGCGGCCGTTTTGCGCCGTCGTGAACACAGTCTCCATTTCAGAGAACCGCGCCCATGTTCAGTGTTCTTAATAATGCCCATAATTTCACAGATTCTTGACGAGCAATTCAATGACGAGCAATTCAATGACGAGCAATTCAATGACGAGCATTTCAATGACGAGCATTTCAATGACGAGCATTTCAATGACGAGCATTTCAATGACGAGCATTTCAATGACGAGCATTTCAATGCCAGATCCTGAAGTGCATTCCAAGCACTAAGTGCATTCCAATCACTCAAAGCTTGTGATTTCACTGCACTTACCTCTCTTTGCGCCAATGTTTACAAACATTGGGTTTCACAACTTAGATTACAGAAGGGTGAAGAGAGATGACTGGAACAGAGCTGCAGATGGTTTGTAGAAGCGGTCAATCACAGGCCACTGCTAGAAAGATATGAATGGCTTGCAGCTAATAGACTTGTGGCAACCAGACTCTGGTCAGAGCTGCTCTCCTTCTAGGAATGTACCCATGGTGCTGCAAGAGAAGTGTTACAGTTGTAATTCTTCTCACTGCCCCCGTCTGTACTGCTCTCTAGATTCCAGACAAGGGTCTCAATTCTGGGTCTCTAGGTAGGGGGTCCCTATGGGGGGGGGGGATATCCCCCTATTACAGGGGTCCCTGGGGAAAGAATATCCTATTACAGGGGTCCCTGGGGGAATCCTGGTAGAGGGGTGATGGGCAGGCAGTGCACTGTGGGGGGGGGGTAAATGGAGGCCTTGGTTGGGCTCAGATGCCAGCATGGCCCGGGCATAGGTGATTTCGCGGTGGACCTAGGTGTACCACCTTAGGGGGATTACTCCCTTGGCCCACCATACGGTCCACCACGTCCGGGCCACGCTGGTGGAGACCACAAGTGATCCATACCCACGTGATTCCCGGCCACGGGGACCAGAGAATCATGGAGAGCCGGAGCACAGGATGCCGGGCCTGCTAAATGGATGCAAATGTATCATTAAGACCTATTTGCATTCATTTATATCCCCCCCGCCGACACGCGATCATAGATCGTGTTCCCACTGCCAGTGGTGGGGCCAGAGCATCACTATTGGGTTCACATCCGGCATCGATCCCGATGTTGTCCTGGTGGTGATCTTTGTTGACTTCAGGATGGAAAGCATAGTGATCACAAAGACACTTGAAGTTCTTTTCATGAACTAAGCTAATTTTATTTACACTACTTGATTTAGAGTTCAACACTTATTCCTATGGTCAACAAAATATATTAATAAACTACACTCACTAATACTATCTAACTATTATGAACTACTATTCTAACTACAATAACATTATCTTATTAGCTCTACAATGCACTCTAGTCTCTCTCTAATCGACCCTCTCCATCTCACTCTCCCAGAAATCGAAGAGCCAGTGCAATCATAGTACTGCCCCTTAGCTCCCTCGAGTGGCTAGTTTTAACATAACATTAACTCTTCACATGCTGTACATTCGTATAATGCCACAGTCCCGACGTCCGATTCAGCTTTCCTGGTATGGAGAATCCCGCCTGATGTTTTTAATATGTAGAAATCTATCAATCTCAGTCTTGAACATACTCAATGACTGAGCTTCCAAAGCCCTGCGAGTCAGAGAATTCCAATCGATTCACCACCCTCTGACTGGAGAAATTTCTCTTAGTCTCAGTGTAAAATGGCCTGCCCCTTATTATGAGACTGTGTCCCCTAATTCTAGACCCCACCCCTTCCTCCCCTCACTCCGAAGCCAGAGGTAACATAATTCCTGCAAATACCCTGTTTTGCCCTGTAAGAATTTTGCATGTTTCTAAACTCCACAGAATAAAGATTAATCGTTCCTCATGGGACAATCGCCCACCCCAGGAATTAAATTAGTAAACCTTCAATACACTCTCTCTATGGTAAGTATGTATTTCCTTAGGCAAGGAGACTAAAACAGCATGCAATACTCCAGTTGCAGTCTCATTGAGGCTCTATATAACTGTAGCACAACGTCTTTATTCCTGTACTCAAATCCTCTATGCCTTCAACAAAAATATAACTTGACAAGTAATAATGAAAGGAACACTTTATTTCTTTGTTCTTCCTACATACCTTCAATCAACCTATCTGGTTTCATTGTTCTTTCTGTCCAGGTATTTCCTTCACTATCCATTAGCTTGACTTTGCTCTCTCCACATTTCTAACTGTGTCAATCCTGAACTTTGACTACTGTCAACGGCCTCATAGTGTGCATATATTTAAAAAAATTTAGATGTGCTCATTGATATTTCCAATTTTAAAAAAAATGAACATGGCTGAAATTGTGTCTATCTGTGATCTCAGAACAGAAGGAGCCACATGGCAGTTTCAGGAAACCTCACAGCTTGTTATCTATGAGGAGCCCTAACAACTCTCTGTGGACTGCACAGCTCAACTTCAAACAGAGCTATACAAAGGCCATCTTACTTCAATAATCCAGGCTGGCCCAAAGGAGATGGATCATCAACTAAGACAATACCCCACAACCTTTCTTTCAATTCCTAATGGCTGAGACATTTAACAGTCTTTGGAATCCAGACAAGTGATAACATTCTTTGTCAAAGATGGTAAAGAGGTGCAAGCCATGTGACATTGGCCTCTGGCTTGTGAAACAATAATATTGCTTTGTTGAACTTAAAAGCTCAGTCTGCGGTTACCATCTAATTAGCAGCCTCACAGACCAGGTGCTCTGCCCAGGTGAGAGACTGGGCCCCCATCGACTCTGCTTCTGCTGAGAATTCTTTACTATCATCTACAAGGCTGATTCATTTTTGCATGCCCATCTCATTGTGTGAAGTCAGCACCACTGGAAAAACGAATTATCCAGCATCGGATTTCAACCCACCGGCCTCAGTGAAAGAATATCTCATTGGACTCTGGAACCCTGCTGAAGTTGACCCCCAATGGCAAATTCCCCGGTGGCAAGAAATGCAAATGGCCATTGACTTTGCAGGACTGGAGATCCTGCCAATGGCCAGCCACCCCGCTGAAGGAAAACCTGTCACGGGGGTCCGGAAAATCCCAGCCAATATTTATTTTCTCTGTGGTCCCGGTTCTGTAAAGCCTTATTTTCCCTATCTCTCTCTTTACTGTCTGTCTAAGTGCGGAGGCGATATTGCAACCTCCATTTTGTGTTATGAGCCTGTGCGAAAATAAACTAACAGTTTGTCCTATCTTGAGTTTGCTGTGGGCTTAATAATAGGAATTTGGATCACACAAAAATTATGGGGTTGGGAAATCCGCCATTGCTTAAGAAGAGGAAAACAAATCAAAACACCTTTCTGTTTTACAGAGTAAGAAGTCTTACAACACCAGGTTAAAGTCCAACAGGTTTGTTTCGATATCACTAGCTTTTAGAGTGCTGCTCCTTCCTCAGGTGAATGAAGAGGCATGTTTTACAGAGGAGTGAGAGATAGGTAACCCAATGATTCCCAAATGTGCGTAAGTCCATTATACTGTTCTGGGACAAATGGGCCATTAAGTCCTTAGTGCTGGAGGTAACTTAAACCCATGCCCCCAACTTCCCCTGCCCAAGTCCTCCTTGATGGCCAAAGCTCTGATCAGTGAAGTGGGAGGAGGATATGGAGGGTTCACCTATGGTTGACCTTGTTTGAGGCCATGTCATGGTAGAAATTGTCCATGATCTACTAGTAGCAGGAATCAATTTCTTCCTCAAATACTGGCTGGCAGCAAAGTGTTAGCCAGCAAAAGAAAAGAGGCTGTTGTGTTATTCACCCTGGGGTAACACTGATTGCAGACGATGCAATTAACTGATCAAGTATACACCAAACGAAGACGTTGGTTCAATAAAAGATTTATTGAACTCTAGCAACAAAACACAGCTGCCTGTGGGTTGACTTTCTACTACCCCAAGTAAACTAAAGCTAACTATCTAGAGCAGGCTCTGATCCACGTGTTGGAGATGTTGAATGATTTGTACACCCTGACTATCACTATAGCTATCACCAGTGGAAAGAGGCAGAGTGCTGATGCCTCGTGTGTTTTATAGGTGTAAGTCCCCCTCTGTTGTTCTGTCTGGTGATTGGTCGTGTTCTGTTCTGTACATTGATTGGCTCACCTGGGTGTCTGTAGTCACTGCCTGCTTTTACCTCGATGTGCATGGGTGCATATTATGACATTCCCCCTTTTAAAAAAAAGTTGTCGGCTGCTTAAGAGCAGAAACGACATATTTACAAGAGTAACTATATACAAAAATCAGTGAGTGGATGGATATGTACATGTAAGGTGTCTAGCGTGCACAAACATATATATATATATATATATATTTATACAGGGAATTATTTATAAGTCCAATCGTTGAGGCTGTCAACGGATTCTCGTGGACCGCCTGAGAGGTGGAGATGATGGTGTCTTGACCAGTTGGCATGCAGCCAGGCTGGTGGCCTCATGGAGCGAGGTGTCCGGGTCGGGCAAAGTGACATCTAGGAAAGTGAGATCCGGTGTTGGGAATGCAAGTTTGCGTAGCGCCCTTTTGTTGGGCCTTACAATCGATCCATCCGCCTGTCGAACCACAACAGCAGGAGCTGACCAGCCGCCACCAGGCAACTGAATGCGAACAATATCCTTCGGAGAGAGGAGCGGCAGATCCGTAGCGTGAGCATCATATGTGATCTTTTGCCTGGTTCTGATCTGCTGCATCTTTTGCAACACTGGAAGGTGATCCAGGTCAGATACATGAATGGCCGGGACAGTCATCCGCAGGTTACGATTCATTAGGAGCTGAGCCGGAGATAACCCATTGGACAAAGGGGTGCCAAAAAGAGCGAGATTGAAGTCCGAAGCTGAGTCCGCAACCTTACAGAGCATTTGCTTCACGACGTGGACCCCTTTTTCGACCTTCCCATTAGATTGTGGGTAATGCGGGCTCGAGGTGATGAGCTGGAAGTGGTATTGCTTTGCAAAGTTGGACCATTCTTGACTGAAGTAACAGGGACCGTTGTCGCTCATGACTGTGAGCGGAATTCCATGCCTGGCGAATGCCTCTTTGCAGGCCCGTGTTACGGTCCAGGATGTTAGGTCCGATAGTTTCACTACCTCAGGGTAACTGGAGAAGTAATCAATTATCAGGACGTAGTCACGCCTGTTGAGGTGAAAGAGGTCCACAGCAACTTTAGACCACGGAGAGGTCACAAGCTCATGCTGGTGGAACGTCTCTTTGGGCTGAGCTGGCAGGAACTGCTGGCATGTCATGCAGTTGAGGACCATGTTTGAGATGTCCTCATTGATGCCGGGCCAATAGTCAGCTTGCCGGACCCTGCGCCTACACTTCCCAATGCCGAGGTGACCCTCGTGTATCTACGTGAGCACCAAGCTCTGGAGGCTGCGCGGGATGACTATGCAATCCAATTTCAGAAGGATCCTCTTGACAACAGTTAGGTCATCCTTTACATTATAGTATTGGGGGCATTGCCCTTTCTGCCAGCCATTCGTGAGGTGATGTATGACCCACTGCAGCAGAGGGTCCTTAGCGGTCTCCTCCTGAATGATGCAGAGTCGGTCGTCGGATGACAGGAGGGAGCTGGCACACAGTTTCACCTGCGCCTCGATGTCGTGCATGAAGTCTACCTGCTCACATGGTGAGGTGATGGCACAGGAAAGGGCATCCACGATGATTAGCTCCTTCCCAGGTGTGTAAACCAGTTTAAAATCATACCAGAGGAGCCGAAGGAGAATGCACTGGAGCTTGGGTGTCATGTCATTTAAGTCCTTGTGTATAATGTGCACCAGGGGTCAGTGGTCCGTCTCCACGGTAAGGGTCGGGAGACCATAGACATAATCGTGGATTTTCACGATGCCAGTGAACAGGCCCAGGCATTCTTTCTCAATTTGAGCATAGCGTTGCTCAGTGGGAGTCATGGCCCTGGACGCGTAGGACACTGGAGCCCAGGACAAGGTGTTGTCCTTCTGCAGGAACACCGCCCCAATGCCGTCCTGGCTGGCGTCTGTGGAGATCTTGGTCTCCCTTGCTGGGTCAAAGAAGGCTAGAACAGGAGCGGTGGTTAGCTTTGCTTTCAAATCAAGCCACTCTTCTTGATGTGCGGGCAGCCACTGGAAAGTGGCAGACTTTTTCACAAGGTGTCTGAGGGCCGTGGTGTGTGACACGAGATTGGGAATGAAATTCCCCAGAAAGTTCACCATCCCCAAGAAGCGGAGGACTGCCTTCTTGTCCTCTGGAGTCTTCATCGTGTCAATTGCCTGGACTTTGTCTGATCGCCCAGAAATTTAATTGACGACCTGCCAAAGGAGCATTTAGTTTTGTTGAGCTTCAGGCCGTTGGCATGTATGCGCCTGAAGACCTGCTGCAGACGGGCAGCATGTTCCTCCAGGGTCGTGGACCAGATGGTGACATCGTCAACATAGACCCGTACACCGTCAATGTTCTCGAGCATTTGCTCCATTATTCGATGAAAGATTTTGGAGGCCGACGCAATGCCAAATGGCATTCGGTTGCAGCAATATCTCCCGAAGGGAGTGTTGCATGTGCATAGCTTCCGGCTGGACTTGTCCAGCTGTATCTGCCAGAAGCTCTTCGATGCGTCCAGCTTTGTAAAATATTTGGCATGCGCCATTTCACTCGTCAGCTCCTCCTGCTTCGGGATCGGATAGTGTTCCCTCATAATGTTGCAGTTCAGATCCTTGGGATCGATGCAAATGCGCAGTTCTCCCGAGGGCTTCTTGACGCAGACCATCGAGCTGACCCAGTCAGTTGGTTCCGTCACCTTAGATATTATCCCTTGAACCTGGAGATCCTGCCGTTGCGCCTTCAGACGGTCTTTGAGGGGCGCCGGCACCCGGCGCGGCGCATGGATGACAGGCCTGAGCAGAATTTTATAGCGGTAGGGCAGCGTGCCCATCCCTGTGAACATATCCGGGTACTTCAGTAGGAGCTCCTCAATGTCGGCTTGCAGAGTGTTGTCAGCTGAGGACATGGCGTGTACACGCTGAACTAGCTGGAGGAGCTTGCATGCTCGGGCACCCAACAAAGAAGCCTTGCCGGGCTGGACGATCTCAAACCGCAAAGTGGCCTTGACGGCCCTGTTGGATACTTGCAGGTGACAGGACCCTAGCGCCGTGATGGCATTCCCATTGTAGTCGAGCAACTGGCAAACCGGTGGAAGAATGGTAGGTTGCTCCGGATGCGAGCCAGATCTGCTTTGGATATTAGATTGGCCGAAGCACCGGTGTCGAGCTTGAACCGGATGCTACAATTGTTGACCTGTACTGTGGCACGCCACTCGTCCGCAGAATCCACATTGAGGATGGGTGTGTGCGTTAGTGAAAGTGAGGAGGCATGGTTATGCATGGTGATGATGCCCACTTGATACGTGGACTCCAGGCAGTCATCCTCTGGATCGGTGATGGGATCCGGTTCCAAGTCCAGCAGCCCTTGCTGCACACTTCGAACTAGTTTTCGTTGGACCTGGTACCACTGGCCCCCTGTCGGGTGTGCAGATCTGCACAGAGCAGCATAATGGCCAAGCTCCTTGCAGTTGAGACATCGCTTGCCTCTCGCGGGGCATTGCCGCTTTAAATGGGCAGTGCCACAGTTGGGGCACATCATTACGTCGGCGTCGTGACATTCGGTGCATCGTCACGGCTGCGCAGTGCGGTCAGCCGCCGCTTGCACTTGCACAGAGTAGTCTTTGGCCGCTTCGTTTTCCCGACCGTGGTGCGCATGCGTGGGAGCCCTGGAAAAGCGCGCGAAATAGCTGCCTTCATCGATGCCCAGGCCCCTGATTCGGGCAATGGCCTGTGCACTTTCAGCCTCATGGGAGGAGAGTTGGTCCTGCTCTGCCGACTTCAGGCGGGAATAGCGATTTTTCGACAATTCGTGGACTTTGCATGTCTCGATAGCCACTGGCAAGGTCATTATTTTTAGGAGCTGCTCCCGCAGGGCGTCGGAGTGGACGCCAAACACAATCTGATCCCTGATGAGGGAGTCAGCGGTGTCTCCGTAGTTGCAGGATTGCACTAGAATGCGAACCTGAGTAAGAAAAGACTGAAAAGGCTCGTCCTTACCCTGAAGGCGCTGCTGGAATACATACCGCTCAAAGCTTTCGTTTGTCTCGACCTCGCAGTGACTGTCGAATTTTGCGAGGACAGTCTGGAACTTTGCCTTGTCCTCACCGTCGGAGAAAGTGAGCAAATTGAAGATTAGGATGACCTGGTCCCCTGCAGTAGACAACAGCAGGGTGATTTTTCGTGCATCGGAGGCACTTTCGAGGCCCAAGGCCTCAAGGTATAGGCTGAATTTTTGCTTGAAGGCCCGCCAGTTGGCACCATGGTTCCCGGAGATGCGGAGCTGCCTGGATCTTTTCCATGCCACAGGAAGGCAGTTGCTGATCTTCAGAGAATTTTCAACGGTAAATTACCGAGAGGCAGTAGCCACGTCTGGTATCATGTCGTGTTGTTCACCCTGGGGTAACACGGATTGCACACGATGCAATTAACTGATCAAGTATACACCAAACGAAGGCGTTGGTTCAATAAAAGATTGATTGAATTCTAGCAATAAAACACACAGCTGCCTGTGGGTTGACTCTCTACTACCCTAAGTAAACTAAAGCTAACTATCTAGACCAGGCTAGCTCTGATCCAAGTGTTGGAGGTGTTGAATGATTTGTACACCCTGACTATCACTATAGCTATCACCAGTGGAAAGAGGCAGAGTGCTGATGCCTTGTGTTTTTTATAGGTGTAAGTCCCCCTCTGGTGTCCTGTCTTGTGATTGGCTCACCTGGGTGTCTGTCACTGCCTGCTTTTACCTCATGATGTGCATGGGTGCATATTATGACAGAGGCCACCATCAGCCAGCAGACATCTGCTGGAGTGTGGAAGACTGGGGAAAGTTTAGAGTCCAAAAGGGTGATATAAAACACAATCATTGAGCGAGAGCTGCTTGAATGTAACAAGGCCAAAGTCTGGCCATTAAAGTTAAAAAAAGGCCCAGGAACGTCAATAGCATTTAAAATAAGACTCACCGAGTATCCTCTCTGTGAAGCCATGATGCTGCTAAGGCTGGTGCTCCCTTCTTTGGCCCAAATATGATTGTATGGGCCTAGTGGTCAGCTAACAAAGTGAACTTCTCACCAGACAAGTATTTGTGGAACTTAGTAACAGCTTTTATGATCTCTAATGTCTCTTTCTCAACTTGTAAGTAATTTTGCTCTGACTTTGTTAAGTGTTTGAGTGAAGCATATGCTACAGGCTTCTTCACATCTTTCATTACGAAATTTGAAGACTACACGACAGAACATCCCTTTGAATATTCTAAGTTCTTCTTTGTTCTCTGGTCTCTTTTTTTTCAAAAGTCCTCTCAACTTGATAGCTTACTAGGCCAGGCAAGGGCACTCACAAAACAGGCACAAACGGGATGCACTAGGGCGATAGGATTTGAATGCTCACCAATCTTGAGGTGATCAGGTCACCATATTTGCCCCATGATACAAAACAGATGTAAAGAATGAGCTGAAACTTTGCCCAGAGATGGATTGGGATTGAGGGACAAGACTAAAAGGTGAGCAATAGGGCACTGCATTGCAACAACAGCCCTGTCAAACAATACCTTTAGTAGCAGCAACTCATCCCTCCACAGCATCTAGTTGTGGTGCAGCAACTAAAATATTCCAACATGCTTTCACTTCTTTCAATGGGTGCCTTTTTAACCATGTACCTTCATGGAGCAAGGCTACAGGTTTTTAATATTTTCTACCTATTGTTTATCCTGTAACATTTTCTACTTACTTTTGGCATGGCCACCGTGTGTCAGTCTGGAGGTGCATCCTTCATTAAATAGGCTGCTGCAGGGTCTAGATGTCCATCTGATTAAAATCTCTCATCTGATGAACAACACCAATGAACAACTTTGCACGAGGGTGAAGAGTTCCTATTTGTATTATTGAGATATTTCTGAATGAAGTTGATGCACAAAGGATTTTGCTGTTGGCCTTTATTGAGGGATGCAACAAGGAAGCTCCATGAAGGGGAATCTGATGTGGAAATAGGAATGGAGGCCAGGATTCTCCACTCCCCGCCACCTTGATCGGGAACCCCGATCAGGAAGACAGTGGAGTGTCTGCTGAAAAACTGGATCGTGGCCTGGTGGCAAACCTGTCCCTAGTCTTCATTCCCGTGCCATCGCCCGTAGTGGGTTACCCATCCCGTGCCGGGGGGAAAATGCAATTTGCTGATCTGCATGCAATTAATGGGCGGGAAGTCTGTTATATTTCGGGATAAATAAACAGAATTCTCAGCAGCTGTGTCTGAACCATTAAGCCGTCAATCACAGGCTAGTGAAAGGTATTGCTCTGTGAAATTGATTCGATGCTTAGCATTTCAAAGGATCGTGGGGATTTGAAGCCTTTAAGTGTGGGCTTTTGAGGAAGCCTCTGACACTTGCAACAGGTGCAGTTTTAAAGGTTTTCACCCGAGGTAGCAGATGTTAGGAAAGAGTTCCTGCATTGCTTCTTCACTGGGCTGCCTGGAATGCTCTTAGATGGTCAGGCAGTGCAGTTCAGGCTGAGGAGGCCACTTCATAGTTAAATAACTCAGACCAGGAGGATGCTGTTGAGCAGAGGCCTGCCCGGGATCACCATGCCAAGGGTGACCTTCAGGTTGCTCACGGCTGGAAGCGGCTGTCCATACACGGGACCCCCGTCCTGGGGGAGGGTCCAGGGGCCAACCCCTCGCCGACAGCCCAAGCCCACCCAGCACCCTTGGGGGAGCCCCCTTCTGCAGCCTTGCAGCAGCAGAGGGTCACATTAGCTATGGAATAACCCCCTTGAACCCCCCCACAAGGTCCACTGTGCCAGGTTATGGTGTCACAGCCAGGGTGTAGGTGCCATGGTAGATGCAATGCGGGTTCTGAAGGGGGGGGGGGGGGGAAGCCTGAAGAGAGGTCAGGGCACCTTCATGTCTGCATGGTCTGGGGGTGGGGTGACCTCTTATTCCTGTGGTTTGGGAGGGGAGGGGGCAAGGATGAAGGGATGGTGGTACCCTCCATCATGTCAGCAGGGGAAGGAGGACCTGGTTGCTTGGATCGGGCACACTTAAAATGGACGCCCGATACTGGCACTTCAGAGAATCCCTATAATGCAGGAGGCCATTTGTCCCATCGAGTTTGCACCAACACTCTGAAAGAGCACCCTACCGAGGCCCACTCCCCACTCTATACCCATAACCCCACCTAACCTGCACATCTTTGGACACCAAGGGGTACATTTTGCATGGCCAATCCATTTAACCTGTACATCTTTGGACTGCAAGAGAAAACCGGAACACCCGGAGGAAACCCACGCAGACATACTGAGAAAGTGCAAACTTCACACTATCACCCAAGGCCAGAATTGAACCTGGATCCTTGGCACTGAGGCAACAGTGCTAGCCGCTGCACCACCCATCATAGAATCACTACAGTGCAGGAGGCCATTTGGCCCATCGAGTCTGCACTGACCCTCCAAAAGTGCACCCTACCTATGCTCATGTCCCCACCCCATCCCCGTATCCCAGCGTCCCCGCCTAACCTTTTGGACACCAAAGGGTAATTTAGAATGGCCAATCCACCTAAACTGCATTGGAGAACCCAGAGGAAACCCACACAGACACTGGGTGAATGTGAAACTCCACACAGTCACCCAAGGTCAGAATCTAACCCGGATCCCTGCACCAACCACTGTGCCATGTTGACCTAACTACTGTGCCACTCTAACCACTATGGCACCATGCCACCCTAACCACTGTGCTAGCATGCCACACTATCAGGACCAGTCACGATTCTCCGCTAATCCGGAACAGAGAATCCCAGCCAGTGACTCAATGTTGGGATAGGGTAGTTCATATTAAGTGAAGTGAAGCCTTACCATGTGATCCTTCTCAATCTGTCCAGTTGCATGTGATGGACGTGATCTCCTCCTCCCTTACCCCCTCCACCCTATGGTGTTTTTGGATCCTAGGAGTTTAGTAGGGTGGAGTTCTCGGAATTGGAAATTTGTGGAGGATGCAGCACACCACCTCAAATATGGAGACCCTCTCAAACCTGTACTGCAGAGTCCTTCCACCCCCCCCCCCCCCCCTCCACCCCGCCAATCCGGAGTGATCTAACCAGAGAAATCCTTGCTTTAGGCCCCCACTGCCTTGCTCCATGGTCTTGATGGTGGCTTGTTGAAGACGGTCTGACCTTGTGTGATGGGATGATGGAAGGTGGTCATGAACTGTGTTTGGAAGTAATATCTTTTCTTCAGCTGCCATCTTGGTGTGTGTGTTATAACTCACACGGAGGTCACGGGGTCTGGACCATTCGGTTCGTCGTGGCCTCACATGAATACGATCGCCCCTGATGAGGGGGCAGGGCTGAACCCTTAACGGGGAGCTCTGTGGCAATAAAAACCCTGGACTGGATTTTCCGTTGCACCGGCAGTGCACCCATGCCCGGGGATTTCCCAACAGTGGGGGCTGCCCACAATGGGAAATTCCATTGGCTGGCTGGATGGAGAATCCCGTCCTGTTATGGTGTATTAATCATTTTTGTTTGATATCCAATATTGTTTCCTTGTGATCGCTTGCCAGGATCCTACTGTGTGGGAGGCCAAAGGTACTAGGAATTGATGACCGTTGTAAGATGAAAGCATCTGGATTCTAATAGGATAGCAGGCATTCATCAAGATGAATTTCTTGGCATGGTCACACACCAACGGTACATTGACATAGTGATGTGCCTCGTGGTTGCAGTATTGCTCCTCATTGACATGGGAGCACCCCAGAGCCACATGCATGCAGTCAGTAGTGCCCTGCACCTTCGGAAATCCTGCTTTCATGGCAAACTCACAGGCTTTTTCATCCTGGTCTTCTCTTTTCAGGGAGAAAAGGGTGATATTTCCTCTCTAGCTGTGAAGTGCCTCTGTCAACTCCGATGCTGCTATGCACGATGAACTGCAGCAAGTTGCCAGCTCCCACCTGGAGGGAACGGATTGTGAAGAATACAAGATCAATGGTGATCTTCACAGCCACTGGGAGGTTGACTGTGCTCTGGTTTGAGGCTTCAGGTGCTTGTGAAAGAGGTTGCACAACTGTGTTACTTAGCACTTCCTCAGTAAAGCAAAGTCTCCTGGGGGATTGCTTCTGACTCATCTCAACTGGTGCTCCCTGAAGACACTCCATCCACCCCTTTCCTCCCCTCCTCAAAGATTTCCCTTCCCTTCCTTTCTTGCTCATGTAGCACTGCAGATGGGGCTGCAACAGTTGTCCCCATACCTATAAATGGCAATGTTATTCTCTGGCCAAATTTTCTGGTCCTTCCTGCCTGCGGGATCTTCTGGTCATGAAGGGGCAAGCCCCCGTGGCATATTCCCTAGCGACACAGGACAAGGGGCATGCAAAACCTCGTAGGCACCGGTGAGACCAGAAGATATCGCTGCCGGCCAATGGCAGACCAACTCCGCCACCAGAATACGCATCTCGGGGGGGGGGGGGGGAAGACGGACACTCACCCTCTTGTCTTAGCAGAAGTGATCAAACTCAAATAATTCAGCACAATACCTCCACCAACTTTGCCAGAGCACAAGTCAAAAAACACCGCAGCTGCAATTTGTTGAGTGGCTCTTTAAATAGCCCAGGCCCTACCTAACTGGTTTCCTAAAACTGGGTTCTTTCACTAAATGAATAAGGAAGGCATTCCCTGCACATTCCTTGGCTAATTTTAGCTTTCACAAACTGCATTTGTGAAGTTACGACCTCGCCCTTTCAACCTCTTCAGGTGTGCCAATGTGCACCACTCTAGTCAGCTCATCCCACATGGGTTACACAGGAAGCAACCTATTCGCCTCCCACGATTCAACTCTGCAAATTAACTTCTGTCTGTAACAGCTATTGCCAATTTATACAATACAACCAAAATATCAATTTAATATTCATTTAAATTGAATGAGTGTCAAATTTTCAATCTTACAAAGCTGCTGTTCAACAGTCTACCAAATGTGATGGTTGACGGGACTTATTTGCAGCCTATGAGAAAAATCTGGAGGAGACAAAGACTGCATTATTTTTGAATTATACCACTGCAGGTGAGTGAAACAAGATCCAGCCGTTTAAATGCTCCTTTGTGAAAACCGAACTAAGTCACCAACTTCAATTTCCATCATTCAAAACATTAAACTTAACATGATATTTTAACACTATTAACAAAATCTGAATGAAATTCTACAATTATCAAAACATTAAATTAAAATAACTTGAGTTCTAAACATCAATCCCAGACAATCGAAAGCAAATGTGATCATTTCAATTTACGGCTTACCTTATGGAGAAAAATAATGGGTTGGTGTACAGCTGGTACAAAATTGAAAGGTAAATGAAACTGCTGAGTAATTCACCTTCTGTAAGAACTGAAAGAACAGTGCTGCTATTCTCAAACACAGTGAAAAAGCAATAGCATATCCTGTCACTTTGGTAAAGGATTTCCCATGTTTTGAGCAATGAGCCACATGATCCTGATGTAACAGAGAGAGTCTTGTTTAATTGGCCTCGCAGTGCCTGGCCATTGTGCCCCTTTGTGTATCTCCTTGGGTGTATTACAGGAGTAATCCAGGTTTGGAATCACTGGCTCTGACTTTCTAATGACAGAAGAGCTTTAAGAGGGGTTTAAGGGCTGGTGCTGCAGAAAATCTGTGCTGAGGCAGGCCACAGCAGCTATCCAATTCTTGACTCCCAAGAGCAGATGGAGTCTTGCGCTTTTGTACCTCGAGAGACTTGATCACATATGCTAACTAAAAGATAATCAAACTATTATCTAAATTCAATGAACCGACAATATGTATGAAGCAGTATGCATTTCCCTAATTTAACATTTTTACTTGAATGCAGGTACTTTATTTGTGACTACTAAAGTCTTTCATGTTAATTTTTGAATTTTGGTTTCATATAATACTGGCACATTTTCTTATCTAGAGTCATAATTTACATAAAATGGTGCGAAGGTGCAGCTCATCAGGAAAATGAGATAATGAATATTTTCATTGCAAGTAATATCAGAGTGGTGGGTTTGTGGGAGATCAATTCAATCTGTATATTCACTAATTTATTTAATATAGGCTAATGATTGTGCTAAAATAGCTTATCACCACCATGTAAAAGGCATTTCTTTCAATCCGTCATCTAAGAATTTGGATGTGTGTACATAGCCTCCTTGTAATTTAGGAGGGATTCAATTGAATTTTTTTTAGCCTTAAACAAAATAAAAGGTCAGTTTATTACAAAGGCTACTGCTGAAAGCGACGGAGGTAAAATTGACAAGATCTTGCGGCTGTTCACGCAGGTGGGATCTTCCAGTCCCGCCGACAGCGCACTCATGCCACAGGTTTAGAGTGGATTCAATGCGAAATTCCATTGACAGCAGCAGAACCAACACTGGGCCACCTCCGGCTGCTGAGTAACATGCCGCGCAGACCAGAGACCAGAGAATCTCACCCATTATCTAAAATACAGATGCAAAGCTTACAATGCAAATAAAGGAAAAAGGTACAGAAAGATGAGGGGCGGAATCTACCGGTCACGTTGTGCCCGAAAAGTAGCGCAACACAATACAACACGACCGGTAGATGCCGGGCGATTCCACTCCCAGGATCTACTTGGCTCACCACACCACATGAGATCTAATGTGATCTCGTGAGATGCCGCAATGTGAATCCCGGCCATTGTGGGAGGAATCACTGTCTTAACAAATCTGCATATTAGAGAGTGAGACAACTAGTCTTGCTCTATTATGCGTTCCTGAGATCTAATCAAGGCGTGGGATCTAACTCCCTCACCTTGGGCCGTTCAATGCTGGTCTCCACAAATATATTAGTTCCGACAATGTGGCATCTGTATGGGTTGAGCCAAGAAACGGGGCAAAAAACGCTTGTGGATTTTTATATGGTCCCCCAAACTGTAGTGATTATGTTAGGAATGGCATTAAACAGGAGATTAGAGATGCATGCAGTAAAGGGATATCTGTAATTATGGATGACTTAAATCTGCATATAGATTGGACAAATCGAATTAGTAACAATACTGTAGAGGAGGAATTACTGGATTGTATACAGGATAGTTTTGTGGACCAATACAATGAGGAAGCAACTAGAGAACATGCCATCGGAGAATGGGTATTGTGTAATGAGAAAAGAACAATTAGCAATCTAGTTGTACGAGGCCCCTTGAAGATGAGCGGCCATAATATGATAGAATTCTTCATCACGGTTTCAGATGGTGGCCATGAGCTGAGCAGTCGTATGAAAGGTGGCTCTCTCTTGGGAACATGAGGGTGTCTTCAGGGTGCCAGACCTCTTTATGGGGAGAGGGACAGACACCCTAGCCTTTGTCTCCCTGATCTCCTGCTCAAGACTCCTGCACGGCTGGAGATCAGCAGCGCCACCTTAGGCCACGGACTGGCTGTCTGACTTAGCGGAATTCTTGAAATTGGAGAAAATAAAATTCACCATCAAGGGGTCAGAAGAAGGCTTCCACAATACATGCAGGCAATTCACCAACCTCCTCAAGGACCTATTTGTGACCCAGAACAGGGGGGGGGGGGGGGGGGGGGGGTAAGGAGAGAAATTATAACATTCAGGGCTCTCAGGGACAGGAAAGAAAGAGCGGCTAGGCAATGGCTGACCAACTCCATATTGCAGGTGGACCGGCAGTACTCCATGGCTCCGACCATAGAATTACTGGTGGAGAGGAGAAAACTACAAAAGAAATTTGATCTGCTTTCCAAGGGCAAAGTGGTGAACCAGCTCTGCCAGACATTGGGGACTTTATGAACATGGAGACAAGACCAGCTGTCTACTGGCACACTAGCTGAGAAAGCAGGCGGCCACGAGGGAGATAGCGCAGATAACAGAGAGGAATGGTAGACTAGTCACAGTGCCAAATAAGATCAACAAGGCCTTCGCAACTTTCTACTGGAGACTGTACACCGCAAGAGTCCCCACAGGGGGGATTAAACTGTTTATCGATCTGGACATACCAGCAGTGGGGGGGGGGGGGGGGGGGGAGGAGGAGAAGAGTCATGAAGAATATCAACTCTGTGCAGTCGGGGAAGGTACCAGGACCGAGATGGGTTCCCGTGAACTTCTATAAGATGTTTGCGGCAATACTGGCTCCGCACCTGCGGGAGATGTTCAGCCACTCGCTGTCGAAAGGGGCCTAATAATCTACATCTAGAGTACTTAAGGAAGTGACCCTAGAAAGAGTGGATGCATTGGTCTTCATCTTCCAAGATTCCATAGACTATGGAATAGTTCTTAACAGATTGGAGGGTAGCTAATGTAACCCCACTACTTAAAAAAGGCAGGTGGAGGGAATGCAGGTAATTGTAGATCAGTCAGCCTGATGTCAGTGCTAGGAAAATTCTGGAGCCTGTTATAAAAGACAGGGTGCGGGTGATTTTGAGCCCTCTATCTCCATCCGCTGACATTATTTACAACGGCTCTACACAAATGTGAACCTGGCAGCTTCACCTCCAAGGGGGATAGCAAAGGATATAGGGGGAAGGTAGAACCAGGCAATTGAGTTGGGGGATCAGCCTATTGAGTTCAATGATCAGCTATAATCAGAAGGAATCACAACGCAACCTATCCATGCCAAATATTTGGGCTCCTTTGTAAACCAGGGGGTATAATTTTTACATCACTTAAGAGATACTGAAACTGTTTGAATGATTTCCTTTGGCATGTCAGGTGAAATGTCAAGGGTGAATTATATAACTATAATTATTCTGAGGTTAACCAACCATTCAATTAGTAGCATTAGGCACCTCATAATAGACTATGCTCCAATAAATTAATACAACAATAATCTAACTCACAAGAGCATCTAGAGACAAACTATGATTTAAAATTATAATCGCAGTTGCTTTATATTAAGAAGATTGCCTTTTATTTCAGTGATCAAGAACAAGAAAATAAGTATTGCTGGAGTGGAGTGTCAATAGCCATTTTGTGTGGGAAAGCAATAGAGGTTGGCAGTGGCAGTTAATCCAAACCAATTTATAGTACCTTTGGATGATACTGGAATTATATTGTAATACTGACCAGGAAAGAATGGTTCATACAATACAAGAAGCTCAATGGAGTAATTTCCCCTCCCCACCCCGGTTTAGGTACAGAAGGGAATTAGCTGAAAACGCACAAAAGCTCTTTGAAGCACACCACCCAGAAATGGAGGAAAGCTGACAAACAGCTTCAAAGAAGCTGATAATGCCCTCTGAACACTGACTACTCAAAATAAACAATCTAAGCAAACATAAATGAAGGCTCATCACCAAGGGCATTTTATTAAAACAACAGAATAAGTTAATATTTTTAACTGGAATTTGAAGACGTTTGTGTTTTGAGATTATGTTTCCAAGAAAACTGAAACCTAAATCAGTCAGTGTATGATTTACAAGGGTAATTGCATTAGAAATGCAGTATATAACGTTGGAAATTGCAGACAGTAGCCCTGGAAGCACACAAAAAGGAGCAAGGCTTGTCTGGTGCATTAGATACTAGACTCGGCAGTAATGGGCTGGGGCAAAAAGTGTTAATGCCATCTGCTGACATCAGGCCACAAGCACAGACAGAGAAGCCATCAATGGTAACTGCCCGTCTGTCACCTTCACTGTAATACTTGCCAAACTAAGTGTGTGACTGTCTCCACATCACTTTGGCTCTAATATCTCCTTTCTCTCCACTGTTTCCCAACTCCTTTCTCTCCACTGTTTCCCAACTCACTTTCGTCAAATATGTCCCAAATCCATTGTCTTCTCCAGGGCCACATGATTAATGGGCTGACAGCCTTATCATCTCAACCTCTGACCCTAACCTACTGCTTAAAAAATAGTAGCGTTTATTACTGCTGACTCATTCCAAAAAGATTTAAAGGGGGTTTGTTGCTCCAGTAACTGATATGCGGGAGAAGAGATACCAAATAGTAATTAAAATGATACAATGAATCAGCATTTTTAAATGCCTCATGTAATCAAGGCCAGCCAGCACAGATTGGTTAAAGGCAAGTTCTGTTTGTCAAATTTAATAAGTTAAAAAATAAGTGACCAATTAGATAGTTAAGAGGGAATGCTCCAGATGCAGAGTATATGGATTTTGAGAATCCTACAATAGAATAACTTACAAGAGGCTTGTTTCATAAAAATGTGGGATAAGATCATAAGTAGTATCATGAACAGAGTTGTCTGATGGGCAGGAAACAAAGTAGGTAAATCAGCACTCCATAGAACCATAAAATTCCTAGTGCAGAACGAGGCCATTCAGCCCATCGAGTCTACACTGACCCTCTGAAAGAGTGCCCTACCTAGACCCAATTCCCCGCCCTATCCTTGTAACCCCAGAACCCCACCTAACTTGCACATCTTTGGACACTATGGGGCAATTTAGCATGGCCAATCCACCTAACCTGCACTTCTTTGGCCTGTGAAAGATGGTTCACAGACTTATCAGTGCTAACCATGTCAGAGACTACAGATGGAATACGTCTGCTGTTAAATATGACTGAAGAGCCAAAACAATTGAGTGGGAAGCAAGAGTTCCTACATAGTTGATGCACGATCAATTACCACTAAAGCAAGGTTGTAGTCCAACTGAAGGCTTTAATAAGCTAGATGTTTACCCCAGCAGCTCAGGTACAGAAAGAAGGCTGCTGAGGCGGCACGGGCTCTTATACCCCGCCTTGCAGGGCGGAGCTACCAAACAGCTTGACCAATAGAAAACATACAATATCTATCAATGGTGTTCCAGCATTAACAGGTACCGTAATACCTCTATACAGACTACCACAATAGTGAAGGGGAGTTGGAAAACCTGTGAGATTACACGTGTCACATTTGTGTGGGAAGTAATGCAAAATGGTTGTAACTATGTGAGGCGTATCTTTGTTGTATCAACTATTTAAAGTGAAACAACAGTTTATTTGAAATATTCTTCATCTGTTAATTAGCATTTCAATTACATTGGTTTTGTCACAGTGAAATATTGCCACATTTTCTCTGTTGGAATTGTGGGTATTCATTCTTTTAAAAGTTAGCGGTCTCTGCAGGGATCAGAACAGGAAACAATTCACTGAGCATGAGAGACTAGAAATTATCATATAATTGACAGTGCAGAAGGAGGCTATTCGGCCCATCGAGTCTGCACCAGCTCTTGGAAAAAGCACCCTACCCAAGGTCCACACTTCCACCCTATCCCCATAACCCAGTAACCCCACCCAACACTAAGGGTAAATTTGGATGCTAAGGGCAATTTATCACGGCCAATCCACCTAACCTGCCATCTTTGGACTGTTGGAGGAAACCGGAGCACCCGGAGAAAACCCATGCACACACGGGGAGGATGTGCAGACTCCACACAGAGAGTGACCCAAGCCGGAATCGAACCTGGGTCCCTGGAGCTGTGAAGCAATTGTGCTTTCCACAATGCTACCGTGCTGCCCTTATGAAATGTTATATCTCCAACTCATGAAAATAACCCAAGGAGTGGGGGTGGGGTGATGGGGGTGGAGAGGGGAGGGGGACTCACTGCCAGAAGGTCTGGATGTTAAATTTTGGAATCTGGAAAAAAGACCAAAGCAGTGCTTGTGGTTAAGCAAATGAATCATAAAAGGCAGACATTTCATGTTTAATTCTGGTCTGCCTGCAATCACGTCACCAAGAACGGATTTTTAAATTTTGTTCAAGATGTGGTCCCCAAATATAACAGGATACCCAAGCTGTTGAAAAAGAGATTGGTGATAACTTAATATTTTTTAGAAGCATCCATACCAAAATTAAAATTTAAAAAACAAGCTCAAGATAAAGATGAACATCAGGGGCGAAATTCTCCGGAAACAGCGCGATGTCCGCCGACTGGCACCCACAACGGCGCAAATCAGTCGGGCATTGCGCCGCCCCAAAGGTGCGGAATGCTCCGCATCTTTGGGGGCCGAGCCCCAACCTTGAGGGGCTAGGCCCGCGCCGGACTAATTTCCGCCCCGCCAGCTGGCGGAAAAGGCCTTTGGTGCCCCGCCAGCTGGCGCGGAAATGACATCTCCAGGCGGCGCATGCGCGGGAGCGTCAGCGGAGACCATGGCGAAGGCGGAAGGGATAGAGTGCCCGCACGGCACAGGCCTGCCCGCGGATCGGTGGGCCCCGATCGCGGGCCAGGCCACCGTGGGGGCACCCCCCGGGGCCAAATCGCCCCGCGCCCCCCCCCCCCCCCCAGGACCCCGGAGCCCACCCGCGCCGCCGGTAAGGTAGGTGGTTTCATCTACGCCGGCGGGACAGGCATTTTAGCGGCGGGACTTCGGCCCATCTGGGCCGGAGAATCGCGGGGGGTGGCCTGCCAACCGGCGCGGCGCGATTCCCGCCCCCGCCGAATATCCGGTGGAGGAGAATTCGGCAACCGGCGGGGGCGGGATTCACGCCAGCCCCCGGCGATTCTCCGACCCGGCAGGTGGTCGGAGAATCTCGCCCCAGAAGAGAGAAGATGGGTAGGCGTGAAATTGGTTTCAATAGCTGGATCTGGATCAGTGGTGTTTTGACACCTTTCTCTTTCACTCACTTTGACCTTGATGAAACTGAACAGATCTATGAATTTTGTAGAATCTAATTACTCTTATTTTAAAAGCTTACTGTTCATTGTGCACACACGGTCAACATATTTTGACAGATCCTTTAAGGATTGGTAAAATTGGGTGCTTTGATCTGATGGGCCATATAAAAAAAAAAATGTATATTATTACAAACATTTATCAAAACAGGTTGCAGCTCACAACATACTTCCCTGCAGTCTACTATACAGTCTGTACAAATTGTTCCCCCTTTTTTCATCTCCCCCCACCCCCGCAACGAACAGCCTCTCAAACACGGCCACAAATATTCCCCACCTTTTCTCAACCCCTCTGCAGAGCCCATTAACTCATACTTTATCTTCTCCAACCACAGGAAGTCGTACAAGTCATCCAGCAAAACCGCCACCCACAGTGGCGATGCTGACCGCCATTCCAGTAAAATTAACCGCCATGCAATCAGAGAGGCGAAGGCCACAACATCGGCCTTCCGCCTCTCCATGAGCTCCAGCTTCTCTGAAACCCCAAATATCGCCACCAAAGGGTCCAGGTCCACCTCCACTATCCAAGCTAAGACCACGAACACTCTGATGGTACATCTTCAAGGATGCCTAGATGATGGTATTTGTTTCTGCAGGATGCGACAGCTAGACAATCTTATTTGCATCTTGGTGGAATGTAGAATGTCCCTTTTTCTGATTTCTCACTTGAAACTATGTTCATTGCTCATGGAAATGAATTGATTCATTCAAGGAGTGCCCTGTTCGCAACAGACAAGGGTCAGACTGTACCAACCAGCCCATGCTTGAAAAACTCAAAACACAGAGCCCAACATTAGATGTGATTCCGCAACTAGACTCAATTTGCTAAATAATCCTCGGTGTGCTAAAAATTACACTGACAACCAATCTGCAATCATTGGTGAGGCTCGAAGAGGGTGCATTTGCCTGTCCTGGAAGCTACATATATTAATACACAAGGCTCTATTCATTGGAGACAGAAAGAACATGTACACACATTGCAAAGTCAGTGCGAGCCATTCACTGGTTCATTCCTCAGGGAAGTGCCTTGACTGGTCAGAGTCAAGCTGCCTGGTTTAAATTTTTAAACAATGCTTGGCTGTTAACTGTCAGTCTGCATTAACTGGCGAATCCCCCATGACAATGCCTCTACCAATCGGACTCCACTTGCCAAATAATAAGCACTCGCTCAGATAGTATGAAGTTGTTGTTTCTCCTGACATTGGTATTCTTGAGGTTATCCTAGTGAGTGCAAGACGAAAAGCTTCAACAAAATGTATTTTTTCAGCAATACTTATATTTTTCCTGTAAAGTGAACCCGAATTGTACGAATGATGGGAAAATATGCAGTCCAGATTCATATTACTAGGGTTGGGAGGTTACAAATCTGAAATTGAAACGATAGAATCATTTTCCACTGGAGCCAAAAAGAATGTATGAAAATTCTGGTTAAGGTCTTCATGATGATGATGAGGTTGTGGGTAAATAGTGATAGATTCTTTCCATATATGGTAAAAGCGCATATAGTTATATACAAGGAAAGCTGAGGTCAGCCAGAGTTAGCTGACTCCCGGAAGCAATCAAGCTAGAGGGGAATCTAGCGGGGGGGGGGGGGGGGGGGGATTAACTGGGTTGCTGCTGCTGAGGTGCTGAGGGTAAGGGGGAGCTGATACGAGACGAGTTGGTCGGGACGGGAGGGCGCCGTCTGGGGGACAGACGGGTGCGTGGGACCTGGGTGAGGAGCTGGCTTAAAAAAGGGGATGGCTAGTCGACGGGGGGGGGGGGGGGGGGTAAATGGCCCCCCAACCCGACTGATCACGTGGAATGTGAGAGGTTTAAATGGGCTGATTAAGAGGGCAAGGGTGTTTGCGCACTTAAAGAGACTGAAGGCGGACGTGGTTATGCTCCAGGAGACGCACCTGAAATTGGCGGATCAGGTTAGACTGAGGAAAGGATGGGTGGGGCAGGTATTCCACTCAGGGTTAGATGCAAAAAACAGAGGGGTGGCAATACTGGTGGGGAAACGGGTATCGTTCGAGGCTAAGACCATAGTGGTGGATAGTGGGGGCAGGTACGTGATGGAGAGTGGCAGATTGCAAGGGGAGGCGGTGGTGCTGGTGAACGTATACGCCCCGAACTGGGGTGACGCGGGATTCATGAAGCGAATGCTGGGACGTATCCCGGACCTGGAGGCGGGAAGCTTGGTAATGGGGGGGGGGGGGCGGATTTTAACACAGTGCTGGACCGGTCCAGATCCAGGACCGGGAGAAGGCCGGCAGCGGCCAAGGTGCTTAAGGGATTCATGGAGCAGATGGGAGGGGTAGATCCGTGGAGATTTGCTAGTCGGATGGGGAAAGAGTTTTCCTTCTTCTCCCACGTCCATAAAGTATATTCCCGGATAGACTTTTTTGTCTTGGGAAGGGCGCTGATCCCGAAAGTGGCAGGAACGGAGTACTCGGCTATAGCCATTTCAGATCACGCCCCACATTGGGTGGATCTGGATTTAGGAGAGGAAAAGGAGCAGCGCCCACTTTGGAGATTAGACATGGGATTACTGGCGGATGAGGGGGTATGCAGAAGGGTGAGGGGATGCATCGAAAGATACCTGGAGGTTAATGATGGTGGGGAGGTCCAGGTGGGGGTAGTATGGGAAGCGCTGAAGGCGGTGGTTAGAGGAGAGCTGATTTCCATTAGAGCCCACAAGGGGAAACAAGAGGGTAAAGAAAGAGAGAGATTGGTTGGGGAAATTCTGAGGGTGGATAGGCAGTATGCGGAGGCCCCGGATGAAGGGCTATACAAGGAAAGACGAAGACTACAGACGGAGTTTGACCTACTGACCACGGGAAAGGCGGAGACGCAGTGGAGGAAGGCACAGGGAATACAATATGAATATGGGGAAAAGGAGAGGCAGCTGCTGGCCCAACAACTTCGAAAGAGGGGGGCGGCGAGAGAGATCGGAGGAGTTAGGGATGAAACGGGAAAGATGGAGCAGAGAGCAGGGAAAGTGAACGAGGTGTTCAAGACGTTTTATGAGAGGTTGTACAAGTCCCAACCCCCGGACGGGAAAGAGGGAATGATACACTTTTTGGACCAGCTGGAGTTCCCGAGGGTGGAGGTGGCAGGTCTTGGGGCGCAGATTGAGGTGGAGGAGGTGATCAAAGGAATTGGGAATATGCAAGCAGGGAAGGCCCCGGGACCAGATGGGTTCCCGGTGAAATTTTACAGGAAGTATATGGACCTGCTGGCCCCGCTTCTGGCAAGAACCTTCAATGAGGCTAAGGAAAGGGGGACATTACCCCCGACAATGTCGGAGGCAACGATATCGTTAATTCTGAAATGAGACAAAGACCCGCTGCAGTGCGGGTCATACAGGCCCATCTCCCTCCTAAACGTAGATGCCAAGCTGCTGGCCAAAGTGATGGCGACAAGGATAGAGGAGTGCGTCCCAGGGGTGGTACATGACGACCAGACAGGGTTTGTTAAAGGGAGACAATTGAACGCCAATATACGAAGGTTACTGGGGATGATGATGATGCCCCCACCGGAGGGGGAGGCAGAGATAGTGGTGGCGATGGATGCAGAGAAGGCATTCAATAGAGTGGAGTGGGACTATTTGTGGGAGGTGCTGAAGAGATTTGGGTTCGGGGAGGAGTTCATTAGATGGGTTAGACTCCTGTACAGGGCCCCGGTGGCAAGCGTTGTTACAAATAGGCAAAGATCGGGTTACTTCCGATTACATAGGGGTACAAGACAGGGGTGCCCCCTGTCCCCGTTACTGTTCGCATTGGCAATTGAGCCATTGGCCATAGCGCTGAGGGACTCTAAGAAGTGGAGGGGGGTGCTTAGAGGGGGAGAGGAACATCCGAGTGTCACTGTATGCAGACGATTTACTGCTATATGTGGCGGACCCAGTAGAGGGGATGCCAGAGGTAATGCAGATACTCAGGGAGTTTGGAGAGTTCTCGGGATATAAATTAAATATGGGAAAGAGCGAACTTTTTGTGATGCACCCCGGGGAACAGGGCAGGGGGATAGATGCTCTGCCGCTGAGGAGAGTGACAGGAAAGTTTCAATACCTGGGGATTCAGGTGGCCAGGAACTGGGGAACCCTACACAAACTTAACCTGACACGACTGGTAGAGCAGATGGAGGAGGACTTTAGGAGGTGGGATATGGTGCCCCTGTAATTGGCGGGCAGAGTACAGGCGGTCAAGATGGTGGTCCTCCCGAGGTTTCTTTTCGTGTTTCAGTGCCTCCCTATCCTGATTACTGAGGCCCTTTTTTAAAAAATAGATAGGAGCATTACGAGCTTTGTGTGGGCGGGAAAGACCCCGAGGGTAAAGAGGGGGTTCCTGCAGCGCAGTAGTTACGAGGGGGATTGGCACTGCCGAGTCTGAGTGACTACCATTGGGCCGCTAATGTGTCGATGGTTTGTAAGTGGATGAGGGAAGAAGAAGGTGCGGCATGGAAAAGGCTGGCGATGGCTTCCTGTAAGGGAACAAGCCTGTAAGCGCTGGTGACGGCGCCGCTACCGTTCTCCCCGAAAAGGTACACCACAAACCCAGTGGTGGTGGCGACCTTGAAGATCTGGGGGCAATGGAGACGACACAGGGGAGTGACGGGTGCCTCGGTATGGTCCCGAGAAGGAATAACCACAGGTTCGTCCCGGGGAGGATAGATGGGAGATTTCAAAGTTGGCAGCGAGCAGGAATTAGGAAGCTGAAGGACCTGTTTGTGGACGGGATGTTTGCGAGTTTGGGAGCATTGGAAGAAAAATCTAAGTTGCCACCAGGGAATGCTTTCCGATATATGCAAGTGAGGGCATTTACGAGGCAACAGGTGAGGGAATTTCCGCAGCTCCCGACACAAGGGATCCAGGATAGAGTGATTTTGGGGGCATGGGTTGGAGAAGGTAAAGTGTCAGAAATATACAGGGAGATGAGAGACGAGGGGGAGACGATGGTAGAGGAGCTGAAGGGAAAATGGGAAGAGGAGCTGGGGGAAGAGATTGAGGAGGGGCTGTGGGCAGATGCCCGAAGCAGGGTAAATTCCTCGTCCTCATGTGCCAGGCTTAGCCTGATTCAATTTAAGGTTCTACACAGGGCGCATATGACGGGAGCAAGACTGAGCAGGTTTTTTGGGGTGGAGGATAGGTGTGGGAGGTGCTCGGGAAGCTCTGCGAACCACGCCCACATGTTCTGGTCGTGTCCGGCACTGCATGAGTTCTGGGAGGGTGTGGCAAGAGTGGTCTCAAAGGTGGTGGGGGTCTGGGTCAAACCAAGCTGGGGGTTAGTTATATTTGGGGTTGCAGAAGAACCGGGAGTGCAGGAGACAAAAGAGGCCGACGTTCTGGCCTTTGCGTCCCTAGTAGCCCGGTGAAGGATTCTACTCATGTGGAAAGAAGCGAAGCCCCCGGGCTTAGAGGCCTGGATAAACGACATGGCAGGGTTCATAAGACTGGAGCGAATAAAATATGCGTTAAGAGGATCGGCTCAGGGGTTCGCCAGGCGGTGGCAACCGTTCCTTGACTATCTGGCGGAACGATAATGGAAAAACAGAAAAGACAGCAGCAGCAACCGGGGGGGGGGGGGGGGGTGTATTATCCCATGTTTTTGTTTTTTGGCAGTTGTTGATATTTGCTTTTTGTTTATTTCTCCTTTTTTTTCATTTGTTGTTAGTTTAATACATTATTTAAATAATGTTTAATGCATATTCCTTTATTAAGTTGTAAAAACGGAAAATCTCGGTTTGAAAAATGTCAAAATATATTTCAAAAAAAAGTTATATACAAGGAAACCAACTATATGCCACATGTCTTTTTCTGTAAAGTGGGCGGCTCGGTGGCACAGTGGTTAGCACTGCAGCCGCACAGCACCAGAGGCCTGGATTTGATTCTGACCTGGGGCGTGTCTGTGTGGAGTAATCACAAATTGAACTAAATAAGGAGGTCAGGAGCAAAAAAAAAAAAAATCTGCATACAGGGGTGGGTGGTTTATAGGATTCACTGCCACAAACTGCTCTGAAAGCATGGTCCATAAATTATTTTCAAAGGGGATTAGATAGTTTCTTGAAAAAGATTATTGGAGGAAGGCAGCAGGACTGTGTGGAATTAGACCAGTTGGCTTGTGAAGATAAACATCAGTGCAGACATGAAGGCCTGAAATAACTTTCCAGGAAAGCAAAAGGGAGGTAAATTGGCAGAAAAAAGGAAGTTTTAAAAATTTAAACATAATGGTGATATTCAACACTGAGGAAATCCCAACTGTGCTAAAAATCTGAATAAATCAGTGAAACTGACAGCTGGTCCTCCTGACCATTTCCCATATGGAGAGTTCCCAATCTTCTATGTTATGCAGAGGAAGTGCTGACCGACTTTAAGGGGGAATATATGAAGGAACAAAAATGAATAAATAAATAATCAGAAAAAAGTCCAACTGCAAAGTTTAAGTGACCAGATCAACATGGCTTTCGCATCAAGACTGAGGAACAGTTTGTCTGTGTGTTTTCAATAATTTGTATTGCATTGCGTTCAGTGAAAGGGTAAAAATATGGACACTGCAAGCAGCGCAGTAGTTAGCACTGCTGCCTCACGACACTGAGGACCCGGGTTCGATCCCGGCCCCATATCACTGTTCATGTTCTTCCCGTGTCTCCGTGGGTCTCACCCCCACAACCCAAAGATGTGCGGGGAAGGTGAATTAGCCACACTAAATTGCCTCTTAATTGGGAAAGAAAAAGAATTGGGTACAGTAACAAAAAGACTGATCACTTTTTTTATTTCTTCATTTAATAATGTCTTTTGGCCGACAGCATCCATAATTATGCTAATTTCTAAAATGATTAATGCATTTTAAAATTCCTATTGCAATCTGTGTACCAATTTACGATAACCCTGAAGCAGAACACTTTTCACAGACACAGACAGTACTGGAGACATTCACTGGAACAGACGATAGGTCAGTAGGTCCCAGCTGGTGACGACACTCTCTGGTATTAGCCCACTGCTCTGGAAGCGGGCGGGGGGGGGGGGGGGGGGGTTGGGTGAGGCTTCATCATACCATGGTTTCTATCAACTCAGTGTTAGCAATCACTAGCTCAGCAACACACCCACCCACCTCCCCCCACTTTATCTGACCATCTGTTTCAGCTGCCCAACTGCAAGTTAAGCTGTTATTAGATACGGAGGGCGATGCTACATCTGCTCTTTCTTCTAAACAAGTAAGCCAACATTCTGCAGTAAAAGTTTGCAAACAAAGATTTAAAAAAATAACAGTTTTGCTTGATTCAAGTGAAAGAAGCAGTGTGTAAGGGATGCATGGAATTCAATCCAGTTGTAACTTTTCAATTTAATTAGATGAATATGGAAATCCATATAAACGATTAATCAACGTGCGGTCAGTACATTCCCGAAAGTGTATGACATACATGGGGCGGGATTCCCTATTCACCAGCAGTGTCCATGCCGTCGGAAACGCCGTCGCCGGAGCGGTACATGCCGCTCCAGCCTCCCACATGGCGCGTACTGTGCACCGCGCCAACCCGTGCATGCACGGTGGCCTCCCTCAACGTGCTGACCCCGACGCAACATGGCGCGGGAGTTCGGGGCCGGCGTGTAAGAAAATAGGCTCGGGGAGCGAGAGGCCGGCCCGCCGATCGGTGGGCCCCGATCGTGGGCCAGGCCCCATCGGAGCCGCCCCCCACCCCCCCCCCCCCCCACAGGCTGCCCCCCGACCCTGCGCGCAGAGTTCCCGCCGGCTGCGACCAGGTGTGGACGGCGCCAGTGGGACTCTGCCTTTTTAGAGCGGCCGCTCGGCCCATCCGGGCCGGAGAGTCGGCGGCCCGGCCGCGTAGAGCGGCCCGCGACCGGCGCCGCGCCGATTCTTCGCTGTGCGGATAATCGCATGCCGCGGTTGCAGGGATTCTCCGGTCCGGCGCGGGGCTGGGAGAATCCCGCCCATAGAATCCCTACAGTGCAGAAGGAGGCTTTTCGGTCCATCAAGTCTGCACTGGTCCTCTGAAAGAGCACTCTATCCAAGTCCAACCTCCTACCCTATCATTGTAATCCCACTAAGGGGCGATTTAGCAAGGTCAATCCACCTAATCTGCACAACTTTGGACTGGGGGAGGGTACCGGAGCACCCGGAGGAAACCCATGGAGACCCAGGAAGAATGTGCAAACTCCACACAGACACTCACCCAAGGTCAGAATCGAACCTGGGCCTCTGGTGCTGTGAGGCTGCAGTGCTAACCAATGTGCCGCCGAGCCACCCACTTTACAGAAAAAGACATGTGCATATAGTTGGTTCCATTATATAGAACTATTGCAGACTTCACAAATAAATATGCCTGTGTGACAAAAACTGCTAATATGCTATGATGTCATATGTTGCGTAAAAATTATGTGCACTTGCAAACATATACGGTTTCATTTTAGCCAACAATCCTGCGTGTTGTAATAGTCCAAGTATACGTATATTATCAGCATGTATTTGTAAATCTATTTTACATCTGAAGGCCAGAAAATAAAATCAACTTACATTTCAACATATACTAATACTTGCATTTAATAAATTCACAGACTTACAAGTCATGATGACTGTTCTCACAGCCCTGTCAGACCAGGTAAATGCTTTCGTCAAAACTATACTTTTTAGCGTGAAATATTTATCAAGCAGAAGACGTTATTGCAAAAGGTCTCTTTAAACAAAATAGTTCTCATACAGGAATGCAATCAAATGAGTGGCAGCAGGGAGATGGTTAATTACCATGCTGCTTCCCAATGCACAGGGCCATGAAGTTGGCTTAAATGGTCAAGCTTTGCAGCTGGCAGTGTCTGTAGGGATGGTTCCCGGCAGAAGAAATCCTGGTCAAGGAAAGGTTCTTAACTGGCCCGGTGGTGGTGGCGGCCCTCACACCGTACAGGACAGGGTGCTCTCGGGGGGGGGGGGAAAGAGAGAGAGAGTGGGGAAGATCTCGGAAACTTACCAGGTGATGCAGGAGGAGGAGGCCTCGGTGGTTGAGTTGAAAGGTAAATGGGAGGAGGAGTTGGGAGAGGAGATAGAGGAGGGGATGTGGGCAGATGCCCTAGGGAGGGTGAATTCTTCCTCTTCGTGCGCGAGGCTCAGCCTCATACAGTTTAAGGTGCTGCACAGGGCACACATGACCGGGACAAGGATGAGCAGGTTCTTTGGGGGCGAGGACAGGTGTGTTAGGTGCTCAGGGAGCCCAGCAAATCACACCCATATGTTCTGGGCATGCCCAAAGCTGGAGGAATTTTGGAAGGGCGTAGTGAGGACGGTGTCGAGGGTGGTAGGATCCAGGGTCAAACCGGGCTGGGGGCTCGCAATATTTGGGGTGGCAGAGGAGCCGGGAGTGCAGGAGGTGAAAGAGGCCGGAATTCTGGCCTTTGCGTCCCCGGTAGCCCGGCGAAGGATTCTTCTTCAGTGGAAGGATGCGAGGCCCCCAAGCGTGGAATCCTGGATCAGCGATATGGCAGGGTTCATTAAATTGGAGAGGGCGAAATTCACCTTGAGAGGGTCGGTACAAGGTCGATGGGCCCCGATCACGGGCCAGACCCCATCGGAGACCCCCCTCCCGGGTGAAGGAGCCCCCCCTCCCCCACCCCCCACTCCCACAGGCCGCCCCTCGACCCTGCGTGCAGAGTTCCCGCTGGCTGCGAGGTGTGGACGGCGCCAGCGGGACTCTGCCGTTTCCGCGCAGCCACTCGGCCCATCAAGGTCGGAGAATCGGCGGCCCGCGACTGCCGCCGCGCCAAACGTGCCGGCGCAAATGGCGGCGATTCTCTGCTCCTCGGACAATCGCGTGCCGGTGTCGGAGCGGCATGGCGCGGTTGCGGCGATTCGCCACACCGGCGCAGGGCCCGGAGTATCCCACCCAGAATGTCCAAATTACCTAACAGCATATATTTCGGGACTTGCGGGAGGAAACCGCCGCACCCGGAGGAAATCCAAGCAGACACGGGGAGAATGTGCAAACTCCACACAGACAGTCACCCAAGCCGGGGATTGAACCTGGGATCCTCGCACTGTGAAGCAACAGTGCTAACCATAGTGTCACCGTATGTCCCCAACTTGATATTAATGTCTCAACTGCTCTGTTTCCAACTGATTGGAGGGGGGAAAAGAGTTCAAAGCTTACCCCATTGAATGGTTTTGGATAATGGAGCCAGAGTCCAAATAACTCACTTCCAACTCTGGGCATTGTTTTGGCGGCATGGTAGCACAGTGGTTAGCACTGTTGCTTCTCCGTGCCAGTGACCAGGCTTGATTCCCGGCTTGGGTCACTGTCTGTGCAGAGTCTGCACGTTCTCCCATGTCTGCGTGGGTTTACTCCGGGTGCTCCGAGTTCCTCCCACAAGTCCCAAAAGACATGCTTGTTAGATGAATTGGGCATTCTTAATTCTCCCTCAGTGAACCCGAACAGGCGACCAGGGGATTTTCACATTGCAATGTTAATGTAAGCCTACTTGTGACACGAATAAAAGATTATTAAAAGATTATTTTTCTGAATCATCCTTTTACCTTTTATTATTTTTTTAAAAATTAAAATATTTTTTATTCTCTTTTTTCACATTTATCATCATATTTACAACAAATAATTAACAATAACAACAAATACAATGGCAATCCCCTAGCCAACAATCCCCTTATCCCACCCGCCCTCAAACAGCTCCCAACATGGAATACAAAAACACAAATGAAAAAGGAATACAAAAACACAAATGAAAAAGAATCATCATTAATTTATACATTCGAGACCCGCTAATGATCAATGTAATCCAATTTGTGAAAATGCATGATGAACAAGGTCCATGAGTTGTAGAACCTTTCCATCCTCCCCTTCAACTCGAACTTTACTGTCTCGAGTGTTAAAAACTCCAGCAGGTCCCCCTGCCACGCCGAGGCACAGGGCGGAGAAGCCGATTGCTCTCCCCCCCCCCAACAGAATCGCCTTCGGGCAATCAGTGAGGCGAAGGCCAAGACATCTGCCTCCATACCCGCTTCAACCCTGGCCGATCGGACACCCCGAATATAGCTTCTAGGGGACCTGACTGAAGCACAGAGGCACCACCCTTGAGATTATCCCAAGGACCTCCCAACAATACCCCTCCAGTTTTGGGCAGGACCAAAACATATTAACATGATTTTCACACGCCCCCCCGCCCCACCCCCCAAACAGCATTCACAAATTCTCCACCCGCTCAAAATGTCGGCTCATTCTTGCCCTTGCCTTATACACCACCTTCAATTGTAGTGAATCATCCTTTTATTGTGTAAATTCCTGCGCAGCGACACTAGAGAAGGGCAAGTTAAATTTACATTTAGATTTTGCCATTTTAATCACAATTGAACTCTACTCCTACTGTTTAAATGGCTCAGCACTGCAGTGTGCACACATGTTGGAGATAGGTGCAAAGAAGGTTACCAACTCTGAAACCCCAAACTTCCAGTCACCCGAGATTTTCATTAATCCATCTCGCTCTCACACTGACCTCGCTGTCCTCCACCTCCTGCACTGTTCCAGTGAAGCTCAACTTAAGCTCAATATGCAACACCTTTCCAGTAAGCATTTTAGTAACCCAGATGCAACATGGAGTTCAATAATTTCAGGCCATAGGGGGCAATTTTGAGCCCTCACTCTCCGTCCGTGAGAAAAGCGGCATGGACTCAAAGTCTGGAGAAGTCGGAAAATGTGATTCTCTCCAGCACGATTGGGATTTGCAATCTCTTCTCCTCCTCCTCCCCCCCCCCAATGGAATAGTACGAATCATGCCATGGGAGCCCAGGAACCTCATTTTAAATATCAGCAAGTCATTACTGAGCACTCACTCCAGACCTTCCCCCTTCAAGGAATATTCAGCTAGCATGACAGCACACCAGCGCCATTTACAACAACTCTACATAAATGTGAACCTGGCGGCCTCACCTCAAATAATTTTTTTTTCTGGGGGGGGGGGGGGGGGGGGGGGGGGGGGGGGGTCTATCTGAGGTGAGCGCTCAGGCAGCTATGAATCTCCAGTGTCTTCACTGCCCACTGTGCACTGGAGAGGACGTGGGGGGACACAGAGGATTTCAACTCGGAGCCGGGGCTGAGGGTCAGTCTCTTAATCTCGGGGGCAGGGGTCACTATCAGGCCCTACTTTACATTAATTTTGGGAAGGTCTTGCTTTAAGGGGCTCTGGAGGCTGGCATCTCTTCCTGTATCCTCCTTGCTGGGATTGCGCTCAATTCACCACTGAGGGAGTGCCCGGCCTTAGTGACAGCTGGAAAGTAGGTGGGAGGAGGTGAATACAGAGGGTCAGCACTGGGGAAAACGGTGAGGTTCCTGGGTGGGGTCCCATGAGAGGCTTGGCTGCAAGGACAGACTGGGTGACTCAGGAACGGGTTGCTTCCCATATGAAGACCTTCTCACTTGGGGAAGCACAAATGAACTGCGAGTATCATAGAATCATAGAATTTACAGTGCAGAAGGAGGTCATTCGGCCCATCGAGTCTGCACCGGCTCTTGGAACGAGCACCCTACCCAAGGTCAACAGCGCCACCCTATCCCCATAACCCAGTAACCCCACCCAACACTAAGGGCAATTTTTTGGACACTAAGGGCAATTTATCATGGCCAATCCACCTAACCCGCACATCTTTGGACTGTGGGAGGAAACCGGAGCACCCGGAGGAAACCCACGCACACACGGGGAGGATGTGCAGACTCCGCACAGACAGTGATCCAAGCCAGAATCGAACCTGGGACCCTGGAGCTGTGAAGCAATTGTGCTATCCACAAGGCTACCGTGCTGCCCCTGTAGTTCTGAAGAGCTTTCTAGAGCTACCGTGTAGAACCCTACACTAAGGCAGCACTCTGGGGACCAAGGGCTGAGCTCTATGGAATGGAATTTCATCTCCGCTTGTCTGGGAAGTTTGTCTGTCAGGAATTAGTGTATGGGCTTGTGAAATGCGACAAGAGGCAGTCATTTTCATGATATGCTACTTCAACCGATGTTGACAAGTCAATTGTGCCAATGAAATCTGAAGAGCTGAGGTTCACTGCCACTGATTGAAATCCAAAGCATTGAACTCCAATTCACATACACACAGGTACACTGATGTGAACCACAATACAGAGCTTCATGATGAAGTCTGTCATCACTTATCCCATTATAGGTCATGTTGGGAGTGTCTCGGAGATTCCCCATGCGAATGCAAACATGGGTCCATGCATCCACTCAACTACCCTGTCACCCAGGTGCTCATGACAGGTGGGCAGCCCACGAGGTGGCTGGGCGAGACATCACCTTGAAGATGCGGGTGAGTGGGTGCAGTGAGAGACTGGAAGTGGCAGACTTGCCCTGGCTGTGCGAAGGTCATTCATTACTGCTGCCCTGTCCTCTCCTAGAGTGAGCTGCCACTCACTAATGGAGCTACAGCCTCCCAGACGCGGGTGGCCACCTTGTGGGCCGGCCGCTTCCTAGAGTGCGGGTACGGGATGACCCGCTTCTGCTGCACTCCATCCAAAGGTTTGGTCAGGGTTCCCTCTGGGAATCTGGTTGCCATTCCTCTGGTGGATCTGGAAGAAGTGCTGGGGAGGCATTTAAATGGAACTTCCCACTGATTGCCGTGATTAAGTTTCCCTGGGCGAGTGAATCAGCGAGAGGCCACCAAGAGCGGCATGATTCACGGTAGGAAAATACTTTTGTTTCAGAGGCTCAAAGTTCCGTGAGAAATCCCGCCAGCTCTGTCTGCGTGTTACCCCAGCACCTGGTCTTTCTAGAAAGCTCTTCAGAACAAATAACAGTCTCTTAAAAAAAATTGTGGTTAGAAAGAACAGCTGCTCAACAGAGGAAGCACTTCAGAGTTGTTTTTTAAAAATTTAGAGTATCCATTTATTTATTTTTTTCCCAATTAAGGGGCAATTTAGCGTGGCCAATCCACCTAACCTGCACATCTTTGGGTTGTGGGGGTGAAACCCACGCAAACACAGGGAGAATGTGCAAACTCCACACGGACAGTGCACTTCAGAGTTAATGGACCCCTGTACAGCTATATAAATAAACAACAGTAAGCCTTCCTTTGAAACTGCCTGGATCTGTCAATCAAGAGGCTTTAAAAAGGCAATGGAGTCTGTGAAATTGAATGCAAGCAATGCAGTTCAAAGCTTTTAGGCATCTAGGTATATACACAGGCTTGAAAAAGATAAAAGGATAACGAAACGGACTATGAAAAGATCACTTCAAAGGTTTCCACCACATTAAACGGAAGACTTTTACCTTCATCTGACAGATCTTTCATTTTGATATATTGGAAGACTGTTTAAAGGGTTTAAGTCTACAACTGGGAAGATTAACTTTAGTCTCACATATCTTTTATTTTTACATGCTGACGGGCAGTTTAAAGGGTTTATGGCTACAGATGGCAAGACTTTCACTCTCTTTTCAGAGATCCTTCATCTTGACACACCAACAGGCATTTTAAAGGGTTTAAAAGCTGTACATCGGAATGACCCTCATCCCGGGAAAGACCCCCAACCTGAGCCCCTAAAGCCCAGCCCATGTCCTTTGACCCCCCCCACCTCCCATGAAGGACCCCCTCGGTACCATGGAGACAAGCCTAGGGAGGGTACACACCCCCGTTGGGAGTGCAGATTTCCAGGTCCCGGTTTCTTGGGGCTTGCACCAAATTATGGCCGCATGACTCTCGGATTGGGGGGGGGGGGGTGATAGAAGGCCATTGAATCGGGCTTCTAACGTGATAATTGCATTAAAACGAATGCAGATGAGGACTTTGCATGGTCTTTACCAGGACAGGATGGGAAACCCGTCAGGAACCGCAGAGTGGCCCGGGAGATTCGCAACGGGTTTGACACCCAATGCGAAACCCATTTTTTGCCCGACACCCAATTCTCTGGGCCATTGCAAATTCCGCCACTAGCTAGTGGACCCAGAGAATCCCCTCCCCACCCTTCTATGTCCCTACATTATCAGCAAAGCACTAAACAGAAGGGAATGTTTACTGGAAAGTAGTAGGCAAGGTGCTTCCAGTTTTCTGTCTGTTGATTATTTTAGATGACTTCAGATTGTGGCAGAGCACCCACTATTTTCTGATCCACATTGACTGTTGGGTTTTACCCTGTAGTCTTAATTCATCAGTCTTCAACACTTCTCCTGGAATTGCTTGTAAAGCTAAATTGTTTATCTTAAAAGCTTCCACATTATGGAACATTTTTATTCTTGTAATACATCTTCCTCGCTTCTTCCTGCAAGTTCCTATTTGTAGAGGGCTACACGGTGGTTAGCATTGCTGCCTAACGGCACCGAGGACCAGGTGGTCAGGTGGTCATTTGATTCCCATCAATGGTATACTAAATAGCTTCCCATGGCTGATGGTGGGAATGGCAATCTGCCGTTATCTCAACATGACGTCAGGATTACAAATTCCCCAGTCAGCATGGTGGCACAGTGAGTAGCACTGCTGCCTCACAGGGCGAGGTCCCAGGTTCGATCCTGGCTCTGGGTCACTGTGTGGAGTTTGCAAATTCTCCCAGTGTTTGCACCCCCCAACCCAAAGAAACTTTTAAAAATTGAGTACCCAATTATTTTTTCCAATTAAGGGGCAATTTAGCGTGGCCAATCCACCTATCCTGTATATGTTTGGGTTGTGGGGGTGAAACCCACGCAGACACAGGGAGAAAGTGCAAACTCCACACGGACAGTGACCCAGGGCCGTGATTCGAACCCGGGTCCTCAGCGCCGTAGGCAGCAATGCTAACCACTGTGCTGTCCCCCACAACCCAAAGATGTACAGGGTAGGTGGATTGGCCATGCTAAATTGCCCCTTAATTGGAAAAAAAAATTACAAATTCCTGTCCTCATTTCCCACCATTGAATTACTATTTTTTCTCCATTGCACAGTATTGTCGGCTCCCACCCGCTATGAACCCCACTACTGGTGGGTGTGGCCGATTTTGCTTGGAGTTTTAGAAGAGCTCAGGTTTATGGAAAATGCAAATTGGAGGCTGGCCAGGAGGGTACTGGAATATTTATCCGCCAAATCACACAGCTTGGAACTATATTGCCGTTCCTTCACTGTCGCTCACCATCCTGTGACTCACTTCTGAACAGCACTGTGGATACCAGATGGACTGCGGAGGTTCAAGAAAGCGGCTCATTACCACCTTCTCAAGAACAATTAGGGATGGGCAACCAATGCTGACTTTGCCACACCTCCATGAAAAAAATAATAAAAGCCAAAGCATGGATGAGTCTTTCAACAACAGAGGAGCTGAGGCATGGGTGGAGATTAACTGTTACAGAGGCGGATGCAGGCACTCCCGGTGCACCAAAGGCTCAAATACGACCTCCAGGTTGAAAGGGATGAATGACAGAGACTGGTCACAGTTGCAACCTGCTCATGTCTGAAGCAAAATCAGCACCACAGATAACAATTCAAATTAATTGTACAGTGTGATAAGCTCATCAATTTTCAGTGTTTGCTAAATTCTCCCACAACATCTTGTAACTTAGCTAGCATTTTCTTCAAACGTTAATTGAAATTTGAAACTCTTTCCCCCATAATGCTACTGTGGCGAAGTGAAAAACTGAGATTGTTGTTAGGTATGGGTATGAAATAGTATGGATCAAACGGCCAGTAAACGTGATTGAGAGGCAGAATTTAACTGAATGCAATAACTATTGTTGTTCTTCGGAATATGTGGTTTATCCAAAACCGAGAAAGACACCCAACAGCAAAGAGGCGATGATGGGATCAAAAGAGGCAATACTGCGTAATATTGCTGGGTGTCATCAGTGTATATGTAGTAGCTTACCTAATGTATATCAATCATGTTGTTAATAGTGAGTATGGGAGTGAGGAAGAAAGAGGGGTCACAGTTAGTTCCTGGTAAATTCTTTAAGGGCAATTCATTCTTTATGTTTAATCTAGACTTTGTTGCCCTACAAAGTTCTAGCATCTGAAATTGAAACAGCATGTTCTCATTTTTGCTGTCCAACTGTCCGAAGAAGTATTGATATAGAACAGCAAACTTCTGACAGGCAAGGACTAGGGATAGAAATGAGAGTTGACTGTTGGTAGACAAACATAAGAATTATTTAATGCGCTTCTGTAAACATAGAAAATGTTTGAAAATTGGAGAGAATGAGATTTTGGGATTATAGATGGCTTTCAGTTTCAACCGATTGAAACCTACTTAAGCCTCGAACTGTAATCTTAAATGTGTAAAGTAGAAGTAGGTTACTATTCTGTTTCAGACCTTCTCACACAGAAAAAAAACAAGTGATTTGATTCAGGATTTGGCCCATTACAGTACAGTTCTTTATTTTTCATTTTGGCCAGGCGGTTGGAGATAACATCAGCATGATTGGACTTCATCAAAAAACTGAGATTACATCGAGGGGACTCTCCAAACTCCCTTGACAAATTGTCTTCTGTTTCACCACCTCCTCCCCTATCCACCTGCTCTGGCTGCGTTCAAAACTTCCAAAGAGTTTGGCTAATCAGACTTGAAATTTGCCAGATCTAATTGTTAATCACTGTGAATTCTATCTGCTTCATGTGCTGCAGGGTCCAGAGTGCCTTTGGAGCCGTGGCACCATTGCTGACTTAACAATTTTGGCAAACAGGCAAGATTTATTATCTGGATTCACTCGTGGAAAAGCATGTGATTATACTGACAATCAAATGTTAACTATCCAAAGTGCCATAATTGTCCAAGTGCTGCAGAACCATACAATCAGTTTGAAAATCTGTGGACTAATATGTACAAGATTCAAGGCAAATTTGTCCAATTGATTTGATTTATTGTCACATGTACCGAAATACAGTGAAAAAGTATTTTTCTGCGGCCGAGGGAATTGTACACAGTAGACGAAAAGAATAATCAACAGAGAACATTGACAAAATGGTTACATCGACAAACAGTGATTAGTTACAGTGCAGAACAAGGAACCAAACAAAACAAATACATGAGCAAGAGCAGCATAGGGCGCCGTGAATGGTGTTCTTACAGGGAACAGGTCAGTCCGAGGGAGAGTCGTTGAGGAATCTTGTAAGCTGTGGGGAAGAAGCTGGTCCTATGTCTGGATAGCACAGTGGGCTAAACAGCTGGCTTATAAAGCAGAACAATGCCAGCAGCACAGGTTCAATTCCCGTACCAGCCTCCCCGAACAGGGTGCCGGAATGTGGCTTTTCAACAATAACTTAATTGAAGCCTACTTGTGACAATAGAGATTGTTGTTGTTATGTGCGGGTCTTTAGAATTCTGTACCTTCTGCCTGATGGAAGGGTCAGAAAGAATGGAAATGCCTGGGTGGGAGGGGTCTCTGATAATGCTGTCTGCCTTCCTGAGGCAGCGGGAGGTGTAGACAGAATCAATGGGAGGATGGCAAGCTTGTGTGATACGTTGGGCTGAGTTCACCACACTGCACTTTCATGCTATCTTGGAACCGAGCAGTTGCCATACTAGGCTGTGATGCAGCCGGTTAGGATGCTCTCTATAGCACATCTGTAGAAGTTTGAGAGAGTCGATGCAGACATGCCAAATTTCTTTAGCTTCCGTAGGAAGTGGAGACGTTGTTGGGCTTTTTTGACTGTTGCATCAACGTGAATGGACCAGGACAGACTGTTGGTGATGGTGACCCCCAGGAATTTAAAGCTATCGACCATCTCCCACTTCAGAGAGTCATTGATGCAGATGGGAATGTGTGTCGTGCTGTGCTTCCTGAAGTCGATGACCAGTTCCTTGGTCTTTCTGATCTTCCTCACAATGTATTGGGGATTCCTGAACAGTTCTCCAAGAAACGCAGCATACATTTGTAATCTGTACAACAGGGTGTTCCAAACTGGGTACCGCCTATTTTGCTGATATTCTCTCCCAATGTGGATCCGATACTCATTCCAAGCCTTCCTAACCCATGTACTCCCATGCTAATAAAGATATTGATAAGATCCCGGGATCTACCCAGCTTGCAACGTCTTGTGAGATCCAACGCAATCTCACAAGACATTGCGATGTAAATCATGCTGTGCTCGGCCTCAGTTGCGCTCTGCCCTGTTGAGGCCCCCTTATACAACACGAGTCGCGTTGAATAGCCATGTGTTTCTTGGCACAAGAGAACGCCAGGAAACACGCAGCTAAATGCGCTCACCATGGAACTTTGTTCCCATTTGGTTGAATCATGTCCAATTCCAGAGTTCTGTCCATTGAGTGTGGGTTGAGTGCCAGAGGGCTGGAGAATAGACAACAGAGCAGACATCTTGAAAAATGGAGACAATTTCAGGCAGCAGGTGCACTATCCAAAGTCCAAAAGGAGTCATTCTTTGGACATGCAGAATGGGAGCCAACCAATATCTTTCCCAGAGACCCCAGCAAGGGAGCAATGGAGGCTTCTTCACCCAGCTAAAGCTGTTGGCCGTTGCAGGGAAGGAAGAAGAGCCCTAATAGGGTTTTAAATTTATTTGACATGTCCTTATGAGGAGAGCGACACGCAGCACGGTAGCATTGTGGATAGCACAATTGCTTCACAGCTCCAGGGTCCCCAGGTTCGATTCCGGCTTGGGTCACTGTCTGTGCGGAGTCTGCACGTTCTCCCCATGGCTGCTTGGGTTTCCTCCGGGTGCTCCGGTTTCCTCCCACAGTCCAAAGATGTGCGGGTTAGGTGGATTGCCAATCTAAATTGCCCTCGTGTCCCAAAAAAGTTAGGTGGGCTACTGGGTATGGGGGATAGGGTGGAGGCGTAGGGTTTGCTTTCCAAGGGCCGGTGCAGACTCAATGGACTGAATGGCCTCCTTCAGCACTGTAAATTCTATGATTCTATGAACAAATTTTACCCAAGCCCTATGTGCCAAGGATTGTCGCTCATGGAGGTTAACTTTGAACTAGCCTATTTTTAAGAATGGAGCAGATGCCACCCCATGGTTTTCCAACTGTTTTGATCGGGAAGTCAGTAAGGTGGCATGCAAAAATCGGATGGCCCACCCTGTACTGTTCTGGGATGGGCCACCCGCTCACTGGATACGTCCCCGTCTTCTTCAACCTTTGTGCTCAATTGAGATTCAATAAAACTGTTGGGAGTTAGATGACCATTTAGAAGTCTCCTACCGTGCATTAACATCCCCAAGATTCCACAGAAGAGAGCCATTCTCCACCGAGGAACACTAACTTATAGCAGAAACACTGAAATGTTATTGAAATCCAGTCAGAACAGTTAAATGGAATTGCATAGTGTAGCTCAGAAATAGATTTTAGGGCCAAACTGTGCCTGTGTTTATGCTCCTCACCAACCTCCCTCCCACTCCCCACCCCTTTTCGACCTCTTTCAATCTAATCTAATCGTCTATCCCTTTCTGCTTTATATATATTGTCTGTTTGTCTGGCTTCCTTCTAAGCTATTCACTTTAATGGCTCATTTGAAGTAGCAACTTTCTAATAGCTCAGGTGGATAAAGGAGGTTCTTATGAACTTGCTGTTGGACTTATTGGTGACCATCTTATATTTATGCATGACTGGACAGGGATTTTTGTCACCCCCCAACCACATATCCATGGCAATTTCTATGGCTCGATCACTCAATTGCTGGAGAACCAGCCACATTTGGGAGCAGGGGGCAGAGGATCCCATTGGTGGAAAGGGCTGGAAAATCCTGCCCAGGGTAGTTGGTAATGCAGAGCTAAAATATGTCCATGATGGCATTTACAGTCTCTACCGCCGCAAACCACATCGTGCCCGGGGGGGGGGGGGGGGGGGGGGGGGCAGTCACAGAAAATCCCACCCATTATATCTGTCTCTGGACAGTTAGAGCCCTTAATACACCTTGTGTTGGACACAGTCCTTTCTCCAGAGGTTCTGCCAAAGTTCCAGTGGAGATCAGGAGAACCCCCGTGAAATTCAGCGACATAGTTATATGGAAATCAAGGCTTCTTTACAATTGAATGCATCACTTAACGTACTACAACAGCCATAAATCCTGCTACTCAAAGCTTGATGTGGGGGAGTGGAGGGCACTGTGACTGATATGGAACAAAACACCCTCATGCTTTATACAAAACAGCTGAGATTTGAGATTTCTGTAGCCCTGGAAATAAGCACAAGTTCATAACTCAGAATAAATGCAGTTGGAAAAGCGGCACACTTGGGGAGGAGAGGGGTGGGTTATTGGATTTGATTTGGACTCAACAGGTAATAGTTTTTAAAAGCTAGACGTGAAAATAAGTAGAAAGATTATAAAGTCGACTTCCTGCTTTTAAAAATTTACAATGGAAAAATGGAAACTGATTTTTAAACCAATAAGATAACTAATGAAGCTTAAAGCCTATCTACTAAAAAAAAAGATTCTCCATGGTCTTAATAATTCAGTGCTGCCAGCATCAGTTTTATGGTTTTAATTTTTTTTTCTCAAAATATTTGAAAACATCATCGCTTCCTACAGTTTTGGAAATGTTCCAGCTTACAGGGAAACTTTTTGGAATGGGTTGAAAGTAAATCCTGTTGAAGACAAAATTGCACCACTCACTTCACAACTGCAAATAACAACTTTGTCAGCCCTTTTTGAAAACAAACGCTTTTCTTCAACCCAAAAGGGGTGTAACCATGTAACCCTCCCGAGCACAGTTTCCTATGTGTTAATGACTATTGTAACAGCCTGACACGCCATTATTGTGGCATCCAATAGGTTTCAGGCTGGAATAGGAGACCGCCTGTTGACAGAGGCAATCAGGCAACAGCTAATAGTGGTTTGCTCTACCACTTCGAAAATGAGTAGCACATTCAAAAGACAAATGTTTTAATGATCCAAGAACAGGCCTGTTGCTACTTTTTGGTAATAACTGGCAAAAATTTACCATAAAACTCTTAATGCATTACTGTGATACCTGTTTCCCCAGCAGACAATACTGTCAGTCATTAAGCTTCATCTTCAATGGGTAGATTGCCTACTAATGGTCACTTGGCAGCGACAAAGCACCATAAGCCCACTATTCAATTTCTTCACACTACCACCCAGTGGTAAGAATCAGGCACCACAATAGCCATAGATTCTAATTCAGTCTAAACGTTTATTACGGAAGAACATGTTATATTGAATCAGAGACGAGATGGTCAACTTCAAACAAGTATTAATTTTGCTGAGACAATGTCATTGGAAAACTGGTAAGGTTGGGGCAGAAGAAAATGAACATAAAATTTCTAACAGTTTTCTTCAAAAGTTAATAGAACTTATCTAACTTGAGTATCTGATAAAATACAACTGGGGGGTGGGGGGAAACTTTAGTTGCTGAGCTAATACATGCTGTGCATTTTCACTTATTAATGGCACAGATCCAGCTCAAGGGATGAGATGTCAAAACAACTGTTGCTGTACTATTTTTGATCTCCCAATGTTTGCTAATACAAAACAGGCTTTTACCATAGACTAATATTCACTGCCCCTGCAAATCCAAACTACTTTGTTTAATTAGGTACTAACTGGCTCAAAACACCAAAACACAAACAACACATTTCCTTTTAACAAGGCCAGCAAGAATGATGTTCCTTTACAGAAGAGAAAATCAGACTTCTGGCTGATGGCTAACTAAATGCACAATGGAATTATCACTCTGGACATAGAGTCATAATCATACAGCGCAAAAAAGGTCCATTGCATCTACGCCGGTCAAAAACAACCACCTAACCATTCCAATTCCATTTTTCAGCACTTGGCCCGTAGCCGTGTATGCCCTGGGATCGCAAGTGCACATCTAAATACTTCTTAAATGTTATGAGGGTCTCTGCCCCCTCCACACTTTCAGGCAGCGAATTCCAGACTCCCACCACCCTCCATATAAAAAAAGGTTTTCCTCACATTCCCTCTAAACCTCCTGTCCCTTACTTCAAATCGATGCCTCCTGGTCACTGACCCGTCCACCAGGGGGGAATGTTTGTTCCTGTCTATGCCCCTCAATTTTATACATCTCAATCATGTCTCCCCTCAGTTTCCTCTGCTTTAAGGAATACAAGTCTATCCAATCTCTCTTCATAACATCCAGTGGCAGGTAAAGTTATGCTGAGTGGATCAAAAGCAATGAGCTCTCATCATTAATCACAAACTTCCACGAGTAAAGGGAAGAAGAATCGGATGACTATAAAACAGAGGAAATGACCATATAACCACAAAGCCTTGGGTTTTCATTAGAAGGAGCTAATAGATCTTACTTGCCAGCCATTAGAACTCTAGCACTTACAAATATTGGAGCTTGGCAGAGATTCTGAATCTAGATATAACAACCACTTTCTCCCTCTCCCTTCCCCCATTCCCAACTGTGGTCCAACAACAATAAAGTGCGGCCTTGATATTTTGACGGCTGTTAGCGTTAATTTCAAAATTTACCTTTCAGCGGTCAGGAATTTCAAATAATGACAACCGCTCTCGATTATCTGTCCTTAATTTTCTTCTTCAGTTTGCATTTTAAGCATATTGCCTCACTACGCTGGATAGGAGTTTCCGCACCCTCCGCGGCATGTTTTGCGGCAGCAGAGGCAGCCCGCCATTGACGGCGGCAAGGGCCTCCTGCTGTCAAAGGCACTCCCCATTGTTTGCACACTCCGCCACCAGGGAACCTGTAGCGGGATGATCACCATCGGCAGGAATTGCAGAAAGTCCCACCAATGACGTTCAGAATCAGGAGTGATCTGCACAGAGTAAATAGGGAGAACCTGTTCCCATTGGCAGATAGGTTGAGAACTAGAGGAACTAGTGATTGGTAAAACAGCCAAAGGTGATGTGAAGAAAAATTTTTGCTTAGGGTTGGGAATGCATTGCCTGAGAGTATGGTGGAGGCACATTCCATCTCAGCTTTTAGAAGGGCATTGTATAATTATCTGAAAAAGAAAACAATTGCACTGATGTCCACATCTGATGATGGTGCAGCAGTGAATGCAACAGTACGATGTACCAGATTTCCTCAATTAGCACCAGTTCAGTGATACCAATAAAAAAAGTGATCTGCTCCTTTGGCACATCTGACGTAAGGGACAGTCTGGCATAGTCAAGGTAGATCTTTATTTTTCCTCTTTGATTATGCTTCTCCAATACGACATATGAAGAGTGCAGAAGTGAAGACTTCTTCCACAAAATTCTGTAGACAATGAATTCTACACTGTGGCCTTGGGTGGGGTGGGGTTCCCTTCCACGGCACTAAAAACAGAGAGTTTGAGGTAAGGGTTGGAGGGATGTTTTAAGGCTTTTTAAAAAAAAAAACTCAGCATAAGTGCAAAAATACCATGGCAAACCTTCTGTGCAGTCCATCTTCACATCTGGTAGTCTCTGCACTCATTCCAAGTCACCCAGCCAGGCTCCCATAAAACTCCCACAACCCCATTTTGAAAATCCAAACGTCTGGGGCACATTCTCCTGGGTTGGATTTGCAGAGCTGGGTATTGTCCAGACTCTGCGCTCCTGGCCCAGGAGTAAATATTCAGGCCAAGGTCTGTGATAAAGTCCATAAGTTCTTCATATTTTATTGAGATAATTCTGAAATGTAGAGCATTTGTTGATTCAGTATTACTGCTACATTTAAAAAAGGAAAGAGCTCGCATTTATATAGCATCTATCATAATTTCAGAATGCACCAAAGCACTTCACAGCTACAGCAAAATGTTTAAATACTTTCAACCCGTGTAGTCAATGTTGTAATGTAAAAAACATTGCAAGATTTTAATAGCGTGACTGGATTTTACTTTATTACAGGTACCCATACTGAAGTCCCAGAAAGGGTTCCAGAACATAAAAATGTATTTTAATTATATGTTTCACGATGGCTTATAATAAAGTGACCATAGGACTTGACAATATTTCATGTTTAGAAATATTTGTACACTGTAATTTTTTCATTATTAAAGTGAAAAACAAGAAACTAAAATGTCCTCTTCAGTTTTGGTAGTGTGTAAAGGAAAGTATACTCGTGCACATTACCATTTCATTGCAGACGAAAAAGCAGAATGGTTAGCATAACCAGAATGAGCTGATTCAAACTTTCTTGGTGCATTAGATCCCTCACACTTGGGTGGCACAGTGGTTAGCACTGCTGCCTCATGGCACCAAGGACCTGGGTTCGATCGCGTCCCCGGTTCACTGTCCATGTAGAGTTTGCGCATTCTCCCAGTGTCCTGCTTGGGTCTCACCCCCACATTCCAAAGATGTGGAGGGTAGATGGATTGGCCACGCTAAATTGCCCCTTTATTGGATTTTTTTTTTTTAAATCCTCACACTTGCCCAAGTCAATCAGGCTTCATAACTGAGAATTGTTTTGAACCATTTTAATTGGGAAATTATTATATCAATTCCAATGAAAAAAAATGAAAAATGAAATGACAATCACTTATTGTCGTATGTAGGCTTCAAATGAAGTTACTGTGAAAAGCCCTGTGAAAATCTGAAGTATGAAAGAAATCAAAATAAAAACTCTGCAACTTCAGCACCCAGAGGACAACCATTCAAACACTCCAGATTATTTTCAAATAAATACGATTCACTATTTCTAAATCTATGGGCAGAATAATATGGGGGCACAAATGCCCTCCCCCCCCCCCCCCCCCCCCCCCACAGAAACCACATCAGAGTAGACCCGACATGCTCCTCCCCCACAGACCACATCAGAGTAGAGCAGACACGCTCCATGTCAACCCACCCAACAAAAATAAAAGACTGCAGGGCGGACCAATGAGGTTAGAGTGGGACTTCCGTACCTCACTGGGGTTGATGTCCTGTGCTTTGGAGCTGCCAGTCGATCTGATTGGCCAGCAAGGAAGGTGTCAGCGGCAGCTACCAGGAGTGTTGTTGATTACGGGAGCCCAAGGCTTAGGATCCCAGTACAGGTAAGGCCAGGAGAGTATGGGTACATGAGGGAGAGAGGCAGTGGGGATGGAGGTGGTGCTGGTAGAAGGGAAGGAGCAGTTAGAAAGGAATGGCCCAAGTGGTGACTGCCCCATGATCGACGAAGCTGAGCCCCCGAAGAGTGACCCCCTTTTCCTTCCCGCCATTTGAACACTTCCATGTCAAATCAAATCAGGTTTCCTGCTCCCATCCTGCTGTGCAGGACAAACATTATAAGCATGGGCAGCAGATGATCATAGACAATTGGCTTCATAACACACCTAATCGACTCGGAATTGCTCATTTAAATACAGTGAATGGGTTGCTGATTTTGGCACCCACTCGCCACCTCATATTATGGGGGTGAGGTCAGGGTGGGCAGGAAAGTGGTGGGATAGGTGTCAACCCCATTTTATGTACCCCTTCCCCACCCTTGGAAACTATATGTCCACCAGGGGCACGTAAAATATGTTTAATTCGAAGTCTAAATACAGACATCATAAATTTTAAACACGTTATGTAACTTGTTTGATTCTGTCAAGGATAAGTGCTGAAAACTGCATCTCTAAAAACCCACTGACAATGGGTTATTTTCAACTGCAGCCTCCCAAAACCCCAATTTAATATGCAACTGTTGTAATGTCGGTGTCAGCATACAGAAAAAAGGACACATTTAACTTCATTTCCATTTAGATATGCCTATGCTTTGTGTTGATAAGTTCAGACACCTGGTACAACCAAATTGCAGTTCATAAGACCATAAGTCTTAATAATCTTGTCATTACTTGGCCAAACATCTGTACGTTTTCATGGTAAAAGACAGATTCAACATTAAGTTATAGGCAGTAAAAAATAAGTTATCTATTCACTGATGAGCTCATAAGTTTCATTATATTCCCCCAGCTTCTACCGGCCATCTGTCTTGTCTCAGAGGGAACCTAAGCTTGACAAAGCAAAGAACATTGAATCCCGAACTCTGATAAAGTGAAAATATTACTAAAACAAGATTGAATTTCAGAAAGTAATTTTTTTTCCCTCTCTCGAAACAGTGCATGGTCTTCTGAAAAGCCTAGTTCTTTATTTCAGCATATCCTTAAATTACAAGAATAATTCCAGTTTTACTGACTGAGCAGTACCACTCAATCTAAAAAGCTGTGACAGGTGTGGTTGTAACACTCAGGGCTTTCTAGCCATTCATCGAGCAAAACTAGCTAAAAATGCGTTAAAATTAGTCTCTGAAGCCAATACTCAAAATTGAAAAATGGGGCGGTAGAATTGGCAGCATTGGGGCCGGCGTGGTCGGCGCAGCGCCGGTCGGGGGTTGCCCCCCCAAGATTCTCCGGCCCAGATGGGTTGAGCGGCCGAAAAAAAAACAGAGTCCCGCCGGCGCCGATCTAACATGCTCTGAGCCGGCGGGAGCTCAGTGTTGAATGGTCGGGGGGTGGCCTGGCCCGCGATCGGGACTCACCGCATGAGTGGTGTCTCCTTTCTTCCACGCCGGCACTCCTGCGCCATGTTGGGTCAGGGCCGGCGCGGACAAGGGAGACACGGCGCATGCGGTGGGACTGCGCATGCGCGGGTACGCGCTGGACCCACTGCGCATGCGCGCATCCCCGGCGCCCATTCTATGGCCGGATTAGCAGCTGGAGCGGCGTGAACCGCTCCAGCATCCTGCTGGCCCTCTGTAGGGGCCAGAATTGCTGATCCTGGGGCTGTGTTGACGCCGCCGAGAAATGCGACGGTGTTTCCGACAGCATCAACACTCAGCCTCAGGATCAGAGAATCCAGCCCATGGTTCCTAGATAAAAGGTGATCAATATGCTGATTTGGAGTTGCTCACCCCAGAAACAAATACTGATAATAAATAGCTCAGCTGGGCAATAGGATAAAACACCCCATACACTTGTATTGGAAAACCCTTTGACCTTTGCCTATGAACAAAGATATTTAAACAAGCAAGAGAAATACAGGAAGGAGAGCTATTGAATATGTTGCCCATACAGGTTCAATCATATTTGCAAATATTCAGGAGATTGCAGACAGAGGAGGCTCTGTATAGGACAGCCAGTCAAGAAGTATCGAAGATCTAATTATGTTCAAGTAAGATGATGCACAGAGTCGGCAGAGGGTAATAGATGAGATGTTGGAGGTAGATAGGAGTTATGCAGAGGATGGGGACCCAGCAAAGCTGGAAAAGAGGAAAGAACTACAGGCGAGTTTTGACCGACTATCTACCAGGAAAGCGGTGCACCAACTGAGACGAGCAAGGGGTGCAGTTTACGAACATGGAGATAAGGCGGCGAGGGAAGCAGCGGCAAGGGAAATTGTGCAGATGAGGGATAGGGCAGGGATGTTGGTGGTGGCTTTGGATCTGATTAACAAGGTTTCTGAGGAATTTTATGAGAGGTTGTACAAGTCAGAGCCACCTGGGGAGACCGTGAGATGCAGGAATTTCTAGATGGGTTGGAGTACCCGAGGTTAGGGGAGGGGGACAGGGCTACATTAGAAGGAGCAATAGTGGAGCAGGAGATAAAGGATGCGATTGGGAGGATGCAGTCGGGGAAGGTGGCAGGTGGAATATTATAAAAAATTCATGGATAAGCTGGCACCCCTGATGGTGGGGACGTTTGAAGAAGCGATAGGGATGGGGGTGTTGCCAAAAGATAAGGATCCGACGGAGTGTGGGTCGCATAGGCCCATATCATTTCTGAATGGGGACGCAAAGGTATTGGCGAAGGTACTGGTGGGTAGACTGGAGGAGTACCTCCCGAAGGTAATAGGTGAAGATCAGACAGGGTTCATGAGAGGGAGGCAGCTCTTTTCAAACGTTAGAAGGGTATTGAACGTCATTATGGCACCAGCAGAACGGAAGGAAACAGAGGTGGTTGTGGCATTGGACGCTGAGAAGGCGTTCGACCGAGTAGAATGGGGGTATTTGATGGTAGTTCTGGAGTGGTTTGGGATTGGACCAAGATTTGTGAACTGGGTAAAGCTACTATATAAGGAGCCGAGGGAGAATGTGCGCACAAACATCAGCTCTAGATACTTTTCTCTCCACCGTGGGACTAGGCAGGGTTATCCTATGTCCCCCCCTGCTGCTTGCACTCACGATTGGGCCGTTGGCCATCACATTAAGAAGTTCGGGGGTGGACATCCGGTGGCGGACAGGATGAAGTAGGTCGCAGGTCCGATCGCTCCGGCCGGTGATGGGCTAACGGACCTTTTTCTACCGGATTTTTCGGAACTTTGCGACCTGAATCGGTGGAGGAAACAACAGGGAAGAGGTTTTCCCCCACGGGGTATGGACGGCTGGACCAGAAGAAGTGGTCGAGTGAAGCGGCTAGGATCGAAGCGGGAGCAGCGAGGACAGCAGACCGGGCGGCAAAACATGGCGGACAGCAGGGATCAGAGAGTAGAAGCTCACTGGCCAAGGGTGCAGCAGATGGAGTTTTTTTAAGAACTGCTTCGCCGAATTGAAAAGAGACACGCTGGGCCCGATGAGAGCGGTGATGGACCAAATGGTCGAGACACAGGCGTTCCAGGAGAAGGCAATCATGGAGGTCGAGTCAAAGCTTTCCAGCCAGGAAGCCAGAGGGTTATGGGCCAAGTGCAGGCAACTGGGACTAGCTTAATGGTAAAAACTGGGCGGCATGGACTGGTTGGGCCGAAGGGCCTGTTTCCATGCTGTAAACTTCTATGATTCTATGATTCGAAGACATGATAACAGTGCTGGAGCACGAGGTGGAGGGACTGAACGCCCGCCAAAAGAGGATGCAGGAGCAGCTAGAGGAGCTGGGAAACAGAGCCAGAAGACAGAACCTAAGGATCGTTGTCCTTCCCGAAGGCAGTGAGGGATCGGACGCGGGAGCATACGCGTCAAATATGCTGGAGGCGTTGATGGGGCCGGGAGCCTTCCCTCGACCCCTGGAGCTGGATGGGGCGCAACCAAGGCAGGCGACCGACCGAGGGCCCTGGTGGTTCGCTTCCACCGGCTTTCAGACAAGGAACGTGTGCTGCGGTGGGCCAAGACGGAGCGGAGCAGCAGGTGGGGGAACTGTGAGGTGCGCATATACCAGGACCTGGGAGCAGAGCTGGCCAAGAGGCGTGCAGGGTTCATCGAGGTAAAGGCGGCCCTCTTTAAAAAGGTGAGGTTTGGAATGCTGTATCCTGCGAAGCTTTGGGTAATGTTCGATGAGCATCACTACTACTTTGAGCCGCCAGATCAGGTTTGGTCCTTTATTAAAGAGAAGAAACTGGACTTGAACTGAAGGACACTTAGTTTCCAGTGTTGTACAGTGGCGGCGGTTTATTAATCTAATTTGTCCTGATGAGGTTTGGACTTTATAAAGAGAAGAAACTGGACTTGAACTAAAGGACTTTTGGCTTCCAGAGATGTAATGTGGCGGCGGTTTGTTAATTTAATCTGTACTGTACTGCTCCATTCAAGAAGGTAATTAGTCTTGGCAGAGAATATGACTGGAGGGACAGTTGGAGGGCGCATTGTTTCGGGAGTTTGCATGGGGGGGGGCTGTGGTCAGTATCTTTCGGGCGGGGGAGGAGCGGGGCCCCCTATTCTGGGGGACTGGCTCTGGGCTGGTTAAGGGCTTATGTAAATGTCCTTTAGAGAGCAGCTGTCTGTTACTCACTAAGGAATGCAATAAGGTTAATGGGTCTTTTCTGTGTGGGGGGGGGGGGGGGGCGGCGAGTGGTCGGGTGGTAGTCAGACTGGCGCCAAGGGTGGAGGTCAGCGAGCCTAGCGTAGGTCCAGGGGGAGCACTAGGGAGCATAGGAGGAGGGGCGAGCTAGGGCCAAGCAGATGGCTGACCTTGGTGTTCAGGCTTTTGAGGCTGGGGGAAGGAGGGCTGCTGAGAGATAGGGTAGGGGAGGCACCAGTGGGCCAGTGGTGGGGACCAGGGATACCACGGACGGGGAAGTCGTTTGTCGACTTTTAGGGAGAAGTTTAGGATACCGGGCAGCAGCAGCACCCGGGTGGTGGTGGTGGTGGGGGGGGCACTTAATTTAGATGATCATATGTGGGCTGTGCAAACAGAGCTGACAGGGGGAAGTGCCTTATTATGTTTGTTTTTTCCCCCAGTTTGTTTTCACCATGTTAAGGTTCTTTGCTTATTGTCTTTTTTCTGTAAATGGTACGAATTTGTTTTAAATTTAAATTTTTTTTTAACGTTCGGGGATATGGAAAGGAATAGTGTGGGGGGGGGGTTGAAAGAGATAGAGCATAGGGTGTCCTTATATGTTGATGACTTGCTGTTATACGTGTCGGAACGAGTGTGTCGATAGGGGGAATATTGGAGCTGTTTCGGGTGTTTGGGTCTTTCTTGGGGTACAAACTAAATCTGAGTATTTTGTGGTGTCTCGGCTGGGGGTGGGGGCATGGACTCACTTTAGGTACCTGGGGGTGAAGGTACAACATTTCTAGTTTGGTGGTGAGAGTGAAAGCTGATCTGGCAAGGGTGGGATGCTCTCCCTCTGTCAGGGGGGGGGGGTCGGGTACAGGCGGTTAAAATTAATGTGTTGCCACGATTTCTGTTTATTTTCCAATGCCTGCCAATTTTCCTGCCAAAGGCCTTTTTCAGAGAGATTGAGGGAAGGATTACGTCATTCATATGGGGAGAGAAGGTGGCCAGAGTTAGAAAGGTGCTACTACAGAGGGGAAGGCAGGCAGGGGGGTTGGGTCTTCCGAACCTGATGTATTACTACTGGGTGGCGAATGTGGAGAAGGTGCGGAACTGGGTAAAAGGGGTTGATTCCCAGTGGGCCAGAATGGAGGAGAGTTTGTGCAGGGGGTCGGGATTGAAAGCACTAGCAACAGCGCCGCTCCCGATAGCCCCGGGGAAGTACTCAGGTTGTCCGGTAATAATAGCTTCATTGAGAATTTGGAGGCAGTTTCGCCAACACTTCGGGTTGGGGGCAGGGTCAAGGGAAATGCCGATTCGGGGGAACCACAGATTTGAGCCAGGGAGGTGGGATGGAAATTTTTGGAAATGGGAGGAGAAGGGGATTAAGACACTGAAAGATTTGTTTCTTAGGGGTTGGTTTGCAGGATTGAAGTTTAGATACATGCAGGTTTGAGATTTTGCCAGAAAGGAGATACAGAACTTCCCGGAGGAGCCAGCCTCCACATTGCTAGAGGAGGTGCTGACGACAGGGGGACTGGAGAAGGGGGTAGTGTCAGCGGTTTACGGAGCTATTTTGGAAGAGGAGAAGGCACCACTGGAAGGGATCAAAGCAAAGTGGGAGGAAGAGTTGGGAGAGGATATGGAGGAGGGGTTCTGGTGTGAGGCGCTCCGGAGAGTGAATGCCTCCACCTAGTGTGCGAGGTTGGGGCTGATACAGTCTACAGAGCACACTTCACGAGGGCGAGGATGAGACGATTCTTTGAAGGAGTAGAAGATGTGTGTGAACGTTGGGGGGGGGGGGGGGGGGGGGGGGGCTAATCACGTTCATATGTTTTGGTCCTGTCCAAAGCTAGAGGATTACTGGAAGGAGGTTTTTAGGGTAATTTCTAAAGTGGTGCGCGTGAAACTGGACCTGGGCCCCCGGAGGCCATATTCAGTGTGTCGGACCAGCCAGGATTGGAAACAGGTGCGGAGGCAGATGTTGTAGCCTTCGCCTCATTGATCACCCGAAGGCGGATCCTGATGGGTTGGAGAGCAACCTCTCCACCCTGTGCCCTGGCGTGGCGGGGGGGACCTGTTGGAATTCTTGACTCTTGACAAGGTTAAGTTTGAACTGAGGGGAAGGATAGAGGGGTTCTACAATTCATGGGCATTATTCATTATGCACTTTCAAGAACTGGATAACATCGAACATTAATTGGGGGTGGGTGGGTGGCGGTGTGTGTTAATGGTGGCTATGGGTGATTCCGGATTCCTTTTTGTCATTTGTTTATGTGAATTTGCGGGCGAATGTTTGGGGTTTGGTGGGAGAATGGGATCGTTGTTATTGATATGGGGATTGATATATTTGTTACTGATTAATGTTTATTGTTGGTGGGTGTAAATTTGGGAGAAAATGTGAAAAAGGGAGGAGAATAAAGAAATTTTTTAAAAGGATGATACAGAGTAGATTGGCTTAGTAGTGTGTTCATTACTTTCTTAATACTGGGTGGAAATTAGATTTACCAATTGAAATGAATTAATTTTATAAGTTCTATTGGTCTACTTGTTCATATTACTGTGAAATAACAATTTTAATAATTCATATCACTTCTTGTTTCACCAAGTGATAGCCTGGTCTGCCATTGGAAAGACTGAAGAAACACCGGAATGCAGGACAAGTAACTCATCCAAACCACAAAAAAATGTTGCTATTGTTACTTATGTTTTCGCAAATATAAGACGTGATTCAACGGGATAAAAACAGAGTCGTGTTTCGGGCACATTTAGCCGAGTCTTTCTCAGCGCCACAGGCTGCATTTTGGAGTTTCTTTGGCCTCGGCGGGGAACTCCACATCTAGGCCACACTTACAACATCATCTCCTGCACTGATGAGCTCAGTGCATCAGTGCAGGAAGATGACTCGTGGATCGGTCACCATTTCTATTTTGGCCCACCGCAGCGTCTGGGCACCCCCGCACCCCCCCCCCCCCCCCCCCTTCCCTACTGCACCCAACTTACCTCTTCCGTGTCGTCAAGCCCCCCCCCCCCCGGACCCCACCTCTTATGGGCAACCCACCCTGGGGCCGACCCCTGGCAAGGGCAAACTAGCATCCAGGTACCTTGGCACTGCCAACCTGGCACACTGGCACTGCCACTTGAGCATCCCGGCAGATTTGGAGAATTGTGTGAAGCCATCATTGGTGGTACTTCTCCACTGCTTGGAGGTGCTTTTGTAGATTCAAGGATTACGTCTGTTCAATAAACCATGACCTCACTCTCGGGTTTGACATCCTAGTCCTCAAATACTCTTTTCCTCAATCAGCTGAAGGCGGAGGTGGCATATGGAAGGGATAATGAATTTTCACGTCTGTGTTTCCCTCCGTTCAAAGGAGGCTCCCAAGATATGGGAAATGGTCCATATGATGCATAGTTAGTCTGTTTTACTTCTTTAGGTATATTATTCAATAAATGTATTAAAATAATAGTATTACTACATATAATTAAGTGATAAAACTTACATCATAATAATATAATTTCGGATATAGTGAAGATGAGCAACAAGGGGTTGAAATACCACCGCCCTTACTGTGCACTTCCATTGTAACTGCAGCAGAAGTACAATGGAAGGGCACAAGTTATGTTGGAACTGGAATATACAGAGATCATCCCATGGACACCCAAACAACTAGGAGTGCATCTCCGGAATCTGCCTACCAAGACGATACAGAGAATCCTGCCAGATTCAAGGCAGGTGCTAGTTCTGTCCCTCCACCCATAATCTACCTTCATATAATAAATTTTAAATGCTTTGCCTATTCGCAGATCATCCAGCCCATAGTTCAGGTTTGGACTCCCAGTACAATCAAGTGGTTGTCTATTTCCACAGGTGTCAATAGTCCCCTGTTGCAGGAATCCCAAGCCTTTGGAGTCCCTGCCCCAGATTCAACTGCTTTTGATGGACAGAGGTTCACCCCTTACAAAAATTACAGGAGTAGGATGCAACCTGGTACATCTCATTGTGTGCCTAATTTGTAGTCTGTCCTCCCACTTGAGAAATGGATAATGTTGGAAGAACATAGACTTTTGACCCCAATACTAACCCAAAATCTCTAGCAGACAAGCCCCAACTGAATTCTTCTCGTATCTATTAGTTAACTGCTGTAAAACTGTTGGCTAACCCCAATTCTTTGAGGCTAAAACTACTTTATTTGCATTCCGTATTAATGCTGACAAAGCAACGTTGCTATCTCTACTGTGGTATTAAGAGCTATGCAAAGCTGAAGTGCTGCCAAAAATGATTTAAATTTGGTTTTAAATTCTTCAGGCATCACGAATTAAAAGATTTCTCTGACCCATCATTGTGTATACAGTCAATTTGAGGAAAGATAGCTAAATAGTGCAACATGAGGGAAATGTGTGAAAATAAAAACACTGGCGCTGAAGAAAGAAATTATGGGACCCTGTAAAGCAAAATACAGTCATTCTTATCTTTTGCTGTGGAGCAAAAGCTTAGGAGCAGAAGTAGGCGATTTGGCCCATAGAGTCTGCTCTGCCATTAAATGAGATCATGACTGATCTGATATGATAAACGTCAATTCCATTTTTCTCCCTTATCCCCATAACCCTCAATTCCCTTACTGATTAAAAATCTGTAACTCAGCCTTGAACACTTATCGACCGAGCCTCTACAGCTCTCTGCGATAAAGAATACCATAGATCCACTACCATCTAAGAGAAGAAATTCTTGCTCATCTCGGTCTGGAATGGGTGACCCTTTACTCTGCAATTATGCCCTGTGGTCCTAGACTCTCCCACTGGGGGAACAACCTCTCAGCATCTACCCTGTCAAGCCCCCCCGAGAATCCTTTTTGTCTCAATAAGGTCGCCTCTCATTCTTCTAAACTCCAATGAATACAGGCCCAACCTACTCAACTTCTCCTCATAAGAAAATCCCTCCATCCCCGAGATCAACCTGGTGAACCTTCTCTGGACAGCCTCCAACACCAGTATATCTTTCCTTTGCTAAGGAGGTCAAAACTGTTCACAGTATTCCAGGTGTGATCTAACTAGTGCCTTGTATAGTTTTATTAAGTTTTCCCTGTTTTCATACTCCATTCCCTTTGAAATAAAGGCCAACATTCAATTTGCCTTCCCTAACACCTGCCGAACATGCATGCCAGTTTTGTGTGATTTATGCACGAGGATGCCCAAATCCCTTTATGCTTCAGCTTTCTGCAGTCTTTCTCCATTTAAATAATATTCAATCCTTTATTCTTCCTTCCCAAGACTATGGAGCTGTTGTAAAACTGTTGCTCATAATGCAACATAAGTACAGGTAGGTTACATTAGCACAACTGTTGCTGAAGTATTAGAAGATTCTAAAACAAATGCAAAAAAAGGGGTTACTTCACAACGTTGCATCTAAAGTTGCAGCCTGTTCATTCCATTTTCTATTTAGTTACCGTTTATATATCACCAATGTCTAGACTTTTGACCAAAACATATGATACAACTCGTCTTAATATCATTCCCTTTAATGTCATATGTTTCCTATCATCACGATTTTCGCATACAATTTCCAAAATTGTATATAAATCAAACACAATTGCCAGAAACTGAACAAACATAAACTTATACTTAACACCAGTGAATGTTTTGTGGCCTTGGAAAGTGTAGATGCTGTGGATATAACTCTTACCTACCAGTTCTCAGACTCTGCATTTCTCCCCCCAAAATTGTGAACACAATCAAGTTCTGTGCTATTTGGGCAGCATAGTGGCACAGTGGTTAGCACTGCAGCATCACAGCACCAGGAAACCGGGTTCAATCCTGACCTCGGGTGACTGGCTGTGTGGAGTTTGCATGTTCTCCCTGCGTGTATTTCCTCCAAGTACTTCGGTTTCCTCCCACAGTCCAAAGATGTGCAGGTTAGGTGGATTGGCCATGCTAAATTGTCCTTTAGTGTCCAACGGTTATGTAGGGTTGCAGGGATTGGGTGAATAGCTTCCTTCTGCACTGTAGGGATTCTGTAATTCTATGATTTATTGAGACAGTAGATTAAGGGAGCAGGAACTGGGTTCCAATCAACTTTCGAAACAGCTCAGCAGCAAAAGGCGAACTATTCACATGGTACAATATCACTAGAAGACAACATGGGGTGAAACGGTCTCGGACAGGGGCATAAAACAGATGGAATCACGTTTGCCGACCATTCTATAACCAGTCAGAAATGCAGTCTTATTGAAGTCATTAGAACTTAATATCAGAAGAGCATGTTTTGCATCCCCATCCATGTCCAATTTCATACCACAATATTTTCATTATGTTACTAGGGGAGAAATTATCTAATTGAACTGCAAGGTTTGTGGTGTTCTGTTTAAAGTTTTTCTGTCACAGTTATGACTATTCAATTAATTATCGAGTATTTGTTTTAGAACAGTGCCATTAAAAAAAAAGTTGTGTTCATTAGGTAAGTCAATGTTGACAAAATGAATACAATTATGTGGTTGTTCTATGGTTCAAGCAACTTATAAATAAATGGGGCAAAATTGATGTGCAAAACAGGTCAATTGGCAACTGTTTCTTTTAACCTGTGCCAGTTTTAAATTTTTTTGTTCCTTTTTCTTTCAGGGATGTGGGTGTTGCTAGCAAAACCAGTGTCTATTGCCCATCCCTAATTGCCCTCAGTGGCAGTTAAGAATTAACCACACTGCTGTGGATCTGCAGTCATCTGTAGGCCAGACAGGTAAGGAGATCTCCTCCCCTCAAGGACACTAGTGAACCAAATGGATTTTAATCCATTATTCCATGGTCATCATTAGACTTGTAATTCCAGATTTAATTGAATTCAAATTTTATCATTTGCCATGGGTGGTATTTGAACCTGGGTCTCCATGAGCAGTACCCTGGGTCTCTGGATTACTAGTCCAGTGACAATCCCACTACACCACCACCTTCCTAATTTCCCACTGACCTCAAAAATTAACCAAGTGAGAGTAGGAAATGAGTCTCCAGGAAGAGTGTGAACTCTTTTCTGTGAACTTCAGCGGAAAGACGGTCAAGTGTGGTGAAAAATCAGCTGCTGATTTAATGCAAGGCCATTGTGTGTATCTGGATTAGACACATTTCACCTGAAAGTAAAACTTTACACAATCAATGTAACTTCACTCGGGGCGGGGCAGGGGTTGAGGCACGGTAGAGCAGTGGTCAACACTGCTGCCTCATGGTGCCGAGGACCCAGGTTCGACCCCGGCCACTGTCCGTGTGGAGTTTGCACAGTCTCCCCGTGTCTATGTGGGTCAAACCCCCACAACCCAAAGATGTGCAGGTAGGTGGACTGGCCATGCTAAATTGCCCCGAAATGGAAACATTTATTTTTTTAAATGTATGACCCACTCATTATTGCACCAGCTTGAGTTTTTCCAGTTTCAACACCAACGTGTCAATTAATGATGAAGTATAGGAAACTCTGTACAGGAATTACTCAGAATGCTTAACCTCTTTCACATAGCGCCCTTCAAGCAATAACTTAAAATACTAATTGCTGTTGGATTTGAATTACAAATTCAGCAATGAGAACCATGCAGTCTCTGTTGTACTGCCGTTCTTTAGGAAAGCTCTATCGAAAGACATTAACTTTTTGAGAAGTGTTTTTTTCCCTCAGAACTTTACCTGTAGGTGGCAGCTCAAGCTTCCACAGGCACCAGCAGTCTCCCAAGTCTCCAATTTTTATGGTGACTCTAGAGAAGGGAGTGTTGAAAGGTTCGAGTGAGTATCATCATAATGGAGCTCAATCCGGTCTTCACCCAGCAGCCACACATGAGCACTTTTGATTGAGGGTCATTCAAAAACAGTCAATTGTGAATTGGTAACATGAGTCTGGTTTCACCAAAACAAGAGGTATCAGTAAGAACCTATGAGTGCTGGTGTAGGTTCAGATGCAAATTTATATGTGCGTAATAATACCATTTAAAAAGAAATTATTATTCATATTGCTGGGTGATAATGCTTGAAGAGGTGGTGAGGAAACAACAAATTGTTCCACTATATTAATATTCAAGGGCCAAATGTGACTCCTTAAGATTCTTCTGTGTTTATTAAGAATGGCTTGAATGTTGCAGTAAAAACTCAACTCGTGACTATTGTCATAATATGCACCCATGCACATCATGAGGTAAAAGCAGGCAGTGACAGACACCCAGGTGAGCTAATCAACATACAGAACAGAACACGACCAATCACCAGACAAAACACCATTGGGGGGCTTCCAATCTATAAAATACACGAGGCATCAGCACTCTGCTTCTTTCCACTGGTGACAACTGTAGTGACAGTCAAGGTGTACAAATCATTCAACACCTTCTACATGTGGATCAGAGCTAGCCTGGTCTAGATAGTTAATGTTAGTTTACTTAGAGTAGTAGAGAGTCAACCCACAGGCAGCGGTGTGCTTCATTACTGAAGTTCAATAAATCTTATTGAACCAACGCTTGTGTTTGGTGTATGCTTGATCATTTAACTGCATTGTGTTGCAGTCCGTGTTACCCCAGGGTGAATAACACAACATGGTACCAGGATTGGCTACTGCTTCTAAGTAATTTATCTTCGAAAATTCACTGACAATCAGCAACTGCCTTCCAGCAGCATGGAAAAGATCCAGGTACCTCCACAGCTCCAGATCTCTGGGAACCTTGGCGCCAACTGGCGGGTCTTCAAGCAGAAATTCAGTCTATACCTGGAGGCCTCGGGCCTCGAAAGTGCGTCCGATTCCCGAAAAATTGCACTGCTACTGTCGACTGCGGGGGACCAGGCCATCCAAATCTTCAATTCGCTTACTTTTGCCGACGGTGAGGACAAGACCAAGTTCCAGACCGTCTTAGCCAAATTCGACAGTCACTGTGCGGTCGAGACGAACGAACGCTTCGAGCATTATGTCTTCCAGCAGCACCTTCAGGGTAAGGATGAGCCTTTCCAGTCTTTTCTCACTCATCTGCGTATTCTAGTGCAATCCTGCAACTATGGTGACACCGCTGACTCCCTCATCAGGGATCAGATAGTGTTTGACGTCCACTCCGATGCCCTGCGGGAGCAGCTCCTAAAAATTAAAAATATGGCCCTGCCAGTGGCCATCGAGACCTGCAAAGTCCACGAACAGGCGAAAAGGTGCTATTCCCGCCTTAAGTTGGCAGAGCGGGACTAACTTGCCTCCCACGAGGCTGAAAGTGTACAGGCCATCTCCCGAATGCGGCGCCTGAACATCGATGAAGGTGGCCATTTACCGTGCTTTTCCAGGGGTCCCACGCATGCGCACCATGGTCGGGAGAACAAAGCGGCCAAAAACTACACTGCGCAGGTGCGAGCGGCGGCTGACTGCACTGCGCATGTGCGACGACGCACGAGCATCACAACGTTGACATGACGTGCCCCAACTGCGCACCGCCCATTTAAAGCGGCAATGCCCTGCAAGAGGCAGGTGATGTCTCAACTGCAAGAAGCTTGGCCATTATGCGGCTTTGTGCAGGTCTGCACTGATAGGGGCCAGCGATCCCAGTTCCAACGCAGACGCGTTCGAAGTGTGCAGCAAGGGCTGCTGGATTTGGAACCTGATCCAGTCACGGATCCAGAGGACGACTGCCCGGAGTCCCCATATCAAGTGGGCATCATCACCATGCATGACAAGGCCTCCTCGCATTCAGCAACACACACATCCATCCTCAATGTGGATTATGCGGACTCAGCTTCAGACTTCAATCTAGATCTTCTGGCGTACAGAGCAACCCCTCTGTCCAACGGTATGTCTCCGGCACAGCTCCTTATGAATCGTAAACTGCGGACGACTGTTCCGGCCATTCACATACCTGACCTGGATCACCTTCCAGTGCTGCAAAAGATGCAGATCAGAACCTGGCAAAAGCTGACATATGATGCTCATGCTACTGATCTGCCCGTGCTCTCTCCGAAGGACGCTGTTCGCGTCAAGTTGCCTGGTGGAGGCTGGTCAGCTCCAGCTGTTGTTGTTCGACAGGCTTCTCCCAGGTCGTTTGTGGTTCATATGGCTGATGGATCTATTGTCCAGCGCAACAGAAGGGCACTATGCAAACTTGCCTGCCCACCACCGGATCTCACGTTCCAAGATGTCGTTCTGCCTTACCCGGACACCTCGCTCTACGAGGCCACCAATCTGGCTGCATGCCAACCTGTCAAGACACCATCATCCCCGCCTCCACCTCCCAGGCGGTCCACAAGAATCCGACGACAGCCCCAACGACTGGACTTATAAATAGTTCCTTTGTAGGTATACTGTTATGTTTCTGCATGCTAGACACCTTGCATGTACATATCAATTCATTCACCAATTGCTGTTTATAGTTACTTCTGTAAATATGTCGTATATGCTCTAAGCAGCCGACAATTTTTTTTATAAAGGGGGGGGGGGGGATGTCATAATATGCACCCATGCACATCATGAGGTAAAAGCAGGCAGTGACAGACACCCAGGTGAGCCAATCAACATACAGAACAGAATACGACCAATCACCAAACAAAACACCATTGGGAGGCTTCCACTATAAAACACATGAGGCATCAGCACTCTGCCTCTTTCCACTGGTGACAACTGTAGTGACAGTCAGGGTGTACAAATCATTCAACACCTTCTACATGTGGATCAGAGCTAGCCTGGTCTAGATAGTTAATGTTAATTTACTTAGAGTAGTAGAGAGTCAACCCACAGGCAGCTGTGTGCTTCGTTACTGAAGTTCAATAAATCTAATTGAACCAATGTCTACGTATGGTGTATGCTTGGTTATTTAACTGCATTGTGTTGCAGTCCGTGTTACCCCAGGGTGAATAACAGGACAATTATATCGTGACTTAAACATAACAAAACATCCCAAGTTTCTTCACAAGAGTGTTGTAAACCAGGATTTGGCATGGAGTCTTGCAAAAATCTAGTTCCATATTTAATGCGGGACTCTCCGTCTCGCCAGTCCCATTTTCCGGCAAGGAACGGCCCCACTGGCAGCAGGATTCTCCATTTGCACATTGTGGCCCACTCCAAGCAGTCGGGAAATGAGGGGGCGTGGGGATGCTGCTGGCAGGGTGGAGGATCCCGCCGACAGAGAATCCCGCAGCATATGTTTTAGAATAGGACTTTTAGTTTTAGGATAAAACTTTTAGGTTAGTGGTGAAAGTCTTGAATGGAAGATAAATGAAAAAATGAAAAAAATTGATAAACAGCGCTATCATAAAGGCAAATCAAGCACACTTAGGTTTAATTAGTGCGTTTATTTTCCAAGGTCAAAGTTCATGGAAAAAAAAAAAAACTTATAGAGGGCAACTCTTTGGGTAGAGACCGTGTGTGAAATTTAGAGAGCTTGTTCACCATGGGTGTAAATCCTATTAAAGCCGCTAAATCTCACAAGAGGGCCTTAACAGATTTTGCACCGACCAAGATATTGGTTAGAGCTTTTATCTGCCCTCCACTGGTCATGTCCTTTGCATGAATTTTAATAAATTTAAATATACTTAAAATGGTTTATGCTATAACATCCAACCATATCAGCTCCACTTCCCCACCCCCTTACCAAGGCATGACATCATGGCAGCATAAAAGCCCTACTGATTTTCAAAAGCAAAAACCAGCCATGATGACCATGCCAGATGCACCCCAAGTTGCCACTGCCGGGCGGGCACTCTGGAAGCCCCTTTGGCAGGGGTTCCCATTATGTGTGTCGGTGTGGGGGTGCAATAGTTGTGGGGAGGAGAATGTTGTGCATTGAGTTGGGGGGGGGGGGGGGCAGAGACTGAAAGAGGCGTGGACGGTGCCAGTGACAGGGAGGGGGGCTGGTGACAGTGAGGAGCAGAGTGCCCCGATACCAGCAAGGGGGCTTGTGTGGAGTGCTTTCAGAGGGACGGTGCAGATTCAATGGGCTGAATGGCCTCCTTCTGCATGTAAGGGTTCTATGATTCTACGTTCATGGCCATTTTTAAGCAAGTCCAACTATGCAGAGGTTAGTTTTGCAATTTGCACGGTAAAGCAGCCTTATGTCCGAATATGGCAGAAAACAAACCTTGGATATGTTTTGAGGTGCTTCCTGTCCTTCCACCGCCCCCCACTCCACCCCCACCTCACTTCAGCTTCTCACCTCTTGCTCGTCTCTTTCTTGAGGCAAAAGACAAGCAACGGAGTTAAATCTATCCCTGAATAGTCTGAGAATTAGCAACATGTTTTTGTAGCAGTGTGGAACTTCAGCATGCTATACCATGGAGCGTAAGCCACATGAAGGACCTTGCATGTTTACTATTTGCAGATGAAGGAATGAATTAAAGACAGATTGACCCAACAACTGTAACAGCTGTTGAAACAGCCACATTCATGGGTGCGTGCATGGGAACAGGTTATATCCCAAAGTTTATTTTCAAAAGATTGTACAGGATAACCCCCAAAAAGGGGCAAGAGCAGAAAAACTGAATTCCTGCCAGCTGAGAGTATGATTGAGATATATAACATTATGAGTGCGCATACATGGAGTACACAAGAAGAAATGTTTCCCTTTGTGACGCATGATCAATTGCACAAAGACTAAAGTTGGGTACAACTGTGGCTTTATTCCAGTCAGATGCATGGCCTCCTGCTGCAGCTGGCGAAATGGCAGGGCACTGGAGGTCATGCATATTTATACAGTTCTCAGTGGGCGGAGCCAGCCAGCAGGAGCTACCGGCGAACCTGTACTGCAGGTCCCACCTTACATCTCCTATTACAGTGGTTCACCACACTTTGGTGGAGGGGTCAACGACCAGGGGGTATAGATTTAAGCTGAAGAGCAGGAGATTTAGAGAGGAAAAACGTTTCCACCCAGAGGGTGGTGAGAGTCTGGACTCACTGCCTGAAAAGGGTGATAGAGGCAGAGACCCTCATAACATTGAAGAAGTATTTAGATGTGCACTTGCAATCTCAGGGCATACAAGGCTATGGGCCAAGTGCTGGAAAATGGGATTATAATGGTGGTTGTTTTTGACTTGCGCAGACACGATGGGCCGAAGGCCTGTTTTGTGCTGTCGACCTCTGTATCAGAGGTCGGGGTAGCACGAGCCCAGAAAGCAGACCGCTATTTTACTATCCCTTAACAGAATCAAGTACTCTCCAACATTATTTCAATTCTAATTAATTAAAAAGAATGTTTCCCTATAATTTCTGCTCATTATGAACATTGAACACCTGATACTATTTTCTGAGATTTCAAGATGATTGCTATTAGTCATATCATTCGCTTCAAATACTTTGAAACCTTTGACACACTCGTGCACTAAGCCACCTCTGGAAATTGGTGTCTCATTTTCAGAGGCCATTAATTAATCTGAAAGCTCTACGACTTAATATTTGTCCAGTTTAACAAAATTAATGAAGACAATCAAATAAAGCGGACTTCATGATGACAGTAGGAATTTTTATTCAGATTTCTTTTCCCGCTTTGTTAAGACACCCCCGTGCCTCCAATGCTCTGTCTGGATAAAGTCTCTTTTTAAACTCAGACTGGGTAGTGAAGAATAGACTTTCATTCCCACATTCCCCATAACTTCCTTCCAGCCCTCAGTGAGAGGAAGACCCGCCCTCGAGAGTTACCAGCCAGTCAGATTGGTACTAGAGCTTGATAATGGGTGTTGCTGGAACTGCTTGAAGGAGCACGAAAGAGAGTGATGACAACTGCCACAAGAAAAGTAAGTCTTGGCTTTTAAGACAGCGAAGTGTGTGGGGGGGGGTTGGAGACTATGTTTTGGAGAGCAGGCGGCAAAAAGGGAGGGGAGGTTTTTTGGGCGAGTAGTTCCGATGCACATAAGGAATCCCCTCCGCCCCGGAGCACTGTAATCCTATAATGTAAAAGTAATAAATAAAGCAAACCCACATTTCATTCAACTCACTGAATCCTACAGCCCAATGCCGAATCCCAGCTTCAAGGAGGTGAGCTTCAGTCCTCTGGGAAAAGCACCAAAGCTGCCTGACTCCCACAATAAAAAACACATCATTACAGTCATAAATCATAGTAAACATGAACTCTCCCTCCCCCATTTAGTGCTGCTCTCGCTGGGTGGAATCGTATACATCTAAGACATGAGGATGAGTCAGGACCACATCCCAGGTCACAAACCCACTCTTCTGGTCAGGGTGTCCACCTACAGATCTTCCCGGAGATGCCCAATTAAAAGGCTACCTCTGCATTCACCATCCAATTAAAGATAGTGGTCGGTTCCCTGAGGGACACTAGGCTCAGGGGAACATGAAGGCACCACTTTCCTGAGGCACTCTCAAAAGAGATATTAAATTGAACAAAATAAACAGTAGCCACAGCTGCCAGGCCACCCTCCGAGGCCCACTGATGGCTGTGGCTCCAGTGGGTGGGTTAAACAGGAGGCCTTGTGGGACGGGGGAAACAAGCCAGTTGCTGGCAAGTCACCTCACTGAGCATTTAATTATGCAGATTAGCTACACATTGCAACCAGATGGGTAGACTCTGCTGGTGATAACCTGCCTTCAGGAAGATCACCGGAATCAGGAATACATCGGCCCACTGATCCAATGCTTACATTTCTAAACCACAGAATTCCTATAGTGCAGAGGAGGCCAATCAGCCCATCGGATCTGCACCGACCCCCTGAAAGAGCAACCAACCTTAGCCCACTCCCCCACCCTTTCCAAATTCCTCCCATTCCCACCTTTAAGCCTGCCCTCCTACAGGTCCAGGAAGATTTTACTCTGTCTCTCTCCCTCCGAGTTTGCAACGTGCTGCCTCTCGCTCTTTCCCACTTTTTCTTGTTCCCTCCCTTCCCAATTGGTGCTGCGCTTTCTCTCTTCCCCAGTTTGTGGTCCCCTCTCGGTTTCTACCCCTCTCTCATTTCATGTTGTTTGCCACCTCTCCCTTCTCCTCACTCTTTCAGTTTGTTGCTCTCCCTCAGTTTATTTTGCTCTCTCCTCCTCCCTCTTCCAATTATTACAGAAATATGAACAGAGATTGACCACATAGTTCCAACATTCACCAAAGCATGGCCGATGGTGGGCTTCAAGCGCTATTTACCTGCCTATTCCCCATATCCCTCGATTCCCTGGAGACCAAAAATCTGTCTAACTCAGCCGTAAGTACATTCAACACTGGAATATCCACCTCCCCTAGACTGTGGAGAATTCAAGAGATTCACAATCCTTTGAGTGATGAACTTTCTTCTCATCTCATTCCTATTTTTAAAAATAAACAATTTTATGGAGGTATTTTTGGCATTGTAAACAGTTACAGTGTACAATATTATGCAAATGTGTCGATGAATGGTTGCCACCTTCGGGCAAACCCCAATAAAGATCCTCTCAAGGCGAACTTCAATTTTTTCCAGACCAAGAAAGCTCGACAGGTCAGAGAGCCGTTCTTCGGTCTTCGGGGGCTTGGAGTCCCTCCATGCCTGCGGTATAAGTCACCGGGCTACCAGGGAAGCAAAGGCCAAGACGTCCGCAAATCCCTCCCAGTATCTCTTAAGTTTTGGACGTGCCCAAAACATGTGGTCGTGGTTCGCTGGTCCTCCCGCGCATCTAGCACACTTGTCTTCCACCCCCAAAAATTTGCTCATCCTGGCCATCGTCATGTGGGCCCGGTGTACGACCTTGAACTGAATCAGGCTGAGCCTAGCACATGTTGCAGTTGAATTTACTCTCCTCAGGGCTTCCGCCCATACCCCGTCCTCTATCTCCTCGCCAAGTTCCTCCTCCCACTTGAGCTTCAGTTCCTCTGTCTGGGACTCCTCACCTTTCACGAGTTCTTGGTAAATATCCAAGACTTTCCCCTCTACTACCTCTCCTCTAGAAACTATTCCATCCTGGATCCCATTTGGTGGGAGGCGTGGGAAGGATGGGACCTGTCTGCGTATGAAGTCACGCACTTGCAAGTACCTAAAGTCATTCCCCCTCACTAGTCCGAATTTATCCTCCAAGGCCCTCATGCTCGAGAAGCTCCCCTCCAAGAACATATCATCCATCCTCCTCACCCCCGCCCGCCGCCATGCTCGGAATCCACCGTCCATGTTCCCTGGAGCGAATCAGTGGCTGTCGCATAATGGAGACCAGACTGATGCTCCCACCTCACCGAAATGTTTCCTCTACTGGCCCCAGATCCGCAGGGCTGCCACCACTACTGGGCTGGTGGAGTACCTGGGCGGTGGGAGCGGTTGGGGAACCGTGACCAGGGCTGCCAGACTGGTGCCCCTGCACGAAGTCACCTCCACTCGCCCCCAAATAGACCCCATACCCACCATCCAACTCCTTACCAAGGCTATGTTGGCCGCCCAGTAGTAGTTGCCAAGATTCGGCAGCGCCGGCCCCCCTCGCTACGGTTCCTCTCCAGCATCGCTTTCATCACCAGTGGGGACTTCCCCACCCAGACAAAGCCCATAATAATCTTTTCTAGTGCTCAAAAGTTCCGAAAAGTCGGGAAACCAGGTCCAGAAATCCGGCTGGAGTGAGAGCCACCAAATGTGCGGCTCACTCCCTCATAGGCGCCACCGGAAGTCTTCTCATCTCATTCCTGAGAGAAAGTGGGTGCGATCTAATGGTCACACTGCGCCCGAAAAGCAGACTGACGCAGTGCAGCCAATAAAAGCTGGGAGACCCGCCCCGGGATCTAGGCGGCTCGCAACGTTTCACGAGATCTAACGCGATCTCGTGAGAAGTTGCAATGTAAATCCCGCCCATTGTGGGCGGAATCACTTTTTAGCAAATTTGCATGTTAGAGCGAGACAACTAGTCTCACTAACGTGCAAATTCTCCGAGGCACCCAAGACTTTGAGATTCAACCTCTTTGTCTCATAGACCTCGGGTAAGTGCTGTTCAGCACTGGTCCCTGTTGTGCTAGGCTTCTTCATGTAGCATAAGCTGCTTTCTTGATGTATGCTCTGACAAAGGAAGGTTCAGACTTTGAGATCGGTTTAACACATTTATTGAACAGTTAACAATTCTCCTACTTTGAATTCGACTCTCCTGCTAATCTTGCTGTAGTAACTCAGTCTAATTAACCAGTCTGCTCTAAGCCATGCGGTGGGTGTGATGCTTCTGATCTGCCCATTGGTCGTGTCCTATTCTGTGTTCATTGGCTGTATGTCTGCATGTCATGATGTCTCTGGTGATCCCTCTAGTGTTTACTTAGCCTTAGTGTATTTACATTAATCCCTTGTGTATTTACAGTGATGCATATCACCACATCCCCCCTTTTTTCATGTTACATATTTTCTGTACAGTGTTAAAGAAAATTGAACAAAATAGGTAGATAAGTGATGACATGTACAAATCATGATGACAGTGATGATTATACAATACCAAATAATATGTAAGAGTCCAAATTCATTAATTTATATGGTCGAGGGGCTTTCTTGCTTTGTTAATGAAGTGTCGATGTTGATGTTGTCATTTCCTTGTGAACGCAGTCAGTGTCCCTGTGCTTAAGGAACCAAGAAGTCATCAGGAGGTATTCAAATGGTCAAATCATTTCGTTGTCTGATTTGGACTCTTCTTTTCATGCTTGTGGTAGCGATGCAGTATGTCATGTGTGTTGTCCGGCCTGGACTGTTTCTTGTGATTGCGATATTGATGCAGTATGTCATCTGCCTTGGCAGCTGGTCTGCTCGTTTGTAGTGTAGCAAACGTGAATTTTTTGTAAGATGCGTTATCATGCCATCGTATGTCTGCACACTTGCCATTGTCTTGAGCTGTGCTGTCAGTGTCCTTCATGGGCAGAGTTGTACCATGTTGTTGTTGACATTGGTACACTTCTTGTTGTTGTAGGTTTCGTTGTTGTGTTTGTTGCGCTCAATTACCACACCGAGTGGAGAATTAGAGTCCTTCAAAGTTGCTTGTGTTAGTGCCCTTTGTGGCATCTGCTGTTTCATTGAGCGTGCCGTTTCTGCGCTCCCCATCTGGAGTCATGTCCGGTTCACAGGAATCATCATTGGCTTGTCGATGCTCCCCGTCTGGAGTCCTTTCTGGTTCACCCGAATCAGCTTTGGTTTCTTGACGCATCCCGTCCGGAGTCTTTCAGGTTCACTTTGAATCATCTGAGGTGTCACTTGAATCATCTGAGATGTCTTGATGCTCCCTGTCCGGAGTCAAAATGTTCAGGAATGCATTTTCTTGTGGAGAGGCTTGAGTGGATGTGGTTTGAATTAACGTGATGTCACTGGAGTCACTAGAAGCCTCACTTTGATTGTCGAGTGCCTCTGTACATCCTACTGAGATCTGTCAGTCTCGCTGAGATGTCGCACATCTTGTATGGGAATTGTGAAGCCTTTGTCACTTGTCGCACATACATTGGGTAGACCTTCAGTGTCTTCTTGTTGGTTAGATGAGCTGGGTAGACTGTCAGAGTCTTCTTCTGGTGGTTCAAATAATCTGGGTAGACGGTCAGTTTTTTTGAGACTGTCATAGTCGTCTTGCTGTGCACTTGAGCGTGGCAGACTTGCATCATCTGCTGCTGGTTGCTCAGATAAGGTTGCTAGATCCTCATGGTCTTGTTCATGCAAGGACTGCGCTCTGGAGTTTTGCATTGCTTCCATTGTGGAGTCAGTCATCGCTTTCTATGCGTAGTCGGGGACACTCCGCGGTGCATGGACCACTGTTCGTGGTGTGTGGACCACTGGTGTGGCGTCAGGAAGGTTCAGACTTTGAGATAGGTTTAACACATTTATATTGAACAGCTAACAATTCTCCTACCAGAGTTTGACTCTCCTGCTATAGTAACTCAGTCAACTAACCAGTCTGCTCTAAGCCATGCAGTGGGTGTGATGCTTCTGATCTGCCCCGGTCCTTCTCTCGGAGTGTCACCTGTGGAAAGAGAAAGAGCATGTGTGCCCTGTCCGTTTATATGGGTTGCCCCCTTGTGGTAGCGTCACCTCTAGGTGTCTTGACTGCCCATTGGTCGTGTGCTATTCTATGTGTTCATTAGCTGTATGTCATGATGTCTCTTGTACTCCCTCTAGTGTTTACTTAGTCTTAGTGTATTTACATTAACCCCTTGTGTATTTACAGTGATGCATATGACCACAGTCCCCACAAACAGAATGGCACTCGTGGGGTCTCCCATTGGATTGGAGGCCCCCAGCTGCATGCCCTTTGGGCAGGGTGATACCCTGGCACTGTTGGTGCCACCTGGGTGTCAGCCTGGGCACTGCCAAGGTGTCAAGCTGGCATTTGGTGTGCACTGGCAATTGGGCCTGGGGTGCCAGGGGATGGTTTAGCACAGAGCTGGCTTTTAAAGCAGACCAAGGCAGGCCAGCAACACCGTTCAATTCCCATACCAGCCTCCCCAAACAGGCGCCAGAATGTGGCGATTAGGGGCTTTTCACAGTAACTTCATTTGAAGCCTACTTGTGACAATAAGCGATTTTCATTTCATTTGCGGGTGTTGGGAGGGTGCGGGGGGACCTCCCATACTGCCTTCGGGCTTTTGGGGGTCTGGAGTCATGTTGGGGGCTTTGAAGATTGGGACGCCATTTAAAAATTTCTCAGTGTCTACCTTGTTATACCCCTTCAGAATCTAATATGTTTCTTGCATATGTCGCTCTATCTCCCTCCCTCTGTTTGTTTTGCTGTCACTCTCCCTCTTCTCACCAATTTCCTACTTTTAGGACTCGTGTTTCCAGGAGACACTTGTTGGCCCCGATGCCATTATTCTCACAACCGATAATGAGTTTCACCAGGATTCAGACAACCTGGTTTGATTGTAAGTCACAAGCACCAGAATTGTCCAAGAGTTAGGACAGCACGGTGGTTTCATAGAATTTACAGTGCAGAAGGAGGCCATTCGGCCCATCAAGTCTGCACCGGCTCTTGGAAAGAGCACCCTACCCAAGGTCAACACCGCCACCCTATCCCCATAACCCAGTAACCCCACCCAACACTAAGGGCAATTTTGGACACTAAGGGCAATTTATCATGGCCAATCCACCTAACCTGCACATCTTTAGACTGTGGGAGGAAACCGGAGCACCCGGAGGAAACCCACGCACACACGGGGATGATGTGCAGACTCCGCACAGACAGTGACCCAAGCCGGAATCGAACCTGGGATCCTGGAGCTGTGAAGCAATTGTGCTATCCACAAGGCTACCGTGCTGCCCCAAAGTGTAGTGGTTAGCATTGTTGCCTCACGACACCAACGCCCCAGGTTCGATCCTGGCTCTGGGTCACAGTCCACATGGAGTTTGCACATTAACCCTGAGTTTGCGTGGGTTTCGCCCCCATAACCCAAAAGATATGCAGGGTAGGTGGATTGGCCATGCTAAATTGGAAAAAATGAATTGGGTACACCCCAATTTAAAAAAAAAATGTTTTTAAATAGTTCAAGAGTGGAATTCAGTAGTGGTGATGGGGATCCCGCCAGTCAGTTGGAGAACTGGTGAGGATTCTGCATCGCATTTCAATGAAATGTTGGCACAACTACGAGCTAGGCACACACCTACCTGTACAGCATTGGGCCTCTGGTCAGATTAAGTGAAATCCCAGTCCTAAGAGCTGCAGGCTACAGCCATTAACAGACAAAGCCTTCACCAGGGATCATCGCAGGGATAGGATGGGGATTCCGGGGAGGGGGTTACTGACAGGGTCAGATGCAAGGGCATAAGGATGGCTTTCAGTGATGAACCCACCCTTACCCAATGCCTGGTCCCTTGATGCGACACTGAGATCCTGTGTACGAAGGTCTCCCCTGGTAGGCTGCTGGGTAGCTTTCTGGAAGCACAGTAAATGTGTGAGAGTCTTATTTAATCCCTGAGCCACCATTAAGTACCAGTGGGCTCCGTGATAATTGGAGTTAAGTGGCTCACCGAGAAGTCTAATGTCTTCTAGCCACTCACTCCAGGAGTTTTCCCACTGACAGGTGTCAGATATGGGATTCTCCAGGCCCTTTTGCCCATTACAGCAGACTCCACTAAATTCCATTCCACATGGTGCAAATGAGAAATATTAGGGCAATGTCTCTCGAGTTGACAGCAGCAAAGTTCGGGAGGCCAAGCGCTCATTTGGAAGGGCTGGGAACCCCAATTGTCACTCAATGCCAAAATTACCCTCTAACTGAGTCAGATGGCTGCCCATTTTTATCACAACCCTCAAATGAATTACTGATTTCTTGCCCCCTTATCCTGAGACACTGGCTCTGTGTTCTCGATTTGTGACACAAGTCAAGACAGCTGTTAATTCTATAGATCCGAGTGAAAACGGATTGAAATTACAACTCCGAATTACAATCTGAAACAAAAAGAAATCAGAGACAAGACTCAGAACACATCTGCCGGTAAGTGTGAATGGAATTTATTACTTTAGGAAAGAAACAAATTCATGCATAAATTTATGTCTCTAGGTACTGGAATTCTATGACAAGTTTTAATGACTGACATTCTATCCAGATTCTCCAGCTCCAATGATGCTGCCCGGAGGCTGAACAAATTAAATCGCAACACATTTCTGAAGCATCAGCTACTGCTTATCTTCCGCTCTAGTTAGGTGTAGACTCATTAAACAGTACAATAAAACCATGAAACAGCAGGCAATTACTTTGCTGGTTCTCTTTGTACAACAGCCGCCCGCCTCCTTCCTCCAATATGACCTGCCTGCAGCTATTAACAAATTGATCCAACATTGTTACTATTAGCCATAATGTAACAATGTAACTTCAAACTCAAACCATTACGTTTACTTTTGGGTTACACATCATTACAGACTCAGCAGGGAGATTTCAAGCTGGCCCAGACCCTGACAAGCTGGGAACCAGCCTGCTCTGAAAACTTAGCTGCCACGTTGGCTTGTGTCAGGTTCGCACTACAGCGGAAGCTGTATCTACATAGTTCAGACTGGCAGAACCTCACAGAAAAACAGCATGCCATTTACACTGTTCCTACAGCAGTTCTGCCAATCAGCAGGGGATTATGACAACCACTGATGAATGTTCAGGCTCAAGTAGAGGACAGGAATGGCATCATATACTGTCTAGTGGTACTTTGGAAGAACACCTACATGGGCAATGAGTGGAGGGAGGGTCAGGTTCTGCCATCTTTCTCACTCATTTTGACACTTTCTTTTACTTTTGTAAAACCTCCCCACATGTGCAGAAGGAGGTCATTTGGCCCATCAAGTCTACACCGACCCTCTGAAAGAGCACCCTACCTATTCCCACTTCCCCACCCTATCCCCTTAACCCCATCTAACCTGCAAATCTTTGGACTATGGGAGGGAGCCGGAGCACCCAAAGGAAACCCACACAGACACAGGGAGAACATGCAAACTCCACGCAAGACAGGAGAACATGCAAACTCCACACAAGACAGCCAACCACAGCCGGAATTGATCCTGGGTCTCTGCTGCTGCGAGGCAGCAGTGCTAACCAGTGTGCCGCCATGCTGCCCCACATTGCCTTTCTGCCAATTACCGCAGAGCTGCCTTCCTCCTCCTCTTCCAACGGAGCATAAAATGAAAATTAATTTACCTTTGTTTTCTGAATGAGGGAAGCTGCATCGCAGGCAAATGCAACCCACTTCTCCTAACCCTCACACCTATTTGTCCCAAAGCAGCTTCAGCCTCAAGAGGGTTTGGAGAGCCATCAAAAGATCCCACTTGACTATCACATGTAGATATGGCCAAATAGTTCTGTACACACCTTCTCCCCTTCCTACCATATCACCATCATTTACAAAAATCAACAGAATTTTCCACTGACAATTTAACTCACACTGTTCCCATTCAGGCAATCTCAAAATCACTCTCAAATCATGCAAAGGATGTTTACTTATGGGCAAGAACTTTAGTGCAAACCTAAATTTCATCAATAATAAGTGTGAACCTCCCCATTGTATACCTCCCTCATACCAATGTCGGAGGTGGTAATATTTAATCTTAATCTAGATACACGTGAATGATAAGTGGTACAGCGATGGCTGAAACTTGTGTGCCAGTATAACCCTCCTGCAATAAGGTGACATATACCTCATTGCAGCTAAATCCTAGAATGGGGAGCAGCTCAGTGGCACAGTGGTTAGCACTGCTGCCTCTCGGCGCCGAGATCCCAGGTTCAATCCTGGCTCTGGGTCACTGTCCATGTGGAGTTTGCACATTCTCCCAGTGTTTGCGTGGGTTTCACCCCCACAACCCAAAGATGTGCAGGCTAGGTGGATTGGCCACACTAAATTGCCCCTTAATTGGAAAAAATGAATTGGGTACTCAAATTTTTTTATTTTTTTAAATCCTAGAATGGACATGGTGCAGACCATGGGTGCAATTTTCTCAAAATTGCAGTGTTGGGTCAGGCACAAATAGCTGTGTGAAATCCACCAGCTTCACAAATGCCTTCTCTCACCTGATTTAAACAGCCCTCTGTGCAATTTCAAAGCCAGAATTTTGAAAGGGCTCCCCAATTTCAAAGTTACATTAAAAGGCACCCACTGCCCCCCACTCCCATCCAAAGGAAATTAGACACCTCCCCCCCAAACAAGCATCGGGGCGGATTCCTCTGCCCCCAACCCTCACAGGGATCGGGCCGGTCTCCTTTCCCCCAACCTCACACAAGGGAAACCCACCCCCCCCAATGGAGGTGGGTTACCCCTGTCAGAGCCCCTTTCGCACTACCCGTTCATGTGCTCTGTGTCACTGCCCCCTTGACACTGCCAGGGTGCAAGGAGGCACGGCCCAGCTTTGTCCCTCAACCCCCAGAATCTACAGATCCTCCACAACCCTGGCGTGATCATCACAACTGGTTTTGGCTTTTGAAAAGGAGTATTGATTCTTGCCCAGCGTGATGTCACGCCAACAGGATGGTGGACGCTACGGTCTCAAGCCCATTAATTATATAAACATTTATTCAAATCTATGGAAATCAGGTTCACATCCATGCTTGGGGCAGGTTAGGCGAATTGGCTTTGATAAAATTACCCTTAGTGTACAGGTGCAGATTAGGTGGAGTTAGGGGGAAATCAGGTGGGGGGGGGGGGGTGGAAATGGCTTTGGCCGAGGTTGGGTGCTCTTTCAAAATGGTCAGTGCAGACTTGATGGGCTGAATGGCCTCCTTCTGCACTGTAGGGATTATATTCTAGATTGCACTCTTACACTTTTTTGTGCAGCAACCTGTCCCTACACTCTTTCACATCTGCAAATAATTCAAAGGAGTGGTTGGAGGGCCTGTATACTTACATATACTAAGTCAATAGATAGATAGAGGTGGAGGGATAGAGGGAAAGTGAAAACTTTCCATAAAGTTGACATTAACAATCCTGTGCAGTGCCTTTGCATGTGAAAAGCTTGCTAATGAGGTCAGTGAGGCCCTGTGAGACACTTATCTGTACCTCAAATGACAGACTTCTCCAATCTGGTGCCCGAGGCCTCAATGACAGCAGTCTGGGGAAGCACAATCCGTTTCTAGTTTCTATTTCATGGGGACCTTTGCAACGAGTCTATCTCACTGGAGTTTCTACATACATCAGGGTAGTAAACGGTTTCACTGGCTCGGTGTGTCACTTGTGGTTTACTGTATGTCATGCCTCAGTGCTGGCACAAAAGACTTGATGCAGGACCCAAGAGATTTCAAACACTAGGTTCTTTAGCTGAGGGGGCAATGCCGCCAGGTCCTCCTGCCATCAATATCTTCCTCAACTTAAACCCCAAGCTGATGATAATCATTCATGCTTCTGTCACCCAGTCTACTCCCATGTGGCTCATTCCCAATTGGATGTTTATCTCTGGGCCGGCACTTGGGAACAAAAGAGTGAATGATGGAGCTCTGCAGTGTGTGCAGGGCTGGATGCACAAGGCCTGGTTCTCTCCCTTTTCCTCTGCTTCTTCGTGGGGCATGTCTATAGAAGGAAAAGAGGAGCACATAGAAGGTAATGCTGAGGGGCATAGTTCACATTATTTTCAGTCAAAGGGATGAGGGTTTCATGATCTGATGCAAGGTGTAAAGGGACAAGAAAGGAAGGTAGAATGTGGTGACCAATTTGCAGCTGGCACCTGAATTCCAGTTTCCCCATCTTCAACTTGCTCTGGAACCTCCTTTCCCAAAAGCTCAAATACCTTACCCTTAAAAGGGCTGAGAAGGTGGAGGCTAGGGATCAATCAGTGCTCGTCACTCTCCTCCTATTTTTATTAAGGGCTGTCCTCTCCTTGAAACTGAATGCAGAAAGAGAATAATTTCTATTTGCCAATAGGTGCAGCCAAAAGGCAAATAGAACACAGGCGATTCCACCTGCATGAATTGAAGAGTTACATACCACGTGTGACAGGTTCGAAAAATGTAAAGATGTGAATGAAGCCCAACAACAGTAACCCTGGTTGGGGGCAGGGAACAACATGGGTAGGGAGGAAAATGGTATGCAGGGAAAATGGCATGGGGAGAAAATGGCAGATGGCACGGGAAGAAGGTGTGGGATGATATAGGTGTATGAAATGGATATGGCTTGAGAGGGATGTCAGTCAGAAACATGATGGGAGATCACTGCTGCCTGTTCAGTGAATGTGCCAGCACAAAGAAAGCATATCCGGAGGAGGCTATGTCCTTTCATATATAGGCTGTCAGTTCTTTATAGTTTCCTTTGGCAGTTTGCAAGTGTCCTTGACATGAAAGGATGTGAAATATGTGGCAGGTTTGAGTTATTGCTATTTGTGAGCATTGTAATGGCTATTGGACTGCGTTATGGCCTCTGGAGAGAGGGTCCATCCATTTTACTAGAAGCAGTTTGATTATTTTCTTCTGACTCTCAGACACTGGTTGTCCTGTGCTTTCTCCCATCTCTTCTATGTACTCCCAGCATGAGGGGATTGAGAGGTGTCACCATCTTAATCTTCCGGAGATAGACATTCCAATCACTTATCAACATCCAAATTATGTAGCATGCTGCTTAATAGCTGGGCTGTGATCTGTATCTTATTTTTCAAAGAACTTAAATGGTATACCCATGAGACTTGGGTATTCTGAAATATCAGTTGGCAGAAAACTTGAGATATTGGGCTCGAGTTTTACTGATATCCTGATTCGGCAGACCCACAGCATATAAATGGTCCCACGTGTGTGATTTCCCACTCCAGGGAAGTGGGGCGGGATTGAATTGTGCCCACCGACTCCAGAAGCAGTTCAGATGTGGTCAAGGAGGTGGGTGAGTGCCAAGGTGAGCTGATTAGAAGGCCACCTTGGTTCTCTGGGACTTTGGTCCAGTAGTATTCAAGGCTGTTAAGCCCTCTGGCCCTCACATAGCCTTGCATCCCCACCACCCTGCATCCCCCCCCCCCCTCATGCCCATACACCCAGTATGCATGGTGTACAGAACCAATGAGCCATATAATAACAATGGCAAGTTTTAAAATGCTCATTTGGAAATTTGCTTTGAAAAAAGCTGCAGCTCTTATAACCTCATATAAAAGTGTTAAGTAAACACTGCCATTCATGCTTTAAATAACAGAAGCTGAACCTCAATTCTCACCTTTCAATTTTGCCCAAATAAACATATCAAAGAAATAACTTATTGTACCCTCAAAGATGTCAATCAATCAAAGTAACATATGACCATAAGACATAGAAGCAGAATTAGGCCATTTGGCCCATCGAGTCTGCTCTGCCATTCAATCATGGCTGATGGGGTTCTCATCCCCATTCTCCTGCCTCCTCCCCATAACCCCTTATTAAATCAAGAACGTATCTATCTCTGTCTTAAAGACACTCAGTGATTTGGCCTCCACAGCCTTCTGCGGCAAAGAGTTCCACAGATTCACCACCCTCTGGCTGAAGAAATTCCTCCTCATCTCAGTTTTAAAGGATCGTCCGTTCAGTACGAGACTGTGCCCTCGGGTTCTAGTTTTTCCTACTTGTGGAAACATCCTCTCCACGTCCACTCTATCTCGGCCTGTAAGTTTCAATAAAATCTCTCCCCCCTTCTAAACACCAATGAATACAGACCCAGAGTCGTCAAACACTCCTCCCATGACAAGCTCTTCATTCCAGGGATCATTCTTGTGAACTTCCTCTGGACCCTTTCCAAGACCAGCACATCCTTTAACAGCCTGTGTTAAAAGACCATTAGGGAATCTTGGAGCTCAGTCAAACATTCATAATAAGTCTACCTGGCAATCGTATCAATAAGAACTGATGGACAGACCTCCGTTTCTCTAGATGGCTTTATTATGAAATCTTGGCTGAGTTCCGAGACTTACCTGCAGGGAGTTATTCAATCATAAAGTCACAGAAACCCCACAATTTGGGTTTCCCCTGCTCTGTGGAGACTAGCTAATGTTGACGCAGGTCCATGGTGGGATAAAGGGGTGGTGATGGCAGAGGGGGATGCTGTTGTTGTAGGACTTCCAGGCTTTACCATTCTACAGAATCAATAATGTTCCCTCTCTATGCTTCCATTCTCTGGGAAACCATATCAGCTTCTACATCACATGCCTTTTATGACGCATGCATTTTCTTGGGGCGAGAACCCAGCACACATTTAAGAAAATCCTGAGGGCAGCATGGTGGCACAGTGGTTAGCATTGACGCCTCATGGCACTGAGGTCCCAGGTTCGATCCCGGCTCTGGGTCACTGTCAGTGTGGAGTTTGCACATTCTCCCCGTGTTTGCGTGCTTTTCGCCCCCACAACCCAAAGATGTGCAGGGTAGGTCGATTGACCATGCTAAATTGCCACTTAATTGAAAAATAAATTAGGTGCTCTAAATTTATATTTAAAAATAGAAAATCCTGTGAAGAGGACTGGCTAGCTTCATTTGTGTGTGCAGAATGATGTAAAGGGTTTTAAGGAGTGAATTCCAGATAATGGGACCAAGTGACTGAAGGCAGATCGCTGCCCATTGTGAGTAAAGAAAGAGGGAATGTTCTAGAAATTGGGGTCAGAGAAATTCTGAGAATTCAGGGGAGGTGATTGTGGGACTAAGGGAGGTAATGGTGAACTGCAGAGCAAATTTAAAGACCCGGATGAGAATGTTCGATTTCAGCATATGGGAAGCAGGAAACCAATGTAAGTCTGTGACAGTAAGTATGTCTTTGTGTGTGATGAGAGATGAACAGCAAATGTAAGATTAAGATGGAGTTTGTGGAGAGTGGAAAACGAGAGGCCAGCATGGAATTAATTAGGGATCTGGAAGTGATAAGAGCAGCATAAAAGCACAAGTGAGAAAAACACAAGTACATTTATGCTGTCCACCAAGAAAAACTTGGCAGCTGAAAATCCATTAAATAGCCTTTCAACTCCTATACTAGAAATATCAGGCAAACTGATTAAAAGATATCAACCAGTCAGCGCACTGTTCAGGGACGTGGAAATACGCGCATTGTAAAACAGGATAAAAATTAACCTGTGTATGCTAAAGAAAATGAAATGACAGCATCAACCATGTTCTGCATTGCTGCAGTGCTGAATTAAAGATAGAGATATAATTAGAGATTAGTTCAACATTTTCCTACCCCAACCAAATTGAATGCTTCTTTTTAAAATCAGTCTGCTCAGCTCGGAGTTCAGTTCCACGTAATAGACACACTTAATCTCAAGTCAGTGAGGTGTAGCACTTAAAAAGGCATTCAGAACTGGATCAATCTCTTTAAAGTGCAAAAAAGCAATTTCTGAAATAGGTATGTCCTAAAAATGATTGTGCACTGGATGAGAGAGGCAGGGGGAAAAAATGGTAACCATGCGCTTCTCTGAAGCAACGAGGTAAGAAACTTTCCACAAACTCTGTCCTCCCTGTACATGTTCCAATTATCCTCCCACTGATGACTGTGAGAATGAACCAAGCCACTCCCTCCAGGCAGACAGCCCATTAATCAACAGCAGATTCCTTTAACATTACTTGAACTTAAAACGTTATGACTGCACTCCCGCTACAGAATACTATTGGCTAGCATTTTTTCAAGCATTTTTATCCAATCAGATTTTTTTTGGGAAAAATCCGTTACAAAAATAAACCAGGAAATTATTTCACCCGCGATTCAACATCTACAGCAGGCTGGAAGAAATGGCCTCATCACAGCCGACAGCAGTACATGAGCAGGCTCTGTAACATTTGGTTTACAGATGGTCTTGACTTTGTAGTATAGTAGCACGAAGAAACATTTTGGACTGAATGTTACTGTAAAACAATTCAGAAATGTTAAGCCATGTTTCTTAACTTATTTAGTTTATTTCTAAAAATATATCAATTTTTAAAAATAGAAATACTACTTTATCCCCTCTTTTTGCTTCTTCTGCGCAATACACCAAGTTAGTGATCCAGTGGAACATATACAAGAGAAGTTCAAGTGAAGTAGCCCAAGGGTGCTCATACCCAGTTTTCTCAGCTCTCTAAATTGGATGGAATTTTCTGCTCTCACTGGAGGTGAACATGGAGGCGGGAAGGGCGTTTAATTAGACAGCATTAGGCATACCTAAACCCCACTGCCTACCCGTTTCCGCCAGAATTAAGTTATGGGTGGGACTGCCCGTCGGCCACTTAAGAAAGTCATCCTGCTACCACTGATATTACCCCCAGACATGCCTGTTCCAATGCAGCATGTATGGCAGCTAAAACTGCGCATCCAGCTCATCACCTCGTGGGGGGGAAATCCCTCGATCAAAAGCATTCAGTGACTGGTGGAGGGATTTAACATCGCCCCCCCCCTCCCCCTCAAAAAACCAAGTTAGCGTCGGTGAAGTTACTGCAAGAGGAAATCACAGGGATGCCTCCTTCAACCTGCCTCCTACAATTCTGTGCTGAACAAATGGTTCAAGAAATAGTTTCCCGTACAATAATCCTATCCACCCTGTTTTACTGAAAGCATTATTTTCAAAACATATACCCAATTTGAAAATAGCTGCCTCCATTACTTTTGAAAGAAAATCAAGCTTGATTACTCACATACTCACCACATTAGTTTCTTTTTCTCTTGGCTGATTCATTCACTTTTAGCCTTTTTAAAAAAACAATGGATTCCATCCTCAAGCACAAATGACTGTGCATTTTGCATGTTTTGAGCATAACTAATGCTGTATTTGCAATTCAGGAAGTGGTTCTGCACCTCTTAGTGATGTAGGAAGTGTCCCATATTTATTATGGATCAATTTCTCCAGTACCATGAGCACCTGTTTAAAACCCTTTATACTGCTGCTAGTTTGGGTTGGATTTCAGGAAACCAGTGTCTGTGAGCTAACTCCCTCAAATCCAGCTCATTTACCCTGGCAGCAGATTTACAGAGCCAATTTTCCTGGGTCTATGATTCTGCAACTGGATTTGTAGCTGCAACTGCAATCAGCAGACTTATTCCAGACCAGTCTCCTACAATCCAACCTAAACAAACACCACCACAAAAGCTGTTTTGATGTTGTAAACAGTATGTTTTGTCAAGGGTCACTGCCTTCCCAATAGAACAGCAGAGTGCCTGCTTCAGCTCCACTGCTCTCTACAGTTAAGAAAACTATTATGTGTATGTTGCCATTGGAGGCAATGCTGACAGCAGTAGTGTAGGTCAACAGCAACCTTGCTGTTGGAGTACACTAATTCCAACTGCACGAATGCCACAAGTGGTTTCAGCAACCCAGAGGAAAAAATGGTCAGCATTCCTTTTGTGGATAGCTTTCCGATGTTCCTTGCTGGAAATGTGAATGACTGGATAAGTTTCTACTTGGCTCTGATAATCTAGTCTGACAGTTTAGTGCAGTATGGAAAGAGAACCACACAGTCCACGATACTCTAAGATGAGATATTAAAAGCGAAGCCACAGCAGCTTTATCAAGATCCATCTCAGGAGTAAGTACTGTTGGAAATATTTGCAGTTTTCAATTCAATGTCAAAAAAACCTGTGCTAAGTATTAAATGCGTATGACAACATCTCTGAAGTTTTAAACAATAAGCAACAAACGACTGCTACGATTGCATAATATCCTCAGAATTGAGACATTTCTGAAGTAAAGGGTAAAGACAATAAGATTGCTATAGTTGCATGTATATTAAGGAGTACAGCTGAAATAAATGACTGCAAATTAAATCCCACAAGTCATTTATCATTTGGAATCTCCGCTCTACAGCTGTGTGATTTGGAATTAAGTAGCATTCTTTTTTAACCCACTTTACCTGCCTATCAATGGCAGGGACCTTTTGTTGGTTCAAGGATAAGGGTTATAGGGGCTCCACCACGTATGTCATTTAACATCCAGCCAACAAGCAATGCATTTTCCAAGGCAAGACTCATTGGTGTTCCAGCTTTCATACATTTAGCCTTTGTGACAACAAATTTTCTGGAACAAGTAAAGCTCCTATTTTATCCCAATTAGCAAAGCCAGGCGCCTCACAAGACAATCAGGGAATCCAGACTTCAAGTTGTATCTCACGATATAGTGTCTGAGGCCATCAGATTGTCCATTTGTAGGGAGGTTATCTATATTCTCTATCAGTGATTGGACAGATGTACAAGCCAAGAATGTGAAAGACTGGGATTCTAATTATAGATGCCAGACACAATAGTTGCAGTGACAGTAGTAAACATACAAGTCAGGAATAGTGCCAGTTATGCAGGACAGTGTAGTAAACATACAAGTCAGGAATAGTGCCAGTTATGCAGGACAGTGTAGTAAACATACAAGTCAGGAATAGTGCCAGTCATGCAGGACAGTGTAGTAAACATACAAGTCAGGAATAGTGCCAGTTGTGCAGGACACATTTCTTAAAGGTATGCAGAAGTCAAGAAACATTTAGGAACAAACAAATATAGGTGGCATGGTGGCACAATGGTTAGCACTAATTCCAGTCTATGTGGAGTTTGCACATTCTCCTCACGTCTACGTGAGTTTCTTTCAGGTGCTCCCACATCCTAAGATGTGCAGTTTAGGTGGGGTTGCCTGGATAGGGCGGGGGAGTGGGCCTAGGTGGAGTGCTCTTTCAGAGGGTCAGTGCAGACTCTATGGGTCGAATGGCCTCCTTCCGCACTGTAGGGATTCTATGGTTCTTCAAACCACTGTGATAGATGTGTGAATTGATATTATAATTAAATGCATTGTCAAATATATAACTATGTTCCAGTGCTGCCTCACGGCGCCGAGGTCCCAGGTTCGATCCTGGCTCTGGGTCACTGCCCGTGTGGAGTTTGCACATTCTCCCTATGTTTGCATGGGTTTCACCCCCACAACCCAAAGATGTGCAGGCTAGGTGGATTGGTCACGCTAAATTGCCCCTGGGAAAAAATTAATTGGGTACTCTAAATTTATTTTTAAATAAATACATTTCTCAAAAATGGTAGGTGCATACATAATGTTTGGAGCTGGTTGATTGGTACCATGCAGAGGGGGTTTAAGCAGCAAATGATCATTAACACCTTGGGAAGGCAAGTCAACTTACTGATGAAATCAAAATCGAAATAAAGAGCAGTTCCTGTTTTATTTCAGATATCCAGCACCTGCAGTATTTTGCTTCAACTTACTGACGAGATGATTCATGACAGCAGAGTTTATGCTGGGATGGTGCTGTTTTTCTTTTCCAGTCATTCCAAAATGTTTACTCTGCACTAACTTGCTGTGCTGACCCTCCTCAGGAAGATGGGTTTCACAGAGGGTGGTGATCTGGGCATTGTACTGAACCAACTCTCTACCAACAAGAGCAGTTGCTCGGAGGTCTGTCAGCTGTGGCGTTGTCCATGAGAGTGAGCACCAATGGTGACTTGTGTCACCTCTAGTTTCATTTTTGAGATTCACTTATGCCAGCATGGAGGATGTCCTGGCAGTCACAGCCTGCTGTAAAAGTATGTGAAGCAGACAAACATTTAGGGCACCTTTTTTAGCCCATCTCATTCTCGGGAGATGAGATGGTGGTCCTGAAAAGGGCTGCTCAGTTACTCGGAGTCTGCTGCATTACAACTGGTTCATTCCAGTGAAAACAACCCTATGGCCTGAGCCACAGGTTCTCAGCATCAGCTCCCAATGAATGACAGTCATGTGGTAACACCTGATGTTACCACAGGACTGATGACAGATAGTTCATGGAAGTGAGATGATAGAAAGGTGATGAACACTAATTGTGTATGAACTGGATTATAGTGAGGGAGAGTTACACGTCGTCAGCCTCACTCTCTTGTCCTGACCTATCTTGGTTCAGTGAATCCAGATGCTATAGGCAAGCAGGACATCCTTAGTTAACTCTTCATGTTCTTACGAGGCAGTTGGACCTTAGATTGGTCCCATCAATCACGTCTGCCAGGGTCAGTCTTCGAGTGCCTGGCAAGATAAATCCTTAAGTCGTTTGAGGGTAGGAGGCCTGATGGCTACCCTCGTCTAGTTTAGCCCACCCCTCTAAACAGTTTCCCAGGAGGTGTCACATACTAACAACTACTTGGAGCCACAGGCAAGAGCTGGGTGAAGGAGAGGACCGATACAGGATCAGCAACTCCAAACAATGCAGCAACCCCATCTGGGAGGGATCCAAACAAAAACAGAAAATGCTGGACAATCTCAGCAGACAAAGAGTAATCAAGACTCAAAATGTTAGCTCTATTCTCTCTCCACAGATGCTGTCAGACCTGCTGAGATTGTCCAGTATTTTCTGTTTTTGTTGCAGATTCCAGCATCTGCTTTTATTTCATGTGAGGGATCCAATCTTCCTTTACACCTTTTTTGTTTATTACTTATGTATTCACTTAATCATTTAAACAATGTACTATTTATCATTACATTTCTTATTTCATCTCGTGTCCATTCTAAAATAACTACAATATTCAGAAACATTCTTAACAGATGTATGCCAAGGAGAATGGCAAAATCCTTAAAATCATGATGTGCCATTGAATATCACATCTGTACAAAATCTTGTATGGAGCCTATATTGCAGATAAAGGAATTTTCTTAATGCATAATAAAAGATACATTACCAAGAATAAATAAATTATATCAGAAGCGCAAGAAAAATGTTGCCTCAATTCACCAAAGAAGCAACTACACTGCTTATCTTTCTTGTCCCTTGATGTATCACAGGCAGGGGATCAATCACTCTCTCCTAGGACGCAATTATCACAGAAGAATCACGTTTGTGCATTCCATCCAGCTATCTAGTTGCTTTCAGGAGAAACACTTCTTCAGCCATTCTTTCTCAAGAGTGAACCATTCATTAGCTAATGTTGAAAAATGCACACCACTCTTATAATAATGTAAACGGGTCCAAGCGTTCATATTGCCTTACACAAAAGATCGTTTCTTTAAAGATCAAAAAGTGATTACATTCATTAACATGCATCCATTAACTCGAAAGACAAAGGATGCTTGAATAAGGATATGTGTGATTGATTAGGGCAGATCTTGAATGACAATCGACACTTTCCCTGAGCAGAACGAAATACGACAGGGAATCTAAGCAGCGGTGTTTTAAAATTGCCCTCTGGGCAGGTGATTTCCTCTCTCCCCTGGGCAATTCCCTGCGTGTGGGTGTGTGTGTCCAGCATACACAATAAGCAATCCTGAGATTGGATCTGTACATCATTACCTTCCACACAATAAATCATGTGCAATCCCACCCTTTCGATGCTTTGTCTGGCTGCCTTACACCCAAATTACAGTGAGCAATTAATTTATTCTCTCTGGGTTGACTGATACATAATGTGGTTGAACGAGAGTTTGATATACTGTAATGTGAGGTGAAAAATAATTCTATACGAACCCTACATCAAAATTTGTTGCGGAGGTTACAGATCTATTTCATAGGTTCGGATTTGCAGCGTGGACCATGCAGTACCACTTACGTTTTTTTTCAACTTTCAGATATAGGCTTGAAATTGGAAAGGACGAACAAAATGGAAAGGCAACTGGAAGTGCCACAAATGTCAGCAGCAGTCAATTTTGTTCCCGTTTCGAAATCCTCCCTGGAATCTTTCTATCAGGAAAAAAAAATGTAAAGCGCGTTGAGCTAATAAAAGTCAAACTGCGCGGTTACAGCTCTCGCTTTGCCCCGAAACCATAATAATTGAAGTCAGATTTGGCCGAACCTTTCCCCCACACGTCTTTCTTTGCACGTACCGCAGGCGAACGAACCTTACTGCCGTTTTTTGAACTGACAGGATTGAACACGTTTGAATCTGTCAGTTAATGGGACCATCGGGCACAGTGCACAATTAAACTCTGATGATTCCCAGTCGAGTCCACCGCGGCGTGATGGACAATGAAGCCTACCTTTGATGCACGTTTCCATTTCCAGTTGATTTTTCTGTTCCATGGCTGGAGCAACACAGTTGCGGCTTACACCCAGTTGCAATGTGTGTCGAGTGGCTGGTTCCGCTGACTGCTCCTTGTCTCCGCACTCGCGCTCTCGCTCTGCAGCCCCCGACCCAGCTGTCAAGATCCCAGGGTGAGTGATAGCAGCTGCGACCCAATCACAAACATCGATTGATTTCAGATCGCCAATAGTAGTCGGACAAAGCCCAGAGCACCGGCGCAACAATGCAGGAGGCGGGGATTGACGGGGGTCCTGAACCAATCAGGGGCCAGACCAGGTCCGCCACCCCGCCCTCCCCTCCGCCCCCCGCCCCATCGAATCATCACATGAGAAAGGAAGCAGCACCATGGGGCGAAGGACCAAAGTGTGCAGTTCGCTATGTTGCAACGTTTGGTAACACATTAGGCACCTTTTTTCTTGTGCGTTGTGATTCATTGATATAAAGACTGGATAGTGGCCCCCGGGGGGATGTGAGGCCCGTGACCGGTACGAAAGCGAAATATTCGGGATAAAATAACTTGGTTGTGCAAATAAAAATGTGCTCACCCCAGTCCATCGCCGGCATCTCCACATCATAAATAAAAATGTGGCAGACAATACAAATAAGACCATAGAAAGACAATTAAAGAGAAAATGCTGGCAATACTTTGAGAAAATGGACAAAATATGTCGTTTTACGACCAGCAACATAGGATGCATAATCAATGAGGTATTGAATCTTTACCTGATCTTAATTAGGCCACAATAATAATATTTTACAATTGTGGGCATCCATTATAACAATGGGAAAGGTGCGATGTAGATTTACTAGAGTGGGTCCATTCTTACTTCTTCATAACATTGAACCCTCATTGACACAGGAATGACGTCTGAAAGTTATGAAGAAATAAGAAGTTAGACTTGTATCATTGGAGCAGATAAACATTTAAGTAATCACCTGATCCTGTCTTCAGGATTATGAAGGGTATGACTGGCTAAATGGTAGGCAGGCCACTTCCAGTGAACCATAACAAGAGGGCATAAATTTTAAAATGATCATGAAAATAATTGGGGCCAGGTTTGGAGCAAATCCTTCACAAAGAAGATAGTTGAAATGTGCAGTTCCTTTCTGCACAATCTTAGATATGTGCTTGAAAAAGGAATGGATGGGGTAGGGGGGGGGGGGCAAGATATTGGGATTAGATAATTTATGTGGGGAGAAACACCAATTTAGGCTTCATGAGCTGAATAGCCCAGGGAGTAAAATCTATCGACCTTTGATGACAGTGTAAATGTGAAGATCTGACTCCACATTTGGTCAGCTCATTTGGTCAATAATGACTGCAGTTGCCATGCCACCAGGAGCACTAATCCTTCAGAGCAAACCAAATCATCACTGGAAGCAACTCAAGACAAAAATGAAAGATTATCATAGATGCCGTAAAACTGGACCTCCAGTCTGAGGCCCAGATCGGCTGCAGGCTGTGCCAATATTCCTGAGCCCCATTCAGCTTATTGGTTCACTGCTCTTCCATCAGCCTGGGAGCACATGCTATAAGTTCTGTCCCTTTCTCTACCACTGTTAATTCTTAACACAGAACAGGTACCTGCAAATGAGTATAGATAGTTTCTAGTAAGTATAAATCAGCCACATTGGGAGCAAGACTGATAATCTTAAATTGACTGTTAGTATAATTCTTAACACACTCAGGATTATTCAGCAAATGCTGTCCAATCGTGGAATCATATCTAATGTTCTGCATTATGTTCTGAGTTTTGTTAGCACATGAGTGTGATACGGTCAGCATTCTGCCTATTGCGGACATCTGAAGGGACATGCTGTTTGATACAATTGCCCGGTCATTGGGATGTACGGTTCCTGGCACCATACCAACACTGAAATCCATTTAGCTCATTATCATTTGTGTGGTGGGGAGAACATCATGATGGCAGCATCCTGTAGGTGGAAACTACCACTTGTGCTATTACTGCATAGTAGCAGCATGAAACAGTTGCTCAAGGTTTTGAGATACCTTACCCTTCCTGGGTAATCTGAGGTAGACTGGACACTTTTAGCAGCCTTAGGCCAACTTATAATAATGCACGATATACAGCAAGCAATGACCTGACCAGGGTAGCCATTATCCTGCACAATAGCTTTGATGATGCCTGTTTTGGAAAACGTGCATCAGTTTTGGAGAACTGCTCAGGCCCAATTTATGACATTGCTGATGAGGTCAGTCTTATAGTGCATAGAGCTGTTGAAATCCCAACATGTACATTGATCAATGAAGGTAGGCTTGTGGTAGACAGTAGTAGAAAACACATTAGTGGTTCCACAACCAGCACATTGAGGAAAGTGCGTTCATTTGACTGCTCCATTTTAAACGTGAATTTGAGCGTAAGCATTAAGGTGTGCAGCTAAATTCTTACATAATAATAATAATCTTTATTAGTGTCGCAAGTAGGCTTAAATTCACACTGCAATGAAGTTACCGTGAAAATCCCCTAGTCGCCACACTCCAGCGCCTGTTTGGGTACACTGAGGGAGAATTCTGAATGTCCAATTCACCTAACAAGCGCACCTTTCAGGACCTGTAGGAGGAAACCGGAGCACCCGGAGGAAACCCATGCAGACACTGGGAGAACATGCAGACTCCACACAGACAGTGACCCAAGCCGGAATCGAACACGGGTTCCTGCTGCTGTGAGGCAGCAGTGCTTTTTAAAAATAAATTTAGAATACCCAATTATTATTATTTTTCCAATTAAGGGGCAATTTAACGTGGCCAATCCGCCTAACCTGCCCATCTTTGGGTTGCAGGGGTGAAACCCACGCAGACATGGGGAGAATGTGCAAACTCCACACGGACAGTGACCTAGGGCTGGGATTCAAAACAGGTCCTCAGCGTCGCAGTCACAGTGCTAACCACTGCCCCACATGCCACCCTGTGAGGCAGTAGTGCTAACCACTGTGCCACCGTGCTGCCCTGCAGATTCAAATTTTGGAAATATGCAAGGGGTAGGAGATTAGGGGTCATTCCATCAAAAACACGTTTATTGTGGAAACCAATGAAAACCTTAGCGAGAACTGGGCCTAGAGGGGTTCCCACAACAACACCATCTATTTGGGTATACTGGTGTCGTTAAAGCTGAATTCAACTGCTTGAGTTGCTAAGTTCATGAGTTCAATAAAAATGGTGGTGCGCCAGGATTGCCATGATATAGTGATGCAGCACAAATTACAGTTTGATGTGAAGTGCTTTAGCCAATTTTGTGCAATCACCTTGTAATACAGTATCTGAATCCCCCACTAGCATATTTAAAGATTTGTGCCAATCATGTTAACTTTATGCATAGTTCATTTGGACACAATTAACCTGTATTTTAATATTGCTTATTAAACGAGTTAGAAAAATAAATCAGTGGAGTCCATTTGCAAGCATCCAGCTTTTTGAAATCAGATCCCAGAAGTTTTTGTTTTTGTCATTATATTCAGAATATCCTCATTTAATGGCATTTCACTAAATGGAGGATAATGGTAAAATCTCCGCAAAACTCCAGAAACAGTCACCAGTCCATCACACAAACCTGCCTCCCATCCATTGACTCCATCTACACCTCCCGCTGCCTGGGGAAAGCGGGCAGCATAATCAAAGACCCCTCCCACCCGGCTTACTCACTCTTCCAACTTCTCCCATCGGGCAGGAGATACAGAAGTCTGAGAACACGCACAAACAGACTCAAAAACAGCTTCTTCCCCGCTGTTACCAGACTCCTAAACGGCCCTCTTATGGACTGACCTCATTAACACTACACCCCTGTGTGCTTCACCCGATGCCGGTGCTTATGTAGTTACATTGTGTACCTTGTGTTGCCCTATTATGTATTTTCTTTTATTTCCTTTTCTTTTCATGTACTTAATGATCTGCTGAGCTGCTCGCAGAAAAATACTTTTCACTGTACCCAGGTACACGTGACAGTAAACAAATCCAAATCCAATCCAATCCAAATAGCAGACTTAGTGTCAAAACAATGGGAAATGATACAACTTGGATAGTTCCCTAAGAAAACATCACCTGCTTTGGCTCATTAATATGATGTTGTTGACTTTTGACACCCATTTCAATAACAGCACTTTTTAAGACATTTTATTTTTGTTGGCCCCTATTTCCCATGTATTTTCTTCCCATGTGTCATGTGTTTTGTACAACATCCCAATCTCTAGTTGGAAGAATGAACAGTGTGACCTTAGCTTTGCTGATATTGTTTTATGGTCAGATTCAGGGTGGGGCTGTAAACACAGGTTGATGGATCTTTTATCCTCTTGAAGATTTCAGCCTCCAGAATTCAACACAAAGAAAATCAAATCAAATCACTTTAGTCCGATAGAGGACGTAAATTGCTCCAACATTCTGGCTTCCTGCCCTCCGAAAGTTGCTGCATTCTGTTAGAGAATGGTTGCGAGGATAGCAGTCACCCTTCAGTACTTCAACCAAATAACTGTGTCATGCGTGAGCCTAGAGAGTATACGTGTAAATTTAATGGGATTTCACACTATCAACAGGGTCTCCCACACAGCCAGCAAGGATCACAAAACTACAGGCATTCTGTTGGTAAGTTTGCTGGTAGGAGTCTGAGGACCCAGGGCGGCACGGCGGTGCAGTGATTAGCACTGCTGCCTCACCGCACCAACATCCCAGGTTCAACCTCGGCCCTGGGTCACCGTCCAAGTGGAGTTTGTACATTCTCCACGTGTCTGCATGGGTCTCACCCCCACAACCCAAAAGATGTGCAGGGTGGGTGGATTGGTCATGCTAAATTGGCCTTTAATTGGAAAAAAAAATTTGGATACTCTAAATTATAAAAGAAAAGGAGTCTGAGGACCTGCCAGCAATAAGACCATAAGACCATAAGACATAGGAGCGGAGGTAAGGCCATTCGGCCCATCGAGTCCACTCCACCATTCAATCATGGCTGATTTCAATCCATTTACCCGCTCTCTCTCCATAGCCCTTAATTCCTCGAGAAATCAAGAATTTATCAACTTCTGTCTGAAAGACACTCAACGTCCCGGCCTCCACCGCCCTCTGTGGCAATGAATTCCACAGACCCACCACTCTCTGGCTGAAGAAATTTCTCCTCATCTCTGTTCTAAAGTGACTCCCTTTTATTCTAAGGCTGTGCCCCCAGGTCCTAGTCTCCCCTGCTAATGGAAACAACTTCCCTACGTCCACCCTATCTAAGCCATTCATTATCTTGTAAGTTTCTATTAGATCTCCCCTCAACATCCTAAACTCCAATGAATATAATCCCAGGATCCTCAAACGTTCATCGTATGTTAGGCCTACCATTCCTGGGATCATCCGTGTGAATCTCCGCTGGACCCGCTCCAGTGCCAGTATGTCCTTCCTGAGGTGTGGGGCCCAAAATTGCTCACAGTATTCTAAATGGGGCCTAAATAATGCTTTATAAAGCTTCAGAAGTACATCCCTGCTTTTATATTCCAAGCCTCTTGAGATAAATGACAACATTGCATTTGCTTTCTTAATTACGGACTCAACCTGCAAGTTTACCTTTAGAGAATCCTGGACTAGGACTCCCAAGTCCCTTTGCACTTCAGCATTATGAATTTTGTCACCGTTTAGAAAATAGTCCATGCCTCTATTCTTTTTTCCAAAGTGCAAGACCTCGCACTTGCCCACGTTGAATTTCAACAGCCATTTCTTGGACCACTCTCCTAAACTGTCTAAATCTTTCTGCAGCCTCCCCACCTCCTCCATACTACCTGCCCCTCCACCTATCTTTGTATCATCGGCAAACTTAGCCAGAATGCCCCCAGTCCCGTCATCGAGATCGTTAATATATAAAGAGAACAGCTGTGGCCCCAACACTGAACCCTGCGGGACACCACTCGTCACCGGTTGCCATTCCGAAAAAGAACCTTTTATCCCAACTCTCTGCCTGACAGCCAATCATCAATCCATGTTAGTACCTTGCCTCGGATACCATGGGCCCTTATTTTACTCAGCAGTCTCCCGTGAGGCACCTTATCAAAGGCCTTTTGGAAGTCAAGATAGATAACATCCATTGGCTCTCCTTGGTCTAATCTATTTGTTATCTCTTCAAAGAACTCTAACAGGTTTGTCAGGCACGACCTCCCCTTACTAAATCCATGCTGACTTGTCCTAATCCGACCCTGCACTTCCAAGAATTTAGAAATCTCATCTTTAACAATGGATCTAGAATCTTGCCAACAACCGAGGTTAGGCTAATTGGCCTATAATTTTCCATCTTTTTCCTTGTTCCCTTCTTGAACAGGGGGGTTACAACAGCGATTTTCCAATCCTCTGGGACTTTCCCTGACTCCAGTGACTTTTGAAAGATCATAACTAACGCCTCCACTATTTCTTCAGCTATCTCCTTTCGAACTCTAGGATGTAGCCCATCTGGGCCCGGAGATTTATCAATTTTTAGACCTCTTGTTTCTCTAGCACTTTCTCCTTTGTGATGGCTACCATATTCAACTCTGACCCCTGACTCTCCTGAATTGTTGGGATATTATTCATGTCTTCTACTGTGAAGACTGATGCAAAATACTTATTTAGTTCCTCAGCTATTTCCTTGTCTCCCATCACTAGATTACCAGCGTCATTTTGGAGCGGCCCAATGTATACTTTTGCCTCCCGTTTGTTTTTAATGTATTTAAAGAAACTTTTACTATCATTCCTAATGTTACTGGCTAGCCTACCTTCATAATTGATCCTCTCTTTCCTTATTTCTCTCTTTGTTATCCTCTGTTTGTTTTTGTAGCCTTCCCAATCTTCTGACTTCCCACTACTCTTTGCCACATTATAGGCTTTCTCTTTTGCTTTGATGCATTCCCTAACTTCCTTTGTCAGCCATGGTTGCCTAATCCCCCCTCTGATAACCTTTCTTTTCTTTGGGATGAACCTCTGTACTGTGTCCTCAATTACTCCCAGAAACTCCTGCCATTGCTGTTCTACTGTCTTTCCCACTAGGCTCTGCTCCCAGTCGATTTTCGTCAGTTCCTCCCTCATGCCCCTGTAGTTACCTTTATTTAACTGCAACACCTTTACATCTGATTCTACCTTCTTTCTTTCAAATTGGAGATTGAATTCTACCATATTATGATCACTGCCTCCTAAGTGTTCCCTTACTTTAAGATCTTTAATCAAGTCTGGCTCATTACATAACACTAAGTCCAGAATGGCCTGTTCCCTCGTGGGCTCCATCACAAGCTGTTCCAAAAAGCCCTCCTGTAAACATTCAATGAATTCCCTTTCTTTGGGTCCACTGGCAGCATTATTTACCCAGTCCACCTGCATATTGAAGTCCCCCATGATCACTGTGACCTTGCCTTTCTGACATGCACTTTCTATTTCGTGGTGCATTTTGTGCCCCTGGTCCTGACCACTGTTAGGAGGCCTGCACATAACTCCCATTATGTTTTTTTTGCCTTTGTGGTTCCTCAACTCTACCCACACAGACTCCACATCATCTGACCCGATGTCGTTTAGTGCTATTGATTTAATTTCAACCCTAATTAACAAGGCAACCCCACCCCCTCTGCCCACCTCCCTGTCTTTTCAATAGGTTGTGAATCCCTGGATGTTTAACTGCCAGTCCTGAACCCCCTGCAACCACGTCTCTGTGATGGCTCCCACATCATACCTGCCAGTCACAATCTGGGCCACAAGCTCATCTACCTTGTTCAGTACACTGCGCGCATTTAAATATAGCACCTTTAATTCTCTGTTGACCGTCCCTTTTTGTTTTCTTAGTGTGGTGGACCTTAGTTTACTGAGCCTTTCCATACACTGTGTCATATTTTGTGGGATGGGGACTATCGTAACGTCTCCTGAGTTCTGTCTTTTCATGCGTTTTTGTATTCCTAAGCAGCTACGCTTCCCACTGATTACTTCACCTCTTGGTTCCCTGACTTTCTAGCTAATTTTACCTCAGTAGCAAATGACTAATGAACCAATGGGGGTAGTGGGGGGGGGGGGTTAATAGAGGAAGGCAATGGTGGGAGGATAGTGAGGTGGATGCACAGTGAAGCCTGATTGTGTAGAATCCGTAGAAACCATGCAGTGTAGAAAGAGGCCATTCAGCCCATCGGGTGTGCACTGACCCTCTGAAAGAGAACCCTTCCTAGACCCATTATGGCATCCTATCCCCGTAACCCCACCTAACCTGCACATCTTGGCCACATCTTTTGATTGTGGGAGGAAACCGGAGCACCTGGATGAAACCCATGTAGACACAGGAGAATGTGCAAACTCCACAAAGTCACCCTAGGCCGGAATTAAACGCAGTCCCTGGCACTGTGAAGCAACCACTGTGCCACCGTGCCAAATTAATCTTTCAAATCTGTGTTTTTGAGATGAATATTTGAACACCACATGGCACATGTATATGTTGCCAATGTCCCAGAGGGCCATAGACTGCTCCCCTTAGAGAGTTGACTGGTGGTGATTTAACCTGAGGGTCACCACACCTCAGGCGAGGAGTAAGGTTGAGAAGGTGGGGCCTTCATGGATAACCTCAGCTGGTACGGGAATTGAACCTGAGCTGTTGGGTGTCGCTCAGCTTCACGAACCAGACGTCCAGCCAACTGAGCTAACTGACTCTCATATTAATTGTATGAATTCAATAAGGACTTTCAGCAATAATCACTGTATGCAGCACTCCTTTTGGGGTGATGGGAGGGTGAAGTTGGCGAGGCAAATACAGGACGTCTGATTTTCATCTCCTTAGTTTAGGAGGGGGGGGGATTCGGTAGAGTGGGTTGGGGGGAGAGGGATGCATGGGGCTCCACAGGGAGGGCACGGTGTGGCTCCTAGCAATCCCCCCTTCCCAATGCCGAGACCCTCGACCAGGCGCTGAGTGCTTTTGATCGAGGAACTGAATATCGTACCCCCCACAACCTCAAGATCTGACAAGCAGGCCGCACAGTTGTAGCTGCCATGCACACCTCATGGGGGCAGACTTGCCTGCAGCTGGCCTAATACGAGCAGCAGTTGGATAACAAACTGGCTAACCGATAGAAGTCAGAGAGTGGTGGTGGATGGCAAACATTCAGCCTGGATCCCAGTTACCAGTGGCATACCGCAGGGATCAGTTCTGGGTCCTCTGCTGTTTGTGATTTTCATTAATGACTTGGATGAGGGAGTTGAAAGGTGGGTCAGTAAATTTGCAGACGATATGAAGATTGGTGGTGTTGTGGATAGTGAGGAGGGCTGTTGTCGGCTGCAAAGAGACATAGATAGGATGCAGAGCTGGGCTGAGAAGTGGCAGGTGGAGTTTAACCCTGAAAAGTGTGAGGTTGTCCATTTTGGAAGGGCAAATATGAATGCGGAATGCAGGGTTAACGGTAGGGTTCTTGGCAATGTGGAGGAGCAGAGAGATCTTGGGGTGTATGTTCATAGATCTTTGAAAGTTGCCACTTAAGTGGATAGAGCTGTGAAAAAGGCCTATGGTGTGTTAGCGTTCATTAGCAGAGGGATTGAATTTAAGAGCCGTGAGGTGATGATGCAGCTGTACAAAACCTTGTTAAGGCCACATTTGGAGTACTGTGTGCCGTTCTGGTCACCTCCTTTTAGGAAGGATGTGGAAGCTTTGGAAAAGGTGCAAAGGAGATTTACCAGGATGTTGCCTGGAATGGAGAGTAGGTCTTACGAGGAAAGGTTGAGGATGCTAGGCCTTTTCTCATTAGAACGGAGAAGGATGAGGGGCGACTTGATAGAGGTTTATAAGATGATTTTGTACTTTCTCAAAGTTATCATCAAAAATACAAACTTAAGCCCCATCACTCTGGTGTAGTTTGTATTATCGTTTGTATTTCCAGCTAAAACTTTTACATAAATCATTGAAAGTAACAATTGTTCTCTTCAGCCAGGTGTTTTCCACAATATCAATGTTTAAAGATGTTCAAGTCATAATGAAAATGAAAGAATTTGTTCATTATTGTTTGTAATATTTCTAGGAGCATTTTCACAGAAAGTGAGGCTGAATATTGAAAGATCACGGAAGTGGTGCATAAGCGCATTTCTGTAAGTTTGTTACAATCCCTTTAGAGATGGATAACTTTAAAAAAGAGATTAGAACTTTCAATTCCTAGCTGAACAAATGTCACGGCAAGATTTCACATTTTACAACTTTGACTGGAATGACTAAACAAAACACTATTGACGAATATTGGGTGGCACGGTGGGTGGCACGCTGGGTGGCACGCTGGGTGACGCAGTGGTTAGACGTGCTGCCTCATAGCACCAGGGACCCGGGTTCAATTCCAGCCTTGGGTGACTGAGTGAAGTTTGCACTTTCACCACGTGTCTGCATGGGTTTCCTCCAGGTGCTACAGTTTCCTCCTACAGTCTAAAGATGTGCAGGTAGGTGGATTGGCCATGATCGCCCCTTAGTTTCCAGGGATGTGCAGGTTAGGTGGGGTTATGGGCTTACCGGGTTAGGATGGGGGAGTGGGCCTAGGTGGGGTGCTCCTTCAGAGGGTCAGTGCAGACTTTTTAAAATATATTTTCAATATTTTATTGAAGCAATTGTAATTTTCACAGTTTAACACACTAACATTTCTTAAACAACCGCGTGGGCCGACACACACTAAACACCTAAAAGATCAAAAAACAGAAACAACGTCCCCTACTACCCCCGCCCTATTCCTTAATTACCCGTATACTCAGTTCCCTAACCTTATCTAACATTGCCATGTCTCCGTTTTCCTCCCCCCCCCCCCCTTTTCCCCTCCCCCCCCCCCTTACTGCTGATGTTCAATTGTCCTTGAAGAAACCGATGAACAGCTGCCACCTCTGGGCGAACCCCTGAGTTGATCCTCTCAAGGCGAACTTGATCTTTTTCAGACTGAGAAACCCCGCTATATCGCTGACCCACACTCCTGACTTCGGGGGCTCTGAGTCCCTCCATCCCAGCAACATCCGTCTCCGGGCCACCAGGGAGGAGAAGGCCGGGACATCGGCCTCCCTTCCCCCCTTGGCCCCCAGATCTTCTGATACCCCAAATATTGCCAGTTCTGGACTCGGGGATACCCTCCCTTCCAGGACTTCTGACATAACGTCCGCAAATCCCTGCCAGAATCCCCTCAATTTCGGACATGCCCAAAACATATGGTTCGCCGGGCTACCCCCACACCGGCCACATCTGTCCTCCACCTACTCAAAGAACCTGCTCATCTGGGCTGTCGTCTTGTGGGCCCTGTGGACCACCTTGAACTGGATCAAGCTAAGTCTGGCACACGACAAGGATGAATTGACTCTCTTCAAGGCTTTTTCCCACAGTTCAATTTCCAGCTCTTCTCCCAGCTTCTCCTCCACTTCTGCTTCACCTCTCTGATATGGGCCCATTCCCACTCCATCAACTCCTTGTATATCTCCAAAACCTTCCCCTCTCCAACCTGTGTTTTTGACATCACCTTGTCCAGTAGTCCCCTCAGGGGGGGAGGCGAGGAAAGCTTGGAACCTGCCTCCGTACAAAGTCCAGCACCCGAAGGTACCAAAACCCATTCCCACCCAGCAACTCAAACTCCTCCTCTAGTGCCTCCAAGGTCGGAAAGCCCTCCTGGATGAATAGGTCCCCAAAGCTCTCAATCCCTGCCATCTCTTAAAGCCCCCATCCAGCCCTCCGGGGCAAACCGGTGGTTGTCACAAATCGGTCACCACACTGACGGCTCCTCCAATCTCATGTGCTGCCTCCATTGCCTCCACATCCTTAGGGCTGCCACCACCACAGGGCTTGTAGAACACTGAGCCTGCGAGAACGGCAGAGGCGCTCTTTGTAAAGCCTCCAAACTCGCACCCTTGCGGGATGCTGCCTCCACTCGCTTCCAAACCGACACCTCCCCCACTACCCATTTCCTGACCATCGATATGTTGGCCGTCCAGTAATAGTTAATAAAGCTCGGGAAGGCCAAGCCCCGCGCTCCGCGACCCTGTTCAAGGAGTGCCTTCTTTACTCTCGGGGTTTTACCCATCCTCACAAAACCTGATATCGCCGCGTTCATTTTCCTGAAAAAAGTCTTTGGGACAAAATTCGGAAGACATTGAAAAAAGAAGAGCAGTCTCGGAAGGACTGTCATCTTTACCGTCTGAAGGGCAGCACGCTGGCACAGTGGGTTAGCACTGCGGCCTCATGGCGCTGAGGTCCCAGGTTCGATCTCGGCTCTGGGTCACTGTACGTATGGAGTTTATACATTCTCCCTGTGTTTGCGTGGGTTTTGCCCCCCCCATTACCCAACGATGTGCAGGGTAGGTGGATTGGCCACGCTAAATTGCTCCTTAATTGGAAAAATGAATTGGGTACTCTAAATTTATTTTTAAAAATCTTTACTGTCTGGATCCTCCCCGCCAGTGTCAGCGGGAGTGTGTCCCATCTGCGGATGTCCCTTTTCATTTGATCGACCGCTTTGCTCAGATTCAAAAAGCGCGGGAGCTGCGAGTCGGTGCAGAGATTTAAAAAGATCGCGGCCTAGTTTCGGGAGCCGTTCGGAGGAGGAGGAGCAGTCTCTGTCAGGGAGAGAACCTGAGAACATCTAAGACCCTCAGAAGGTAAGAAGGTAAGTAAGTGATTTTTACTCATTTTTACTTTTATTACCTTTTCAAATTGTGTGTGTGGGGGGGAAACTGAAGCCACATCACAGAAAAGCGGTGACCTGAGTGGCTGGTTGGGAATCTACACTAAATTAAAAAAATTAAGCATTGGTAACTAATTAAACATAATTACTTAATTATAATTTAGAGGGGTATCTAAGCCAGAGATCGGAGAGTACTATATTTAGCTTTCACATTTATAGTAGAAATCTAGTGCTAGGAAACAGTTAGTTAACAGTAACTTAAAAAAAAAATTTTTTTCAACTTTTAATTTACTAATTAATTGACGCAATGTCAGTTAGAGGGGTGCAGTGCTCTGACTGTGAGATGTGGCAGGTCCGGGAGGCTTCCAGCGTCCCGGATGGCTTCATCTGCAGAAAGTGCACCCAACTGGAGCTCCTCACAGACCGCATGGTTCGGCTGGAGCAGCAATTGGATGCACTTAGGAGCATGCAGGTGGCGGAAAGCATCATAGATCGCAGTTATATAAATGTGGTCACACCCAAGGTGCAGGCAGAGAAATGGGTGACCACCAGAAAGGGCAGGCAGTCAGTGCAGGAATCCCCTGTGGTTGTCCCCCTGTCGAACAGGTATACCCCTTTGGATACTGTCGGGGGGATAGCCTATCAGGGGAAAACAGCAGCAGCCAGAGCAGTGGCACCACGGCTGGCTCTGATGTTCAGAAGGGAGGGTCAAAGCGCAGAAGAGCAATAGTAATAGGGGACTCTATAGTCAGGGGCACAGATAGGCGCTTCTGTGGACGTGAAAGAGACTCCAGGATGGTATGTTGCCTCCCTGGTGCCAGGGTCCAGGATGTCTCCGAACGGGTAGAGGGCATCCTGAAGGGGGAGGGCAAACAGGCAGAGGTCGTTGTACATATTGGTACTAACGACATAGGCAGAAAGGGGCATGAGGTCCTGCAGCAGGAGTTCAGGGAGCTAGGCAGAAAGTTAAAAGACAGGACCTCTAGGGTTGTAATCTCGGGATTACTCCCTGTGCCACGTGCCAGTGAGGCTAGAAATAGGAAGATAGAGCAGCTAAACACGTGGCTAAACAGCTGGTGTAGGAGGGAGGGTTTCCATTATCTGGACCACTGGGAGCTCTTCCGGGGCAGGTGTGACCTATATAAGAAGGACGGGTTGCATCTAAACTGGAGAGGCATAAATATCCTGGCCGCGAGGTTTGCTAGTGTCACACGGGAGGGTTTAAACTAGTATGGCAGGGGGGTGGGCACGGGAGCAATTGGTCAGAAGGTGAGAGCATTGAGGGAGAACTAGGGAATAGGGACAGTGTGGCTCTGAGGCAGAGCAGACAGGGAGAAGTTGCTGAACACAGCGGGTCTGGTGGCCTGAAGTGCATATGTTTTAATGCAAGAAGTATTACGGGTAAGGCAGATGAACTTAGAGCTTGGATTAGTACTTGGAACTATGATGTTGTTGCCATTACAGAGACCTGTTGAGGGAAGGGCAGGATTGGCAGCTAAACGTTCCAGGATTTCGATGTTTCAGGTGGGATAGAGGGGGATGTAAAAGGGGTGGTGGAGTTGCGCTACTGGGTAGGGAGGATAACACAGCTGTACTACGGGAGGACACCTCAGACGGCAGTGAGGCTATATGGGTAGAGATCAGGAATAAGATGGGTGCAGTCACAATATTGGGGGTTTACTACAGGCCTCCCAACAGCCAGCGGGAGATAGAGGAGCAGATAGGTAGACAGATTTTGGAAAAGAGTAAAAACAACAGGGTTGTGGTGTTGGGAGACTTCAACTTCCCCAATATTGACTGGGACTCACTTAGTGCCAGGGGCTTAGACGGGACAGAGTTTGTAAGGAGCATCCAGGAGGGCTTCTTAAAACAATATGTAGACAGTCCAACTAGGGCGGTACTGGACCTGGTATTGGGGAATGAGCCCGGCCAGGTGGTAGAAGTTTCAGTAGGGGAGCATTTTGGGAACAGTGACCGCAATTCAGTAAGTTTTAAAGTGCTGGTGGACAAGGATAAGAGTGGTCCTAGGGTGAATGTGCTAAATTGGGGGAAGGCTAATTATAACAATATTAGGCGGGAACTGAAAAACCTAGATTGGGGGCGGATGTTTGAGGGCAAATCAACATCTGACATGTGGGAGGCTTTCAAGTGTCAGTTGAAAGGAATTCAGGACCGGCATGTTCCTGTGAGGAAGAAGAATAAATACGGCAATTTTCAGGAACCTTGGATAACGAGAGATATTGTAGGCCTCGTCAAAAAGAAAAAGGAGGCATTTGTCAGGGCTAAAAGGCTGGGAACAGACAAAGCCTGTGTGGAATATAAGGAAAGTAGGAAGGAACTTAAGCAAGGAGTCAGGAGGGCTAGAAGGGGTCACGAAAAGTCATTGGCAAATAGGGTTAAGGAAAATCCCAAGGCTTTTTACACGTACATAAAAAGCAAGAGGGTAGCCAGGGAAAGGGTTGGCCCACTGAAGGATAGGCAAGGGAACCTATGTGTGGAGCCAGAGGAAATGGACGAGGTGTTGGGTGTCTTAAAAAATATTAAGGTAGATAAGTCCCCACGGCCTGATGGGATCTACCCCAGAATACTGAAGGAGGCTGGAGAGGAAATTTCTGAGGCCTTGACAGAAATCTTTGGCTCCTCACTGGCTTCAGGTGATGTCCCGGAGGACTGGAGAATAGCCAATGTTGTTCCTCTGTTTAAGAAGGGTAGCAAGGATAATCCAGGGAACTACTGGCCAGTGAGCCTTACTTCAGTGGTAGGGAAATTACTGGAGAGAATTCTTCGAGACAGGATCTACTCCCATTTGGAAGCAAATGGACGTATTAGTGAGAGACAGCGTGGTTTTGTGAAGGGGAGGTCGTGTCTCACTAACTTGATAGAGTTTTTCGAGGAGGTCACAAAGATGATTGATGCAGGTAGGGCAGTGGATGTTGCCTATATGGACTTCAGTAAGGCCTTTGACAAGGTCCCTCATGGTAGACTACTACAAAATGTGAAGTCACACGGGATCAGGGGTGAACTGGCAAGGTGGATACAGAACTGGCTAGGTCATAGAAGGCAGAGAGTAGTAATGGAAGGATGCTTTTCTAATTGGAGGGCTGTGACCAGTGGTGTTCCGCAGGGATCAGTGCTGGGACCGTTGCTGTTTGTAGTATATATAAATGATTTGGAGGAAAATGTAACTGGTCTGATTAGTAAGTTTGCAGACAACACAAAGGTTGGTGGAATTGCAGATAGCGATGAGGACTGTCAGAGGATACAGCAGGATTTAGATTGTTTGGAGACTTGGGCGGAGAGATGGCAGATGGAGTTTAATCCGGACAAATGTGAGGTAATGCATTTTGGAAGGTCTAATGCAGGTAGGGAATATACAGTGAATGGTAGAACCCTCAAGAGTATTGAAAGTCAGAGAGATCTAGGAGTACAGGTCCACAGGTCACTGAAAGGGGCAGCACAGGTGAAGAAGGTAGTCAAGAAGACATACGGCATGCTTGCTTTCATTGGCCGGGGCATTGAGTATAAGAATTGGCAAGTCATGTTGCAGCTGTATAGAACCTTGGTTAGGCCACACTTGCAGTTTAGTATTCAATTCTGGTCGCCAGACTACCAGAAGGATGTGGAGGCTTTGGAGAGGGTGCAGAAGAGATTTACCAGAATGTTGCCTGGTATGGAGGGCATTAACTATGAGGAGCGGTTGAATAAACTCGGTTTGTTCTCACTGGAACGACGGAGGTTGAGGGGCGACCTGCTAGAAGTCTACAAAATTATGAGGGGCATAGACAGAGTGGATAGTCAGAGGCTTTTCCCCAGGGTAGAGTGGTCAATTACTAGGGGGCATAGGTTTAAGGTGAAAGGGGCAAGGTTTAGAGTAGATGTACGAGGCAAGTTTTTTACACAGAGGGTAGTGGGTGCCTGGAACTCGCTACCGGAGGAGGTGGTGGAAGCAGGGACGATAGTGACATTTAAGGGGCATCTTGACAAATACATGAATAGGATGGGAACAGAGGGATACGGACCCAGGAAGTGTAGAAGATTGTAGTTTAGTCGGGCAGCATGGTCGGCACGGGCTTGGAGGGCCGAATGGCCTGTTCCTGTGCTGTACATTTCTTTGTTCTTTGTTTTTGTTCTTATGAAGCTGCCCCCAATCCTTAGCCATTTGAATCCCGAGATATCTAAAACTCCTCTCATTCACTTTAAAAGGTGACTCCTTTCCTGCCCCCGTGCCTGGATCACGAACATCTCGCTCTTTCCCATATTTAACTTGCAGCCTGAAAATCGTCCAAATTCCCCTAGTATCCCCATGATTTCGACCATCCCCCCCCCCCCGGGTCTGTGACATAGAGCAGCAAGTCGCCAACAAGGGGAGAGACCCTGTGCTCCATACCCACTATCCCCCACCAGGCATTCGATGATCTAAGGGCCATTGCTAAGGGCTCTATGGCCAGGGCAAACAGTAATGGGGCGAGCGAGCATCCCTGCCTTGTCCCCCTACAGAGACTAAAGTATTCTGACCGGACTCGATTGGTTCATACATTTGCCACCGTAGCCTGATACAACAGTCGGACCCAATCCACATATCCCTGCCCGAACCCAAATCTGCCTAAAATATCCCATAGGTACTTCCACTCCACCTGGTCGAAAGCCTTCTCCGCATCCATGGCTACTACCGCCTCAATATCGCGCCCCTCCACTGGTATCATTATAACATTAAGAAGCTGTCTAATCTTGGACGTCAGGCCCAATTTACAAATCCCATCTGATCCTTCTCGATTACCTCTGGGACACAATCCTCTATTCGGGTGGCCAAGATCTTTGCCAGCAATTTAGCACCTGTATTCAAAAGGAAAATTGGCCTGTTCGATCCACAGCTCTCTGGGTCCTTGTCTCGCTTCAGGATGAGAGAGATTGATGCCTGTGATAGCGTTGGGGGGAATACTCCCAGCTCCTTGGACTCATTAAAAGCCTGGACCAGAAGTGGCCCCAGTCGCCCAGAAAACTTTTTATAACATTCCACTGTGAATCCATCAGGTCCCAGAGCCTTACCCGTCTATCACCTCCCCGAGCCCAATTGGACCCCCCAGGACTTCCACCAGCTCCTCATCTACCTTCAGGAACTCGAGCCTCTCCGGGAATTGATTCATACCCTCTTCCCCGATCGGTGGTTCCGACTCATATAGTTGACTATAGAATTCACGGAACACGTCGTTAATCGCCCCCGGGTCCATCACGACCTTCCCCCTCATATCCTTTATTTTCTCTCGCTGCCTCCTGCTTCCTCAGCTGATGTGCCATCATCCTGCTCGCTTTCACCCCATATTCATATATTGCCCCTTTTACCCTCCTTAGCTGTCCCTCCGCCTTACCTGTGGAAAGGAGCCCAACTTCCATTTGGAGTCTCTAACGCTCCTTGAGGAGCTCCTCATTCGGAGACTCCACATATCTCCTGTCCACCTGTAAGGGTTCTCCTACCAAACTGCCCAGCTCCGCCCGTTCAGTCTTCTCCCTATGAGCCCGAATCGAAATACATTCCCCTCTATTAACCGCCTTCAATGCCTCCCACACCACTCTCCTGTGTTGTTGTTCTTTATACACACCCCGAATGGCCTCCCTCACTCACTCACAGATCTTGTCGTCTGCTAACAACCCTGCATCTAATCTCCACTGCGGGCACTGGGACTTTCCTGTACTTACCCGCAGGTCTATCCAATGCGGCGCCCCCCTCTCCCCCCTTCTCCGTCTGGTCAGTGCAGAGTCGATGGGCCAAATGGCCTTCTTCTGCACTGGTTCTATTCTATGGCATGAAATTTAAAAAGAAATGCTATTTTCGTTTTGTGGGCAATATATGTTTTAAACTACAGAAAGTGGAACTGCATGGTGGTGCAGTGGTTGGCACTGCTGCCTCACAGTGTTGAGGCTCCGGGTTTGATCCCAGCCCCTCGTCACTATCTGTGTGGAGTTTGCCTGTCTCCATGTGGGTCTCACTCCCACAACCCAAAGATGTGAAGGTAGGTGGATTGGCCACGCTAAATTGCCCCTTAATTGGAAAAAGTTTTTTTTAAAAAAAATTTTAAGTTCCTATTTGTAGGTTTTCTAGTTCAAGATATTGCTCCACAATCCCTCAATTCAACAGAACCTTCCAAAATATCAGAACCTTTAATAAAGTTACAGAAAGTGACATTCTCTTGTATATTTAGCACCCGTTACACTGGACACAGAATTGCAGTAACTCCCAGCTTCCAATATCCCCATTTCACTGAGTAGTAACATTGGGTGACTGTCTCCAGATGCTTTCCTTAATTTTCAGTGTGTTTTTTAAATTCACCACCAGCAGTAAAAACTGTTCCGATAATTCCTCTTCCTCGTATCATGCCAGGGGCTCGCACCGGGGTCAGGTGGAACACAATCGATTCCAATGAGACCCTACCTTCCCAATGGTCGATGGCGAAGCTGGTGGGCTTCCTTAATGAGAAGTTCACCCAGCAAAGGAAGGAGAATTTGGAGGACCTGGCGGACCCGATGAAGGCGGGGATCGACTGCATGAAGACAAGGCTGGAGGCCCAGAGCCAGGCTATCCAGAAGGAGGAGCAGACGGTGGGGGAGCATGGGGAGCAGCTTGCCTCGATGTCAGCTGAGATGGGGATGATGCAGGATCAACAGAGGCGGCTGCAGGAAAAAGTGTAGGACCTGGAAAATTGGTCTAGCAGGCAAAATCTGAGGATGAAAAAAAAATAAAAATGATACATGATCGTGGGACTTCCGGAGGGCAGCGAGGGAATGGACGCCGGCGTGTATATTGCTCGAATGTTCGAGAAGCTGCTGGTAGAGGGGGCATTTGATCAGCCCTTGGAAGTGGACCGGCCACACAGGGCGCTGATGTGGAAGCCAGGGGAACGAGCTGCCGAGGGTGATGGTGGTGCGCCTGCACCAGATCCTGGACAAGGAGCGAGTTCTGAGGTGGGCCAGGCAGACGAGGCGCTGTACCTGAGAGGGTAACGAGCTGCGTGTATACCAGGACCTGGGTGCGGAATTGGCTAAGAGGAGAGGGGGCTTCAACAAAGTGAAGGCTGCCCTCTTTAAGAAGGGGGTGAAGTTTGGCATGAAGTACCCAGCGCACCTTTAGGTGACCTATCGGGAGATGTACTTCGGGACGCCTCAGGAGGCGATGGAATTTGTCCGGCACAATGAACTGGCAGGAGATGGAGGACACTGGACTTTGGAGGAGATGTTCCCTTTCTGTTCCTTTGGGTTTGTTTGGGTTATTTTTGTATTGTGTTTGCTGCCATTTCTCTGTGTTTGTTCTTGGTGGGAGATGGTGGGTTGCTCTTTTCTTTGTGTTGGGTGGGTGTTGTTAAGTTTGCACCGGAATAATGTTTGAGTGGCGAGAGTAGGATGCTAGACGCATGGGTGGGGGCTACCAGGCTAGCTGGGTGGGCTAGTTCACGGAACGCAGTGGGGGGTGAACGGATGGTAGATTTGTTGATGGGAGTTGAGGCTCTTATTTTGTAGTGGGGGGAGAGGGGGCAACTGCTGACAGGGGAGGGGTTTTGAAAATGTGGTTTGGGAGGGTCGAGGACGGTGGGCACCCGAGGGCGGGCCTGAGGAGGTGCAGGACGGGCTGGAGACTGGCCCAGGAGGGGCTGTGGTTGATCAGCAGGGGGGTGAGGGAGGCAGGGTGTCCCCAGACCAGGCTGATTACATGGAAGGGGGAGGGTTGAATGGTCCGGTAAAGAGGGCCCGTGTGTTCACACATTTAAAAAGTCTAAAGGCGGACGTAGCTCTGTTACAGGAGACACATCTGAAGATGGTGGATCAGACTAGATTGAGGAAAGGGTGGGTAGGGCAGGTAGTGCATTCGAGATTAGATTCTAAAATGCGGGGGGAAGGCAATTTGATTAATAAACGGGTGGCGTTCGAAGTGGGGAGTATGGTGGCTAACTCTGGGAGGGAGATATCTGATGGTGTGTGGGAAATTGGAGGGGATGCCGGTGGTGCTGGTGAATATTTATGCTCCGGACTGGGATGATATTGAGTTTATGAGGCGGGTGTTGTGGAAGATCCCCGATCTGGATTCGCATCGGTTGATATTTGGGGGGGGGGGGGGGGATATTAATACGCTTTTAGATTCAAGGTTGGACGGGTCAAGTTCAAGGTCGGGGAGGGTGTCGGGGGTAGTTAAGGAGCTGAGGAGGTTTATGGAGCACATGGAGGGGTAAATCCGTGGAGGTTCGGGAGGTCAAGGGAGAAGGAATTTTTGCTCTCCTCGCATCTGCACAGGGTGTACTCCCAAATTGACTTTTTTTTCTTAGATAGGACGGTTTTGCACACTGGGCTAAATAGCTGGCTTTTAAAGCAGACCAAGGCAGGCCAGCAGCACGGTTCAATTCCCGTACCAGCATCCCCGAACAGGCACCGGAATGTGGCGACTAGGGGCTTTTCACAGTAACTTCATTGAAGCCTACTTGTGACAATAAGCGATTTTCATTTTCATTTCATTTAATTTCATTGTTGGCGGGGGTGGTCAACGTGGAGTATTCAGCGATAGTGGTGTCGGATCATGCTCCGCATTGGGTGGACTTGTGGGTGAATAAGGGTGGGGGCCAGTGCCCACAATGGAGGCTGGATGTGGGGCTTTTGTCGGATGAGGCGGTGTGTGAGAGGGTAAGGGAGGCCATTCGGGGGAACGTGGAACTAAACGACACGGGAGGTTTTGTTGGCCACGTTGTGGGAAGCATTGAAGGCAGTGGTGAGAGGGGAGTTTATATCGATACGGGCACACAGGGAGAAGCGGAGCAGGTGGAGATGGAAAGGCCAGTGGAGGAGATTCGGCAGGTGGACAGGACGTATTCGGAAGCCCTGAAGATGGGGCTGTTGAAGGAACGGCAGAAGCTGCAGATGTTTGGATTGTTATCCACGGGGAAGGGGGTTAGGCAGCTGAGGAGGGTGACAGGGGCGGTTTATGAATATGGGGAGAAGGCGAGCAGGATGCTGGCGCAGCAATTGAAGAAACAGGAGGCAGCGAGGGAGATCGGGAAAGTGAAGAACAGGGCGGGGAATATGGTTTTGGACCGGGTGGGGGTGAATGGGGTGTTTGGGGATTTCTACAGTGGGCTGTATGAGTCATAACCCCCGGCCGGTGTAGAAGGGATGAGGCGGTTTTTGGAGGGGTTGGAGTTCCCGAGTGTGGAAGAGGAACTGGTGGAGGTGCTGGGTGCCCCCATTGGGTGGTAGAAGAGGTGGAGGGGCTGGAGGCGATGCAATCGGGCAAGGCCCTGGGCCCAGACGGATAGCCAGTGGAGTTTTACAAAACGTTCTCGGGGGTCCTGGGGCCCTTGTTGGTGAGGGCGTTTACCGAGGCGAGAGAGCGGGGTTGCTCCCCCCGACATTGTTGCAGGCCTTGATCTCCTTGATTTTGAAGCGGGATAAAGATCCGGAGCTGTATGGGCCGAAAAGGCCGATCTCACTGTTAAATGTGGATGCCAAGTTCTTGGCCAAGATCTTGGCCTCGAGAATTGAGGACAGTGGGCCAGTGGTGATAGGGGAGAACCAGACGGGGTTTGTGAAGGGGACACATCTGCCGACTAATATCAGGAGGTTGCTAAACGTGATGATACCCCTGAGGGACAAGAGGTGGAAGTGGTGGTCGCCATAGACACGGAGAAGGCCTTCGATTGGGTGGAGTGGGACTAATTGTGGGAGGTCCTGGGGTGGTTTGGGTTTGGGCATGGTGTTGTGGATTGGGTCTGGCTGCTGTTTCAGGCACCGGTGGCGAGTGTGCAGACAAACTGGGTGAACTCGGACTATTTTAGGCTGTGGGAGATGAGGCAGGGATGTCCACTGTACCCACGGCTTTTGCCCTGGCTATAGAGCCATTGGCGATGGCACTGAGAGCGTCGAGAGACAGGCAGGGGATAGTACGCGGGGCGCGGGGGTGTGGACCACAGGGTCTCGCTTTACGTGGACAATCTGTTACTGTATATATCTGACCCTTTGGATGGTATTGGGGGGATCGTGGGGATCTTAGAGGAATTGGCCGGTTGTCAGGGTATAAAGTGATCGTGCAGAAGAGCGAGGTCGTTCCGATCCAGGCGAGGGGGCAGGAGAAGAGACTGGAGGAGAAGTCGTTGAAGGTGGTGGTGTGTGTGTGTGTGTGTGGGGGGGGGGGAGAGTTTTCAATATTTGGCCATTCAGGTGGCACGGGGATGGGAGCAGCTGTATAAGTTAAATCTGGCGCGGTTGGTGGAGCAGATGAGGGGGGACTTTAGAAGGTGGGATTCGCTCCTGTTGTCACTGGCGGGAAGGGTTCAGACGGTGAAGATGACAGTTCTCCCGAGGTTCTTGTTTGTATTTCAGAGCCTCCCAATCTTCAATCCCAAGGCGTTTTTCAGGAAAGTGAATGCGGTGATCTCAGGGTTTGTGTGGGCAGTAAAACCCCGTGGGTGAAAAAGGTGCTGCTGGAGGTGGGGGACTGGCTCTCCTGAACTTTATAAATTACTACTGGACAGCGAATATAGCGATGGTCAGGAAATGGATAGTGGAGGAGTGGTCGGTGTGGGAGCGGGTGGAGGCAGCCTCAAGTAGAGGCACAAGTTTGGGGGCACTGCTTTCTCTCCAAGCATATTCTCCACTAGCCCAGTAGTGGTGGCGGCCCTGAGGGTGTGGGGACAGTGGCGACAGCACATGGGGCTGGAGGGGGCATTGGTGTGGACACCGATATGTGGCAACCACTGGTTTGCTCCGGGAGTGCTGGGTGGGGTTTCTCGGCGGTGGCAGTGGGCGGGGATCGAGCGGTTTGGGGATTTGTTTATAGACGGGGACTTTCCGTGCTTGGAAGAGCTGGAGGAGGAGTTTGAGTGGCCTGGTGGGAATGGGTTTCGCTACTTTCAGGTGAGGGACTTTGTGCGGAGGCAGGTATCGACTTTCCCGCACCTATCGCCCCAGGGACTACAGGACAAGGTAGTGACGAGAGTGGCAGTGGGGGAGGGGAAGGTATCGGAAATCTATAAAGAGCTTATGGATTGGGAGGGAGCCCCGATAAGGTGGTGAAGCGGAAGTGGGAGGAAGAGTTAGGTTGGGAGTTGGAGGCTGGGTTATGGGAGGATGCCCTGAGGCGAGTCAATGCGTCCTTGCCGTGTGCCAGGCTTTGTCTTATACAATTTAAGGTGGTCCACAGGGCACATATGACTGTGGCCCGGATGAGTAGGTTTTTAGAAGGGGTGGTGGATAGGTGTGGGCTATGTGCGGGTGGGCCTGCAAATCATGTCCATATGTTTTGGGTATGTCCAAAGCTTAGAGGATTCTGGCAGGGGTTTGCTGATGTCATGTCGGAGGTAATGAAGGTAAGGGTGGTTCCGGGTCCAGAGGTTGCAATTATTGGTGTGTCAGAAGACCCGGGAGTCCAGGGGGCGAGAGAAGCCGATGTCTTGGCCTTTGCCTCCCTGGTAGCCCGGAGACGGATCTTGTGAATATGGAGGGACCCGGAGCCCCCAAAGCCAGGGGTGTGGGTTAGTGACATGGCTGGGTTTCTCAGGCTTGAGAAGATCAAGTTTGCCCTGAGGGGATCAATGCTAGGGTTCGCCCAGAGGTTGCAGTCGTTTATCAACTTCTTTGTTAAAAATTAAGCTATCAGCAGTAGGGCGGGGAGGGGGGAGGCAACGTCCTTACAGGACTTTTTTAATAAGGACACAGGGAGTCCACACCGGGTAAAGTAAATAACTAGATTTATTTACAACACAGTGTATACAGAGCCTGGTAGCTCCCTACCGGGTTCCTCTCTCTAGTCAGTGCCTTACTGGCCGACCTTTTATACATTGGTTAGCTAGAGTACCCCCGCACCTAATGGGGGAGCTCGTACTCCGCAAGGACCACGGGGAAGATAATCATTCCCACCCCATAGGTCCCGTGCGGGATATTACAAAGTCCGAAGATTCCCTCGACGACCGATGAGGAGAGTTGGTGGAGGATGTTGGACACTCTTTGGCTCCGGCAAATCTTTATGTACCTGATGCGCCGGATAAGTCAGCATATATCTCACCGGTGAACGTCGTCTGCGGTAGTTACGCCATGGTGGGCAATCGGCTGGAGGCGGCTGAACTGTTGAATCGGCGCCTGAGATCTCAGATGTCTGCGCCTCCATTTCAAAGTCGGAAAATATAATTTTGGACATGCGGCGTTGAGAGAGACTGGAGGTGTCACGGTGGGCTGGTTTGGCATTGGAGCCAGAGGATCCAGGATAGGTTTCTTCTGATGAACCTCACAAGGGAGCAACATCCATGAGTAAATGTGTTCAAACTGCCGTCTCATTAGTTGCCCCCAGACTCTTGTTAGATACCTGCCCATAGCGGGGAAGCTTATAGCCGGCAAGGAGCACGGGGAAGACTAGCCATCCCATCCCGTAGGTCCCATGCGGGGTATTACATTCCTCCCCCTTCCAAAGCCCGAAGACACCCTCAACAAGCGATGAAATGGCAGAGGAGCAGGCGGAGCACGTCAGGGTACCTTCGCCTCCAGTAAGTCCTCATGGGGATGATGTGCTGGATCAGTCGGCGTATAATGCGCCGATGAACACCGCCAATGACAGGAATGACACGGTGAATGATCAACTATGGAGTCGGTGGCCGAGACCTCCATCTCAGAGTCGGATGACACAACATACAAGAAAAAAAACCTAACAACAACACAACCCACACAAGCCAAGAACATGTGTATGTGATTGGCCAAGCCCCTGAAACACTGCTCACATTTATCATCCACCTCCGGGAAAAAAAACCACTCATATTCGCCTTGGTCGGGTGTGCCCTAAATACTACTTTAAGCCCAACCTCGCACACGTGGATGTGGATTCATGCTGTGAAGGGCCTCACTCCACATCTCGTCATCTACTATGGGCCCCAGCTCCCCCTCCCACCTCGCGTTCACCCCATCCACGAGCCCTCTTCCTCTGACAGGATCCGCCCATAGATGCCAGATGAGTTACCCTCCTCCAACCCAGCAAGCGAAAGGATCCTTTCCATAAGAGACGTCGGCGGCACCTCGGGGAATGTCAGGAAGGTCTTCCGTGCAAAATTCCAAATGTGGAGATATCTAAATGAATTTTCCCGAGAACTCGTACTTCACCATCAATTCCTTGAAGCTGGCAAATCGCCCTTCCAAACACAGGTCTTTTAATCTCTCCAGCGCCTTCTCCCCCCACACCCCCAAACATTAAAAAAAAATACATTTAGAGTACCCAATTGTTATTTTTTTTTCCAATTAAGGGGCAATTTAGTGTGTCCAATCCACCTAACCTGCACATCTTTGGGTTGTGAGGGTGAAACCCATGCAGACATGGGGAGAATGTGCAAACTCCACACGGACATTGACCCAGAGCTGGGATTCGAAGCCGGGTCCTCAGCGCCACAGTCCCAGTGCTATCCACTGCGCCACATGCCACCCTCACATCCACAAACATGGCGTCCAGCCTCATTGTCTCCAACAGGTGGTTGGTACAAATAGGGGCCAACTTTGACAGAGACTCAAGCTTAAAATGTTGCAGGAACTGTCTCCATCCCCTTAAATTGAATACGACCACTGGACTCAAAGAACAACAAAGAACAAAGAAATGTACAGCACAGCAACAGGCCCTGCGGCCCTCCAAGCCCGTGCTGACCATGCTGCCCGACTAAACTACAATCTCCTACACTTCCTGGGTCCGCATCCTTCTATTCCCATCCTATTCATATATTTGTCAAGATGCCCCTTAAATGTCCCTATTGTCCCTGCTTCCACTACCTCCTCCAGTAGCGGGTTCCAGGTACCCACTACCCTCTGCGTAAAAAACTTGCCTCGTACATCTACTCTAAACCTTGCCCCTCTCACCTTAAACCTATGCCCCCTAGTAATTGACCCCTCTACCCTGGGGAAAAGCCTCTGACTATCCACTCTGTCTATGCCCCTCATAATTTTGTATACCTCTATCAGGTCTCCCCTCAACCTCCTTCGTTCCAGTGAGAACAAACCGAGTTTATTCAATCGCTCCTCATAGCTAATGCCCTCCATACCAGGCAACATTCTGGTAAATCTCTTCTGCACCCTCTCTAAAGCCTCCACATCCTTCTGGTAGTGTGGCGACCAGAATTGAACACTATACTCCAAGTGTGGCCTAACTAAGGTTCTATACAGCTGCAACATGACTTGCCAATTCTTATACTCAATGCCCCGGCCAATGAAGGCAAGCATGCCGTATGCCTTCTTGACTACCTTCTCCACCTGTGTTGCCCCTTTCAATGACCTGTGGACCTGTACTCCTAGATCTCTTTGACGTTCAATACTCTTGAGGGTTCTACCATTCACTGTATATTCCCTACCTGCATTAGACCTTCCAAAATGCATTACCTCACATTTGTCCGGATTAAACTCCATCTGCCATCTCTCCGCCCAAGTCTCCAGACAATCTAAATCCTGCTGTATCCTCCGACAGTCCTCATCGCTATCCGCAATTCCACCAACCTTTGTGTCGTCTGCAAACTTACTAATCAGACCAGTTACATTTTCCTCCAAATCATTTATATATACTACAAAGAGCAAAGGTCCCAGCACTGATCCCTGTGGCACACCACTGGTCACAGCCCTCCAATTAGAAAAGCATCCCTCCATTGCTACTCTCTGCCTTCTATGGCCTAGCCAGTTCTGTATCCACCTTGCCAGCTCACCCCTGATCCCGTGTGACTTCACCTTTTGTACTAGTCTACCATGAGGAACCTTGTCAAAGGCCTTACTGAAGTCCATATAGACAACATCTACTGCCCTACCTGCATCAATGATCTTAGTGACCTCCTCGAAAAACTCTATCAAGTTAGTGATCCACGACCTCCCCTTCACAAAACCGTGCTGCCTCTCACTAATACGTCCATTTGCTTCCAAATGGGAGTAGATCCTGTCAACCGGCCTGTAGTTCCCGGGATTATCCTTGCTACCCTTCTTAAACAGAGGAACAACATTGGCTATTCTCCAGTCCTCCGGGACATCCCCTGAAGACAGCGAGGATCCAAAGATTTCTGTCAAGGCCTCAGCAATTTCCTCTCCAGCCTCCTTCAGTATTCTGGGGTAGATCCCATCAGGCCCTGGGGACTTATCTACCTTAATATTTTTTAAGACACCCAACACCTCATCTTTTTGGATCACAATGTGACCCAGGCTATCTACACCCCCTTCTCCAGACTCAACATCTACCAATTCCTTCTCTTTGGTGAATACTGATGCAAAGTATTCATTTAGTACCTCGTCCATTTCCTCTGGCTCCACACATAGATTCCCTTGCCTATCCTTCAGTGGGCCAACCCTTTCCCTGGCTACCCTCTTGCTTTTTATGTACGTGTAAAAAGCCTTGGGATTTTCCTTAACCCTATTTGCCAATGACTTTTCGTGACCCCTTCTAGCCCTCCTGACTCCTTGCTTAAGTTCCTTCCTACTTTCCTTATATTCCACGCAGGCTTCGTCTGTTCCCAGCCTTTTAGCCCTGACAAATGCCTCCTTTTTCTTTTTGACGAGGCCTACAATATCACTCGTCATCCAAGGTTCCCGAAAATTGCCGTATTTATCTTTCTTCCTCACAGGAACATGCCGGTCCTGTATTCCTTTCAACTGCCACTTGAAAGCCTCCCACATGTCAGATGTTGATTTGCCCTCAAACATCCGCCCCCAATCTATGTTCTTCAGTTCCCGCCTAATATTGTTATAATTAGCCTTCCCCCAATTTAGCACATTCATCCTCGGACCACTCTTATCCTTGTCCACCAGTACTTTAAAACTTACTGAATTGTGGTCACTGTTACCGAAATGCTCCCCTACTGAAACATCTACCACCTGGCCGGGCTCATTCCCCAATACCAGGTCCAGTACCGCCCCTTCCCTAGTTGGACTGTCTACATATTGTTTTAAGAAGCCCTCCTGGATGCTCCTTACAAACTCCGCCCCGTCTAAGCCCCTGGCACTAAGTGAGTCCCAGTCAATATTGGGGAAGTTGAAGTCTCCCATCACCACAACCCTGTTGTTTCTACTCTTTTCCAAAATCTGTCTACCTATGTGCTCCTCTATCTCCCGCTGGCTGTTGGGAGGCTTGTAGTATACCCCCAACATTGTGACTGCACCCTTCTTATTCCTGATCTCTACCCATATAGCCTCACTGCCCTCTGAGGTGTCCTCTCGCAGTACAGCTGTGATATTCTCCCGAACAAGTAGCGCAACTCCACCTCCCCTTTTACATCCCCCTCTATCCCGCCTGAAACATCTAAATCCTGGAACATTTAGCGGCCAATCTTGCCCTTCCCTCAACCAGGTCTCTGTAATGGCAACAACATCATAGTTCCAAGTACTAATCCAAGCTCTAAGTTCATCTGCCTTACCCGTAATGCTCCTTGCATTAAAACATATGCACTTCAGGCCACCAGACCCGCTGTGTTCAGCAACTTCTCCCCGTCTGCTCTGCCTCAGAGCCACACTGTCCCTATTCCCTAGTTCTCCCTCAATGCTCTCACCTTCTGACCTATTGCTCCCGTGCCCACCCCCCTGCCATACTAGTTTAAACCCTCCCCTGTGACACTAGCAAACCTCGCGGCCAGGATATTTATGCCTCTCCGGTTTAGATGCAACCCGTCCTTCTTATACAGGTCACACCTGCCCCGGAAGAGCTCCCAGTGGTCCAGATAATATAAACCCTCCCTCCTACACCAGCTGTTTAGCCACGTGTTTATCTGCTCTATCTTCCTATTTCTAGCCTCACTGGCACGTGGCACAGGGAGTAATCCCGAGATTACAACCCTCGAGGTCCTGTCTTTTAACTTTCTGCCTAGCTCCCTGAACTCCTGCTGCAGGACCTCATGCCCCTTCCTGCCTATGTCGTTAGTACCAATATGTACAACGACCTCTGCCTGTTTGCCCTCCCCCTTCAGGATGCCCTCTACCCGTTCGGAGACATCCTGGACCCTGGCACCAGGGAGGCAACATACCATCCTGGAGTCTCTTTCACATCCACAGAAGCGCCTATCTGTGCCCCTGACTATAGAGTCCCCTATTACTATTACTCTTCTGCGCTTTGACCCTCCCTTCTGAACATCAGAGCCAGCCGTGGTGCTACTGCTCTGGCTGCTGCTGTTTTCCCCTGATAGGCTATCCACCCCGACAGTATCCAAAGGGGTATATCTGTTCGAGAGGGGGACAACCACAGGGGATTCCTGCACTGACTGCCTGCCCTTTCTGGTGGTCACCCATTTCTCTGCCTGCACCTTGGGTGTGACCACATTTACATAACTGTGATCTATGACGCTTTCCGCCACCTGCATGCTCCTAAGTGCATCCAATTGCTGCTCCAACCGAACCATGCGGTCTGTGAGGTGCTCCAGTTGGGTGCACTTTCTGCAGATGAAGCCATCCGGGACGCTGGAAGCCTCCCGGACCTGCCACATCTCACAGTCAGAGCACAGCACCCCTCTAACTGACATTGCGTCAATTAATTAAAATTAAAATTGAAATTTGTCTTTTTAAAAAAATATATTTTTAAAAAAATTTCAAAGTTACTGTCAACTATCTGTTTCCTAGCATTAGATTTCTACTAGAAATGCGATAGCTAACTATAGTACTCTCCGATCTCTGGCTTAGATATCCCTCTAAATTATAATTAAGTTACCAAATACTCAATTTTTTTTTTAATTTATGGTAAAATCCCAACCAGCCACTCTGGCCACAGCTTTTCTGTGATGTCACTTCAGTTTCCCCCCGACACACACAATTTGAAAAAAGGTATAAAAGTAAAAATAAGTAAAAATCACTTACTTACCTTCTGAATGTCTTAGATGTTCTCAGGTTCTCTCGCTGACAGAGACTGCTCCTCCACCTCCGAACCTTGACCTGCACAATGCTAATAATATAATAATAATATAATATGGCACTTACCTTACACCAATGGGTCTTATTATTAGGTTAGAGGAGGAGGGCGGGTGGGAGACACTATACGTGTAGTGTCTCGGGTTTCCTCTCCACCAGAATTTATTGGTTGGGGGTGGGGGGGGACTTCCCAGAGGTCCGCGGGTCGAACTTCCGGTTCCCGACTTATATAAAGACAAATAAAACAGAAAAGAAGAACAGACACGGGACCAGGTAAGGCTTTTTAAAGTAAGTACTCACCTCCCAGAGGGCCCCTGCGCACCGCTGCCGCCGAAATCCAAAGGACTGCTCCTGTAAAGGTAAGTGGTTTTAAAGTCGCTACTCACCTCCCAGAAGGCCCCTGCGCACCGCTGCCGCCGAAATCCAAAGGGCTTCTCCTGTAAAGATAAGTGGTTTTAAAGTCGCTACTCACTTCCCAGAGGGCCCCTGCGCACCGCTGCCGCCGAAATCCAAAGGGCTGCTCCTGTAAAGGTCAGTGGTTTTAAAGTCGCTACTCACCTCCCAGAGGGCCCCTGCGCACCGCTGCCGCCGAAATCCAAAGGGCTGCTCCTGTAAAGGTAAGTGGTTTCATAGTCGCTACTCACCTCCCAGAGGGCCCCTGCGCACCGCTGCCGCCGAAATCCAAAGGGCTGCTCCTGTAAAGGTAAGTGGTTTTAAAGTCGCTACTCACCTCCCAGAGGGCCCCTGCGCACCGCTGCCGCCGAAATCCAAAGGGCTGCTCCTGTAAAGGTAAGTGGTTTCAAAGTCGCTACTCACCTCCCAGAGGGCCCCTGCGCACCGCTGCCGCCGAAATCCAAATCTACCCATGTAAAAGATGCTATCAATCTGTTAACCCACCCAAAAAAGGATTTAGGGAGGAAAACAGGAAGACATTGAAAAAAAAAACACGGAAGAATATTCATTTTGATAGACTGGACCCTAGACTGAAGCTGTCACCAGTGCACCAAACCCAGACCCCTACATGACTTTGCCTTGACCTGCACCCAAGTGGCCCCCGGGTCACTACACCAACCCAGCACCATTTCCACCTTGGCCACCCAATAACAAAAAAGAAAATTAGTCAATGCCAGTCCCCCGACTGTCTGTCCCTCTGTAAAACTGTCCTACGAATTTGCGGAATCTTATCCACCCATGTAAAAGATGCTATCAATCTGTTAACCCACCCAAAAAAGGATTTAGGGAGGAAAACAGGAAGACATTGAAAAAAAAACACGGAAGAATATTCATTTTGATAGACTGGACCCTGCCTGCCATTGAGAAGGTTATCCCACCTTTGCAGATCAGACTTAACCTTCCTTGCCAGACTAGCGTAGTTCAATTTATGAAGTCGATCTCAATCCCAGGTCACCCGGACACCCAGATACTTGAAACTTGATTTGGCAAGGCGAAAGGGAAGCACTCCCAGGTTGGCTCCCCTCCCAGGGGGTCCACAGGAAAAACTCACTCTTTCCCAGATTCAACTTGTATCCTGAAAAAGAGCCCAAACTCTTCAGTAGCTACATTATATCACCCATAGTGGGGACTTGGTCTGTCACATAAAGCAGTAAATCGTCAGCGTATAGGGACATCCTAATTATCCACTTCCACTTTCTTGAAGTGCTCAAGATCATAGCCCCAGGTTCAATCGTAAATACGAATAGAATGGGGGACATCAAGCATCCTTGTCTCATTCCCCTGCCCAGTTTTTAAACAAAATATTTTTATTCTCCATTTTCACATTTTCTTCAGAATTTACACCCCACCAACAAACAGTAAACGGTAACAAATACAATGTCACTCCCCTTATTAACAACTACGCTCCCATCCTCTCACCACCCCCCAAACAACAGCCCACATGACAATATAAGCATCAAATAAGACAAAACCTCCCAAGGAGGAAAAAAATGGAAAAAAGAAAAAGGAATCAGGAATCGCCTATGGTCACCATTGACATATATAGTCCCCCCCCCCTAATGTTCAACGCCATCCAATCCCCGAAAGAATACCGTGAATGACACCCATGAATTATAGACACCCCCCCACCCGCCCTCCCAGACTCCTCCCCTCCTGCCCTCCCAGACTCCTCCCCTCCACTTCCTCTTGTAAACTCCTCCCTCCAATCCCGGTTCTTCCCCCAAATTTTCACCCCAGCTAGACTCACCGAAACCTGTTCTACCAGGCTCCAATGGCCTCAGCCCCTCCCCCCACCTCACTTCCGTTCACTGGCCGGCTTAAACCGGCCAACGTGGAGGCCCCGGCCCGGGTCTCCTTCCCCCTTGCCCGGTCCCAGGAAAACCAAGAAATCCCCTTTAGCACACAACCCCAACGTACACACCCAAACCCCAAAGTACCATCATTGCAAATGAAAGTCCCAACTCTTTCCTTGTCCAAATATACAGCGTCGACTCATTTAGTACATACACCAACACACAGTGAAATAATAAAGTTACATGAGGCTACATCGGTACAAGACCCGCTCTCAGTCCCATTTCTCAATTCTGCCAGAGTCCTTCTGCCTTCGCAAACTACCCCGCCGCTTCCACCGTCCCAAAATAAAAGTCCTCGGATTTGTAGGTCACCCTCAACTTAGCTGGATATACTATGCCGCACTGCAGCTTGCTGATGTACAGTGCCTTCTTCACCCGGCTGAAGGCAGCCCTCCTCCTCGCCAGCTCCACCGTAAAGTCCTGGTATATGCTAGAGCTTTTGGTTTTTGGCCCTTCGCATCCAGTTTTTGGGGAGAATTTGATATGGTTGTTTGTTGGAAAGTCTAAGGCAACCAAAGGATGTTGAAAATTAAGGAAAAAAATCAGGGGAATAAGAGGGCAAGCGAAAGTCCGGCGGTAAGTTTGGCGGGGAGTCCAGCGGGACGAAAGATGGCAGAAGCAGGCTCGCCGAGTGGACCGCGTCCATTACGGTAGATAAACTAGCCGAAGTGATGACGGGGGAGTTTGAGCGGCTATTTGCCAAGCACTTTGACAGGCATTGCAAGGAGCTGATGACCTCGACAAGGAATGGGTGGATGAGACTCTTGCCCCGATGAAGGAGGCTTTCACAAAGACATTGGCGGAGGTGCGGGAACAAGGAGAGGTGTTGAAGGGAGTGGAGGAGACTTTATCGCAGCACAGCGACCAGTTCACATCGATGCGTGAGGAGCTGCGGAGGGTGGTGGAGAGCTACAAAGGGTTGAGAGCCGAAGGGGAGGACCTGGAGAACAGGTCACAAAGGCAGAATCAAAGAATCGTGGGTGAGGAGCTGGAGGGCCGGAGGTCGATGGACTATTTTGCCGAGATGTTCACCAAGTTAATGGGGGAGAGAAGAATCCCTCCTTCTACGAGTCGGACGGGGCTAAACATTTGCTATGGCCGAAACCAAAGGTGAATGAGCCACCAACAGCTGTGATAGTCTGCTTCCACAACTATCAGGTGTAGGAAAAGGTGTGAGGTTGGACGAAGCTGAGTTGAGAGGTGAGGTGGGGAGGCGTGGCATTCAGATATACCAGGAACTCAGTGGAACTGGCGAGATGACAGGTGGCCTTTGGTCGGGCGAAGAAGGCATTCTATAAAAGCAATGTGAGGTGTGGGGTGGTCTATTCCGCAAAGCTGAGTGTCACACATAACTCCATGGACTTCTATTTTGAGATGCATAGAACCTTTGTTAGGCCACACTTGGAATATAGTGTTCAATTCTGGTCGCCACATTACCAGAAGGATGTGGAGGCTTTAGAGACGGTGCAGAAGAGATTTACCAGGATGGCCTGGTATGGAGGGCATTAGCTATGAGGAGAGGTTGAATAAACTCGGTTTGTTCTCACTGGAACAACGGAGGTTGAGGGGCAACTGATAGAGGTCTACAAAATTACGAGGGGCAGAAACAGGATGGATAGTCAGATACGTTTTCCCAGGGTAGAGGGGTCAATTACTAGGGGGCATAGGTTTAAGGTGCGAGGGGCAAGGTTTAGAGGAGATGTACGAGGCAAGTTTTTTACACAGAGGGTAGTGGGTGCCTGGAACCCGCTGCCGGAGGAGGTGGTGGAAGCAGGGACGATAGTGACGTTCAAGGGGCATCTTAACAACTACATGAAGATGATGGGAATAGAGGGATATGGACCCCGGAAGTGTAGAAGATTTTAGTTTTGACGGGCAGCATCGGGCAAACTTTGGTCCAAGGTAAAACCTCTTCTAAACTGTAAACAGGTACTTCCACTCTACCCTGTCAAATACCTTTCAACATCCAAAGATACAACTACCTCTGTATCAGGCCCCGCAGGAGGGGAGAGAAGTATATTTAACAGTCGTTGGATATTAGATGACAATTGCCTGCCCTTAACAAATCCTGTCTGATCTTCACCTATCACCCAAGGGAGACAGGGCTCTAACCCTCAGCGCTAACTCCATAGCCAATAACTTGGCATCAATATTCAGCAATGAAATAGGGCGGAACGACCCACATTGGAGAAGATCCTTATGCTTTATCAACAAAAGGGAAATTGATGCCTATTCTAGAGTCACCGGAAGGGAACCCAGAGTCAGAGAGTCCTTAAAGATGTCCACCTGCAACAGGACCAACTGTCTGGCAATCGTCTTATAAAACTCCAAGGAAACCCATCCTGCCCTGGGGACTTACCTGTTTGCATCTGACCTGTAGCCACCAAGACTTCCCCAGGACCTAACAGTGCCTCCAACTCTTTGCACTTCTCCTCCCCACCACAGGAAATTCTAAACACTGCAAAAATGCCGACATGTCCGACCCTCCCACTGGCGGACACCAGGTTATTGAGATGGAGTTTGTTACTACAACAGGTCATTTTTAAATCATTTATGTGGCTGAGAGAGAAGACACATTATCATGAGTTTAAAAGACACTATAGGGAACCTTATGAGTAAATACTTTGGGGTATATTTTACATTCATGCATGTTTTTTAATTTTTGTAATGTTCGATAAGGTAGAACTTATAAGAAATGGTTGAGAAATGAAATCATCTTTCAAATTATAGCGTTTCATTTGAGAAAAGAGGGAAGGTGTTAAGAGGTGGGGAAAATTAAAATTAAAAAGTGAAATTGGAATAAAATAAAATAAAATGGGGGAATTGATAAGGGTAGCTGTCTGAAGAGGGTTTTCATCTGAGAATTAATATACCAGTGAGAAAAGCAAGTGTTTACCTATGTGACTCGGGGAAAACAGTGGGGTATAGAAGATGTAACTTCGAAGTGATATGGGAATTGGCACTTCTCTGCTAAAAAGTCAGGTTCACAGAGTGGATAACATCAAAGGGAAAGAATGACTTATCCACAGCACAACAATTGGAGGAAAGGACACAATAGCAGCAGCTACCGTCACAGCCACACACAGCCGTGAATAACAGTCTCCCCGAAAAATAAGTTATTGCTAAAGGGGCAGCCAGTTAAAATCCAAAACTCGAGCCAAAAAGATTAAACCTTCACTGAAACTAAAGACGGTTTTCCCAAATGTGGACAAATAACCTGTGGTAATTATCTGCTGGATTTAGCTCACAGAGTTATATAATATTGGATGGTGTTTGGGAACAAGGGACATCTCAGAGTTCAGGCCACGTAGGTCATTGAGAACAAAGGGATAACTTCATGTAATACTGTATGTGTAGTTAAATGTACCGTTGTAGTGTAATGTCCTTCTCGTCATGTGTTTTTTTAAAGTTAATAAATATTCTTTATTAAGTGATCACAAAATAATTGGACTATTCGTCCCTGGTTTGCACATCTTTTCTCAAAATGTATCAAATTGAAAATATACACTACTAAGAACTAGTGTTCCAAATTACCCTTCTGGGTTTTGGGATACCCTCGCGTTTAACATCAGAAGGGTTCTTAACACTAACTTGACTGGGGACTTCCGGTGGTGACATGTCGGTGGAGGTCGTACATTGGATGGCTCCTGCTAGAGCTTTTGGTTTTTGGCCCTTCGCAGCAAGTTTTTGGGGAGAATTTGATATGGTTGTTTGTTGGAAAGTCTAAGGCAACCAAAGGATGTTGAAAATTAAGGAAAAGGATCAGGGGAATAAGAGGGCGAGCGAAAGTCCGGCGGTGAGTTTGGCGGGGAGGTCCAGCGGGAGGAAAGATGGCGGAAGCAGGCTCGCCGAGTGGACCGCGTCCATTACGGTAGATAAACTAGCCGAAGTGATGGCGGGGGAGTTTGAGCGGCTATTTGCCAAGCACTTTAACAGGCATTGCAAGGAGATGATGACCTCGCTCAAGGAATGGGTGGATGAGACTCTTGCCCCGATGAAGGAGGCTTTCACAAAGACATTGGTGGAGGTGCTGGAACAAGGAGAGGTGTTGAAGAGAGTGGAGGAGACTTTGTTGCAGCACAGTGACCAGTTCAACTCGATGGGTGAGGAGCTGCGGAGGGTGGTGGAGAGCTACAAAGGGTTGAGAGCCGAAGGGGAGGACCTGGAGAACAGGTCACAAAGGCAGAATCGAAGAATTGTGGGTGAGGAGCTGGAGGGCCGGAGGTCGATGGACTATTTTGCCGAGATGCTCACCAAGTTAATGGGGGAGGAGAAGAATCCCTCCTTCTACGAGTCGGACGGGGCTAACCATTTGCTATGGCCGAAACCAAAGGTGAATGAGCCACCAACAGCTGTGATAGTTTGCTTCCACAACTATCAGGTGTAGGAAAAGGTGTGGGGTTGGACGAAGCTGAGTTGAGAGGTGAGGTGGGGAGGCGTTGGCATTCAGATATACCAGGAACTCAGTGGAACTGGCGAGATGACAGGTGGCCTTTGGTCGGGCGAAGAAGGCATTCTATAAAAGCAATGTGAGGTGTGGGGTGGTCTATTCCGCAAAGCTGAGTGTCACACACAACTCCATGGACTTCTATTTTGAGATGAATAGTACCTTAATTAGGCCACACTTGGAGCATAGTGTTCAATTCTGGTCGCCACACTACCAGAAAGATGTGGAGGCTTTAGAGAAGGTGCAGAAGAGATTTACCAGGATGTTGCCTGGTATGGAGGGCATTAACTCTGAGGAGAGGTTGAATAAACTCGGTTTGTTCTCACTGGAACGACGGCGGTTGAGGGGCGACCTGATGGAGGTCTACAAAATTATGAGGGGCATAAACAGGGTGGATAGTCAGATACGTTTTCCCAGGGTAGAGGGGTCAATTACCAGGGGGTATAGGTTTAAGGTGCGAGTGGCAGGGTTTAGAGGAGATATATGGGGCAAGTTTTTTACACAGAGGGTAGTGGGTGCCTGGAACCCGCTGCCAGATGAGGTGGTGGAAGCAGGGACGATAGTGACGTTTAAGGGGCATCTTGACAAATACATGAATATGATGGGAATAGAGGGATACGGACCCCGGAAGTGTAGAAGATTTTAGTTTAGACGGGCAGCATGGTCGGCACAGGCTTGGAGGGCCGAAGGGCCTGTTCCTGTGCTGTACATTTCTTTCTTCTTTGCTCTTTGTATGGCGGAGGAGGCGAGGCGTTCGTGAAAGCTGAAGGACTGGAACCGAGATGAGTTTGGACTTTGGTTGTGTTCATCTTTTTCGATTCTTTTTTCTTCTTTCTCTTTTTTCTTTCTGTTTTTCTCTTTCTGCTTTTTAAAAGATATATATTTTTATTCAAATTTTTACATATTTTCAACAAAACAGAAAAAAGAAAAACAAAGAACACATAAATAAACATTTTACAACTACATCACAAATTCCCCCAATATACAAACCCCCCATTAAGCAATAATAAACACAGTAGTAAACACAAAGTACACCCCCCTCCCTCCTCACTCCCCCTCCCCCCCCTCCCCCCTCCCCCCGGGTTGCTGCTGCTGCTGACCACCTTCTAACGCTCCGCGAGAAAGTCTAGGAACGGTTGCCACCGCCTGAAGAATCCCTGCGCAGACCCTCTCAAGGCAAATTTTACCCTCTCCAATTTAATCAACCCTGCCATGTCGCTGACCCAGGCTTCCACGGTTTTTCTCCAGCGCCCCAAGGCTCGCAAACGTCCCATCTATAAACAGGTCCCCCATCCTTCTAATTCCTGCCCTGTGCCAGCTCAGGAACCCTCCATCCATTTTCCCCGGGACAAACCGATGGTTCTCCCGGATCGGGGACCAAACCAAAGCCTCTACCTCACCCCTGTGGCATCTCCACTGCCCCCAAATTTTCAAAGTCGCCGCCACCACCGGACACGTGGTGTACCTAGTCGGCGGGAGCGGGAGCGGTGCTGTCACCAGCGCTCTCAGACTCGTGCCCACACAGGACGTCATCTCCAGCCTCTTCCACTCCGCCTCCTCCCCCTCCATTACCCACTTGCGTATCATCGCCACATTGGCAGCCCAGTAGTACCCACACAGATTAGGTAACGCTAACCCTCCTCTGTCCCTACTCCGTTCCAGAAACACCCTTCTCACCCTCGGGGTCTTTTTCACCCACATGAATCCCATGATGCTCCTGCTGACCCGCTTAAAATAGGCCTTAGGGATCAGGAAGGGGAGGCACTGGAATACAAAAAGGAACCTCGGGAGCACCGTCATCTTCACCGACTATACCCTACCCGCCAGGGAGAGTGGCAGCATATCCACCTTTTAAACTCCTCCTCCGTCTGCTCCACCAGCCTCGTCAAGTTGAGCTTGTGTAGGGCCCCCCAGCTCCTGGCCACCTGGATCCTCAGGTACCTAAAACTCCTTTCCGCCCTCTTCAATGGAAGCTCATCTATCCCCCTTCCCTGGTCCCCTGGGTGTACCACGAAGAGCTCACTCTTCCCCACGTTGAGCTTATACCCGGAAAAGTCCTCAAATTCCTTGAGGATCTGCATCACCTCCGGCATCCCCCCCACGGGGTCAGCCACATACAGTAACAGGTCATCGGCATACAACGATACCCGGTGTTCCCCCCCCCCCCCCCCCCCCCCCCCCCCCGGACCAGCCCCCTCCAGTTCCTGGACTCCCTCAAAGCCATAGCCAAAGGCTCAATTGTCAATGCAAATAGCAAGCGGGATAGTGGGCACCCCTGCCTCGTCCCCCGGTCCCCGAAAGTATTCCGACCTCCTCCGATTCGTGGCCACACTCACCACCGGGGCTTCGAAAAGTAGCCTAACTCAACTAATGAACCCCTTCCCGAACCCAAACCTCCTCAACACTTCCCAAAGGTATCCCCACTCCACCCTATCGAAGGCCTTCTCCGCGTCCATCGCCGCCACTATCTCCGCTTCCCCCTCCACTACAGGCATCATGATTATGTTAAGGAGCCTCCGCACATTGGTATTCAGCTGCCTTCCCTCCACAAAACCAGCCTGGTCCTCGTGACTCACCCCCGGGACACAGACCTCAATTCTGGTAGCCAACACCTTCGCTAACAGCTTCGCGTCCACGTTGAGGAGCGAGATTGGCCTATACGACCCACACTGTAATGGGTTCTTGTCCCGCTTCAAGATAAGCGAGATCAGCGCCTTGGACATCGTCGGGGGGTAGGGCCTCCCCCTCCCTCGCCTCATTGAAAGTCCTCCCTAATAGAAGGCCCAGCAGGTCCATGTACTTCCGGTAAAATTCCACCAGGAACCCATCTGGCCCCGGTGCCTTCCCCGCCTGCATACTCCCCAGCCCCTTAGTCAGCTGCCCCAGCCCTACCGGTGCCCCAAGCCCAGCAACCTGCTCCTCCTCCACCCTCGGGAACCTCAGCCGATCCAAAAATCAATGCATCCCCCCCTCCTCCATCGGGGGCTCAGACCTATACAGCCCCTCATAAAAGTCTCTAAATACCCCATTTATTCCCACCGCATGGCGCACCGTGTTGCCCCCTTTATCCCTAACTCCACCAATCTCCCTCGCTGCCTTCCACTTCCAAAGCTGGTGTGCCAACCTCCGGCTAGCCTTCTCCCTGTACTCATACACCGCCCCTTGCGCTTTCCTCCAATGCACCTCTGCTTTCTTGGTGGTCAACAGGTCGAACTCGGCCTGGAGGCTTCGTCGCTCCTTGAGTAGTCCCTCCTCGGGGACCTCTGCATACCTCCTATCCACCCTTAAAATCTCCCCCACCAATCTCTCCCTCTCTCTCCTCTCCTTCTTCTCCTTGTGGGCCCTAGTGGAGATTCGCTCTCCCCTAATCACATCCTTCAGCACCTCCCAGACCACCCCCATCTGCACCTTCCCATTATCGTTAGCCTCTAGATAGCTTTCAATGCACCCCCGGATCCGCCCGCTCACCTCCTCTTCTGCCAGCCAGCCCACATCCAGGTGCCACAGCGGGCGCTGGTCCCTCTCCTCCCCCAGCTCCAGCTCCACCCAATACGGGGCATGGTCTAAGATGGGATTAGTGCCCTGCTCATAACGAACAAGTCTATCCTGGAGTAGGCTTTATGGACGTGGGAAAAAAAAGAAAATTCCCTGGCCCACGGCCTGACGATCCTCCATGGGTCCACTCCTCCCCTCTGGTCCATAAACCCCCTCAGTACCTTGGCCGCCACCGGCCTCTTACCCGTCCTGGACCTGGAGTGGTCCAATGCTGGATCCAGTACCGTCTTGAAGTCCCCCGCCCCATTATCAAGCTCCCTGCCTCCAGGTCCGGAATCTGGCCCAACATGTGCCGCATAAATCCGGCATCATCCCAATTCGGGGCATACACATTCACCAAGACCACCCGCACCCCCTGCAGCTTACCGCTCATTATCACATACCTACCTCCATTGTCTGCCACGATGTTCAGCGCCTCAGACGACACCCGCTTCCCCACCAAAATCACCACCCCCTCGATTCTTTGCGTCCAACCCCGAGTGGAGAACCTGCCCTACCCACCTCTTTCTCAGCCTCAAATGCGTCTCCTGGAGCATAACCACATCTGCCTTCAGTCCCTTCAGGTGTGCGAACACACGGGCCCTCTTGACCGGCCCTTTCAGGCCTCTCACATTCCAAGTTATCAGCCGGATCAGGGGGCTTCCCGCCCACCCTGCCAATTAGCCATCCCCTTTTCTAGGCCAGCCATGTGCCCGCGCCTCCCGCCCTCACCATTCCCCCCAGCGGCAGACCCCCACCCCGATTCTCTCTCTGAGCTCCATCTCCCCTTTGGCCAATGCAGCAGCAATCCTGTTCCCCCCACCCCCCCTCCCCCCACGCCCCCCAGGACAGAGTGTGGTAGTCCCGCCCCCCCCTTCCTGTCCATCAGCGGGCGCTCCTTCCCAGCACCGCCCTTCCCCCCCGGCCCTGCCACCTTCCCCAACATGGGAAAAAGCCCGCGCTTTCCATCAAACCGGCCCCGCCTGTGGTGATGTGCATCAATGTAAATGCATCTAGGCTAGCTGGACACTAATGGGAGCACCAGTGACATCACACACACACACTCAACCAATAGGTCAGTTAGATAGGACATGACCAATGGCCATTCACGATACACACAGAGGTGACACCACCACAGGAGGGCATTACACCAACCCATATATAAAGGACACCACACACATGATCTGCCTCTTTCCTGTGGAGACAGTCAGTGAGTAGAGACACAGGGTTGATTCAATATTACCCCCACCACGTGGATTGCAGCAACTGGTTAGTCAGTGTGGGTAGCTCAAGTAGGATTAGCAGTAGTGTCGAACCCGAGTAATAGATGTGTAAATAGTTTAATAAACGTGTTGAAGTTATCTACACCTTCCTTTGTCAAGTGCACCACAAGGAAGCCGCTTCTGTTGCACCTAAAACATAACAAATCATCGCCCTCTCTGGCGTAGCTCCCTTTTGCGCCTAATCCCAGCTTCCCCATCTCGGGCCTCCCGTCTCCCCGCCCCCCCAACTGGGCCCCGTCTTTCCAACCACCGACGTCCACACTCTCACAAAACCCCCACTTCGAACCATTTCACCCTACCCCACCCAGCACCCAAGGGAACAGAACAGAACATCCCCCAAAGCACAGTAATCCCCCTGCGACATCCCCTCACAACCGACCCTCAGTCCGTGTCCAATTTTTCGGCCTGGATAAAGGTCCGCGCCTCCTCCGGCGTCTCAAAGTAATGGTGCAGGTCCTTAAACGTGACTCACAGTCGCGCCGGCTGCAGCATCCCAAATTTCACCTCCTTCTGATGCAGAACCGCCTTAGCCCGATTGTACCCGCTCCTCTTCTTGGCCACCTTCGCGCTCCAGTCTTGGTATATACGGACCTCTGCATTCTCCCACCTGCTGCTCCGCTCCTTTTTTGCCCATCTTAGGACACACTCCCTGTCCACCAAGCGGTGGAAACGCACCAATACCGCCCGCGGTGACTCATTAGACTTGGGCCTCCTCGCCAACGGTGGGCCCCATCCAGCTCCAGGGGCCTCGGGAAGGCACCCGCGCCCATCAACGTGTTCAACATCGTGACCACGTATGCTCCAGCACCCGACCCCTCCACTCCCTCCGGGAGACCCAGAATCCGCAGCTTCTTCCTCCTCGACCGATTCTCCATGTCCTCGAACTTCTCCTGCCATTTCTTATGCAGCGCCTTGTGCGCCTCCACCTTCACCGCCAGGCCCAATATCTTGTCCTCATTCTCCGAGGCTTTCCGCCGCACCTCCCGGATCGCCGCCCCTTGGGCCTTCTGGGTCTCGACCAGCTTGTCGATCGAAGCCTTCATCGGCTCCAGCAGCTCTGCTTTCAATTCCGTGAAGCAGCGCTTGAGAAACTCCTGCTGCTCGTGCGACCACTGCGCCCACGCTGCCTGGTCTCCACCCGCCGCCATCTTGGTTTTCCTCCCTCGCACTTTTCGCTGCACCAAAATCACTTTTTTCACCGCTCCACTCCTGGTCCAATCGATACAGTGCCGGGGAAATCGTACTGTCACCTTCCCACACTGGGAACCGTCGAACAAATTCCGCTGGGACCCCTACAAAGAGCCCAAAAGTCCGTTTCTGGCAGGAGCTGCAGACGTGCGACATAGCTCAGCATAGCCGCAACCGGAAGTCTTTCTCTTTCTGCTTAAATTGCATTTGGGAAGAGATGGTTTGGGAAGGGATGGTTTGGGGCTTTGAAGTGATTGCTTGGGATTTGCTTCTTTTGGTTTTGAGGGATTATTGTTTTGTGAGTTTGGAAGGCTTGGGTCTGGGGTGTGTTGATGTAGGTGTTATCTTTGTGGGGGAAGGGGCCCTGGCAGGGGCCACCTCGCCAGCAAATGTAAGTTGGCTAGTGATGAGAGCAAGGTGGGGGGTGGGGCCACGGTCATTGGAACTTCTTTGGACAGGTTTCGATGGGTCTGGGAGATGTGAATGCTGGGGGATGGGGATGATACTGGGTGAGGTGGTGTCAAGAGGAAGTGGCTGGGGGGTTTCTGGGAAGGGGGGGAAGGGTAGAGGGCTGACAGTGACTAAGAGCATGGCTGGGGCCTGTGTGTTGGGCGGGACCAGGAGTAACGGTTATGACAGATGGGAGGGGTGAGGGGGGGTGAGAGACCCCTGGTCCGGGTGGTGACGGACAACGGTCTGGGGGACCAATGAAGCGAGCGAGAGTCTTCTCACATTTGAAGAGCTCGAAAGCCGACTTGGTGCTGCTGCAAGAGACCCACCTGAGGGTGAAGGACCAAGTGAGGCTCCGGAAGGGCTGGGTGAGTCAGGTATTCCACTCGGGCTTTGATAGTAGGGCCATGGGGTTAGCGATATTGGTCGGTGAGAGGGTGAGGTTTCAAATGGAGAAGGTGGTGGCCAATCAGGGAGTAGGTACATTATAGTAACGGGTGCTTTGGGGGGGGGGGAGATTGGTGCTGTCGGTTAGCGTATACGCCATGAATTCGGACAAAGTAGAAGAAGACGCTGGCTGCCATACCGAATTTGGATATGTACCGGTTAATGCTGGGGTGGGGGGCTTGAATACAGTGTTGGATCCGAAGGTGGATAGGTCCAAGCTGTGTTTGCTGACCCCCTCGGGGGTTGGGGGGGACAAAGGTGTTGGCTGTAGGTATGAGGGGGATGGGAGAGGCGGACCCATTGAGTTTTCTGCACCTGAGAGATAGGGGGCGGGATTCTCTCAGCCCGGGGCCGGGCCGGAGAATTTTCGTGACTGGCGCGAATTGCACCATGCAGCCCCGACACCGGGACGCAATTCTCCGCTCTGTGGAGAATCGGCGCCATTGGCGTCATCGCGGGCGGCACCGCGCTGGTCGGAGGCCGCTCTACGCGGCCCACCCGCCGATTCTCGGCCCGGGATGGGTCGAGCGGCCGTAACAGAAAACCCGAGTCCCGCCGGAGCCGTTCTATTCTGCTCCCAGCCGGCGGGACCTCGGCGTGGAAGGGTTCGGGGGTGGCCTGTGGGGGGGGGGGAGAGTGGGGATCGACCGCTGGGAGGCCTCCGTTGTGGCCTAGCCTGCGATTGGGGCCCACCGATTGGCGGGCCGGCCTCTCGGGCTTGGGGCCTCCTGTGGTCCGCGCCGGCCCCTTTAGCCCTATGCCATGTTGTGTCGGGGCTGGTGCGGAGAAGGGAGCCACTGCGCATGTATGCGTTGGCGCCGGTGCCACCGTGCATGCGCTCACACTGGGGCGCGCAGTTGACACCAGGATTAGCAGCTGGAGCGGCATGGGTCGCTCCAGTGCCGTGCTCACCCCCTGTAGGGGTCATAATTGCTGATCCTGAGGCCATGTTGACGCCGTCGAGAAACGCAACGGCGTTTCCGACGGCATCAACACTTTACCTCAGGATCAGAGAATCCCACCCAGGGAGTTCTTGTTCTTTTCACCGATACATAATATATATTTAAGGACTGATTTTTTTTGTTATGGGAAAGGTGCTGTTGGCCAGGGTGAGGAAGGCAAAATATTCTGCAATTGTTATCTCGGACCGTGCTCCACATCGAGTGGATGTGGTCTTAGAGAAGGGGCTGGCTCAGATACCTGCCTGTTGGCTATCCCAAATTTCTGTACCAAAATGGGGAAGGTGATTGAGGATTACATAGGGTTCAATAGGAATTGGAGAGGTTTCGACGTCAGTGGTGTGGGAAGCGTTGAAAGCAGTAGCAAGGGGCCAGGTCATCTTGTTTAAGGCTCAGGTGGACAGAGAGGCAAGAGAGGCGAGGCAGCGGCTGGTAGAGGAGATTTTGGAGGTGGATGGAAGGTATGTGGAGGATCTGATTCGAGATCTTCTGGTGAAGAAGAGGGAGCTACAGGTGAGATTTCACCTTGTGTCCACAGGAAAGGTGGTTTGGCAGTTGAGGCGGGCGAAGGGGGCCGTGTATTAGTATGGGGAGATAGCCAGCCGCTTGTTGGCGGGCCAGTTCTGCAGGCAGCCGGGCGGATGCGATAGAGATTGATCAGATCTGGAATGGGACAGGGGAGTTGGTGGTGGCACCGGAGCAGGTGAACAAGACATTTGAGGAGTTCTATAAGAATTTGTAGAAGTCAGAGCCTTTGGAGGGTGTACTGCAGCATCGGAACCGCATTTTCAGCAATCCGATGCACCGCTTAATAACAGCATGGGTGGTTGCATGGGCCTCATTATAACGGGTCTCCACCTCGGTGTCAGGCCTCCGCACAGCGTCATCAGCCATGACCTCAGTGGGTATCCCTTGTCTCCCACGAGGCAACCCGTCATCGTGGGCTGGTCCTCAAAGTCTATGGGAATCTCGGAGTTCTTTGGGTAGCAGGCACACCCGTACAGGATGCGGAGTTGGCGATCACACATAACCTGAACATTCAGGGAGTGGAATCTCTTCCTGTTAATATAGGGCACTCCCTGATGCCCCAGTGCTTGCAGGGTGACATGCTTGCCATTGTTTGCGCCCTGGACCTGGGGCATCCCAGCAATGGCAGAATACCCTGCAGCGCAGGCATCTTGGTGTGCCTGGTCCTTGCTTAAAGGTGAAATAATTGGAGGCCCAGGCATACAAAGCATCGCAACCTCCCGGATACACCTGTGGACTGCAGATTATGAAATGCCACACAGGACCCTGCTCGAGCCCTGGAATGGGTGGTGTCATAATATACACCAGATTATCATGGTGCAGACACACACACACACACTGATGGACATGCAGTGGGACCAATCAGCATACACAACACCGCAGCCAATCACCAGTGAGAGCACACGCACTATAAAAACAGGGGACAGGAGAGTTCCCGCTCTTTCTAGTATCAGCCAGCTCGGAGCACAGAGCTCACAGCCTGCAACACAGACATTCACCATGTGCTGAGTGCATCACCTGGTTAGGACGAGGCAAGAGTCAACAGTTAAAGTTGGTATTGCATTTACCCACAGTTCAAGTATGTTAATATAGTTAACCTTATAATAAAATAGAGTTGCACCACTTCCAGTGTTGGTGACCTGTTTGTGATCCAGAACACCCAACACATCAGGTGGCACAGTGGTTAGCACTGCTGCCTCATAGCACCAGGGACCCGGGGTCGATTCCAGCCTGGGGTGACTGCGTGGAGTTCGCACTTTCTCTCTGCGTCTGCGTGAGTTTCCTTCGGGTGCTCCGGTTTCTTCCCTTGGCCAAAGATGCGTAGGTTAGGTGGATTGGCCATGATAAAATTGCCCCTTAGTGTCCAAAGGTTAGGTGGGAATAGGGAGGGGAATTAGTCCTGGGTAGGATGCTCTGTTGGAGGTTCGGTGCAGACCCGATGGGATGAGTCACCTCCTTCTGCAGGGATTCCATGATTCTATGATCATCCAGGATAGCAGGGAACGATAGAAATGTGGTACCAAACTTTAAAGACCATGTTGAGGGCCCAGCATCAGGATTATCCGGCGTATTGGAATAAGGGGATTTGATTTGTACTAGTTGTAATTAGGGATGCATCTAATGAATCAACTAAATTCAATCCATTTGAATTTATTTAAGAGGACCACTTAAATTGATCAAGAAGAAATTGGTGAGTCATCGTCCTGAGAAGACATTGTTGGACTATGTGTCAAACTTTAGAGGAAGATTAACCAGGGCTGGTGAGTTGGCTAGAAAGTATTTAAAATTGTCACAGCATGCGATTAAAACAGGGGTGGAAAGGAAAGCAAAAATTCATAGATTTGTTAGTGGGGAGAAAGTATGTTGAACCATTAAAGGCAAGATTCAGTGGGTCTTATCAAATCCAAAGGAAATTAAGTGAGGTGAATTAATTGATAACACCAGATAGAAGGAAACTCACAGAGTGTGTCTTGTGTTTTGATATAGAAGGAAAGCAGGAAGATGTGTTAGTAGTTATAACTCAAGGAGAGGTGATAAATCCAGACGATTTTGAATTTGACATTCCTCAAATTAGATTGGACAATGAGTAAGTAATAAAAAAATTGGGATAAATTACTGAGTTACCTTCCAAAGGAAAATCAGAGTATCCTGAAATAGCTATTACAGTCTCATAGAGCTGTACGTGGGAACAAACTAGGAAGCACAAAAGTGATTTTTCATGATGTAGATGTAGAAAACTCTATTTCAATTAAGCAACATCCATATTGACTGAATCCATTAAACTTGGCATAGGTTCAAAAGGAGATTGAAAGAATGTCCAAGAATGATACAATAGAATCGTAGAATCCACAGGATCCCTACAGTGCAGAAGGAGACAATTTGACCCATCGAGTCTGTACCGGCTATGTCCTAGTGGGGATGTCGCTCCCACCCTTGCCTGCTCCATTGAATGAGTACTCTGAGAAATGCAGCATTGACATTTGGATCCATTATTCCTTTTGCCTTCTCTCAGAAATAAAACTTCGAAGACAATAATTATTTAAGGGTGCAGTAAGGGAAATTCTGGTTGAGAAAAATACAGAATTGCAAGCTCCCCCGCTTTGAGGACCGTGTTTGCATGGTGATGTTTAAAAATCATTCAAGGGGTGTGGGTTTCGCTGGCTAGGCCAGAATTCATTGCCCATCTCTAATTTTGCTTGAGAAGCTGATGCAGCCTTATTCCTGGGATACCAGGACACATACTGAGGTAAGCAACATTCCATTCCAGAAGTGTGACATCTGGAGCCCTCGGGGGGGGGGGGGGGGGGGGGTGCTATCAACGAAATAATTAAACTAAAGTAGCTCAGATTTCCATTCTTTGTTGTGGCATACAATAACATTTCAGTTGATCTTGGTCAATGGGTGGAAGCCGTTTGCCATTGATGAATGGCCTTAGTTGGGAACCCGTGAATGCCCTTCATTGATGGAATGGCAGATATGGTGCAGCTGTGCACTCTGCACTATTGCATTCAGTCTCCAAGGCTGCATCCCTCCATTATACTCTCATCAATGTTGAGACTTTGATGTGAAGGTGGTGTGTTCTGTCTATGCCTTTAACAACATTGAAGGAAATTATTGGCTTTTAGTGTCCTGGGCTGCAAGATCTCTCTCCTTTTTAACAGACCTGGATCCTGTCTACTGTAACGACACCAACAAGTGACTGCGCATCCCAAGAAGGGGGCCCATAGCCCAGATTAGCAGTCCTCCCATACTGCTTCATACCCCTCCCAGACAGGACCGATCTTATTTTGTTTTTTTGAATGCTATTGTTCTGGGTCCCGAGGGCTGTGGTTTTATACCTCGGCTTTAGGACGTTCACTCCCTCACTGTCCATGTGTCTCTGACGTACCTGAAGCCTCATGATGCAAAATTGAAACGCCTCCCCCCATGCCAAGCCCGTCACCTGCAAAGTGCCCATACCCACGTGGATCTCTATCCATCCAATCTGGAGACAGTGTGCACTGTTATATACAGAGATGAACCCCCCCATGACCACTTAACATGCCCCCGCCCATCCCATATTAGGTCCTCCTTATCTACAGGCTGCTGTTGCTTCCAGTCTCCATCATCATTCGCTCTGCAGCTAGTGCAGAGCCCCTGTCCATAAGACAGACTTGCAAACCAAGATGTGCTTTTTTCCTGTGGAGCACACAGTCCGTCCATGCCCCTCCCCGTAACTGGAGTACACCATGCTTCCAATGATTGCTCATGTTGCATGCCCTCTGGCTTCTTTCTCTGACTGTGAGGTATGCATAATAATAATCACTTATTGTCATAAGTAGGCTTTAATGAAGTTACTGTGAAAAACCCCTAGTCGCCACTATCCAACGCCTGTTCGGGGAGGCCGATACGGGAATTGAACCCGCGCTGCTGGCATTGTTCTGCATTGCAAGCCAACTGTTTAGCCCACTGTGCTAAACCAGCCCCATAGCCAGCATAGCCCCTGGACTGCATGTCATCTGTGAGTCCTTTCCATTTCGCAACTGGAACGCCTGCACTCTGTGACTCCTGTCTGCAAACCCCTGAACAAAAATAAAAACCTTCACATGGTTCCCCATTGCAATGAGAACTAGGACAACAGTACTACTCCCAAACCGCAGCAACTCCAACTTCTGAACCGTCATGTGAACTTTGACTCCTTGTTTGTCAGTGTTTCATGCATCCTTGTTAGGATCCAGCTTTCCACCCCTCATTCTTCCCTCTGCCTTTCACCATTTTTCATTCTCCTCCACTGCCTTTCTCCTCTGCCTTCCATTTTACCCCTTGCCCTCCAACTTTTGCACAGCCCTTCTTTCCCATTTCCACACCCGTTTGCCATTCCACCCCCTTCCCTTGCACAGCATTCCTTTCCCATTGCTCCATTTGTGTTTGCCATTCTCCCTGCTCATGCACAGCCTCCTTCCCTATTGGCTTCCTTGTCTTCATAAGCCCTATCTTCACCTTACAGTCCACTGCCAGTCAGACTTTGTGTCGGTTGAAGTGAAGGGTGCATGAGTCCCACCACACAGTACGGTCTATACAGACTATGTCGGGGTTTTTCCAAAGTGTGGGTCACGCCAGGAGGGCCGGGGAGCAATCAGTATTTCCCCATAGACTAAGAGTCATGGAATTCCTACAGTGCTGCATAATGAAGCCATTCAGACCATCGATTCTGCACCAGCACTCCAAAGGGGCACTCCACCAGGCCCAATCCCCTGCCCTATGCCCGTAACCCCACCTAACCTTTGGACACCTAAAGGGCAATTTATCAAGGCCAATCCAGCTAACCTGACACCTTTGGGCTATGGGAGGAAACCAGTGTACCCGGAGGGGAGACACACAGACACAGGGAGAATGAGCAACCTCCACACAGGCAGTCACCCAAGGTTGGAATCAAACCTTGGTCCCCAATGCTAACCATTATGCCACAGTGCCGCCCAGATGGGGATAGATGTCGCACCCTGAGCCAAATAACATATTAAACTGTTTCACAACAGCTGGTATTGGCAGGGATGTGTTCCCCACTGATGCAGTCTATTGTGGTGCATTGTCCATTAGAAAATGCAGCAGTGATTATTATCCAGCTGGACTTCCCTTATATTTTGTGTGAGAAAGGAGTCCAGTATTCACTGGAAAAACCTGATTCCTTTTACTTCTTCCTCTACTCCATCCTGCCAGTTAATTTGGGGTTGGTTGAAATTTCCCTTCATTATTATTTTCAGCTTGTTTTTCGCACCATCGATTTGCTGATGTATTTCTTCCTCCAACTCTCTTCAACTCTTTGGTGCAGTTGGATTGCTCCTTATATTTTATTTTAACCCCTTTGGATTCTGTATCTATCTTATTGCTAGTTACATTCTTTTTCTCGCTGACATTTATGTCATCTTTAAATAGGGCAGCGGCGCAGTGGTATTATCGTTAGACTGGTAATCCAGAGACCCAGAGCCATGCTCTGGGGACCCAGGTTCGAATCCCACCGTGGCAGATGGTGAAATTTGAATTCAATAAAAATCTGGAATTAAAAGTCGAAATGTGACCATGAAACCATTGTCGGAAAACCCCATCTGGTTCACTAATGTCCTTTAGGGAAGGAAATCTGTCGTCCTTACCTGGCCTTACCAACATGTGACTCCAGACCCACAGCAATGTGGTTGACTCTTAAATGCCCTCGGGGATGGCCAAGGTGCCCACATCCTATGAACGAATAGAAAAAAAGTATTCCTCCGATTTATTTCCTCCTCTTTCCTTCCCAAATGTGTTATATCCTACAATATTTAATTGTTAATGGTTCTGCCTTGTTTCAGTCATCGCTCTCATATCTGGATTCTCTACACAAGTTACAGGGCTGGCTTCTCCATTTGAGAGACAAAGTCCCCATACTGGCGTGAAAATGGTGGTGTTTTATGCCAGGAAAACTGGCGCAAAACACTGCGCTGATTTCCTATTTTGCTGGGGGCTGGCTAGCAGGGAGGCAACGTAGAGCTCCCAGCTCCAGCTGCCGATATGGCCCTGAGCATTTCCGGGTCCATTGTCGCGCATGCGCAAAGGCCGCGCTTCATGGCGGACTCAGCCCGCGGATCCGGACTGCAAAAATAGTACCCCATTTCAGCCGCTCACACGCCCCGGACCGCCCACCCACAGGGCCCCCAGCCCCGAATGAAGCCCCCACTGCCCGCGGATCGGCCCTCCCCCAACTGTGGCGGCACCGGACTGAGTCCGCAACCCACACTCAGTTCACGACGGGTGAGACCACACGTGTCCCATGCCGTCAGGAACTCGGCAGGTCGGGGACGGAGCATCGCGGGGCGGGCCTCAGGCAATAGCCTCAGGGCGTGGATATGTGGCGTAGTGTCCTCCTAGAGTATGCCGCTTTTCAGGGGGCGGAGCATTGCGATAGCGCCGCCGTCCCCGTTTTTAGCATCATCGGGGCTTCTTCACCCCCTCGCCGAACGCGATTTTGGTGTTGGGGAGCGGAGAATCCAGCCCATTGTCTCCAGTTCATACTCTTGTTTTGGACTTCATGCATTGTTGTTCCAAAAGTTTTTAGTTATAATCTCTATTTTTAGGGTGTCTTCTGGTGACTTCAGCTTAGAGCAAGACAAACGAAAAGTGGTTCCCTCCTGGGTCTTTGTTTTGATACTTTTTGCCTATGAGTGGGGGGGATTTTGATGAGCACACACTGGTTGGGAGGGGGTTAGAGAATTGTTCCATGACAGAATCATGTCGAAAAACTGGTCAAAGAAGCCCAACTTGATGGAAGCTCAGGGGGTAATAAATAAAAGTCACCATAGTCCCAAATTGACATCAGCCGTTTTCCCCTTTGAGAGGGAAACTGACTGGTGGTGATTTAACCTGAGGATCACCACAGCTCAGGGTGAGGGGCAAGGTTGAGAAGATGGCCCTTCATGAAAAACCTCAGGATGTGCAGGAATTCAACCCATGCTGTTGGCCTCTCTCTGCATCACAAACCAGCTGCCCAGTCAACTGAACTAAACCAGCCCCCAGGAGGGTAGCCCGCTGAAGAAAGTGAAGGAGGGAAGATCGACGCTATGCCCATTATTTTACACGCGTTGGGTGTAGTGATGGAGCCAGAGCTGGAGAAATTCGGCAAACAAATGAATCAGCAGTTTGAGTGGCAGGGCAAGGAGATAAAAGAATCCTTTAAGGCTACTGTTGAGAAGGTTCTGGGCCCGATTCAGGAGCAGTTGGTAAACGCCTTGAACGTGGTTAAGGCCCAGGTTGAGACTTTGAAGGGTGTGGACGAGGCCCTGTCGCAGCATGCGGATCACTTGCCTTGTTGGAGGCTGAGTTGCTGAGGTTGTCGGTGGAGGATCTGGAGAACAGGTCAAAATGATTAAACTGCAGGTTGGTGAGGTTGGAGGGCTTGAAGCCGACCCAGTACTTTTCAGAAATGTTTTCTGGGTTGGTGGGAGGGGATGAGGTGTTCGCCTCTCTGGAATTGGACAGAGCTCACTGGGTGCTCAGACAAAAGCTACGGCCGAATGAGCCGCCACGGGCGGTGACTGTCCCCTTTCATAACTACTAACGGAAGGAGCGGGTCTTGGAGTGGGCAAAGAAGATCCGGAATATCGACTGGTACAGGCACATGGTGCAGATATATCAGGACATTGGGACTGAACTGGTGAATAGGGAGAAGGCTGTTTTTTAGAGTAAAGGCATGCGATTCAGGGTGGTGTACGTGACGAGGTTGCAGGTCACCATGGATTTGAATAATCATTTTCTCAATACTGCAGAGCAGGCAGAAGCCGTCATCAGAGAGTAGTTGGGTCGCTGCGAGGTGGACTGTTTGGGACTCTGTGTATGACGGGGGAATGCTTATCTTCTGTACTTATGCCGTTGTAGGTTATGTGTTTTTGACCTTGTTTGGAGCGGGGGGGGCTTAATAAAGTTGAGGGGATAGTTTTATGTTTTGGAGGGGAAAGGGGCTTGTTAATGATGAAATGAAATGAAATGAAAATGAAATGAAAATGGTGGGGCTTGGACGTGTTGGTGGGGAGTTTGGTTCAGAAGGGGTAGGGTGGTTGTTTTTGAGGGGATATTGGAGAAGGTCTTTGGCTGGGGGCTCACTTTGCCAGCAATGAGGAGAAGGGAGGCGTGCGAATGGGAGTGGAGGGAGAGGCTGCGGTCTGTTGGGCCTGCTTGGGTGTGTTACAAAAGGGCCTAGCTCTTGGTTTGTGTTGTGGGAGAATGGGGGAAGGTTGGGACGCCAGGCAGCATGGCCCAGGGCGCAGGGTGAGAGCAGGGGGGGTAGGGGGGGGGTATGCTAATAGGGGCCAAGGTCTTTTCTTTGGCTCACCTTCAGGGTGAGGTAGACGGGCCTGGGAACCGGGAATTTGGGGAGGAATGTTAAACCACGATGCTGACTCGAGGGGGAGGGTGGTGAGAGACCCCGAACAAGGTTGGTCACCTGGAATGTGCAGGGCTTGGGGAGGGAGCGGTGAAGAGGGCAAGGCTGTTTTTCCATTTGAAAGGTTTGGGGGCCCATGTGGTGTCCCTGCAAGAGAGGCATCTTTGGGTGCGGGACCAGATCAAGTTGTGGAAGGCTTGGGTGAGTCAGGTTTTTCATGCACGGTTCGACAGTAGGGGGGAGTGGTGATTTTGATTAGTACGAGGATTCACTTTCGGTCAGTGATGATGGTGGGCTGGGAGGGCCATTATGTGATGGTTACAGGTACACTGGAGGGCAGGCAGTGGTATGAGTGAATGTGTATGCCCCGAATTGGGGCGATGTTAAGTTTATGGAATGGCTGTTGGCTGCTATTCCAGAGTTGGATATGCACCTGTTGATTTTAGGGGGGCATTTTAATTGTATTTTAAATCCAAAGTTAAACCGCTCCAGGCCAGGGTCGCTGCTTCTTTCAGGAATGGCGAAGTTGTTGGCTGCATTTATGGATGAGGAGGGAGTGGTGGATCCGTGGCAGTTTGTGAGCCCAGAGGGGTAAGGAATTTTCATTTTTTTCGCCAGCCCACAAGATATACTTAAGGATTGACTTCTTCGTTATGGGTAAGACTTCGCTCCCTTAGATAACAGGTGCAGAGTATTAGGCGATAGTCATCTCGGACCACGCGCCACATTCGGGGGTTTTGAAGCTGGAGGCGGGTCAGGTGCAGCATACGGGGTAGTGGTTGGATATGGGTTTGCTGGCTACCCTGCATATCCTTTTGGGTTGTGGGAGTGAGACCCACGCAACACGGGGAGAATGTGGAACCTCCACACAGACAGTGACCCGGGCCAGGATCGAACCTGGGTCTTCGGTGCTGTGAGGCAACAGTGCTAACCATTGCGCCACCGTGCCGCCCTATGTGACAGGGAGTGATAACGGGTTGGGCGCGCCCTCCACATCGTGGGAGGCTTGAAAGCCGATGATCAGTTTGGGGGGGAGGGGGGGCGTCATTTCGTACAAGGCTCATATGGATAGGGATACAGGGCAGGTGTGCCAGGAGTTGTTGGATGAGATCTTGGTGGTGGATAGAAGGTGCAAATGCATTTTCATCTGTTATCCACGGGCCAGGTAGTGTCAGCTGTAGTGGGCAAAGGGGGCGTATGCGAGAGGGCTACTTTCTTTTTGCCCATCAGTTGAGGTGTGGGAGCCCGGTGGGGGATTGGTGTCTACCCCAGAAAAGATCAATGCGGTGTTTTGGTCCTTCTATGAGGGGCTTTATAAGTCGGGGCCGCCGGAGGACAAACAAGGGATGTTGGGTTTTTAGAGGGGTTGGAGTTTCCTCAGGTTGAGGAGGAGTTGCGGGAAGGTTTGGAAGTGCCGTTGATGTTGGATGAGGTGCGTACGACTTTGGGGAAGTTCAGACAGGGAAGTCGCTGGGGCCAGATGGGTTCCCAGTAGGGTTTTATAAGAAGTTAGTGGATCAGTTGGTCTCATTGGTGTTGGGGATGTTTAATGATTCACGGCAAGGGGTTCCCTTCTGGAGATGTTGGGTCAGTCTTCTATCTCCCCCCTTCTAAAGAAGGATAAGGATCACACGGAGTGTGGATGCAAAATTCCGAGCGAAGGGTCTGGCATTAAGGTTGGAACCGTGTCTTCCAGAGGTTGTGGGAGAGGACCAGCAGGGCTTTATAAAGGGCAGGAAGCTATTGTCTAATGTGAGGCAGCTACTTAATGTGGTTCTGGCATCTGCGGTGGTGTCAGAGCCAGAGATAATTGTGTCGTTGGACGTGGAAAAGACCTTTGATAGGGTTGAATGGGGCTACTACATGTTTAGGGTTCTGGGAAAGTTTGGTGTCAAGGGTACAGCTGTTGTACATGGCATCGTAGGCTAGTGTGCAAACTAATACCATAGGTTCGGGGCCCTTTAGGGTGTATAGAACGGCGAGGCAAGGCTATCATATGTCTCCACTGTTGTTCGCGTTGGCGATTGAACCATCAGCAATTAATTGCCTTGAGGGCCACAAACAAGTAGAGAGGGATTGTGTGGGGGGGGGGGGGGGGGGGGGAGGAAGTAGAGCACAAGGTATCTTTATACACCAATGATCTATTGTTGTAAGGGATCCGGGGACAGTGATAGGTGATATAATGGTGCAGGACTGGGCGCTGCTTCGCAAGCTGAACTTCACTGGTTTGGCGAGTAGGGTGAGGGCGGATTTGCAGAGGTGGACAGCCTTCCATTGTCTCTGGCAGGCCAGGTGCAGTTGACTAAGATGAATATCTTGCCATGATTCGTGTTCTTACTTCTGGTCTTCCTGCCTTAAACGTTTTTCCGGGAGCTGGAGTGGCTTTATATGGGCGGGGCGACCGCCTCGGATTCGGAGGGGGGTCTTACAGAGGGAGAGGCAGGTGGCGGGGTTGGTGCTGCTGAGCCTGTTACTTTACTACTGGGCGGCCAATGCGGAGAAGGTGTTGGGTTGGTTCGGGGACCAGGATGTTGTCTGGGTAAGGATGGATCATGTAAGGAGTTGTGTCTGAAAGTGTTAGCGACGGTACTCTGCCATTTGCTCCAGCGAAATATTCGTCAAATCCAGTGGTCATCCCCATATTAAAGATATGGCAGCAGCATTTGAACCTGGAGGGGGGGGGGGGGGGGGGGGGGGTGTCAAGGTGGTCCCCTATCTGTGGGAATCATTTGTTTCAGCCGGGGAAATGAGGTGCCACTTTTGGGGGTTGGATACGTAAGGGCTGGAGTGGGTAAAGGATTTATTTTTGGAGGGTTAGATTGTTGACTGGGAGGAGTTGAAGGAGAGGGAAGACCTTGGTGGGGTGGATATGTTCAGTTGCGTGATTGGGTATGGCGATCTTTACCGACAGTCCCGTTGGCACCGGCCTACTTTGCTGGATAGGATTGTTCCGTGTGTGGGGTTGGAGGAGGGCAGCACGTCCGGAATATATGGGAGGAGCAGGTCTCAGTGGAGGTGGCGAAGGCTAGGTGGGAGACGGAGCTGGACCCCATTTTGGAGGAGGAGGTGTGAAGTGAGGCTCTGTGTAGGGTGAGCACCACGTCATCCTGTGTGAGGTTAAGTTTGATACAACTCAAGGTGGTGTTCAGAGCACATCTCACCAAGGCCAGAATGAGTTGTTTTTTCAAGGGGGTTGAGGATAGATGTGAGCGGTGCTCATGTCGGCCTGCGAACCATGAGCACGTGATCTGGTCCTGCCCCAAGTTGGTGGATTTTGGGTACCTTTTTTTTAAACACCATATTGGCAATTTTAAATGTGGATTTGGAGCCCTGCCCATTAGTTTCAATATTCGGGGTGTCTGGAATTGAGGACGGGTGTGATGGCGAATGCGTTGGCTTTTGCCTTCTTGCTGGCTCGATGTGGATCCTGCTGAGTTGGAGATAGGCGGCACCGCCCAGTGCGTGGCTGGCTGACTTGATGGAGTTTTTGCATCTCAAGAAGGTTAAGTTCACGATGAGTGGAGTGATTGACGGATTCTATCGCAGATGGCATCTGTTTATGTTACATTTTAAGGATCTAGTCACTGTTAGCAGTTGGGGGGGGGGGGGGGGGGGTGGGGAGTTATATTACGTTATAGTACTATCTCGTTACTCGTTTGCTTGCTTCCAGAATGGTCTGATGGTTGATGTTCAGTAAAACTATCAGTCCTTAAATTAAGCAAATACTGTTTATTGAATAACAAATTTAAATATCTATGAGTTTGTTCATTACAACTGAAGATTAGGTAAATAAGAATAAGTATATATAATGTTTAACTACACTGGCCAACTAAGCTATATCTCTAACACTATTCACTCGTCACTCCTGATACAAAGAGGCAGGAATCTCCTCTGAGTGTAGCTTATATACATAGATCTGGTGCTGCCATCTAGTGGTTGTCTAGCACTATATTACAGATGTTAATCCTTTACATACCAGCAGATATACAGATCACTACACTAGTGAGGGGGTGGGGAGGTTCGGATTGTTGGGAGGGTTTTTGTTTTTGGCTAGTAGGGTTTGTTGAGACTGTTGATACATGCTTTATCGTTGATGTTATTATGTTACTTTTGTGTAAAATGTTAAAAACTCAATAAAAATATGTAAAGAAAACAACAAAAAATCTGTTTTAAGTTGTTATTTTACATTTATGCTTTAAGTCTTTTTAATATTATCCACATTCCTTCCTTTAATTTGTGCTTTACTCTTCTGATTGCATTTTACCCACAAACATTGAGCGGAATTCTCTGTTTTGGAGAATAGGTGTTGATGCCAGGACTGATTTGTGGTTCGAGTTCCCGTTGGGGGTGCTATTCGGAGAGTAATTCAGGACATACTAATGAGCCAGCCTTTGCTGGCAAGAATTTTGAGTAATTCCAGGTCCAGCAGCTATTCTAACCTCTGGGGCCAGAATTACCGGCAAGGAGCCTGGTAGCTGGAGCTGTTTTTAAACGCTCCACTTACCACACATTCACTGCAGCCACCAAGATGGCTCAGAGAAGACCTGCCCCCAAGGTTGGGAATCTGAGATGGACCCACAGCTCCATGCCAGTGAGGAACGGAGACCCATCCACTTCCCGAGGGTGGGCCGTAGATTCAAATCTGCCCTGCTGAATAGCGCCTGGATGGTAGTGGTAGAGGCAGTCAGTGCTGCCAGTCTCACAAGGAGGAGACAGCTGGTGATCCAGAAGGGTGGGGTCACCGGTGAGTCCTCTGCCCTGAGACGGGCAGAGAACCAGGGAAGGGTTCCAAAGGCTGCATGCAGTTGTGCTCTGGTTGGGGTGAGCGCTGCTGATTCCCTGCTTCCTCTGCAATGGGGCAGCGCTTCTGAGGAGGGCCAACACCTGGTGGGCTCCTGATTGAGCTTGGCCCTTGGTGATACAGCTGGGGTATGAAGGTGTCCAGAAGGATGAATTGGGTGGACTCTCAGGTGATCAGAGGCCTTCTGAGCATTTAAAGGACACAGGCAGCACTCTGCAGTGTGAGCAGCCAGGAGACTGTAAGTAGCACCAAAGGGGGTGTTTTTAAGACAGACTGCGGCGGTCTGAGCCAGGCCACCTTGATCTCAAGGGGGACACCCCAACTCCATGGACATGGCACCAAGTCACTACCCGCTACTGCCCCCTGGCTCTGGCAGCCATTCCCCAGCAAGCCCAACAGTTTTCAATGGTTTCAGTGTTTCTTTAGCTCCCGCTCCCCCTCCGCAGCCATGACGCCCAGTCTATGTTTGCAAATACTTGCAGTAATCCACATTTTTGAGACCTCCGCTTGAGAGGGGCGGAGCATTGCAGAACGGCGGAGGATACTGTGTCCAACCCGTGAATCACGTTTAAATGCATGCAAATGCCAGTATTGCATGCTGCTACCAGCACGGGGCACAAACCTCATTATCGTCACCAGCGAGGGACTGGAGCATGGTGCCCGTATCAGTGCATGGCGTGGGTCTCGATTTTGGTTGGACGTCCGATTCTTCGCCCGATTGCGGTTCGTATTTGTGGAGTCGCGAGGCGGAGAATTTCGCCCATTGTAAATTTGCAAAAGAAACCATTATTTTATTTCCTTGCTCACTCACAGCCAACCACAGAAAGGACAGCTCAGCATGGTTGAGGAGTTAATGATTTATTAAATAACAAACAGGATACTTTAAGTAGTGTTCAAAAGAAGAAAACAAAACTGCAAAAATAAAATAAACCACAATACAGCTGGCGTACAATGCTACAAATATGTATATTAATTTAAATATGGTGATTCTGTGATCTGCTCCACCCAATGAGGAGTGGTGTTAACAAGTTGTGCATCTCAGGAAAACATGAGCTGTGGGTTTATGATTTCCTGAGTTGTTCTTCCTTCTCAGAATACTGCATCACAATATCACTCCTATACTTTCAGCAATAACAAAGCCAGTGACCAAACATACAATCATAATTAGATTCAAATAAAATAACAGCTGTATTGGACATATGCTCAAGGCATTATATGTATTTCATTACACCTGAAGCAAGGATTTGTAAATGTCAACACCATCACAGTTACTTTAAAGCACAGCCTTTCTCTCACAATATATCCTGGTTAGTGTGATTGCAGTTTATATATCACATACAGCGAAATTATCTGGTAACAAAGACGATCTATCACACACTGCTCTTATAAACAGGGCAACTAGGGAACACAGGGTGCATAAATGTTAATAGTTTTACAGTTAAACATTAATCTGAAGCTCTCCAGTTCATGTAGTCTTCTTGGCTAGTCAGTAGGATGGTCGGGAGTTTTTCAAATTAGTCTCTGCCATTTGAATGGTTCCATTACCATCATACTAATGTCTATGTACATATTTGAAGTCACAATACATAACAACAATAAACGGTGCACCCATTAATTTTACACATAGCAACAGTCAGTTTGCCAATAAACTGAATACCAACAAATTCAATGTTAAAAATAAAAGAAAAAGCATTGATTAATTGATACAAGTATGTAATGGCATGGGATGCCTAGAAGTGAAATGCTGCTTTCACCCATTTGTGCCCCGTTCCTGGAGAACCCTACTTGGCTGCTCAATTCCTCCATCCAAAAGCTGTGTTTGACTCAGTGACATTGCACTCACTTCCAAATTCATAGGGGATAAAACATTGTTACTAATTCAATGTCCTACATGCAGGCCTCCTATCCACACGGTAGTTTCTGAAAATATGTCTGGACTTTTTGGGGAAATATCATGAAAAATCTGATTTGGCATGGAAGAGAATATTGTGATACTTTTTTTGGTTTGTGATTGCATACAGCTTAGAAGTATATAAAGTGGGCCAGCAAAGAACTCCCTGGTGGACAAATTTAATTGACTGTATTCTAATATGACTTGTATTTTTCAAATATATCTTTTCCCCCTCATTTTCATTTAATTCCCTGATGGTAGCATAGAAGTTACGATTTATATTTGAATTGCTTTAACTAATTAGAACCGAGGTACATCTTTGAATAATTCTTCTTCAAAGCAAAATTAGCAAGTAATAAAAAATATATAAGGTTACAGGAAATTAAAGATCAGCTAGAAATACCTATTCGAAACCTGAAGAGGCATATCTTTGAGCAGATACTACTTAAATAGGAGGAGATGTTGGACGGGATTCTCTGTCCCGCCAGCCACGTTTTCCGGCACAGTGCGCCCCCGCAGGCAGGGAGATTCTCTGTTTCCGCAGTCGGCCAATGGGGTTTCCCACTGTGGACCACCCCACGCCATCGGGAAACGCGGGACAGCTGGCGGCAGGGCGGAGGATCCCGCCGACAGAGAATCCCGCACGTTATTTTTCTATGGACTGATTAGTCTTCACTGCACATGGTAGTTGACAAAAGTGCTCTAAAAAACCTCAAAGCCGTTAAGAAATTAGTGCTCATAAAGCTTTAATCATAGGGTGGGATATTATGGCCCCGCCTGCTGCCAGGATCATCATGGGTCAGTAATTTGAATGCAGTGTAATGAAAAAGTCTGCTTTACTTATTATCGAGTCCTCAAGCTGAGAAGAAATAACCACTTGTTTGTACAAGTGTGCTGACTAAATGAAGTATGGAGAACAAAACAAGAAAGAAAGGCAACGATCAGAAATTTTAGATTGCTTTAATTAATTTATGTTAAGCCTGACTGCTTTCAGGTACAATGGAAACCAAAATATTTTTAGGATCAAAGTATTCAGGGCTGGATCCTCCGTTCCTGAGGCTGTGCCGGCTCAAACGGAGAATTCGCGGAAGTTTCACGACATAAAATTGGCACAAACCCCTCACCGATTCCGGTACTGGTGAGGGGCTAGCACCAGCAGTGCATGAAACGGCCGCGGATCACAGCGAAAACTGCCAGAGAATCTCTGGGTCATGTTTGGTCCTAATCAGGTGGTGTTTCAAGTGGGAGGCCCTTTCCACTGCGGGGGCGGGGGGGGGAAGGGGAAGAGAAGGGGGCGCTATCCAATGGGCATAGAGTGCCTGAAGAGGAGGGCCAATGCCCTCCCAACCCATCACAGATGACCTTACCATGTGGAGTGGGCACCACTGGCCACAGGTAAAATAATTGACCACTTTAGGGGTCCAATTGGCCGATGGGCAGGTGGGATGACAATACCTCCCTGTCACTGGTAAAATCCACCTGAGGCGGGCAGGTGACATACACTTTGCCCCTTGTGTTGCTGATTTTACACTCCCCCCACCTGCTAGCCCGCTCCTAATAGGGAGGGCACAAAAATATCTGATCCAGTAAGTCAACTCTTACTAGATCACTATAAGTCACTCATGTTCTGTCACTGGTTTTAAAGTTGCAGTTGGTATAGCCCTGTGAAGAGATCATGGATAGAACCTCCTAAGGCTTCTCACCAGCTCCCAAACCTAATAAGCTGGATATCTTCATTAATGTTAATGGATGAAAAATAGTGGACAAAGCATTGTGATGCAGAGCGATGCCAACAGCGTGGGTTCAATTTCCATTCAAGACCCAGTTGGGCTCTATGGCGTAATCGGTTTGCGCGTTCAGCTGTTAACTGAAAGGTTGGTGGTTCGAGCCCATCCTTTGTGGGCAGCACGGTGGTAGCACTGTTGCTTCACAGCGCCAGAGTCCCAGGTTCGATTCCCGGCTTGGATCATTGTCTGTGCGGAATCTGCGCGTTCTCCCTGTGTCTGTATGGATTCTTAATTACCTAACAGAACTCTTGTATAATTTCTGGCAAACCTTAAATCAGTTGCAGGATTCTCTGTCTCTGAGACTAAAGTGTTGACGCCAATGCAGAATTTGTGGACTTGCATGACAGAGAAACTGATGCTACACCTGGACCGATTCCGCTACTATTGGGGGACTAGCACCGGTGCTGCGGGGAACACAATCGATTCCAATGAAATATGGTGCGGGATTTGCCGGGTCTGTGATTGACACTTGGGAGGTTGACAAGCTGCAGCCACATATATACATTGCAATCCCCACACACACCATCCCAGCCAACAAGAGGACAGTGGTTGTGCTGGAGCGCGCCGATACAGCTGATGCGTCGGCAGGGGCCAGAGGGCACCCGGGCGGTATCCTGGGAGGACACTTATACGACCCATGGCCCTAAGTTCAAGGTGGGCTGTTAGCAGTGTGTGCAGCTGCATGACTGCCTTGCCAACTGCGGCAATATGTTCCGTGTCCTTCCACCCTGACCCCACAGCCCACCTCCTGGACACCCCCCACTACTCCCCCAGTCCTGGCAGAAGCCTCCACTAGCGGCACAACTGTCAGCAAACTATGGCGATGTTGGACACCTTCCGTACCCCCCCTCTCTCCCTCAGCAGCCGCCATGCTGGTTTCACGATTTTTAAAAACACAAGTGAACCGCGCTGTCGGAAACTCAGCCCAGTGGAGGCGGAGAATTGCAGAGACCCCGGAAAATACCGGGTCGGGCCCGCTAATGATATACAAACAGTGACTACTGTACGTGCGTTCCGGAATGCATTGAAGCCGTCGAGGTGATGGAGAATTGTAATTTGGTGTCAAAACCAATCGCCTTTCCTGATTTCGGCGTCGGCCAACGGAGAATCCCACCCCAGAACTACAAGACTAGGTATAATGACCATCTAATTTAATTTGGAAAATGGGAAATTATAGGCTGGTTAGCTTGGCTTTGGTCATTGGTAAGATTTTAGAGTCCATTATTAAGGATGGCATTGCGGAGTACTTGGAAGTGCATGATAAAATAGGACTGAGTCAGCACGTCTTCGTCAAGGGGAGGTCATTCCTGGCAAATCTATTAGAATTCTTTGAGGAGGTAATGAGGAAGTTAGACATAGGAGAGCTAGTAGATGTGATCTATATGAAATTCCAGAAGGCTTTTGTCAAGGTGCCGTACGGGAGGCTGCTAAATAAGACAAGAGCCCATGGTGTAAGGGGCAAGGTATTGGCATGGGTAGAGCAGCGATCTAAGAGAACACATGACTTGCAGCTAGGTGTCAATGTGATGTTGGACCAAGCCATGTGCAGACCTAAGAGTGTCTTGTACCCTTTACGGTTTATTTGTAAATAGTTGTTGTATTTAATAGAGCCTACACATGATTATGAAGGCTTAATCAAATGTACCAAGATATAACCAACACCATACAATATATCAGTAGAAGGATAAAACTACTGTCCTCTACAGTACTCCCTATACACTCATGACTGTGTGGCAAGATTTAACTCCAACTCAATCTATAAATTTGCAGATGATACGACTGTGGTGGGTCGCATCTCAAACAACGATGAATCAGACTACAGAAGGGAGATAAATCACTGGTTGCATGGTGTACCGAAAACAACCTCTCTCTAACTGTCGGAAAGACCAAGGAACTGATCATCGACTTCAGGAAGTGTAGCCCCTCCCCCCCCCATCTGCATCAATGGCTCTGAAGTGGAGATGGTCGATAGCTTTAAGTTCCTGGGAGTCACCATCACCAACAGTCTGTCCTGGTCCACTCACGTTGATGCAACAGTCAAGAAAGCCCAATAACGTCTCTACTTCCTACGGAAGCTAAAGAAATTCGGCATATCTGAATCGACTCTCACAAACATCTACAGATGTGCCATAGAGAGCATCCTATCCGGCTGCATCACAGCTTGGTATGGCAACTGTTCGGCCAAGATCGCATGAAAGTGCAGTGTGGTGAACTCAGTCCAATACATCACACAAACTTGCCACCCTCACATTGATTCTGTCTACACCTCCCGCTGCCTCAGGAAGGCAGACAGCATTATCAGAGACCCCTCCCACCCAGGCTTTGCCTTGGTCCAGACCCTTCCATCAGGCAGAAGGTACAGAAGTCTGAAGACCTGCACATCCAGACACAGGAACAGCATCTTCCCCACAGCTACAAGACACCTTAACCACTCCCCTCGGACTGATCTGTTCCCTGTAAGAACACTATTCATGATGCCCTTTGCTGCTCTTGCTCACATATTTGCTTTGTTTGGCCCCTTGTTCCGCACTGCAACCAATCACTGTTTGTCGATGTGCCATTTGTCAATGTACTTTGTTGATGATTCTTTTTGCCTACTATGTACGTACTGTGCATGTTCCCTCGGCCGCAGAAAAATACTTTTCACTGTACATGTGACAATAAATCAAATCCAATCAAAACCCAGAATCTCACCAAAATGCATAGACTAACAAATACTGGAGACTGAGAAAAATTCAAGAAGTATTCTGGTCTGAAAAGGAGTTCCAGAAGTAGAGGCATAGAGGAAAAATCGCTAGGAAAATGCTCCAAAGAAAGTCGTGGAAGCTGAAGGCAGAGATTTAAAATTCCTTACTGCAACAGAAGAGAACACTCCATTGAATCTCCTTTGGAAGTTCAGCTTCAGAGTGTAGAGTTGGCAGAATTTGCAAGGGTGAACTAAATCTTTTAAAATCCCATGGCTATAGCAAGTGCTGACACATCTTTAAATTAACTCAATGCCAGAAATCCGGTTTGAAAGAAACCCATTGTTAAATCCCAATCCCCGAGTTGGAGCATGAACACATATCACCAAACTGAGTGCCATAACCAGAGTTGCAGTACCCACCAAAACCAGCAAGTGCCAGAATGTCCTTCGTGTCCAAGTAAACGGCGATGCTATCTTGAAATTCAGAAAGCTCTTCAAGCAGACCCTACACTTTATCCATTGATCAGAATTCCACATTTCCAAATCAATTCAGTCTAACTCAAGGCTCAGATCAATCACATAAATCGGGACTTTGGAGGAAAAGATCTTTAAGATGTAGCATCACTTCAGGTTTAAATAAATAGAACAAGAGAAATCATTCAACATTTATTTTAATCTAAGAAGCAACAAAATACTCGAAAGAGTTCAATTCAAGAAGAAATTCCAATTACCCAGGAGATAACCGTGACACTTCCAGTGGTGGGTGTAAAAGAGAGTGACCAGCAGTCCATACAGCCTCAGGCTCCATCCCTGATGATGGTATAGCAGGTCAACACTGTAACCACTATTCCGGACAGCAGAATGCAGAGCTGAGCGAACCACAAAACTTGTCATGGGAATGCTCTTCCTCAGCCAGAGACATTGCAATGACCCACATGATGGTGGAGAAAGCCAAAGAAGTGACAAGGAGATGAGCACAATGTTTGTCCACCCCACAAGACACGGGTTAGAGTAGCAACCACCAAACAACATGACAGCCGAACAGACCTCGAGCAGTTCAACATGAGGCAATGGAAGAAGAGCATGTAAAGGTACCCAGATGACAGCTCAACCTCCAAACCAATAGAAAGGACCAGTAACGACAGAGCCAATCACTCCTCCGAAGGCAGTGCGAACAAGACATTGAATTGTTTTAAAGTCTTCAGGCCACCTGAACCTTTCAATTCAGACTTTCAATGGGGAGAGTGGGTAGCGATAATGTAGTAATAAAACTGTAAGACGTGAACACTAAATATATTGGATAAAGACTGGCGGGGGTGAAGTATAGTATAAGGGCCTGGCATATATGGTGCTGGATTCTCCATTTCAGTGGCTAAGTGCCGGCTGAAATTGAGAATTTGTGGGCGCTTTACGATGCCAATATAGGTGCCGAACCCTCACCGATTCCAGGACCTGTGAGGGGCTAGCAGCAGCGCTGGGTGAAACTCTTGGTTCCTGCACTAAAAACGGCTGGAGAATGGCCGGGTCCCTGGCCGCGCATGCGCACAACAACTACCCACAGAGGTCGCGCTATACAACATGGCGCCGACCGTGCGCGGACCCGCCCCGCCCTCCGCGACCCCACCCACCAGTCCCTACAGCCCTCGCGGAAGCCGCCCCGGCCAGCGGCACAGATTCCGGCCGAGTGTGGCTGTGCTGGACACAGTTGGGTTGCTGACCGCTCAGACCACATGTCAACTGCGCAGTCGGGAACTCGGCCCAACGGGGGTGGAGCATCGCGAGAGGGCCTGCTGGTGACGAGCCAAACCCATTGCAACAGTGTGCGGTGCGGCGACACAATGACGCCATTTTGGAGGGGGCGGAGACTCCAAAACCAGCGCTGCCCCCGATTTGGCTGTCGGAATGGATTCTCAGCCCGATCGGTGATTACAATATCGACTTTGGGCAACGGAGAATCCCACCCATCAGGTTTATGTGGGACTGAGCTTTGTACTGTCTACACAATGATGTGAGAAACACATGACCTGCACCTCAGGGTCAGCCTGGTGTTGGACAGAGCCGCGTACAGGCCGAAGCTTAGAGTCAGATCCTTGCCCGAAACCTTTACTGTACAAATGTAAATACTTCTAGTAGTTAATGAAGACAGTTCACCGATGTATGACTATGAAGATTTCATCAAACACACTGAGATGTAACCAACACCCTTCAACATTCACCAGTCTAATTATGAAATACATGTTGGGGGGGGGGAGAAGAGTAATTGACATGTGAACTGCCAGTATGCACAAGGTGATGATCTGTCTAACCAGGGTTTCTTAAAGGCACTGCTGGTGGTCACTCTGCAAAAGACCCAGGCATTATTTTGGAGACGTGGGAGAGCTTTTTTCCACTCCACAAAAATACAGGGGCCTGCACACATCTATCTCCCTCAACCTTTTCAATGCTCCCCATTACACCGAGACCCACCCTGCTGGCTAACTCAGCAGAGGACCCGTCTGACTTCCCATCCTTCCACCAGCAAATTGGTGAGGGGCAGTGGAATGCTTATTTGATTTTTGCAGCTTGATGGCTTCTTTAAAAATAAGGCTCACTTTTGGCAGAAGCGGAAAATTCATTCCCTCCCAGATGAGGCTTAGACATAACTCCCCAGTATGTAGCCACATAAACAAAACACCTGTGCTCCATCCCACCCTCTTCATTGTCATTGGTTGAAAATCCACTGCAAATCTAAAGAAATAGTTTTAAAAAATGGGAGTTATTGATTAGTCAAAAGTATAAGGCTCAGGGGCGGCACGTGGCACAATGGTTAGCATTGCTGCCTATGGCGAGGAGGACCCAGCTTTGAATCCCAGCCAAGGGTCACTGCCCGTGTGGAGTTTGCACACTCTCTCCGTGTCTGCGTGGGTTACACCCCCACAACCCAAAGATGTGCAGGGTAGGTGGATTGGCCACGCTAAATTGCCCCTTAATTTGAAAAAAATAATTGGGTACTCTAAAATTTTTTTTTAAAAAAGTATAAGGCCCTGTCTAGATATTAGGAACATTTTTCAGGTCTTCAATTCCTACCTGTCAAAGTACACAACATTTTCTGCTCTACCAGTTGCAAAAGCAAGATTAACAAGTCATTATGGCATCTGTCAAACAGAATGTACAATAGATTGGGATCAGCTCGCCAGCTGGAAATCACTCTAGGTGAGGCCTTGGCAGGAAGAAACTCCCCAAGGCCAAATAAAACGGCAAAGTGCCGTTGGATAGCAGGGTGATTCTTGGAGCTGCGGCCGCCGAGAAACACCCCGCCAAACGCGCCTGAAAGCGGACTTCATTTTAAGTCCGCTGAATCGTGCCTGTCAACTCTGTTTCTCTCTCCACATTTCAAATATTCCCTCATTAACTAGACATCACAACAAAGGAAACTTATGACTGTGCCAGGGTGGGCAGAAATTCTTAAAACACTGACCAATTAACAGTGTTAAAAATCAAATAAGAACGGCACAGCATGCCAAACATTCAGAACACTGCTGTGCAATGGTAAGGTATGTAGGTGCCTGCGGCTTCAGTGCAGTGAGATCTTAGTGGTAGGACTTTCCCAATGGCTTCAGGACCTTAATGTGGGGACCAAATGGAGATCTGTAGCCCACACTTTCTGGCAGCGAGACCAGCAAGAGCAACTTTCCCGGAGGTGATCTCCTCATTGTCAACCTCCAATCTCGCTGTGCTATTAAAGATGGCTAAGTAGGTTCCAGATGCTGCCAGCCCAATCAAAGACTGACAGCACTGGAGCCTCGGCAGCCCCATTGGGAGAGATGAGTGATCTTTAGACAGGTAGGAAACCTCAAGGATGCCTCAACATGTAGATGCCCTCAGAGACATAAAGTTAAATTAATAGTGCAGAGCAGTGAAGATGGAAGACCCCGCAGAATGTGGTGGTGGACTGTGGGAGTGGCTTTTCCTTTTTCTGGACCATCAGATTGGCATGGAACCTCCAGCCTGATGAATCCCCAGCTTGCTGCAGAGTGGCCATTTCCATTGAGCTGGCAGCCTCCCCTAGCATCCGGGCAAGGGGAGCACTCCGCTGCTGGCAAAAAACCCGATAAAGAATCCCTACTTGGGCCCTTAAATATTTAAATCCCCCCCCCCCCCTTTGTGGACCAGGCAGCCGGTCCTGGCAGTAGGAATGTGCCATAGAGCTGTCCTGGTGCTACTGCACCTATACTGCTCTCCACCCCCATCACCCTCACCGCCAGCCTCCACCCCCACCATGTCCAAGCCTCCAACCCAATCACCATGAGACCAAGAAAATTCTGCCCTCAGTCTGTGCAATATAGAGCTACACCAAACAAAAACAGGGACAGATCTCTGCCACACCTATAGTTTCAAAGATATCCTGCCTATATAAATTAACAAATAAGCACCTGTGTTATGTGAATTAGAATAGGGGGTCTTCTCATAAGTAAAGCAAAGGAAGTATTGTTTTTTGAAATGAGTCAAAACTCTGCGGGCATTTGTGCAGCATGAGTACATTCCACAAAGTCATGCCAACCAGCAAATGATGCACGGAAAAGAAATACCATTGAAATTTGAAATAACAACTTGCAGTTTCCTTTTTAAATCCCAAGCAACGAAGGTGTATTTCAGTAACCTGCCTCCGGTCTCAGACGAGCAGTATGGCAGAAAAAATACTTTGACAGCGAAAGTGATTTGGAATGCTTGCTTCTATCTCTTGCCATTTAGGTAATTGAAACTGATAGGGGTTATCACTTTCCTTTAAAAGGCAGCTTTCACTGCCATTCAGAGGGAATTAAATCTTGTGGGAAGTGAAGGCCACACACGGCAGACCTTTACTCTCTTTAATTTGTCCAATTTGTAAATGGGAAATGAATTAAAATTTGCAAAATATTGTGTTGTGGGAAATCAGATTGTGTTTGTTACTTTTCCTAATAAGCTTACAGCTCAGTCATATAACATTTAAAATATTGACATACACCCATGGGTGTCATCTCCCAAAAGGTGTTATCATTGCAAAGGTACTGTTGTTTTGAGAAGTCACATCATAACTTTGAATGTTGGGCAGCACGGTGGCGCAGTGGGTTAGCTCTGCTGCCTCACGGCGCCAAGGTCCCAGGTTCGATCCCGGCTCTGGGTCACTGTCCGTGTGGAGTTTGCACATTCTCCCCATGTTTGCGTGGGTTTCGCCCCCACAACCCAAAGATGTGCAGGTTAGGTGGATTGAACATGCTAAATTGCCGCTTAATTGGAAAAAATGAATTGGGAACTCTAAATTTAAAAAAAAAAGAACTTTGAATGTTTTGTTTGGATATTTACTATTTTGTATTGTGCACTTTAATTCATGTGAAAGGCCGATTTTTGTTTCCAATAAAATAATGCACCGGACAATTGTTTCTTAGTTTAGTTGCATTGAGTAAATAAAGTATTGGCTGCACTGACAGGTACTTTTGCTCTGTTGAGAATTATTAGCTCTGAACTTTAAATAATTTCTATGAGGCATTGGAGGAGGAAACAGACTGCAGCAATTCATCAATCATCCTACCACACACTGCTTGCCATTAAACTTACAAAGTGCTGCTATTGTAAAGTAAACAGTTTCATTATTCTATAGTTTGCCAAAGTGGCTATCTACTGCATATTCAAACCAATTGTCTATTTTTCAGTGACAGCCAACAACCAACAACCAAATTATGGCAGATGAAAAACAGCTGAAAAATTACAAAGAATATATATTCCATTGTCTAAAATTTACTCCACTGCATTTTACACAACTTAATATACATAATGTGAAATACACCTTGCAATACATATGCTATTCATTGAAAATCTATAGTAAATTATTATATTAATATGCATTTTAGACATGTGGCAACCTGTGCTATAAGGATCCATTTTGGGCGGTTCTAAGCATACTTGCTAATGGTTTACTTTTTCAACATTAGAGAAGGCAAATTATGGGCATTAAAGTATAATTATAGCTCAGTGTGCTAGTACATCTGATTCATTACTAAACACCAAGAGCCAAGCATAACTTTTCATTGAAGCTGACACGAGTATTACGGGTTAGAGGAAAATAAATGTCTATCCATACATACACACAATGAGGTGAAAATGACAGATTTGATCTATAGTCATATCTAATGCCATCAAACATGTTATTCTGTATCTATCCTGAGCTACTGAAACCCTTGACTGTTTCTGGAGTGTATCTGTTCACACTTGCTCTTGACCTATTGACAGACGTTAAATAAAAATTCTCAGGTGCATGGATTGGAGTTTTGTTGCAATGAATCTATTTCTAATTAATTGGAAACTTCAAATATCTGAAACTTACGCAGTTCCTCAAAAATAGATCCTGTGCAAAACCAATTTCTTGTGGATCACACCAATAAAAGTTGGCAAAACCTTTTTTATAGACTTTTGTATACGTGCTCATCGGTGTTAATGCAAAAGGTTTATCTAAGAATTTGCACCTACTTGGATAAATAATCTTCTGTAAATTATTTTTTGAGGTGCTGCTAGATCATGAACGTAACAGCTTTGGAAAAAAAATATAGAAAAACTCAGGCACTGAAATTCAAAACAGTTACTCCATGACTAATGGCTCTGTGATCCTGGTTGGTGGTAAAATGTTTGCATTGTGTTTACAGTTTATGTTTCTTGCATTTGTTTTTTTTAGACAAAATAAAACACCAAAGCATAACTTATACACATGTATTGTGTTAGTGCCCTTTTTAATCTGCTCTGTAAATATAAATATTTCAAAACAGTTATAAAGGGGTAATTTTATGAGTTGCTAGCTCTTAATAGGCTGAACTTCATAGGCCGCATGCCTGAAGTTTCTGCTTGTGTTGTCGGTGGGCCAGCTCCCCGCACCAGCCCAAATTTGTAAAAATGGCCCCTCCCTCCCATGCACTGCAGAAGCAATCTTTACCTTCTTGTTGTCACCCTTAAGCGCCAAAACCTTTGCAGTGAAAGATGCAGTGATCACAAGGATTTAGAACAAATCCAATCTTCTCTGCACTGAACCATAGGCACGTAACAATTCTGATTTTTCACAGTAAACTTTCAGTGCTATTGTGATGCTCGCTGTATGCATTGATTTAAAGCAAAAATAATTTATAGACAAAATTCTCAGAATTTAAAAAAAGTTGAAGTATCCAAGCATTTCATAAATTTCTGGAAGGTTTGGGCCCACATATTCCTCATCACTGAATTAAAAACAAATTTTGGGTATCTTTTTTTGTTTAACAAGGTGAGGGGCATTTGAATTGAGCATTGGAATTATTTTCCATTTCGAACACCCAGTGTCAGCATTAAGCACTTCCAGGTCAAGTATAAGACTCCTCAATGCAGCCTTATCCTATTTCTTAAGAAAACAGACACAACGCCACTGTTTCCAAAACAAGAACTGTGGCTTCTCTTTATTAGGTTGGCAATTAGTGTCGGTTTTGGGATGTGGGCCTACACACAATGAGGAGAATCAATTAAGATGGGGGCAGTCAGCGGACTGTTAATAGCAACAATTTGCATTTATATATTATCTTTAAGGTAGTAAAATATCCCATGGTGCTTCACAGGAGGGTCATCAAACAAAATTTGACATAAAACCACGTGAGGAGATATTAACACAGGTGACCAAAGAAAGTGAGTCAAAACGGAAGAGAGGCAGGGAGGCCTGGAGGGGGCACAGCGACCAATGGGGGAGTGATTAAAATGGGGGGCTGCTAAACTGGAGAGGGCGGGTTAGTTTGGAGGGGCTGGGTCATGTCAGTGGGGAATGGCAGCTGGGATTGGAGGTTGGGGGGGCTGGGAGTGGGGAGATCAGAGATCGGGGTCTGGGCCAGCTTGGAGTGGTAATGGGGTAGTGCTTTACGTGTAAGCAACTTAGCTTTTTTGCTGCAAATGTTGCATAAGGTCTATTTCTGCAGTGAGTGCTGTCGCTGGCTGCCTCAGGGCGAACTAATGCTGGGACCTGAAGCAGGTGTTAGACCTCTTGTTTGCATATGCAAACTGTTTAATATCTGCTTCAGGCATGCAAGAACATTTCCTGTTTGTCCTTACCTGACACTCAGTTGGATAAGTGCATGCCTTTCTTGGCTGCTGCTTTGGGCACTTAGGAGGCCACATGGTGCATGAAATTACATTCTGATAGAGGAAGAAACACAAATGTTTTCCATTCTCAATGCTTCATTCAAAGTTAGATGACTATTCAATGATTATTTCAAATTAAATGCAGCAACCAACATCAGTAGAATTGGCGCGGATTCTGCAGCGGTTTACTGAAAAAATATAGATGGGATCTGAATGCCATCAGTCATTAGTTGCACAAATAGCATCGATAGTCCAATCTGAGGCTGATTATAAATAGAGCCTTACAACCAAGCAATGGTCAGCTAACATATGAACTACCACGGACATTACTTCATTTGGATGCTGTTTATTTAAATTTAGACTTTGCGAGTGGTGTGTGTTTACGAAAATGTTAGTGACGTTTTAATGGACACCATAATCTCAGCGGATGCACAAGGTGCTAGCATTTTGAGTATATGCTCGTGTATAATTGAATAAAGTGCAGTATTAGCTTTGCTTTTTCTCCTGCTTCCCATCAAGCAACTCTTCCACAGGTATCAGTGAGGAGAAGTACTGATACCCATATCCATTTCTGTAAACAATCTCAAACTTTCAATGCCAGCTTTCTTCCGACCAACCAATCAATTAGCAATAATCTCCTTCGGTACCAGAGTTGCTATTTAAGGACTTGGACCTTTTAGAAAGGTGTTAACAAATTATTGCCGGGTGGAAGATTTTAAAGCATTTTTCTGATCAGGATAAAATGCACTTTGGACATTGAACCCTTTCTCGCCCTCCTTTGATAAGCAGTCCTATTATTCTATAGTTTAACTAGACAGTTATTTCTTACGGGTTTTTGGCAAACAACAATCTAAGCTTAGAGCTTAATGGATATAATACTTTGCTTTTCATGCAAGATTAGCAGAAACACAACCTCTAGGCCTGCACACATTCTCAAAACTGTTCTCATAATTCATCTGGTGATGGAATAACATACAAGTTACTCAAGTTATGAGCACAGACTTTATGTTTTTCCTGGTAGGATTTTCATTGTCATGATGGACTTTCCCTTACGAAATTTATATATTTTACTGATTAAAAGAGCCGTGCTTTTTTCTTCATGTCATTTCTCTTCCAGAGTGCGAGCCGATTAAATTCTTCGATAGTCAAACCAAACACCCGATAGAATTCCTCTGGAGACAAGTGCCGCTGGAAAAGAAATAGATATTACTGTAACTCCGCCAAAAGGAGAAAAATATATTTCTTTACAATTATTAGAAGTGATAAACAATAAATGTAGAACGGTTATAACAATTAGAAATAAAACAGCAATTTTAATGTAAAAAGATCTGGTGGGGGCGAAATTCTCCCGAAACGGCGCGATGTCCGCCGACTGGCGCCCATAACGGCGCCAATCAGACGGGCATCGCGCCGCCCCAAAGGTGCGGAATGCTCAGCATCTTTGGGGGCCGAGCCCCAACATTGAGGGGCTAGGCCGACGCCGGAGGAATTTCCGCCCCGGCAGCTGGCGGAAATGGCCTTTGGTGCCCCGCCAGCTGGCGCGGAAATGACATCTCGGGGCGGCGCATGCGCGGGAGCGGCAGCGGCCGCTGACAGTTTCTCACGCATGCGCAGTGGAGGGAGTCTCTTCCGCCTCCGCCATGGTGGAGACCGTGGCGGAGGCGGAAGGGAAAGAGTGCCCCCACGGCACAGGCCCGCCTGCGGATCGGTGGGCCCCAATCGCGGGCCAGGCCACCGTGGGGGCACCCCCCGGGGCCAGATCGCACAGCGCCCCCCCAGGACCCAAGAGCCCGCCCACGCCGCCTTGTCCTGGTGGTCAAAAGGTGGTTTAATCCACGCCGGCGGGACAATCAATTTATCGGCGGGACTTCGGCCCATTCGGGCCGGAGAATCGAGCGGGGGGGCCCGCCAACTGGCGCGGCCCAATTCCCGCCCCCGACGAATATCCGGTACCGGAGACTTTGGCAACCGGCGGGGG